>NC_091282.1:614409903-615039903 GCF_032444005.1 Ranitomeya imitator | reverse complement strand
GTGTCACACTTGGTTATTTTCTATCATACAGACCCCTCAAAATGACTTCAAATGGTTGATTTTTTTTTATTGTCTTATTTTGAATGGGGCGAAAGGGGGGTGATTTAAACACAGACACACATATATATATATTTATTTTTTTTTTTTTTTTTTAAACTTTTTTTTTTTTTTTTACACTTTTGCCATGTTTCAATAGCCATTAGAAGCTGGCATAGTCTGACTGGCCCTGCTACATAGGAGCGATGCTCAGATCGCCTCTATGGAGGAGAATTACAGCATTGTTATGAGTGTCTACCACAGGGTGGTGCTCACAGCAATCTGGCATCAACAATCAGAGGTCTGCAGGAGACCTATAATGGTTCAAAGGGGACCATGGAGTTAGTGCCTCCAGAAACAGGTTCAGATCCCAAGGAGGAATTTTTGGACCAGGGATTGGCCCAGACCTATCACAAAACATAATAAATCTAGTTACCCATCGATTTCCTGCTAAATCACAGTTAAGGTACCGTCACACTGGACGATATCGCTAGCGATCCGTGACGTTGCAGCGTCCTGGCTAGCGATATCGTCCAGTGTGACACGCAGCAGCGATCAGGCCCCTGCTGTGATATCGCTGGCCGGGGCAGAAAGGCCAGGACTTTATTTTGTCGCTGGTTCTCCCGCTGACATCGCTGGATCGGCGTGTGTGACGCCGATTCAGCGATGTCTTCGCTGGTAACCAGGGTAAACATCGGGTTACTAAGCGCAGGGCAGCGCTTAGTAACCCGATGTTTACCCTGGTTACCATCGTTAAAGTAAAAAAAACAACCACTACATACTTACCTACCGCTGTCTGTCCCCGGCGCTGTGCTTCTCTGCTCTGGCTGTGAGCACTGGGCAGCCGGAAAGCAGAGCGGTGACGTCACTGCTCTGCTTTCCGGCCGCTGTGCTTACACAGGGCAGAGAAGCACAGCGCCGAGGACAGACAGCGGTAGGTAAGTATGTAGTGTTTGTTTTTTTTACTTTAACGATGGTAACCAGGGTAAACATCGGGTTACTAAGCGCGGCCCTGCGCTTAGTAACCCGATGTTTACCCTGGTTACCGGCATCGTTGGTCGCTGGAGAGCGGTCTGTGTGACAGCTCTCCAGCGACCAAACAGCGACGCTGCAGCGATCCGGATCGTTGTCGGTATCGCTGCAGCATCGCTTAGTGTGACGGTACCTTTATACAATGTTCCCAGGGCCGAAATCTGCACTTTAACCCCTTCACAACATCCGTGTATGGAGTGGACTCATGCAGTGGACTCTCTATCAAGATGGATGTGTGAACTCAAGAGAGGAAATGTCATAATAAGAGTCTTTATCTAGCTAGTATATCCAGACCGATAAACAATAGCCAGAGAGGGGAGACATAATACGGATGTAGTTGCCAAGCTATGCCCCCTGTAAGATCTTGAAGAGAACTCATTGCTTGAGTAATCTTAAAACTAAACCTGCCATTATGCTCGGATCTAGGTAATCCCACCTCTTTTGTGCTAGATGTACTCTGAATCAGAGGAGGTGGATAAAGGTTGTGTAGGAAAATTGCAATAACTATTGGTAGTATAGTTTTTGGGTTGTTATTTGGTTGGGTGACAAAGTTGCACGGGTACAAAGGGCTGGTTACCTGATGTTGAGATTTCCTAGAAATTTTGGTTCTGGGATTTGATATCCTTCCCTTTCATGCAGTTGGTGCTGGGGAAAGAGTAGAGCCTTCTGCGGTAAAGACTCTATGAACCATTTTAGTTCTTTGGAAAACTGCGGGCATTAACCCCTTCCCGACCCATGACGCCACGTAGGCGTCATGAAAGTTGGTGCCAATCCGACCCATTGGCTGTTGAAAGTGAAACTGTCAATCAGAGCGATTTGTAATATTTCACCTAAAAAACTGGTGAAATATTACAATCCAACCATGGCCGATGCTGCAAGATTATCGGCCATGGCTGGAAACACTGGTGTGCCACCCCCCCACCACCACCACAGATCGCCCCCCCAGTCCACCGATCTGTGCTCCACTCCCCTCCGCCCTGTGCTCCGCTCCCCCGTCCTCCTGTCCGCTCCACCCGTGCTCCTATGCCATCCCCCCGTGCTCCGATCCCCCCCCCCCCCCCTATACTTACCGGGCCTCCCGATGTCCGTCCGTCTTCTCCCTGGTCGCCGCCATCTTCCAAAATGGCGGGTGCATGCGCAGTGCGCCCGCCGAATCTGCCGGCCGGCAGATTCGTTCCAGGTATATTTTGATCACTGTGATATAACCTATCAAAGTGATCAAAATAAAAAAAAAAAAATAGTAAATGACCCCCCCCTTTATCACCCCCATAGGTAGGGCCAATAATAAAATAAAGAAATTTTTTTTTTCTTTTTCCACTACAGTTAGAACTAGGGTTAGGGTATTTGCACACTGTGCGGATCCGCAGCGGATTGGCCGTGGATCCGCAGCGGATTGGCCGGGGATCCGCAGCGGAAATGCTGCGTTGTATTTTCCGCAACATGTCAATTTTGTGCAGATTCCGCAGCGTTTTACACCTGTTCCTCACTAGGAATCCGCAGGTGAAATCCGCACAAAAAAACACTGGAAATCCGCTGTAAATCCGCAGGTAAAACGCAGTGCCTTTTACCTGCGGATTTTTCAAAAATCATGCGGAAAAATCTCACACGAATCCGCAACGTGGGCAAATAGCCTTAGGGTTAGGGTTGGAATTAGGGCTAGGGTTGGAAATAGGGTTCAGATTAGGCTTGTGGTTAGGGTTATGGATAGGGTTAGGGGTGTGTTGGGGTTAGGGTTGTGGTTAGGGGTGTGTTGGGGTTAGGGTTGAAGTTAGAATTGAGGGGTTTCCACTGTTTAGGCACATCAGGGGTCTCCAAACGCAACATGGCGCCACCATTGATTCCAGCCAATCTTGCGTTCAAAAAGTCAAATGGTGCTCCCTCCCTTCCGAGCCCCGACGTGCGCCCAAACAGTGGTTTACCCCCACACATAAACTGGGCAACAACTATTGGGGTCCAATTTCTCCTGCTACCCTTGCGAAAATAAAAAGTTGCTTGCTAAAACATAATTTTTGAGGAAAGGAAAATTATTTTTTATTTTTACGGCTCTGCGTTATAAACTTCTGTGAAGCACTTGGGGGTTCAAAGTGCTCACCACATATCTAGATAAGTTCCTTGGGGGTCTAGTTTCCAAAATGGGGTCACTTGTGGGGGGTTTCTACTGTTTAGGCACATCAAGGGCTCTGCAAATGTAACGTGACGCCCACAGACCATTCCATCAAAGTCTGCATTTCAAAAGTCACTACTTCCCTTCCGAGCCCCGACGTGTGCCCAAACAGTGGTTTACCCCCACATATGGGGTATCAGTGTACTCAGGACAAATTGGGCAACAACTATTGGGGTCTAATTGCTTTTGCTACCCTTGTGAAAATAAAAAATTGCAGGCTAAAAAATATTTTTTGAGGAAAGAAAAATGATTTTTTATTTTCACGGCTCTGCGTTATAAACTTCTATGAAGCACTTGGGGGTTTAAAGTGGTCACCGCACATCTAGATTAGTTCCATCTAGTTTCCAAAATGGGGTCACATGTGGGGGATCTCCAATGTTTAGGCACACAGGGCCTCTCCAAACGCGACATGGTGTCCGCTAACGATTGGAGCAAATTTTTCATTCAAAAGTCAAATGGCGCTCATTCCCTTCCGAGCCTTGCCGTGTGCACAAACAGTGGTTTGTGACCACATATGTGGTATTGGTGTACTCAGGAGAAATTGCCCAACACAGTTTAGGATCCATTTTATCCTGTTGCCCATGTGAAAATGAAAAAAATTGAGGCTAAAATAATTTTTTTGTGAAAAAAAAGTACTTTTTCATTTTTACGGATCAATTTGTGAAGCACCTGGGGGTTCAAAGTGCTCACTATGCATCTAGATAAGCTCCTTGGGGGGGGGGGGGGTCTAGATTCCAGAATGGGGTCACTTGTGGGGAAGCTCCAATGTTTAGGCACACGGGGGTTCTCCAAACGCGACATGGTGTCTGCTAAAGAGTGGAGCCAATTTTTCATTGAAAAAGTCAAATGGCGCTCCTTCCCTTCAGAGCCCTGTCGTGCGCCCAGACAGTGGTTCCCCCCACATATGAGGTATCGGCGTACTCAGGACAAATTGTACAATAACTTTTGGGTTCCAGTTTCTCCTTTTACCCTTGGGAAAATAAAAAAAATTGTTGCTAAAACATCATTTTTGTGACTAAAAAGTTAAATGTTCATTTTTTCCTTCCATGTTGCTTCTGCTGCTGTGAAGCACCTGAAGGGTTAATAAACTTCTTGAATGTGGTTTTGAGTACCTTGAGGGGTGCAGTTTATAGAATGGTGTCACTTTTGGGTATTTTCAGCCACACAGACCTCTTAAAACTGACTTCAAATGTGAGGTGGTCCCTAAAAAAAATGGTTTTGTAAATTTCGTTGTAAAAATGAGAAATCGCTGGTCAAATTTTAACCCTTATAACTTCCTAGCAAAAAAAAAATTTTTTTTCCAAAATTGTGCTGATGTAAAGTAGACATGTGGGAAATGTTATTTATTAACTATTTAGTGTCACATAACTCTCTGGTTTAACAGAATAAAAATTCAAAATTTGAAAATTGCGAAATTTTCAAAATTTTAGCCAAATTTCCATTTTTTTCAGAAATAAACTAAAAAATTATTGACCTAAATTTACCACTAACATGAAGCCCAATATATCACGAAAAAACAATCTCAGAACCGTTAGGATCCGTTGAAGCATTCCCGAGTTATTACCTCATAAAGGGACACTGGTCAGAATTGCAAAAAACGGCCAGGTCATTAAGGTCAAAATAGGCTGGGTCATGAAGGGGTTAAAGTTGCAGCCATGAGGACTGGCAACTGAACGGAGCAAGAAACCTGAGGTACCACCCTTGTTCCTGCATGTGATGTAGTAGAAAGACTGAGAAGGAATGGGAGAAGTTATCTGCAATAGTAAAGGATGGCTGAATGATAGACAAGAGCAGACCTGAGCTGAAGAGGATGCAGTTAGAAGTAGTCAAAGAGTTGCTCAATGAGTGAAAATAAAAGAGGAAATAGAGATAGAACTGTGTATGTAATCTATGACAGTATAAAAATGCAGAGACCCCTGCTGTCTCTGTACTTGATGTAAAACTTGCATACTTTTTGACACCCCTGCATTATGCAGGAGCGATAAGCAGGAACTGTAGATATTGTGGCCAACAGAATCCCCTGGGGATAGTGACTGTGTCCTGTGGATCCCCATGTCCATGGATGCCCAAGGTGCCTCTGTTCCCTAGGAGGACCATGAGTCATGTACACTGTCTACCTCCTAGGATCATGCTGCCTGGTACATGATCCGCCACATGTTTAGCCAATAGCATAACAATGGCCCTGGCCCCCCAGAGAGTTCATTGCTCTCGTTATCCAGCTCCTGGACCCACTAATATTTAGAATGAGTCTCCAGGATGCTGAGGAGACATAATCAAGCCACATGGGATGATCTAGTTTCAAGCACTTTACAGTGACCCCTTATTTACTATTGCTGCAGTGGTTGTGAATGGTCTTAGACTGATCGTCCAGACTGCAGCATGCAATAATGGCCCGGAGTGGCGCAATATACAATGGGTTGATCGGAAGCAAATAACCCAGGGTGCTGAACTAGAAAGCATATCAAAGAAAGAGTTAATTAGGACCCGTGCAGCACAGAAAGGAAAGAGAGGGAAGTAACCATCAAGGAAGAAATAGAGACTGCAGCAAAGTAAATGTTGGTCTTGTGGGCAAAAAGGACATTTTTGGGCCAAATGTCCTACAAAATCAATACCTACTATGTTGAACCCCCCCCATACAGTGCCGCTCACCATTATTGACACCCATTCACTTTTTTCATAGACTACGCAACATCTTCAGAAATAAAATGTAACAAAGTTATATCCTTAGGATATCTTCTTTAGTGGTTCAAATAAAAAAACAATGTTTTATTTGTTGTAACTTAAAAGTTACAATTTCAAAGAAACAGAATAAACAGCATGTGCAGCAATAACAGCATCCCTAATGAATACTTGCTTGCACACCCTTTGGCACTTATGGCGGTCTCTAAATGTTTCTGGTAGCCATCAATAAGCTTCTACATCTTCCTTTGCAGTGTGCTCAAGCTCTTCAATGTTGCAGGGTTCTTTTTCCCAATAGCAGATTTCAGCTCACCCCAAAGATTTCCAATGGGATTGAGGTCAGGACTCATTGAAGGCCATTTTAAAACAGTGATTTTTTTTGTTTTAACCATTCCTGTGTACTTTTCGATGTGTGTTTGGAGTCAGTGTCTTGCCCGAGGACTCATGATCTTCGACTCAAATCAGGTTCTATTATACTTGGTAGGACATTTCTCTCTAAAATCTCTTGATAATTCTCTGATTTCATGATTCCTGTGATATGGCCTCCAGTACCAGGCGCAGCAAAGCAACCCCACAGCATTATGGATCCTCCACCATGCTTAACTGTTGCTAAGGTGACTCCCTGAGCCACGTTGTCACCCCAGAGGAACCCAGACTTACTGTCCCCATTTTTCTGGGAAGGGACAAACTGTTTTATTCATGATATAATATGCAAATTGCTTCTTCTGAGAAAAAGAGGACTTAAACTCTATAGCGCCACCTGTTGGAAGTAGCGATCCTTCAAGTCACAATCAACCCTTTAAACGAGTCGTGCAATATGACTTATAGGATAAAAGCCAAATCAGTATCTCAATTCGCAGACACGGTGTTTCGGGCCCTCGTCAGTGCGAAGCATGAGAACTAATTTGGCTAGGTGAAAGGCTCTGGACTGCGGTCTAAGGGGTATAGTTTCTCCTTATGGAGAGCGACATACCATCTCTGGCTTGTCAAGGTAAGGAGGCTTATTCGAATTGAGATACTGATTTGGCTTTTATCCTAAGTCATATTGCACGACTCGTTTAAAGGGTTGATTGTGACTTGTAAGATAGCTACTTCCAACAGGTGGTGCTATAGAGTTTAAGTCCTTTTTTTCTCAGAAGAGGCAATTTGCACATTATATTTCCCAGAGGAGCATTGCACGGCGAATAAGCCTTCTTACCTTGACAAGCCAGAGATGGTATGTCACTCTCCGTAAGGAGAAACGATTCATGATAGACACTGGAGCAGCCGTACAGTATTAATGCAGGAACACATCTCGGAGGACATACAATCCCCCTGAATATGTAACTTGTGAAGAGGTAGAGGGTGACCTACTAAATTACAAGTGACTCAGCCCCTCCGACTGAATTTGCATGATTCAATGACAATTGTAACTCAAGTTTTAGTTTCACCTGATGTACCTCTTAATTTGTTAGGGACAGACGTGTTGCAGAAAATTGGAGTGCATAGAAGTCACTCCAAATGGCCCTCAGATAACTACCCCCATAGACGAAGACACCTCGTGTAGTCTCTTGTCACTGATAAATTCCGCAGACTTGGACAGTACATGCTCAGATCCCCATTCCCTACCTACCTGGCTCGAGAATATATCCACCCAGCTGTGGGCACATCACAAACTTGATCTGGAAAAACTACCCATTCCCACGATAACAGTAAACAACTTAAACCAGTTGTCCAAACCCCTGTATAAAGCGGAACCCTATAAGTGCTGTCCAGAATATGGCAATACATGATAATGTCAGAGGCCTCCAGACCGGAGGTCTTAATGTTCCTATAACCTCCCCTTTTAAAATCCTCCATATATGGTAACTATCAAACGCTGTAATGTTCTAAATCCAGCTACACGACTATTAGTGGATTTTGAAAAGGGAGAAGAATATCAGGATGGGGAAGAGGGAGTCAAGATCTTCCCCTGTTCTTCAAACTAGCAGATGAGGAACCGGTGTTTGACTTTGACACATCAACATGACAGCCAGGCATTTATGGAGGCAGAAACACAAGGCTTGTTAGAGGTCACTGATGTCACTAACCCATCTGCTGAATATTTTGTAGATGGTACTAGATCAAGAACGATTCATCACCGGTAGTCCCCAATAGTAAGGCAGTAATATATGAACCATCCATCACCTCCAGCTGCTCTGCGCCAGAGGATGAGCTGAAGGCTCTCGCTGCAGCGTGCTATCTGGGAATTGGTACACAAATTAATGTATTTTTGGACTAGAGATATGTTTGAAAAGGGTTATCCATGACTATGGCACCATTTGGCAGAACCGTAATTTTCTGGACTCTGCTGGCAAACCTATGAGGCAATAGAGCAGCTACTCACAGCGCTCACCCTTCCCTGAAGGGCAGCTACCGGCGCACACATGGCAACAAACTCCCTTGGCTGACCAGGTGGCTAAGGAATAAGTAAGAATGCTATGGCCAATATACCAGTCAAAGGTAGACGTGGCTACCCCAGAGGGCTCAGTAGCCAAAAGTGTGGGAAGCCCCCTTTTGACAGAGGAGACTGTCACTGCACCGGCCCATGTGGACACTGATCACAAACTACTGCAGGTGTTCCAGACCCAGGCCCCTCACACAGACAGAACGCATGGGTTTAAGCGGGCGCCGTACGGTCATTCTAACCCAAGAAGAGGGTGCGAAACCGGCTAACCCAAGAAGAGGTGCGAAACCGGCTAAATAAGATTAAAATAGATAAATCTCCGAGTCCGGATGGCATACACCCACGAGTACTAAGAGAACTAAGTAATGTAATAGATAAACCATTATTTCTTATTTTTAGTGACTCTATAGCGACAGGGTCTGTTCCGCAGGACTGGCGCATAGCAAATGTGGTGCCAATATTCAAAAAGGGCTCTAAAAGTGAACCTGGAAATTATAGGCCAGTAAGTCTAACCTCTATTGTTGGTAAAATATTTGAAGGGTTTCTGAGGGATGTTATTCTGGATTATCTCAATGAGAATAACTGTTTAACTCCATATCAGCATGGGTTTATGAGAAATCGCTCCTGTCAAACCAATCTAATCAGTTTTTATGAAGAGGTAAGCTATAGGCTGGACCACGGTGAGTCATTGGACGTGGTATATCTCGATTTTTCCAAAGCGTTTGATACCGTGCCGCACAAGAGGTTGGTACACAAAATGAGAATGCTTGGTCTGGGGGAAAATGTGTGTAAATGGGTTAGTAACTGGCTTAGTGATAGAAAGCAGAGGGTGGTTATAAATGGTATAGTCTCTAACTGGGTCGCTGTGACCAGTGGGGTACCGCAGGGGTCAGTATTGGGACCTGTTCTCTTCAACATATTCATTAATGATCTGGTAGAAGGTTTACACAGTAAAATATCGATATTTGCAGATGATACAAAACTATGTAAAGCAGTTAATACAAGAGAAGATAGTATTCTGCTACAGATGGATCTGGATAAGTTGGAAACTTGGGCTGAAAGGTGGCAGATGAGGTTTAACAATGATAAATGTAAGGTTATACACATAGGAAGAGGGAATCAATATCACCATTACACACTGAACGGGAAACCACTGGGTAAATCTGACAGGGAGAAGGACTTGGGGATCCTAGTTAATGATAAACTTACCTGGAGCAGCCAGTGCCAGGCAGCAGCTGCCAAGGCAAACAGGATCATGGGGTGCATTAAAAGAGGTCTGGATACACATGATGAGAGCATTATACTGCCTCTGTACAAATCCCTAGTTAGACCGCACATGGAGTACTGTGTCCAGTTTTGGGCACCGGTGCTCAGGAAGGATATAATGGAACTAGAGAGAGTACAAAGGAGGGCAACAAAATTAATAAAGGGGATGGGAGAACTACAATACCCAGATAGATTAGCGAAATTAGGATTATTTAGTCTAGAAAAAAGACGACTGAGGGGCGATCTAATAACCATGTATAAGTATATAAGGGGACAATACAAATATCTCGCTGAGGATCTGTTTATACCAAGGAAGGTGACGGGCACAAGGGGGCATTCTTTGCGTCTGGAGGAGAGAAGGTTTTTCCACCAACATAGAAGAGGATTCTTTACTGTTAGGGCAGTGAGAATCTGGAATTGCTTGCCTGAGGAGGTGGTGATGGCGAACTCAGTCGAGGGGTTCAAGAGAGGCCTGGATGTCTTCCTGGAGCAGAACAATATTGTATCATACAATTATTAGGTTCTGTAGAAGGACGTAGATCTGGGTATTTATTATAATGGAATATAGGCTGAACTGGATAGACAAATGTCTTTTTTCGGCCTTACTATGTTACTATGTCATTGTGAGGGGTACTGCAGGTAAACACCAGAATTTGCCTACAAGCTGCCTGTTTCCTATGATGGCTGCTCCAACACATTTCCCGATGCACAGCTCAAAGGTTGTGATCTGTGCAGTGATTATTGGTTGCCATTGCATAAAAACAAATTTTCCTTCCAAACACCCTCTGAACTGCTTTTTGCCTCCTCCTGCTGCAATTATCTGGTATGCTATTGGGTCCATAGTACAGATGTAATACAAAAGGTTAGGGTCCCTAATGACACTGCCTCCCCGAGTGTCATTGCAGTATTGTTTACTGTTGCCAATACCAAGGCCGCCACTTTGTGCATTATGTCTACTGGTAGGAAACAAGTCTCACTCACTGAATCAAAGATACAGTGGGGAAAATAAGTATTTGATACACTGACGATTTTACAAGTTTTCCCACCTACAAAGAATGGAGAGGTCTGTAATTTTTATTATAGGTACATTTCACCTGTGAGAGACAGAATCTAGAAAAAAAAAAAAATGTACGCCTATAATCAGGAAGATTTTTTTTTATTTTTGTTTTATTACAGGAGACGAGCGATTCAGTTGAATGGGCGTTGACGCAAGTATGGTTTAATTCAGAATCATTAAAGGAGCCTGTGTCATTCTTTCAATTAAAAGACTTTATTTTGGCTGTGTGTTTACAATATTACTATAGCATTAGTAATGGATAGGGGTCTTAAAGATGCCTCTCCATTACTAACCCATGGGCTTGATGTCACCTGACAATACAAAGGTGAGATCAACCTAACAAATATTACCCCATTTGGCCCCTTACCCGCCTGAGAATACCAGCTGTCGCTTTCTTGTCTGGTTGTCAAGACCGTACCGAAGACCATTACTGTTTGATATCCTTTACATTGACAATGGTTCTGAAGGCGCCATCTGACCTCTTTATCAAGAAAAGGGGGGGATAGAAACCTTTTTTACTTCTTGCACTGGTACTTCTATGAGGACTTGTTTTTGAACTACATTCAATAGCACGGCTTTGAGGGCTTATTGCTCCTCTCAAGACTTTCAGGGGATGTTATTGTGAATGTTTGTGGACAGACAGTTCGAAATTCCAACTTTAAGCCTGATTATACTATTGTTATGCTAGAATAGCAACTCACTTGGGATAATAGGTAATGCTAAATACTGCAGCTGACCCCTCCGGTTCCTGTACAGACTAAAAATCCTGACCCCTCCGCCCCTAGATGTTAATGCAGGAACAGAGATACCCCTAACCACAGACTAGAAGATGGCTAATCGGACCTATGCTGCCTGAAAGGCCATCAAGTGCTTCACATTCCTCCTAAAGAACTGAAGGGCAGTGCAGAGTGCAAATTACCTACAAAACGGAAAAGTGTGCTAAAAAGGAAAGATCCCAGAGTGAGTAAAATAAAGCACGTAATACAAAAAGTACGTACTGTTAGATAATCTGCCGCTTACGTTCTAAAAATGATAAAATAGATAGTTGCAGAGAAAAGAACAGTTACAGGAAAGCGATAAACCCTAACTAGAATTTCACTGACTTACTTTAGACTACAAGTGATTTAAGAACGTCCAAATGAGACTATCACCAGCAGGACATGTCAGCAGGGGAAAAGAATATAAAGCTGCACCAGGAAGGTGATAGGGCAAACAAATGAAAACACCTGTGTTATGCTCAACAGACTACAGCCAGAATAACAGAGCTTAAACAGACAGAGAAAAGGTTTGTCTGCAGTCGCTCAGTGGACAGAGCCAACAACCAAACATAGGCTCAAGGGTTCGAACCTAGAAGCTGACACTATACCTAGAATCCAGCCATTGGATAAAAATTCTTGTCCAGGCTGGGAGAAAGATGGAAGGCCTTGCTCCTACCTGAAGAATGGCGTTACTTTGAAAACTTCATCCCCATCCACTCTGTTATGATCTGGTGGTTTAGGAACAACATGAGACAAGCTCTGAAGGAGGTGGTATCTGTACTGACCGCAAACCCTGAACCTAGCAGCGCAACTAGAAATAGCCGTGGGGGGTACCTGACGCTCCCTAGACCCCTCGGCACAGCCTAATATGTAACTTCCCCTAAAGGAAAGATAGCCCCCCACAAATATTGACGGTGAGAGGAGGGGAAAATAACATACGCAGAAATGAAATCAGATTTTAGCATAGGAGGCCAGTCTAGCTTGATAGATAGGACAGGAAAGGATACTGTGCGGTCAGTATAAAAACTACAAAACAATCCACACAGAGTTTACAAAATCTCCACACCTGACTAAAGGTGTGGAGAGTAAATCTGCTTCCCAGAGCTTCCAGCTAACATAAATAATCCATACTGACAAGCTGGACAAATATAGAATGCACAGAACAATAAGTCCACAACATGTGGACTGAAATGAGCAAAGCCAGAACTTATCTTTGCAGAACTGGTCAGGAAACCAGGAGAATCCAAGCAGACATGTGAATCCAGCCAGGAAACATTGACAAGTGGCAAAGGCTGAAGAAAGAGCCAGACTTAAATAGCGGAGCAGAAGAGACGATAAGTGGAGGTAGCTGATGACAGCTAACTCCAAGGAGCAGCCATACCACTAGAAACCACAAGAGGGAGCCCAAGAGCAGAACTCACAAAAGTGCCACTTACAACCACCGGAGGGAGCCCAAGAGCAGAATTCACAACACCACTCTACCAGAAGAGGAACCGCCAACATACATCTTCTATTATGCTCCCATGTCTCTTGGTCCCGTGGGAGTATTTCTCCGGGCATGCCTATTTTTCCGAAAAGACCTATTATACTGAGGGATGGACAAACTTGGGAACCCCTTCTTCTTATCACAAGCCTTGTCCAGGATGTCATCTAGGACCTGACCAAAGAGATACTCTCCATCACAAGGAATGAAACATAGCTTGGTCTTAGACAGAACATCCCTCTGACAACATTTGAGCCATAGCGCGTTCGAGAAGCCCGCTGACTTGGCTGCCAGTCTTTCCGAGTCTGCTGATGCATCTGCAAAAAAGGCTGTGGCTCCATGCAACAATGGCAGATTGGACAGGATCTTTTCTCTCGGACATTATCCTTGAGTTGAACACCCCGTTTCTCCATACAGATCATCATGTACAATGTACACCTATTCTTCTGCTCTAATCCTCCAAACATAATATCTTGCATTGATTTGGGGGTTTTAGCATCTATGATGCCCATAGCAGCCCTTAGTCTTAACCAATCCATCCGTGTCTTCTATATGGAAGCAAAACCTACCCCCTGCACTGCCATCAAAGGTTGAGGAAGAAGTGTCAGATCTACATTCACCTTCTGATTTGACCGATTTGCTCTAATCAGTTGATAACATTCTGGATCTTTTTTCCCCTTTTTTATCACTTTCTTTATACATCTGGGTCTTGAGGGAATCCTTCACTTCTACTTTAATGACCGACTTTAAATCCATGGCTTAATTAGGGGATTCCACACAAATAGTTTTCTGGATACAAGCTGAACAGAGTCTCTTCCGCCATGAACTTGGTAATGTATCCCCGTAAAGCGAACACGCATTTTTAAGTTTTGCGCTGCATTTCTTCAGCCTTTCCTAGTAATTAAATAACTAGAAAAAAAGGGCCCAATTAGCATGGTGGACATTCACGAAGATCACTCACCACTTAGTTGCTTAGTAAAGGTACTGGACTCAGATCAAATCATACAATTGTTTTCCCCATGAAGCAGAGGATCCACTCTGCTTCCCTGGCTGGCCTTATTATCACTTCTTCTATCACTCAGGCGGCTGCTACTGATGCGCCTACTCTGACGCTGCCATAGTTGTAACTGCTGCTGTTCATCCATGACTATAGAAAGGAAAAGAGCTGGAGCAAACTCACCCTTTGGCGGTCAGACCCCATTTTTAAATGAGGGACCGGCCACAGCATCTCCTCCTGCCTCCTCTAGGCCCCCAAAACTGAAACTACCACTTCGGGTCAAAAGTCACCAGCTCGCTCATCATCCTGGTGTGCCACTTGCAGAGCACCACGTGCATGTGCAGACCCGAGACGACAGTGGCGGACAGACACGTGGAAAGTCTTTGTCACTTGTGTCCGCATGAGTCCCCACTTGACCAGCAACAGCACATCCAAGACCAGACACTGGCACCACAGGAAAGGAGCCGTTCTTCCAGGCAACCAAGCCGGCTCTGGGTAACCTTCTTCCGTTCCTTTTCCGCACCTGGCCTTTAGGTACAGGTTTCCTCAAGGACAGGAAACCAACTGATGCAAGGGAGAGGTTCAGTCTATTTTATTCAGTAGGTTCCTGTCCTTGATGGGGGTGGATCCTCTGTCTCTCTCGTATGGTGCGGTCATAGGGGAAAGGGAAAAGTGCCATAATGGAGTGCAGATATTGCTGGAATGATTTGTGGATGCCATGTCACATTGGCATAGCCTCCGAGATGCCAGAACAGCATAAGCCCCCCATAAATAAACCCATTTTACAAACTACACTCTTCAATTACTTCATCTGGGACTGCAATCATCATATTGACACCACAGGTATGTAACAAAATTCTATACTATTGGGTGGTGAAGAAAAAATAATTACATTTTTATGACTAAAATACTGTTTATTCCCAGTTTTTTCATTTTCACGAGGGAAAAATAGGTAAAAAAAAAAGCCCAATAATTTGTTACACAATTTCTCCTGAACATGGCAACACCCCATACAGTGCTGTACAGTACTGTTTAAGCCACATGGAAGGGCTCAGGAGAGAAGGAAGCGCTATATGGCAGAGCCACCGATGAGAGTAAACAATGAATTTACACCCCTCAGGGAATTCACCTATGGGTGCAGTGACGATTTTGACTCTATGGGCATCTAACAGAAATAAGCACCTAGCGAAAGTTGCAGAGTCAAAATTCCAAATCTCCAACTGTAGTGCCCATACATTGCGACCAGCTTGGACTCTCCTCACTACGTTAATGTCATACATATGGATGCTAACTGCGGTTCAAGCCCATTGTGAAACTCAGAACTGACGAAGACATTGGGATTTGGGAGAACAGATTTCGCAGGAATTCTTTTAGTGGTAGCCATACTGCTTTTCCAGAGCCTTTGTGCTACCAGTAACTTGGACACCCCCTATATTAATGTTAACAGGTAACGGACCAGATTGGGGACTCGATTTTTGTGGGTTGAGTTGAATTTTTTTTTTTCTGGCAATTTGGGTTAAAGAACATTTTGGATCAGTTCACAGTTATCCCGAGCACTACGTTGACTACTTATACTGAGGCTTCTATCTAAATCTCTGTAACACTGGATTCAGACCCACAATAAATCCATTCACTAACGATGCAGAGGAGGCAATCCAGACTCCGTTTGGCCTCAAAGCTGTGGCGGACCACGCTTTTACACACACTGCCAAATCACAGGTCAGACAGCGTCCACATTGTGTCCATCTGTCTCATTTTAGGGAATCATGTATGTCAGAGAATTACATGGAAAGCCACGGTGTAAGCGCTCAGCGAAATGCGCAGGATAAATGTGAGCCGAGCCTAACTGCGATCATTGGGAGGGAGAATGAAAAAAAAACAACAGCATGTGAAGAATTGGTTTTATTTATTTTTTCCGCCGTTCCTAGTGCGGTGTAGTAGAAGTGATTAGACGACGTGTCGATGTGATTAAAACTATACAATTTATATGGGTTTTGTATGTTTGGCTGCTGTCAACGCACTAAAAAAAATGCTCTCAACATAAAAAACGTTTTGCATTTCCATACTTTGTGGGCCAAAATATGGCAAAATTATAGCTCTCTGAGTCACATAATAGCTTTTTTTTTGCGTGACGAGTTGTTTTTATTGGTACCATTTTTGGGCACATTACATATTGTGATTGCTTTCTTTTCTGATTTTTGGGGAGGCAGAATGAACAAAACCTGGTAATTCAGGACTTATTTGTTTGATACCGTTCACCATATGGTAAAATTGATTAGACGGCTTTATTCTTCGCGTCAATATGATTACAGAAATACCAGATGCACACTTTATGTTTTGGTGTTTTTACACAATAAATACAATGTTATAGAAACATATTTTTGCATCGCTTTATTCTGAGAGCTATAACTTTTATTTCTCCGCTGATGGAGCTGTACGGGGCTTGTTTTTTTTCAGCGACAAGATAACATTTTCAGTGTTACAATTTTTATTTCCTTTCGTCATTTTGATCTCTTTTTATTCCAATTCTTTGGCAGTATGATGAAAAAACACTTTATTTTTGTTTTTACATAAATATACATATTTATTGCTGTAACATTGTTTTCTTTTTTTGGCTTATTATTTTACAAAATATATTTTTATAATTTTTTGAAACTTTACGTTTTACCACCCATTTGTTGGTCCTGTCAGGGATTGCGTCCGAACACCCACCCCCCAAAATGGGATTCAGGCGTGTACGCCCAAGAACATAGACTATAATGGTGCCCACAGAGTGAACATGCGCTCTGATGTGCAGCATTTCTGACATGTGTGTCTACTAGAGGCGGATACTCAGACTCAGATGCAGTCATACCTTGTTGTTCTAATAGAGCATTTTGTCTCTTTAGGTCGTCGATGTCTTGCTGATGTGTGTGATTTTTCCTTCTCATATACTGTATATATTCTGTAGCTTTGTCCAGTATTTGAGCCCGTGAAGCCTAAAAGAGAAGTTAAAATGGTTTACACCTGATCACCATTTTTATCACCAGTCATTAAAAGGCAATGAAAACTGACACCAGGCTAACACTTTTATGTCAATTATTGTTATGTTTACAGAACGGAAGCCCCAGCACTTGTAGTGCTGGCAGATTGCTGATAAAACAGGAAACACCATCTAAAAGCCAGTGGCTGGCAAGTTACAGAACATAAAAGCTAGAACAGTTATTAGGCTGATGTGCACGACAACACCAGTTTTAACTTGTTGTGGGAGTTGAGGGTAAGATTATAGGTATATTAGACTTGATCACAATTTTATTATCAGACATCTTAATTTAATAGAAAGTGTGACACTGAACTAACCTTGTTGTTAGGTTCAATAAACCAAGCATTACCGTATTTTACGGATTATAAGACACCCTTTTCCCCCCCAAATTTGGGGGTTCGTCTTAAAATTCGAATATACCTTACTGGCCACAGTGGAGCAGGGTCCCAGGGTCGCTGCTGGAGGAGGCAAGACTGGCATGTTGCTGCAAGCTGGGATAAGGGGGTGATTGGAGTTGCGACAATGCAGGTGTCCGGTGGTGCAGGGGCTCCGCCGACATTTTATGAAAGTCCGGGACCCCCGCATTTCCATGGTTTACATTGCGGTGGAGTCCGGGAGCAGCGCATGCACAAATGGAGATCTTGGCACCAAGATCTCCATCTGCTGCATGTGCCGCCCTCGGCCGACATTCTCCCAGAGTCCACTGCAAAGCAAACAATGGAAGTACGGGGGCTCCGGGCTTTCACAAAATGTCGGCGGAGCACCAGCACCGTGAATGCTGGACAGTGTGTTGTCTGCTGGGTGCTCAGATAGACTGATTGCTGGGTGGAGCTGGGAAAAACCCAGTAGTCATGGTGCACATCTGTACCAATGACAAAGTTACAGGGAGGTGGAAGGTCCTTAAAATTATTACATGGAACTAGGAGAGAAGCTGAAGTCCAGGACCTCCAAGTTGGTGTTTTCAGGAATACTGCCGATGCCATGAGTGTCACTAGAAAGACAGTGGGAGCTTAGGGAGATAAATAAGCTCCATACTGTATAATGGCACATATGATGCTCCATACTGTATAATGGTCACACAGTGTTCCATACTATATAATGGCCACACAGTGCGCCATACTGTATAATGGCAACACATGATGCTCCATACTGTATAATGGGCAGCCACACATGATGCTCAGTACTGTATAATAGCCACACATGATGCTCAATACTGTATAATGGCACATATGATGCTCCATACTGTATAATGGTCACACAGTGTTCCATACTGTGTAATGGCCACACAGTGCGCCATACTGTATAATGGCAACACATGATGCTCCATACTGTAATGGGCAGCCACACATGATGCTCAGTACTGTATAATAGCCACACATGATGCTCCATACTGTATAATAGTCACACATGATGCTCCATACTGTATAATGACCACACATGATGCTCAATACTGTATAATAGCCACACATGATGCTCCATACTGTATAATGGCCACTTATGATGCTCCATACTGTATAATGGCCACACCGTGTTTCATACTGTATAATGGCCACACAGTGATCCATACTGTATAAAGGCAACACATGATGCTCCATACTGTATAATGGGCGGCCACACATGATGCTCAATACTGTATAATAGCCACACATGATGCTCCATACTGTATAATGGTCACACAGTGTTCCATACTGTATAAAGGCAACACATGATGCTCCATACTGTATAATGGCTCTACATGATGCTCCATACTGTATAATGGGCGGCCGCACATGATGCGCAATACTGTATAATGACCGCACATGATGCTGCATACTGTATAATGGCCAAACATGATGCTTCATACTGTATAATGGCTCTACATGATGCTCCATACTGTATAATGGGCAGCCACACATGATGCTCAATACTGTATAATAGTCACACATGATGCTCAATACTGTATAATAGCCACACATGATGCTCCATACTGTATAATGGCCACACATGATGCTCCATACTATATAATGGCCACACAGTGTTCCATACTGTATAATGGCCACACAGTGATCCATACTGTATAAAGGCAACATGATGCTCCATACTGTATAATGGCTCTACTTGATGCTCCATACTGTATAATGGGCGGCCACACATGATGCGCAATACTGTATACTGACCGCACATGATGCTCCATACTGTATAATGACTGCACATGATGCTGCATACTGTATAATGGCCGCACATGATGCTCAGTACTGTATAATAGCCACACATGATGCTTCATACTGTATAATGGCCACATATGATGCTTCACGTATACTGTATATTGGACCACCCCCCCTCCCATCCTGTATGCATGGCTCATCTCCCCCCCATGCATGGCTCATCAGCTCCCCGCTCCCATCATGCATGGCTCATCTCTCCCCCCCTCCCTGTATGCATGGCTCATCTCCCCCCCTCCCATCCTGTATGCATGGCTCATCTCCCCCCCTGTATGCATGGGTGGCTCTGGCTCATCTACCATCCCCCCCCCCCCCGTATTCCTGGCTCATCTCCCCCTCCCTGTATGCATGGGTGGCTCTGGCTAATCTACAATCCCCCCCTGTATGCGTGGCTCATCTCCCCCTCCCTGTATGCATGGGTGGCTCAGCCTCTAGCTCATCTCCCATTCCCCCTATGCAGCATGGCTCATCGCAGGCTCCCATCTTGCATGGCTCGTCACATTCAGCGTCTCCCACTCCCATACTACCTCCTCATCCCACCCTCTCTCTGTTGGAGTCCCCCAAGGCTCTGTTCTAGGACCCCTACTCTTCTCAATCTATACACTTGGCTTGGGACAACTCATAAAGTCCCATGGATTCCAGTACCACCTCTATACTGATGACACTCAGATCTACCTCTCTGGCCCAGACGTCACCGCTTTGCTGTCCAGAATCCCAGAGTGCCTATCAGCCATATCCTCCTTCTTCTCCTCTCGCTTCCTCAAACTCAATGTGGACAAATCTGAACTCATCATCTTTCCTCCATCCCACAAATATTCCTTACCTGACCTATCTATCGCAGTCAATGACATCATGCTTTCCCCTGTACCCGAAATCCGCTGCCTCGGAGTAACCTTCGACTCTGCCCTGTCCTTCAAACCACACATCCAAGCTCTTTCCACCTCCTGTCGCCTCCAGCTCAAAAATATCTCCAGGATCCGTCCTTTCCTCAACCCCCAATCTACTAAAATGCTTGTGCACGCCCTCATCATTTCCCGCCTTGACTACTGCAACATCCTTTTCTGTGGCCTCCCTGCTAACACCCTTGCACCTCTCCAGTCCATCCTTAACTCTGCTGCCCGACTAATCCATCTCTCTCCTCGCTACTCCTCCGCTTCCCCCCTCTGCAAATCTCTTCACTGGCTCCCATTCCCTCAGCGTATCCAGTTCAAATTGCTAATACTTACCTACAAAGCCATCCACAACCTGTCTCCTCCATATATCTCTGAACTAATCTCTCGATATCTTCCCTCACGTGATCTCCGGTCCTCCCAAGACCTCCTTCTCTCCTCTACACTTATTCGCTCCTCATCCAATCGCCTCAAAGACTTCTCCCGAATATCCCCCATCCTCTGGAACTCTCTGCCCCAACACGTCCGACTATCAACCACAGTCGGATCCTTCAGACGGAACCTGAAAACTCATCTCTTCAGGAAAGCCTACAGCCTGCACTGACACCGCTGCTGCCTCATCACTATCGAAGCTACCGCCTCACCAACACCGGAGCTACTGCCTCACCAACACCGGAGCTACCGCCTCACCAACACCGGAGCTCCTGCAACCCTCAACCTACTGTCTCCTTCCCCATAATCCTGTAGAATGTAAGCCCGCAAGGGCAGGGTCCTCGCCCCTCTGTATCAGTCCGTCATTGTTAGTTTGTTTACTGTATGTGATATTTGTAACTTGTATGTAACCCCTTCTCATGTACAGCACCATGGAATCAATGGTGCTATATAAATAAATAATAATAATAATCTCTCTCCCCTGGCCAGCTGCCCCTTCCATGCATGGCTCATCGTCATCGGCTCCCCGCCGGCACCGCTCCCATCTTGTATGGCTCGGCTCCCCGTCCACGGTCCTCCTTCATCCTCCCCCCGTCCTCCCTGGCTGTCATCATACTCACCGTGCACGGCGCACAGAACGGAATCCTCCACCTCTGTCCCGATGCAGCACCCTCGTCTTGTGTGAGCGGTCAGGCGGTACCGCTCATTAAGGTCATGTATATGCCGCATATTCATGACCTTAATGAGCGGTACCACATGACCGCTCACAGAGGATGAGCTGCCATCGCTGAGACCAGACTAGGCATCGCTTGAGTATGTATGACTCATACTGTATGATGTCAAGGGGGGCAAGGACTCGGAGGCAGGCGGGCAGGAATTAAGCTGACCCCGACACTATAAAAAAATAATAATAAAAAAAAAAAAAAATCTTGCTCAGGTGCCGCCCCCCGCATCCAGTGTTGTGGAGTCGGTAAGCCACAGTTGCAACTCCGGCTCCGGCTCAGATTCCGGCTCCTTCATAAATCGCCAATTCGTAACAATAAATTTACTGTTGTCAAATATTAACATCGTGCTTATTCAGTTTCTCACCATCATATAAGTAATCAGACCACTTAAGAGCAAAAACTATATTTATTAGAATACTTTTAGAATATAGCAAATAACTTTTATAAACTTTTCTAAACTCTTGTAAGTAAATATGAAATAAACACTGTTATGTAGTTAAAGGGCCACTGTCACCCCCCTCCAGCCGTTATAAACTAAAAGAGCCACCTTGTGCAGCAGTAATGCTGCATTATAACAAGGTGGCTCTTTTAGTTTTTGTTTCTGTTATTGCCCCAATAAATGTATTTATAATTCTGCTGAAATACCTATCTTTGTCCATGGAGGCGGGTCTGAAGCCTCCTCTTAGAAGCGCCCAACTGCCGTCAGTCATCTCTTGTGTAGATTTTCGCCGCCCCCTCAGCACTGTTATTGTGTGAATTCCGGCGCCTGCGCTCTGCTCTTCTGCCTTGCGCAGGCGCATAGAGCATTATCCGTCCGAGCGCTGGTGCCGGGTTCCTTTCTGCGCCTGTGCGGTCAGTGCGGCCAGCCTGTTACTGAATCCCCGCCCCGCACTGTGTTATGCAGTATGCACAGTGCGGGGCTGGGATTCCTGGGTATGCGCACTGCGCTTGTCAGACGCTCCACAGGTCCCCCACCTTCCAGCGTTGTTCTGTGCGGCTGTTCCAAACGCCGGCAAGGATACCTGTATATTCCGGCAACGCTGAAAGGCGGGGGACCTGTGGAGCGTCTGAGAAGCGCAGTGCGCATGCCCAGGAATCCCAGCCCCGCACTGTGCATAATGCATAACACAGTGCGGGGCGGGGATTCAGTAACAGGGTGGCCGCATTGCCCGCACAGGCGCAGAGCGGAACCCGGCACCAGCGCTAGGACGGCAAATGCTCTTTGCGCCTGAGCAAGGCAGAAGAGCAGAGCGCAGGCGCCGGAATTCACACAATAACAGCGCTGAGGGGGCGGCGAAAATCTACACAAGAGATGACTGACGGCAGTTGGGCGCTTCTAAGAGAAGGCTTCAGTCCCGCCTCCATGGACAAAGATAGGTATTTCAGCAGAATTATAAATACATTTATTGTGGGAATAACAGAAACAAAAACTAAAAGAGCCACCTTGTTAGAATGCAGCATTACTGCTGCACAAGGTGGCTCTTTTAGTTTATAACGGCTGGAGGGGGGTGACAGTGGCCCTTTAATAAGAAGAAATCTATAAATTTGTCCTCAGAAAAATTATTGCCTCTGTCAGATCCTCCTTCATGGATGCCCTCAAATCTGATCTACGGTAATTATTTTGAGAGCAGAGAACAACCTCTCTACACTAACTTGGATTGGTGACAAAGCAGTAACCACTCGGGCAACATCTCTGACAATGTCAGGATACAGAGGAATCGCTTGTTGCTCTTATTTTTGATGAACGGTCAAATTTCTCAATTTCTTTTAGTGCACATGAAAAATTCTGCTGAAATGTACTGGCTGAGTTCTTTGATGGGGATGACTCTTCTATGCGGGAACGCTTTGCACGTTCCTTGTTGATGAGGGTGAAGATGTGGCAGGACGACCAAATTCTTCTATTCCTCCTGACTGTTCTGCAACCCTTTCATCCTTACTGCCATTTCAAACAGAGCTTCTTTTCCTTTAGTTAGCTGTTGATCATCTAGATCAGAGGTCCCCAACTCCAGTCCTCAAGGCCCACCAACAGGTCATGTTTTCAGGATTTCCTTTGCATTGCACAGGTGATGCAATTATTACCTGGGCAAGACTAAGGAAATCCTGAAAACATGACATGTTGGTGGGCCTTGAGGACTGGAGTTGGGGACCCCTGATCTAGATGAATCCGATGCATTGGGTCTACATAAACAGCTGCCAAAAGAATGTTATTTTATAATAGTAGCTCCTCTCTCTGTTTCATTGATGTACAGTCATGGCCAAAAGTATTGACACCCCTGCAATTCTGTCAGATAATACTCATTTTCTTCCTGAAAATGATTGCAAACACAAATTATTTGGTATTATTATCTTCATATAATTTGTCTTAAATGAAAAAACACAAAAGAGAATGAAGCAAAAAGCAAAACATTGATCATTTCACACAAAACTCCAAAAATGGGCCAGACAAAAATATTGGCACCCTCAGCCTAATACTTGGTTGCACAACCTTTAGCCAAAATAACTGCGACCAACCGCTTCTGGTAACCATCAATGAGTTTCTTACAATGCTCTGCTGGAATTTTAGACCATTCTTCTTTGGCAAACTGCTCCAGGTCCCTGATATTTGAAGGGTGCCTTCTCGAAACGGCCATTTTAGATCTAGACCATTCTTCTTTGGCAAACTGCTCCAGGTCCCTGATATTTGAAGGGTGCCTTCTCGAAACGGCCATTTTAGATCTCTCCACAGGTGTTCTATGGGATTCAGGTCTGGACTCATTGCTGGCCACCTTAGAAGTCTCCAGTGCTTTCTCTCAAACCATTTTCTAGTGCTTTTTGAAGTGTGTTTTGGGTCATTGTCCTGCTGGAAGACCCATGACCTCTGAGGGAGACCCAGCTTTTTCACACTGGGCCCTACATTATGCTGCAAAATTTGTTGGTGGTCTTCAGACTTCATAATGCCATGCACACGGTCAAGCAGTCCAGTGCCAGAGGCAGCAAAGCAACCCCAAAACATCAAGGAACCTCTGCCATGTTTTACTGTAGGGACCGTGTTCTTTTCTTGAATGCCTCTTTTTTTTCTCCTGTAAACTCTATGTTGATGCCTTTGCCCAAAAAGCTCTACTTTTGTTTCATCTGACCAGAGAACATTCTTCCAAAACGTTTTAGGCTTTTTCAGGTAAGTTTTGGCAAACTCCAGCCTGGCTTTTTTATGTCTCGGAGTTAGAAGTGGGGTCTTCCTGGGTCTCCTACCATACAGCAACTTTTCATTCAGATGCCGACGGATAGTACGGATTGACACTGTTGTACCCTCGGACTGCAGGGCAGCTTGAACTTGTTTGGATGTTAGTCGAGGTTCTTTATCCAACATCAGCACAATCTTGCGTTGAAATCTCTTGTAAATTTTTCTTTTCCGTCCACATCTAGGGAGGTTAGCCACAGTGCCATGGGCTTTAAACTTCTTGATGACACTGCGCACGGTAGACACAGGAACGTTCAGGTCTTTGGACATGGACTTGGAGCCTTGAGATTGCTCATCCTTCCTCACAATTTGGTTTCTCAAGTCCTCAGACAGTTCTTTGGTATTCTTTCTTTTCTCCATGCTCAATGTGGTACACACAAAGACACAGGACAGAGGTTGAGTCAACTTTAATCCATGTCAACTGGCTGCAAGTGTGATTTAGTTATTGCCAACACCTGTTAGGTGCCACAGGTAAGTTACAGGTGCTGTTAATTACACAAATTAGAGAAGCATCACATGATTTTTCGAATAGTGCCAATACTTTTGTCCACCCCCTTTTTTATGTTTGGTGTGGAATTATATCCAATTTGGCTTTAGGACAATTCTTTTTGTGTTTTTTCATTTAAGACAAATTAAATGAAGATAATAATACCAAAGAATTTGTGTTTGCAATCATTTTCAGGAAGAAAATGAGTATTATCTGACAGAATTGCAGGGGTGTCAATGCTTTTGGCCATGACTGTAGCAATGCCACTTGCAATTAACCCTCCTCTTTGGGACAGACGAAACATCAGGTTCTTCCACTCCTTTAAGAAAATACCTGGAGTTAAGTCCTCTGCTTGTAATTTTTTAGTCACTATAAATGGGTGCTCTAGCAATTTTTCCAGCTCAGTCACCTGATTCCACTGACTTTCATTTCGCGTCAGTTGAGGGTTAGCCATGTCTACAAGAAAGGTTTTCAGTTCAACCAAGCGCTGAATCATTAAGTAAGTACTGCCCCATCGTGTGGCTTGATCAATAATTGCCCATTTTCCAGCACGTCTCTTCAAAATTGAGTCAACTTTAGGGGTTCTGGCAACAGTAGCCAATTTTCTCACCTTGCCAATCAGTGCAGCAGCATGTCCTTCTTGCAGACTGTCTCTTATAGCCAGCTGTAGCGTATGCACAACACAGCGCATGTGATGAATGAAAGAACGTATTGACACAGTTTCAACAAGATCATCTAAACTATCATGTTGCTGTTCATCTGAAGCAACTTCAGTTTGCTCCTCAGTTACAATACTGTGTTCCTCTATTTCAAACATTTCTGTGTCTGTGGACCCAGAATGTTCTTCTAGCTGCTGGTCACCATCATTACTCTCATTCATTAGCTTAATAGTACTTATCATATTTGAAGCATTGTCAGTTACGACAGAAAGAACTTGCTCTTTTTTAAGTTCATAGTCTTGCAGAACCTTTTCCACCAAGACGTGGAGAAACTCACTGGTGTGATGAGCTTTGGTGTCTTACTGCCAATGTCTGGTAACTATTTCATTTTTGTCACAAACAAATCGGACATTGATGGCAAAATAGTTCACTCTGTGACGTGTGCAGGCATCCATTTTAAGAAACAGAAAGCGTCCCTTGAGAGTTTTTTTAAGTTCTTCCTTTTGTTTAAAAGCTTCTTCGATTACTAATTTTCTAATACTCTCCAGAGAAACACCAAGCTTGCGGGCAATTTCCCCATTCAGACACATAAAAGCTGGTCGTGAAAATAATGAAATAGGCACACTATCCTTTACAACAAGCTCTATGATCTGTTTTTTAAATGTATCTACTGTCATTGTCACAGTAACTTTGTCACTGACAAAATATTGATGGCTGCAAAGTTCTCTGCTCCTTTGTTTGGCTGGAAGAGCTGGGCACTGGTTCATTGGTTGGGATGTAGTCTCTCTCATCCACTGCTTTCAGTACTTCTGGATGAAAGCGCTGTAAATGTCTCTTTAGATTAGAAGCTCTGGTAGGAGCATTTTTATCTTTGCCAGAATATGCACTGATCTTGGCTTCACAGCATTTGTTTTTGTCTGGATCATTTGTCATACACTGACAATGTTTTCTATCTTGAGTGATGGTGAAATGTTCAAATACAGCTGATTAAGGCTACTTTCACACTAGCGTCGGATTCGGCCCGTCGCAATGCGTCGGGCCGAGATTCCGACACTAGTGTTTGATGTGCTGCGCAACGGAGGCAGCGGATGCATTTCTCCGGCGCATCCGCTACCCCATTGTGAGGTGCGGGGAGGTGGGGGCGGAGTTCCGGCCGCACATGCGCGGTCGGAAAAAGCGGTCCGTCGGCAGCAAAAAACGTTACATTTAACGTTTTTTGCTCCCGGCGGTCTGCCAAAACACGGCGCAACCGTCGCACGACGGTTTGCGACGTGTGTCAATACGTCACAATGCGTCGGTAATGTTACTCAATGGGGCAAAAACGCATCCTGCAAACAACTTTGCAGGATGCGTTTTTTCCCCTAAACGACGCATTGCGACGTATTGAAAACAACGCTAGTGTGAAAGTAGCCTTAATGTGACGTTACTTTGACATTTTCAGGTTTTTAATTCTGCATTCACAATCCAAATGACAATTGTTTTTCTTAAAAACAATTGTACAAAATTATTGCCAGGTCGTACAACTGATACAGTGGTCACAGTTAACTGATGCAAAGTTTGTTGAAAGGATAATACTTCTTACAGTCTTCCTCTTCTGAGTAGCAGCTGTGAGATGCTTGGAAGACGCACACCAAACATCTAGTCTAGAGCAGGAGCTTTACTACTAAGAATTTGCAACACATTTTCACTTTCAGTTTCATACATTGTAAGTAGGGAGGTTGGGGCAGCATGAGGTTAACCAAGTATAAGATTAGATAAGGGCAGTGGACAACAGTGACACACAAGAGGTAAAGGTACCGTTACACTAAACGACTTACCAACGATCACGACCAGCGATACGACCTGGCCGTGATCGTTGGTAAGTCGTTGTGTGGTCGCTGGGGAGCTGTCTCACAGAGAGCTCTCTTCAGCGACCAACGATCCGGGGAACGACTTCGGCATCGTTGAAACTGTCTTCAACGATGCCGAAGTCCTCGGGTAACCAGGGTAAACATTGGGTTACTAAGTGCACGGCCGTGCTTAGTAACCCGATATTTATCCTGGTTACCATTGCAAAAGTAAAAAAAAAAAAAAAACACTACATACTCGCATTCCGAAGTCTGTCACGTCCCCAGCCGTCAGCTTCCCGCACTGACTGTCAGTGCCGGCCGTAAAGCAGAGCACAGCGGTGACGTCACCGCTGTGCTCTGCTTTCCGGCCAGCGCTGACAGTCAGTGCAGGGAAGCTGACGGCGGGGGACGTGACAGACTTCGGAATGCGAGTATGTAGTGTTTTTTTTTGTTGTTTTTTTTACTTTTACAATGGTAACCAGGGTAAATATCGGGTTACTAAGCGCGGCCCTGCGCTTAGTAACCCGATATTTACCCTGGTTACAAGTGAACACATCGCTGGATCGGCGTCACACACGCCGATCCAGCGATGACAGCGGGTGATCAGCGACCAAAAAAAGGTCCTGATCATTCCCCAGCGACCAACGATCTCCCAGCAGGGGCCTGATCGTTGGTCGCTGTCACACATAACGATATCGTTAGCGGGATCGTTGCTACGTCACAAAAAGCGTGACGTTGCAACGATATCGTTAACAATCTCGTTATGTGTGAAGGTACCTTTAGAAATGTCTCTATCTCCAGCAGAACTGCTTATCACTGTTGTTTATAGTTTGATAGAACATATATATTTGAGCAACATTTATAAAATTCATATGAAAGTTCAATTATGAAATATTAATACTTTTTTTTTTTAAAGCTGGAGTCGGAGTCGGTGTCGGTACATTTCTACCGACTCCAACTCCAACCAAAACTAACTTCGACTCCACAGCCCTGGCAGAAACTCTCCAAAAACTCAAGAATGCAAGAATTGTGAAGGTGATATCAAAGAAGGGTTCCTATGTTAACATGTAACTTGGCCTGTTAGGATGTTTTGGAGCTAAATAGCTTTTTTGTTCAGTGAATGTGACCTCCTAATGCTGCAAATTACACAAATGAGCATTTTCAGTTCTTTAAAACACATCAAATGTTTAGAAATTCTACTGTGTCTAATAATTTGGAATAGTGCCTATTGAGTTTTTATTCATTTTGGAGATTATACTGTTATCATTGGGAGGTTTCTTCAATAAAATTCGATGTATAGTCTAACGGGTGATGACTTTTATTAGACTGACTCATTTGCACCGACCATTTAGGAAAATCCGAGAAAAAAATCATCTGCATAATAATTTGGAACACAGTTACAAATTTTTTTCACTTTTTTTTTTTTACTTAGTCCCTCGATAGGACTTTCACTTTTTTCAGTCTGCTAGCTTATAAAGCATAGCAATGGAGGAACATTGCTATACTTTACAAACTGTCAGTGCTGCACTGGCACACGATCCTCTGAGCATGGTCTAACAAGTTTGTTAGCTCAGGTGACCCGAATGTCACCATGACATCGGGTCACCATGGAACAATCCACCCCCTGACGAAGGTAGACGCCGGAACGCGTGTCGGGGTGGACGCATCCAAGTGACAGTCCTCAATTGTATCAGGTAATACCTACATCATTGCTCACAATCGCAGTAGGTCACCCCAATAAGAATCTACCCTTTCTTACTACCACTGTGAGTTATATATTATTTTTTCTCCTGATTTAGTTGACATTTTCTAGACACTATTGCACATGCACTTTAATTGCGCTCTCTTTCGATTCCCTGTACAATACGTAGCTGTATATGCTTGCCCTACATTAATTGCTTTCTCAGCAATTCACCACCTGGATTTCATAACTATGCAATATGCACTTTCTAATTTGTTTCTACAAAAGGATAATCTATGATGTTTGTAACAATTTTTCTGTTAACATTCATACATATTCATTAATATTTGCCTCTGTCCCTTGTGTATTGCGTGCGCTTTTTCACTAGCTGTTTTTTTTCCACCTTTACCTAATTTTAAACGGTTTTTGTAATACTAATAAAGTTATAATTTTCTCATCTATTTTGGGCTCTTAAATTTGGTTTTCTCCTTGTCTCTTATTCAAATGTTCTTTTCTTTCCTTCTAATGAAGGATCCATTGTGATTGGTAAATTATCTCCTACCTTACTGAAAAAGGATAATTTAACAACGTGGTGCAACCCCCAGTAGTGAGTCACTAGCAGCTGTAAGAGTATATTCACACAGCAAGAAATCGCCTATGAAAAATCAGAGTTGCATTTTATAACAGGATCATTGGCAGAAATCCACTTTTGTTGCAGAAATCAGAGATTTGCACAACGGTTACCCTTATTATGTTCATCTCACCTTTTCGCCTTGGAGTGAAGGTACGGAGTCTCTTAGGCTGTGAAAGCTGTCCTTGATATGGTCCCTGCGCTTGCGCTCCAGTGCATTGTGATGAGCTCTTTTGTCTGCCTGTGAACATAAAATATTGAGCATAATTCAGATGTTCTGTGCTTTACCAGCAATACGAAAAGGTGATCTAATGGTACTGGTCATTCATGAAAAAGAAACAAAAGCATACAAAAAAAACGTGTTTTAAAGACAAAATAGACACAACATTTAAGAGTCTTTCCATTTTCAGAAAGCCCCTCTCCCTCTAAATTGTGCCTTAGTCCACCTCCCCGTGTGCAGAGGCTCACAAGCAGTGAGAATGTTTGAGTACGGCTACAATGCTAGAGCAGCAATTCAAAGCAGCTGTTAAAAGAGCATGATCTAGGCAGTTAACCCCTTAATGACCGCCAATACGTCTTTTAACTGACCTGAGATATAAGAGAATAGCCTCCCCATACAGATGATAATCCAGCATCTGTTGGTTGTACACTATAGCTGACAACTTGCTGTATCAGCCACGATCAGTATTTGCACCTTCTAAATCTGTTTAACCCCTTAGATGCTGCTGTCAATAGTGACTACATCATTATTAATGGTTAACTGTTGTGAATTCTGTGGCTGAGTTCACTTCTGTGGTCACAAGTGGTATTGCAGTCTCTGGGCTTCCTCCCTCAGGTGTTTTGGTGAGCTCGTTGGCTGCCTTGCTATTTAGCTCCACCTGAGTCTGTCTTCCTTGCTCCTTGTCAATGTTCCAGTGTTGGATCTGAGCTACTGCATCTTTCCTTGGGCCTGCTGCTCTGCTAGATAAGTGCTTCTAGTTTGTTTTCTTTTTTTTCTGTCCAGCTTGCCATTGTCTTTTGCTGGAAGTTCTGAGAAGCAAAGGGGTGCACCGCCGTGCTGTTAGTTCGGCACGGTGGGTCTTTTTGCCCCTTTGCGTGGTTTTCGTTTTGGGGTTTTTTGTAGACTGCATAGTTCTCTTTGCTATCCTCGCTCTGTCTAGAATATCGGGCCTCACTTTGCTGAATCTGTTTCATTCCTACGTTTGTCTTTTCATCTTGCTAACAGTCATTGTATGTGGGGGCTGCCTGTTCCTTTGGGGTATTTCTCTGGGGTAAGTCAGGCTTGTGTTTCTGTCTTCGGGCTGGTCAGCTCCTCAGGCAGTGCCGAGTTGCATAGGTAGTTGTTAGGCGCAATCCACTGCTGCTTGTGGTTGTGTGAGGATGGATCGGGTGCTGCAGTCTACGGAGATTCCACGTCTCAGAGTTCGTCCTGTTGTTTTTGGTTGTTGCCAGATCTCTGTATGTGCGCTGATTACTGCACGCTGTGTTGCCTGATTGCCAGCCATAACAGTTAACAGAGTGTGGGGGCTTCTTCTTTATCCCAATTGGTGCCCTCAGATCATGATTTTGTTGTCCTGATGTTTGCGATGGCAATTCGTGACCAAATAGCGGCCTTAGAGTCTGACTGCTGTAGTAATCTGTTTAGAAGTTAGCAACATTTAGGTGGTAAAAATCCACATTTTCATTTCTGTCATACCACTTTGCATTAATTCCTGTAAAGCACCTGAAGAGTTAATAAACTACCTGACAGCAGATTTCAATATGTTTAGGGGTGCTGTTTTTAAAATGGTATCACGTTTGGGGGTTTCCCAATATATGGGACCCCTAAAGTCACTTCAAACATGGATAAGTCCCTAAAAAAATAAATGTGGTAAATTTCTTTGAAAAAATGAAAAATTGCTGCTACATTTTTAAACCTCCTAAAATGCTAACAAAATAAAATAACATTTTACAAATGGTGCTGATGTAAAGCAGACATGTGGGAAATGTTATTTATTAATAGTTTGCTGTTGTATGACTATCTGGATTAAAGGGATAATCATTCAAATTTAGAAAATTGCTAATTTTTTAACATTTTTCTCAAATTTTTAATATTTTTTATAAATAAACACAAAAAATGTTGAACTAAATTTACCATTATCATAAAGTATAATGTGTCACGAAAAAACAATCTCAAAATCACTGGGATTTGTTGAAGCGTTGCAGAGTTATTACCACATAAAGTGACACTGGTCAGATTTCAAAAATTTGGCTCGGTCACTAAGGGGTTAAACAGCACTTTCAGCATGGTGTTTGAGAGATAAGGAAGAAAAATAAGCTCATGGAGTATACAGAATCATTTATAGATTTGCAAAGGCTGATCAATTTTTTTTTTTTTTAAATATACTCTTTAAAAAATAAATGCACTGTCACGGTGTGAACAGACCCAACGGGTGGTCGTCAACGGATGGCACAACTCACAAACAACGGGATGGAAAAGGTCAGAGGAAAGCCCTACCCGCAGGGAATGGGGAATAGTCACCACTTGAGCTCAAACCTTAGCCTGCCCCTGCACTCCCTTAATGCCCTGTGCAGGTCCTTCCCCCTGCCGCTGTCAGGATGCCCTGGTTAGTTCACTAGCCGCACCACTGCAGATATTACCATACGGAGGATAGAGACAAACACGAAAGGGAATAGGAAAGAAACACAGCTTTCTCTGCTGCAAAGCAACGCTCATCAGAATAAAGGCACCAGGATAATGAACTCAGCAGAAGCACCACTGCACCCAGAGAGCTCCTCACTCAGGCTTGGTCACTGAAGATTGCTCTATTAGTGATGTGTCGTTCGCGAATGATCCGACACAAAGAGCCAGCTCCCTGCTGGGAACGATGGGAGCCGGCACGCCAGCGAGAGCCACTAAAATCCCTGATTGGCTCTCACTGGGCGTAAAATCCCAGACTTCGGCAGGCGTAACCCCACCCACCTGGGCAAAACTCCACCCACTCATCAATTTAATTGGTTCCTAGCAAGTGGGCGGAGTTTCTGTGGTAGGTGGGCGTGGTTTCGGCGGCCTGAACACATTCAATGGGGATCCATTTAGGATCCAAAAAGAGGCGTTTTGTGAGCCGAAAGAGTCGGCTCTTTTTGGTGAGCAGAACCAAGAGAGCTGGATCACCAAAAAGAGCCGGACTGCCCATCACTATGACCAGTCAGCTGATGCATCTGGAGACCTTTTAAAGGATGGTGCCGGTGGTGACCCAGCAGCACTGCAGTAACATCAGATTGCCAGGGGGGGCAAGAAATTGACATTAACCCGCAATGGTCCAAAAGAAAAAAAGTTTTAAACTGAGTGGAACCAGAGCTGCCACAAATTCAAAAATGGATCGTGACGTGTACAGCTTCTTTAAAGGGAATCTCTCAGCAGGATCAGCCATCCTAAACCATCTGTATGGGCATGTAGGTCAGAGAAAGCTGAATAAAAGGGATACCTTGATATCTGCGATCTGATATCTTATTCCAGAGAAATCAATGCTTTTTGTAATATATAAATTAGCTGATCAAATGTATGTCACGCCCATAGATCTTAACAGCTCATTTATATATTAAAAAAATAATTGCTCCATAATAAAACATCAGACCACAGATACCAAATTATTCAACTTCTTGACCTCATACCCATATAGATTGTGAGCCTTCGCGGGCAGGGTCCTCACTCCTCCTGTACCAGTTATGACTTGTATTGTTTAAGATTATTGTACTTGTTTTCATTATGTATACCCCTCCTCACATGTAAAGCGCCATGGAACAAATGGCGCTATAACAATAAATAATAATAATGATAATATAGGCAGCTTAGATGGAGTGATCCTGCTGTGCTTTGTGCAATGCCGACATTTCTCTAGAGTCGGTGGTTTTGCACAGATCGGGATCCCCATGTACCGGTAAACACCAGGATTCTGGTGCAGAACGCTGGCTGTGACCCCTGACCTCATCAAGACCTAGTTGGTTCAGGTCCTAATGACATTGCCGTCATGCCAGCCAATGAGAGCAATCTCTGGAAAATTTTGTTGTAGTAAGAAACTTTCCCACTTAATTTGCCTCATGTAAAACACTGTTTCTCTTCTGATCTTCTGTCAGTCAGCGATCAGAGGAGACACAGTGTGACCAGTGCTTCTGACAAGAGCTGTCAGTCAGCGATCGGAGGAGACAGTGTGACCAGTGCTTCTGACAAGAGCTGTCAGTCAGCGATCGGAGGAGACAGTGTGACCAGTGCTTCTGACAAGAGCAGTCAGTCAGAGATCAGAGGAGACACAGTGTGACCAGTGCTTCTGACAAGAGCTGTCAGTCAGCGATCGGAGGAGACAGTGTGACCAGTGCTTCTGACAAGAGCTGTCAGTCAGCGATCGGAGGAGACAGTGTGACCAGTGCTTCTGACAAGAGCCGTCAGTCAGAGATCAGAGGAGACACAGTGTGACCAGTGCTTCTGACAAGAGCCGTCAGTCAGAGATCAGAGGAGACAGTGTGACCAGTGCTTCTGACAAGAGCTGTCAGTCAGCGATCGGAGGAGACAGTGTGACCAGTGCTTCTGACAAGAGCCGTCAGTCAGAGATCAGAGGAGACAGTGTGACCAGTGCTTCTGACAAGAGCCGTCAGTCAGAGATCAGAGGAGACAGTGTGACCAGTGCTTCTGACAAGAGCTGTCAGTCAGCGATCGGAGGAGACAGTGTGACCAGTGCTTCTGACAAGAGCAGTCAGTCAGAGATCAGAGGAGACACAGTGTGACCAGTGCTTCTGACAAGAGCTGTCAGTCAGCGATCGGAGGAGACAGTGTGACCAGTGCTTCTGACAAGAGCTGTCAGTCAGCGATCGGAGGAGACAGTGTGACCAGTGCTTCTGACAAGAGCTGTCAGTCAGCGATCGGAGGAGACAGTGTGACCAGTGCTTCTGACAAGAGCAGTCAGTCAGAGATCAGAGGAGACACAGTGTGACCAGTGCTTCTGACAAGAGCTGTCAGTCAGAGATCAGAGGAGACAGTGTGACCAGTGCTTCTGACAAGAGCCGTCAGTCAGAGATCAGAGGAGACAGTGTGACCAGTGCTTCTGACTAGAGCTGTCAGTCAGTGATCTTGTCATACTCTAAAAACACACACAAATCAATAAATTCCACCCTTTCCCAGATAGTCCCATCAATTAGTTCAGATTCAGGGTTAGATAGGGTAGGTGTTTACTATGGTATGAGTTGATTAGATAAATTAGATTATTGATAATATATTTATATTCTTAAAATTAAAATAAATTGTTAGGCTATGTGCGCACATTGCAGATTTGGTTGTGTATAATTCTACGCAGATTCTGTCTCTCTTGCCAGAAAACACAGTTGAAATTTTGCGCGCAAACGTAGGAGCATTAACCTAATTAACCCAGCATTAAGCTCCCGATGTGACTGTTCTACAAGTGAGATTGTCGTGGGACACTGGTTATTAAATGGACTATAGCGGACAGGGAGTATATGTTGGTATGCGAACTCGGCTTCAGGAAAATGGCCACCGCGATCTCCATCTGCGCACGCGCGGCCTCAGGAAGATGGCCGCACCCACCGATAAACCGCTGAATAGCGCAGATCGCGCTCTTTTTCTACAGCTGTGCAGTGCATTCGACACTTGCGCATGCGAGAAGCACTACGCCACCAACGAGAAGATAAGCAAGATGTGGGGGAGAAACAGCGCTGTGACCACGCCCTTTCGACCAGACCAGCCTGATTGACAGGTGAAAACGGCGACTTTTGTAAGGTATTTCGGCAGCATAGGTGGGGAATCGGGGGACAAAAAATACCCTATTGTAAAGCACAGCTCAGGCCCTATTTAACGGTATTTTTATCTCATACTGAAAAAACGGGGTGACAGGTTCCCTTTAATGGTGTCCACAAAATAACAAACGTTTCAGTCATAATAACAATAATAATCTTTATTTATATAGCGCCAACATATTCCGCAGCGCTTTACAGTTTAACAGAATCAAACACAACAGTCATAAGTAACAACGTTAACAATACAATAATTAAAGCGAAATAAGACGACCCTGCTCGTGAGAGCTTACAATCTACAATGAGGTGGGGAAATACAAAGTAGCGGTGTGTATTTACAATTTTGTATTTACAATGATGGTCCAGCCATCTTCAGAGGGTGGGGGATAGATGGGGATAGGGAATGGGCTACACACACACAAACATAAAATGACTTTGATTAGTGAACGTGGTAGGCCGCACTGAACAAATGTGTTTTGAGCGAGCGCCTAAAACTATGCAAATTGTGGATGGTCCTAATATCTGGGGTAGAGCATTCCAGAGGATTGGTGCAGCACGGGAGAAGTCTTGGAATCGGGAGTGGGAGGTACGGGTTGATGCAGAGGTTAGTCGAAAGTCATTTGCAGAGCGCAGCGGTCGGTTAGGCCGATAGAGAAATGAGGGATGAGATGTAAGGGGGCCTTCTTCAGTCACAGTTGATAAATGCGAGGGAGAAAGTGGACCCACAGAATTGCTGATTGTGGAATGAAATCACACTTGTGTGAGCGCTGCCTGTATGTGGGGAGTATAGCCCCAAATGAAGCAATATACCTGGTGACAAATACAGGCGATTACTAAAAATGAAGTGGCAGTGGAGTGTCGGAGTGGAAAATATCAGGACATAAGTGCCGTGCCTGTGTAGGACGCGGAATCCACCGCTAGTCCATGTCATGTTTGATCGCAGTGTTCCAGGGTCCCTGACCGTTCCTGGCACATATTGCCGGATGTCTGCTGTAATAATCAGCTGACACCCAGCTGCGATCCCCCGTGAGCGTGGCTGATCGCCCATGACGTACTATCCCGTCCCTGGGAATTAAGTTCCAGGTCACCTCGATGGGATAGTACGTCATATGGCAGAAAGGGGCTAAGTAAGATTATTAAAAGGAGTTTGTGTCATTTCACAGCAAAGGAACACCATATCAAAGATAGAATAATATACTCAATAAAATTTAACCTTTAATAATACTCTTATAATAAAAACACACATCACATATGAGCTTAGACCTTTTTATTATAAGAGTTTGTGTCATTTCTCAATTAAAGGTCTTTATTCATAGTGTGTTTTTATACAATGTGACTATCAGGGCTGTGGAGTCGGAGTCAGAGGCCATTTTGGTGGAGTCGGAGTCATGGAAATTGAGGAGTCGGAGATTTGGATTACCAACTCCACAGCCCTGGTGACTATGGGGTTAGTAATGGGGGTGTCTTATTGATGCCTCTCCATTAATAACCTCAGGGCTTTAAGTCACCTGACAATACAAAGGTGACATCAACCCACAAATATGAGCCCCACTTGCCACCACTACAGGGCAAGTGGGAAGAGAATTGGTGCATCTAATAGATGTGCCTTTTCTGGAGAGCTGCGGGCTGCTATTTTAAGGCTGAGGGAGGGCAATATCCATGGCCCCTCACTATCCTGAGAATACCAGCCCCCAGCTTTAGCAAGGCTGGTTGTCAAAAACAGAAGATTAAAGAGACAGTGATCCTGTTTTCTACCTCTGTATACCGCTGAGAGAGTTGAACTGCCACAAAAGGGTAAAAAACATTTTTATCTTTATCCTGAGCTCGATCCACACAGATGCCACAAGGGCCATTATAGAACTAGGATCCACTACTCCAAATCAAAAACCTGTGTCAGTGATTGATTACAATAAATACATGGGGGAGGGTGTGGATCTTCCAGACCAGGTTCTACAGTCATACCAGGTATCAAGAAAATCACATCATAACCTCTCCTTTGTCCTCACCATAAAATTCCACAGCAGAAGAATGCAAAAGAACATCTACAACAAGCCTGATGCATTTTGGAAACAAGTCCTGTGGACTGATGAGGTTCAAATAGGACTCTTTGGCCACAATGACGAAAGTTATGTTTGGAGAAAAAGGGCACAGAATTTCAGGAAAAGAACATTTCACCAACCATTAAGCATAGGGCTGAATCAATCATGCTTTGGGGTTGTTGCAGCCAATGGCACGGGGAACATTTCATGGATAGAGGGAAGAATACATGCAATGAAATTTCAACAAATGCCTGAAGAAAACATAACACCATCTGTAAAAAAGCTGAAGGTAAAAAAGGATGGCTTCTACAAATGGATAACGATCCTAACCACACGTCAAAATGCACGACAGATGACCTCAAAAGGTTTTCCAATGGCCCTCACAGTCCCCTAATCTGAACATCATTGACAATCTGTAGCTAGACCTCAAAATAGAGGATGCAAGACGACCCAGGAATCTCACAGAACTGGAAGAATTTTCCAAGGAAGAATGGATGAAAATCCCTCCAACAAGCATTGAAAGGCTCTTGTCTGGCTACAAAAAGCGTTTACAAGCTGTGATACTTTCAAAAGCGGGCGCTACTAGGTACTAACCATGCAGGGTGCCCAAACTTTTACATTGGCCCATTTTCTTTTTTGTAATTTTTAAAAAGTAAAATATGACAATATTTTTTTTCCCTAAAATACAAAGGAAAGGTTTCATCTTTACCTTTAGCCCTCTTAGAGATCATTTTATCTTCTACTTGCTTAACTATTCACAATAACAGTAATCTTGACCAGGGGTGCCCAAACTTTAACATGCCACAATATAATTATTTTGTGTTATACAACATTGTTTTGCAAATGTTGGCCCCGCTCATCCATTTTATTGCATTCATTTCAGCAATAGAAACAAGAACGAATCCCAGAGAAGGTGTTGTGTATGCACCATGAGAGAAATTAGGAATGACATCAGGTATTATTGCCCACAATGCCCATCATTAACAGTCTTATGCCTCACTGACAGCTTTAACCCCTTCCTGACAAAAGCCATATATGTACAGAGCTGCAGGAGCTGCGTTCCCGCAAACAGCCGTACATATACTTCTTCTCAATCATGCAGGCTCACGCCGAAAAGTCACGCAAAAAAGATGTCATCACATGACTGTCAGCTGAAATATGGAAAAATGATAGCTGTCTAAATATGGGGATGCAAAACTAGTTTTTGCAATAAAAAACGTATTTTAGTGTGTGACAGCAGCCCAACATAAAAACCCGATTTAACTCTGGTATCGTGGTTATCTCACCGACTCGAATAATAATGTCACCTAATCACTTATACTGCACGAGGAATGGCGTAAAAAATAAATAAATAAAACCAATTCTTCACCTTTTGTTGATTTGTTTACTCTGCCTCCCAAAGATCGCAGTAAGGCTCGGAGCACATTTATCCTGCGCTCTACGCTGAGCGCTTACACCGGGGTTTCTGTGTAAATCTCTGAAATACGTTATTCAGCTGGAACCCCCGGCAGAAGGTCGCCTATAATGAGGCAAATGGAGGCACTGTGGACGCCATAGGACCTGTGATCCTAAATGTTATGTAAAATGTTCCCAGTAGAAGCTCAAATCAAAACTCAATCCACAAAGGAAAAAAAAAAAAAAGGAAGCTCCCACTTAAAGGGAACCTGTCACCCCGTTTTTTCAAGAAGAGCTAAAATTAGCGTTAAATAGGGGCAAAGCTGGGCTTTACATTAGTGTATTTTGGAGCCTTTATTCCCCACCTATGCTGCCGAAATACCTTTGTAAAGTCGCCCTTTTGGGCTGTCACTCACGCTGGTCAGGTCATATGGGCGTGGTGACAGTGCTGTTTCTCCCCCAGATCTCCGTTGGTGGCATAGTGGTGTGCGCATGTCCAAGTGGCGAATCCACTGCGCAGCTTCAAGGAAAATAGCGCGATCTGCGCTATTCAGCTGTTTATCGGTGGGCGCGGCCATCTTTGTCAGGCCGCGCGTGCGCAGATGGTTCTTCTCGGCTTCCCGGGGCTTCATGAAAATGGCCGCGGAATGCCACGCGTGCGCAGATGGAGATCGCGGTGGCCATTTTCCTGCAGCCGATCACTGCTGCTGGAGTCATTGCTTCAAGGGTCACCACACACACAGACGGTTCTCAGAGCAGGCGCTTGGTAAGCCTGCAGTTCTGTAAGGCAGATCGCTGAGTGCTGCGCGATCTGTCAGATCAACGATCTGTGATGTCCCCCCCCCCCCCCCCCCCGGGACAAAGTAAAAAAAAAAAAAATTCCTAAATAATGAAAAAAATATATATATATATTATTCCCATAAATACATTTCTTTATCTAAATAAAAAAAAACAATAAAAGTACACATATTTAGTATCGCCGCGTCCGTAACGGCCCGACCTATAAAACTGGCCCACTAGTTAACCCCTTCAGTAAACACCGTAAGAAAAAAAACGAGGCAAAAAACAACGCTTTATTATCATACCGCCGAAAAAAAAGTGGAACAACACACGATCAAAAAGACAGATATAAATAACGATGGTACCGCTGAAAACGTCATCTTGTCCCGCAAAAAACAAGACCTCACATGACTCTGTGGACCAAAATATGGAAAAATTATAGCTCTCAAAATGTAGTAACGCAATAAAAAGCGTCTTTCAGTGTGTGACGGCTGCCAATCATAAAAATCCACTAAAAAACCCGCTATAAAAGTAAATCAAACCCCCCTTCATCACCCCCTTAGTTAGGGAAAAATTAAAAAAAAATGTATTTATTTCCATTTTCCCATTAGGGCTAGGGTTAGGGCTAGGGTTAGGGTTGGGGCTACAGTTACGGTTACGGTTTAGATTACATTTACGGTTGGGAATAGGGTTGGGATTAGGGTTAGGGGTGTGTCAGGGTTAGAGGTGTGGTTAGGGTTACTGTTGGGATTAGGGTTAGGGGTGTGTTTTAGATTAGGATTTCAGTTATAATTGAGGGGTTTCCATTGTTTAGGCACATCAGGGGCTCTCCAAACACGACACGGCGTCCGATCTCAATTCCAGCCAATTCTGCGCTGAAAAAGTAAAACAGTGCTCCTTCCCTTCCGAGCTCTCCCGTGTGCCTAAACAGGGGTTTACCCCAACATATGGGGTATCAACGTACTCAGGACAAATAGGACAACAACTTTTGGGGTCCAATTTCTCCTGTTACCCTTGGGAAAATACAAAACTGGGGGCTAAAAAAATAATTTTTGTGGGAAAAAATGTTTGTTTTATTTTTACGGCTCTGCATTATAAACTTCTGTGAAGCCCTTGGTGGGTTAAAGTGCTCACCACACCTCTAGATAAGTTCCTTAGGGGGTCTAGTTTCCAAAATGGTATCACTCGTGGGAGGTTTCAATGTTTAGGCACATCAGTGGCTCTCCAAACGCAACATGGTGTCCCATCTCAATTCCTGTCAATTTTGCATTGAAAAGTCAAACGGCGCTCCTTCCCTTCCGAGCTCTCCCATGCGCCCAAACAGTGGTTTACCCCCACATATGGGGTATCAGCGTACTCAGGACAAATTGTAAAACAACTTTTGGGGTCCATTTTCTCCTGTTACCCTTGGTAAAATAAAACAAATTGGAGCGGAAGTCAATTTTTTGTGAAAAAAAGTTAAATGTTCATTTTTATTTAAACATTCCAAAAATTCCTGTGAAGCACCAGAAGGGTTAATAAACTTTTTGAATATGGTTTTGAGCACCTTGAGGGGTGCAGTTTTTAGAATGGTGTCACACTTGGTTATTTTCTATCATATAGACCCCTCAAAATGACTTCAAATGAGATGTGGTCCCTAAAAAAAAAAAATGGTGTTGTAAAAACGAGAAATTGCTGGTCGACTTTTAACCCTTATAACTCCCTAACAAAAAAAAATTTTGGTTCCAAAATTGTGCTGATGTAAAGTAGACATGTGGGAAATGTTACTTATTAAGTATTTCGTGTGACATATCTCTGTGATTTAATTGCATAAAAATTCAAAGTTGGAAAATTGCGAAATTTTCAGAATTTTCGCCAAATTTCCGTTTTTTTTCACAAATAAATGCAGGTAATATCAAAGAAATTTTACCACTATCATGAAATACAATATGTCACGAGAAAAAAATGTCAGAATCACTGGGATCCATTGAAGCGTTCCAGAGTTATAACCTCATAAAGGGACAGCGGTCAGAATTGTAAAAATTGCCCCGGTCATTAACGTGCAAACCACCATTGGGGGTAAAGGGGTTAATTATTCTTGAAAACTTTGCAATAATAAAGTCAAATGATGTTCCTTCACTTCCGAGCCCTGCCGTGCTCCAAAACAGTGGTTTTCCACCACATATAGGGTGTCTTCATGCCCAGGAGAAAGTGTACAACAAATTACCGTATATGGTACTTTTTTTTTTCCCTGTTACTCTTGTGAAAGTAAAAAAAAAAAAAAAGAGTTGGGTTTAAAGGAAAAATGTTTGTGAAAAAAGTTTAATGTTCACTTTATCCTTCCACATTCCATTAATTCCTGTGAAGCATCTGAAGGGTTAATAAAGTTCTTGAATGTGGTTTTGAGAACTCCACTGGTGCACTTTTTAGAATGGTGTCACTTTTGGGTATTTTCGGTCACATAAACCCCTCAAAGTCACTTCAAAAGTGATGTGTTCCCTACAAAAACGGTTTTGTAAATTTTGTGCTAAAAATTAGAAATCGCTGGTCAACTTTAATGCCCCAACATAAAAAATTATGTTACAAAAATTGTGCTGATGTAAAGTAGACATGTGAAATGTTACTTATTAAGTATTGTGTGATATGACTCTCTGATTTAAGGGCATAAAAATTAAAACTTTGAAAATTTCAAAATTTTCGCCAAATTTCCTTTTTTTTTTTTTCACAAATAAACACAAGTCATATCGAACAAATGTTACCACTATCATAAAGTACAATATGTCACGTAAAAGCAATCTCAGAATCAGTGGGAGCCGTTGAAGTGTTCCAGAGTTATTACCTCATACCAGTGGTCAGAATTGTAAAAACTGACCTGGTCACGAAGGAGAAAAGAGGCTTCGGGGTGAAAGGGTTAAAATCTTCCAAATGGAACATTATTAATTTATTCCGTTTTGTCATTTAAACATATGGTTTATCTAGTGAATGACACATTCAAGTAGAGTTCTCTTCATTTCTAGGGTGGAGGTCCAAGAAACAAGCTGGACGCAGCATATTGGTCACTACAATGGCAGATTTGCAATTTTTGATCTACAATATCCACTATGTGCTTGTTTATGGAAATCATCCATGGCAGGAAAATGGACAATACACCCATTGATGAATTCCCAGAGGGGTGTCATTTCCAAAATGGGGTCACTTCAGGGAGGGGGATTATTCTGCTGTTCTGGTACTTAGAGACTCTGCAAATGGTTGGTATCAGCAAACTGCGGTAATCTGTGGTTGAATAGTCAAATAGCGCTCCTTCCCTGCTGTGTTGCCAAACAGTACTGCACAGCCACCTATCGGATATTAGAAAAATTGTGAGCCAAACTAAAGGTACCGTCACACTAGACGATATCGCTAGCGATCCGTGACGTTGCAGCGTCCTCGCTAGCGATATCGTCCAGTGTGACAGGCAGCAGCGATCAGGCCCCTGCTGTGATGTCGCTGGTCGGGGAAGAAAGTCCAGAACTTTATTTGGTCGCTGGACTCCCCGCAGACATCGCTGAATCGGCGTGTGTGACACCGATTCAGCGATGTCTTCACTGGTAACCAGGGTAAACATCGGGTAACTAAGCGCAGGGCCGCGCTTAGTAACCCGATGTTTACCCTGGTTACCAGCGTAAAAAAACAAACAGTACATACTTACATTCAGCTGTCTGTCCCTTGCCGTCTGGTTCCTGCACTGACTGCTGGCCGTAAAGTGAAAGCAGAGCACAGCCACAGCGGTGAGTCACCGCTGTGTGACTCACCGCTGTGCTGTGCTTTCACTTTCACTTTACGGCCAGCAGTCAGTGCAGGAACCAGACGGCAAGGGACAGACAGCTGAATGTAAGTATGTACTGTTTGTTTTTTTACGCTGGTAACCAGGGTAAACATCGGGTTACTAAGCGCGGCCCTTCGCTTAGTTACCCGATGTTTACCCTGGTTACCGGGGACCTCGGGATCGTTGGTCGCTGGAGAGCTGTCTGTCTGACAGCTCTCCAGCGACCAAACAGCGACGCTGCAGCGATCCGGATCGTTGTCGGTATCGCTGCAGCGTCGCTAAGTGTGACGGTACCTTAAGAGGCCACTTTTATCTATTTGCCCAAGAGAAAATGGAAAATATGGGGTTAAAAAAATTTTAGTGGGAAAAATGTAATTATTTTGTCGTCATCACCACTCTACAATATAAAATTCAATGACCTCTTTGGTGTCAAAATGTTCACTACAACCCTGGATGAATTCATTCAGGGGAATAGGTTGTAAAATAGGATCTCTTATGGAGGGTTCTGCTGCTCTTGCACATCAGGGGCTCTGCCACTGTGGCATTCTCCTTTTACCCTCCTGAAAATTTGAGGATAAATTACCGTAACTTTCATGAAAAAAATGGAAAACTGCATTCTCACGTCCCAATATTTTAAAATTTAGTGAGGCACTTGCGGTATCAAGATGGTCATCACATCAGCAGATGGATTCTTCAAGGGGTGTAGTTTACATAATGGGGTCATGTGTGGGGGTCTTTCCACTGTTTAGGCAGATTAGGGGCTCTACAAACATGACATAATGTCCAATCTCTATTCCAGATAATTCTGCATTTCTAAAGTCAAATTGCTCCTTCTTCCCTTATGAGCTATTCTGTGCATCCAAACAGTAGTTTTCCACCACATACAGGATATTGGCATACTCTGGAGAAATTGCACAACAAATTGTATAATCCATTTTCTCCTGTTACCCTTGTGAAAGTCAAAAAATTGGGGCTAAAACAGCATTTTTGTGGGAAAAAAATTTGATTTTTTTATTTTTACTTCTCAAAATTCTGTGAAACCCCTGGGGCTTCAAGGGGCTCACCACACATCTAGATAAGTTCCTTGTGGGGTCTAGTTTCCAAAATGGGGTCACTGGTGGGGGGTTTCCACTGTTTAGGCACATCAGGCGCTCTGCAAATGCAACATGGCGTCCACTATTGATTCCAGATAACTGCATTTCAAAAGGTGCTCATTCCTTTCCAAGCCCTGGCGTGTACCCCATCAGTAGTTTTCCCCACATATTGGGAATCTGCGTGCTCAGGAGAAATTGCACAACTAATTGTATCAAACATGTTCACCTTTCGAAAATGAAATATTTGGGGCTAAAGTAACATTTGTTTGAAAAAGTAAAATGTTCCACATTCCCTTAATTCCCGTGAAGAACCTGTAGGGTGAATAAACTTCTTGGATGTGGTTTTCAGCAGTTTGAGGGGTGCAACCTATTTTTACCTTCCTGGCCAGGCTATTTTTTCAATTCTAAGACTGTTTTTTCCAGGGTGGATTTAATTTAAATCTAACTGATTTAAATCACGATTTAAATCACTAGTCAGTAAGGCTTGATTTAAATCAGTGATTTAAATCAAAGTTTCTACCTAACTGAATTTGACTCCGCAGAGGTCCCAGCCTCTTCTTCACGGCAAAAATGTTACAACATGAACAGAGTTGAGAAAAAGGCCTTAATCCTATTGTTCTACAAACCTATGAATACAGTACACAAGCTCAATACTGCATCATAGCCACAGACAGACAAGTCTGGATCTGTTTGTGTGTACGATCTGAGGTTTATTACATTCTTTCCTTATAATGGCAGCAGGCCGTAAAAGACCCAGTTTGGGAATATTTTAATGAAGCTCCTTCGCCTATCGGTAAGGCAGGCATGCGTGCAAAATGCAAACGATGCAACAAAGAGATGCAAGGCCTGGTGGCGCGAATGAGACATCATGAGAAGTGCGGTGATGAAGATGACTCATCTTCATCACCACACTTCTCATGTTGCCTCATTCGCGCCACCAGGCCTTGCATCTCTTTGTTGCATCGTTTGCATTTTGTACGCATGCCTGCCTTACCAATAGGCGAAGGAGCTTCATTAAAATATTCCCAAACTGGGTCTCTTTTACTGCCATTATAAGGAAAGAATGTAATAAACCTCAGATCGTACACACAAACAGATCCAGACTTGTCTGTCTATGGCTATGCTGCATTATTGTGCTCAAAGTTTCACTTTCATTTTCTTGTCTGCTTGCCCTTCCTCCTCCTCACACTTAGATTCACATTCTTCTTGTGTTGTGCAGATCTATTCCACTCCAAACAATCAGAAACATATTGTCTAACTTCTTGGACTTGGTACTGAAGGGGTTGATTCTGTATTCATAGGTTTGTAGAACAATAGGATTAAGGTCTTTTTCTCAACTCTGTTCATGTTGTAACATATTTGCCGTGAAGAAGAGGCTGGGACCTCTGCGGAGTCAAATTCAGTTTTGAGAACTGCGTAAGTAAAGCGAGCGTCTGTGATAATATAGGAGAGAAACTGCCCACTAATCCTACAGAAACTTCTGGAAGAGCATGGCATTGTGAATGTTACACATATACAGCCTTTATTCTGCTGAGTTAAACAACTCAGCTTTATCTCATGATGGAAGAACCTTTGGATGGTAAAATATTTTCCTCAAAAAGCAGTTTATTGAAAAAAATCCGATTTAAATAAAAAAAATCCGATTTTTTTTTTTTTATTTTTTTTTTAAAAAAACTGATTTTTATCCACCCTGGTTTTTTCATGACATTGTACTTCATTACAGTGGCAAAAGTTGATCGAAATGACTTGCATTTATTTGTGAAAATATTGAAAATTTGGCAAAAATTTGACAATTTTCAAACTTTTCATTTTTATGCCCTTAAACCAGAGTTAGCTTACACAAAATTACACAAAATAGTTACGGTAATAATTTTACATCAGCACAATTTTTCAGACACTTTTTTTTGTTAAGAAGTTAGAAAGATTAAAGTTGACGATTTCTAATTTTTCTATCAAAGATTACAAAACCATTTTTTAGGGACCACATCAGATTTGAGGGGCCTATATGGCTGAAAATACCCAAAAGTGACACCATTCTAAAAACTGCACCCCTCAAGGTGCTCAAAACCACATTCAAGAAGTTTATTAACCCTTTACGTGCTTCACAGGAACTGAAGCAATGTGGAAGGAAAAAATTAACCCCTTTCTCCTCAAAGCCTGTTTTCACCTTCCTGACCAGGCCAAATTTTACAATTCTGACAACTATGAGGTTATAACTCTGGAACGCTTCACCAGATCCCAGTGATTCTGACACTGTTTTCTCGTGACATATTGTACTTCATGATAGTGGTAACATTTATTTGATATGACTTGTGTTTATTTGTAAAAATAACGGATATTTGGCAAAAATTTTGAAAATTTCACAATTTTCTAACTTTTGCACATGCCATGTCCCTCTCCTCTCTGCAGTGACCTCACCGCTCTCGTCACCGCTCTCCTCTCTGCAGTGACCTCACCGCTCTCCTCTCCGCCATGACCTCACCGCTCTCCGCTCTGCCATGACCTCACCGCTCTCCTCTCCGCTCTGCCATGACCTCACCGCTCTCCTCTCTGCAGTGACCTCACCGCTCTCCTCTCTGCAGTGACCTCACCGCTCTCCTCTCTGCAGTGACCTCACCGCTCTCCTCTCTGCAGTGACCTCACCGCTCTCCTCTCTGCAGTGACCTCACCGCTCTCCTCTCCGCTCTGCCATGACCTCACCGCTCTCCTCTCTGCAGTGACCACCGCTCTCCTCTCCGCCATGACCTCACCGCTCTCCTCTCCGCTCTGCCATGACCTCACCGCTCTCCTCTCTGCAGTGACCACCGCTCTCCTCTCTGCTGTGACCTCACCGCTCTCCTCTCCTCTCCGCCATGACCTCACCGCTCTCCTCTCCGCCGTGACCTCACCGCTCTCCTCTCCGCCGTGACCTCACCGCTCTCCTCTCCGCTCTGCCATGACCTCACCGCTCTCCTCTCTGCAGTGACCTCACCGCTCTCCTCTCTGCAGTGACCTCAACGCTCTCCTCTCTGCAGTGACCTCACCGCTCTCCTCTCTGCAGTGACCTCACCGCTCTCCTCTCTGCAGTGACCTCACCGCTCTCCTCTCCGCTCTGCCATGACCTCACCGCTCTCCTCTCTGCAGTGACCACCGCTCTCCTCTCTGCCGTGACCTCACCGCTCTCCTCTCCGCCATGACCTCACCGCTCTCCTCTCCGCTCTGCCATGACCTCACCGCTCTCCTCTCTGCAGTGACCTCCGCTCTCCTCTCTGCTGTGACCTCACCGCTCTCCTCTCCTCTCCGCCATGACCTCACCGCTCTCCTCTCCGCCGTGACCTCACTGCTCTCCTCTCCGCCGTGACCTCACCGCTCTCCTCTCCGCAGTGACCTCATTATACCACAGACCCAACTGGTCGGACCAGATATTTCGAGGATGTTCTTATAACAGAAAACCTTTTATAAATAAGGAATAGGACAGCATTCCACCAGGACCCCGGGGGTGTGGGGTTGTAATCTCAGGATTTAAAGGTGCCCTATATAGAAAACGCTCTGCGGGGGCCCAATCCGTCCACCATTGTGGCCTTAAAGGGGACCACACACTAAACTGCGGCGGTGAGGAGCAGAGCGCAGCCCCCAGCAGAGAACCATCTATGGACGGGAAGTAGGATGTGCACTCACGTCGCTTTCCACCTCGATGTCATCGTTATCGCTCATGCTTTCATAGGAAGCTTTGACCCGGAGAGATCAGATGTGGTAAAAGGGTAGATCCGTGGTGATAAAGCAAAGGAAAAAAACTTAAAAAAAAAAAAAAACAAGACCGGGGGACAAAACAGGGAAACCGGAGGCAGAGGGAGCCCCTCACTGTGCCCAGGAAAACAGATCAGCGGAAGCCACACGTGACTCAGACACTGCTAGGGATCATTAGCCAGAACTGTCGCCTCCGACACGGCGCCCGCAGGGCATGACGGGAAACGTAGTCCAGTCAGCACCCTGTACTATGCAGAAGGAGGCAGCTCACAACTATAAATCCCACAGCGCGCAGGGGATTGGAAAGAGGTGATGACGCATGCGCATGTGCCGCACTGGCCGCCGGGAGTTGTAGTCGATACTGCTAAGATTTCCCGGAAGACAGCTGGAGACACGTGGAGGCTCCTGGGTGCAGTGTTTTTGGGCAGTGATGATCAGACCCGTGAGGTGGTTGCTTGCAATAAAGGGCTGCCGCCTTCCTGTGCTCTGCTCATCCTACAAGTGACGCATGCGCCAATACTTCGTGTCCTCTCTATGCAACATGACTCTTATTGGGAAATCACTTGCATAACAACTTCCTAAAGTGGTTTTATCGCCACAGCGTCCTGTGCAGTCTGCCCTTAGGAGAAGTGCCATGAACAGAGTAAGAGCAGCTCCTCAGGCGCCTATCAGCAGTGGCCTTCTGGAGTGCAGGGCTTACAAGCTGTTTGCTATAGAGTGTGTAAGTGCTGCTCTGCTGCCAGATTACCGGCATGGTCTGCGATCGTTAGTGGTAACGGGGTGGCCCACCCAGAGGCGTAGCTAGAGCTTTTGCCGCCCGGGGCTGCTCCCGAGTTTGGCGCCCCCCCCCCCCCCTCCCCCCCCTGCTCAATACACACAAAGGTACCAAAAATAGTTTTCCTGTTTTGTAGAACTTAAACTGGGCCTAATGGTGTCACCCCCACATGCCAAACCTGTGACTTTTAAATAATTAAAATCAGAGAGAACAAATGACCGCCATACACAACAGAATCCACTATACCAAGACCAATAATATCACATACAGGAAGAAACACCACCACACCATGACCAGACCACATAGGGACCAAATAATACTATATACAAGGGACAAATACCGCCTCACCATGACCAGATCACATATTACCACCACTTGGTGACCAAATAGTACATACAAGGGACAAATACCACAACACCATTTCCAGACCACATATTACCACCACATAGTGACTGAATACTACAATACTGATCAGTAATAAAAAAAAAGCACCATACTATCACCATAAGTGCCATTATACACAGGAGATCTGTACTTAGTATGCAGTGTCTGTGTAGAGGTAATACAGAGATCACTGGTGACATTATACACAGGAGCTCTGCATATAATGTATAGGTACAGTGATCACTGGTGACATTGTACACAGGACCTTTGTATATAGTATACAGTATATAGTGTCAGTGTATAGGTAACACTGACTCACCAGTGACGTCTCTAGATGAAGTCCTTCATCTTTTATCCAGCACAGACCGCCATCATTTCTTCTAGCCAGGACTCGTTTCTGCAGGAAATAACACAGTTATCTCGAGCTCCGCTTGTAGAACACATTACTTAATTTTTAACAACTTCTACATTACACCACGAAGAAAAAAAGGCGATATAGTGTCACTCTGCACAGTAACAGGACCGCCCCCCATTTAAAACAGTATACTCAAAAAAAAAAATAAATACATCACTGCAGTAATAATATCCCTTAATTAGCCCCTATGGTAATATCCCCCATCCTGGCCCCGTTTATCTCATTCCTGGCTCCAGCCATATGTTCTCCCATCCTGCCCTCATGAGTATCCATTCTACCCCATATGATCTCCCCATCCTGCCCCATCAGTCTCCATCGTATCCATCCTGCCCCATGTCTTTCATTCTGCCCCGTGTCTCCAATCATGCCCCGTATCTACATTCTGCCCATGCCTCAAGTCCTGCCCCCAGTGTGTCCAGCATATTACCCCCATGTTGTCCAGCAATCTGCCCCAGTGTGTCCAGCAATCTGCCCCAGTGTGTCCAGCAATCTGCCCCAGTGTGTCCAGCAATCTGCCCCAGTGTGTCCAGCATTGTCCCAGTGTGTCCAGCATTGCCGCCAGTGTGTCCAGCAATCTGCCCCAGTGTCCAGCATTGCCCAGTGTGTCCAGAAATCTGCCCCAGTCTGTCCAGAAATCTGCCCCAGTGTCCAGCATTGCCCAGTGTGTCCATAAATCTGCCCCAGTCTGTCCAGAAATCTGCCCCAGTGTCCAGCATTGCCCAGTGTGTCCAGAAATCTGCCCCAGTCTGTCCAGAAATCTGCCCCAGTGTCCAGCATTGCCCAGTGTGTCCAGAAATCTGCCCCAGTCTGTCCAGAAATCTGCCCCAGTGTCCAGCATTGCCCAGTGTGTCCATAAATCTGCCCCAGTCTGTCCAGAAATCTGCCCCAGTGTCCAGCATTGCCCAGTGTGTCCATAAATCTGCCCCAGTCTGTCCAGAAATCTGCCCCAGTGTCCAGCATTGCCCAGTGTGTCCAGAAATCTGCCCCAGTCTGTCCAGAAATCTGCCCCAGTGTCCAGCATTGCCCAGTGTGTCCAGAAATCTGCCCCAGTCTGTCCAGAAATCTGCCCCAGTGTCCAGCATTGCCCAGTGTGTCCATAAATCTGCCCCAGTCTGTCCAGAAATCTGCCCCAGTGTCCAGCATTGCCCAGTGTGTCCATAAATCTGCCCCAGTCTGTCCAGAAATCTGCCCCAGTGTCCAGCATTGCCCAGTGTGTCCAGAAATCTGCCCCAGGGTCTCCAGCATTGCCCCCAGACAGACATAAAGAAAAAAAAAAAAAAGTAAAATCCTCACCTCTCCCGTTCCCAGTGCAGGTCCGGTGCAGTCAGCGTCTCTCCGGCTCTGCGACGATCAGGACAGAGAGGCTGAGCGCGCAGTGATGATACAATCGCACCCTCTGCCCTGAGACGTCGCAGAGTCAGAGGGCGCTGAAGACGCTGGCTGCAGCTACCGCGCAGCCGCAGGAACCAGGAGAGGTGAGTATTATTAGCGCTGGCACCGGGGGAAGGGGGCGGGCGCCCGAAGACTTAAAGGGCCCACGTTTTTTTTTTTTTCTCCTCCTTCTGCAGCGCCGGCCGACCCGCCCCCCGCAGTGTGCCGCCCGGGGCGGCCCGCCCCCCCCGCACCCCCCTTCCTACGCCACTCCACCAGCACAAGATATCCGCAGGATAGTGATAGGTTGGGGGTCCGACCACTGGGATCATCACGGAGCTGCAGAATAAGGCCCCTTTTACTCATCAGTTTTTTGCCGTCCGTCACAATCCGGCGAATTTTGAAAAAAACGGATCCGGCAAAAGTTTCTGCCGGATCCGTTTTTTTCATAGACTTGTATTAGTGACGCATGGCCTCACGTTTCATCTGTTTTTCGCCGGATCCGTAGAAAATTGTTTTACCGGCGGCTGGAGAAAACGGGCAAGTAATGTATTTTGTGTCCATCGAAAAAAACGGACAGCAATGGATGCGCCGCTGTCCGTCCTTTCCTAGAATGGAAGCCTATGGTGCCGGGTCCATCAAATCATGGAATCTGGGGACGGATTCTGGTTTTTTTTTAACTGAGCATGCTCCGATTTGTTTTTAGGATCCAATTAGCTGGATCAGCTAGTCAGATCCATCGAAAAAATGGATCCATCGCATCAGGTTTTCACAATCTGCGACGGATCAGTTTTTTTAAACATTCGACGGACTGTGACTGATGGCAAAAACCTTGTGTGTGAAAGCAGCCTTAGGCTCTTATTACCAGCAGGTCAGATGCCTGAACGCCTCTTAATCGTTCTCTATGGGGCCAAACGCAGCTGTCGGGGGCCCCATAGGGAAGGAAGGGCCCAACGGTCCAGCATGTGTACTGCTGCTCAATCATTCTTCTGACCCCACTAATCAATAACAGCACAGATTCACCATAGAACTGCGCTGCCTGTGGGAGTATGAGGGCCAAGGGGGGACATACTATTCCTGCAACCTGTGCGGCCACACTGGGGCCCAAGTGGTAAGGGGGCCCAGATCTTGTTCTTGCACTGGTGCTCTTTTCTGTTAGTGTCCGCCAGTGATGAGGGCAGTCTGAAAACCTACATGTCTCACTTCAGGCTCCATCTATTGGACACAACTCCAATCCAGGAGAGGCAGGGGAACACTGGCAAAATTCTGGGACAGTTTTCTCAGACCCTCCCATTGCACAGGTCCTGAGGCGCCGGGTAATGTCACAAGGAGTGCAATGTTTGGGAAGATGGTGAGGAAGTATCTTGCTGACTGTACCAATGTCTTCCATGATTCCTCTGTGCCTTATAATTATTGGGTATCCAAGCTGGACATGTGTCATGAACTGGCTCTCTAGGCCTTGGATGTCCTGGCCTGCCCTGCTGCTAGCGTTCTGTCAGAGCGGGTTTTTAGTGCCGCTGGTGGAATTATAACAGATAAGCGCATCCGCCTGTCAACTGAAAATGCTGACAGGCTGACTCTTATAAAAATGAACAAGGGCTGGATTGGGCCAGACTTCTCAACACCAACAAATGATAGCAGCGTAACATACTCAAATCCAGTGTCTTTTTTTGGGAGGGTATTCCCATGCACCTCTAAACACCCACACATGGGCATACGCTTCCTGATTTTAGCTATTTGCTGTTATCCTTCTCCTCATCCCGCATCATCCACCACCACTATATCACCAGGGTGACCGTGGTCCATGATGTAACACCCGCATAATTTTTTTAAAAGGTGTTTATGATGCCTGTAACAAAAACTTATACAGTATGTTCATATATACCCCCTGGGGGTAAATTGTCAGCCCATACACTTAGTGCATGGGCATTACAAGTATATGCACTCATTGCATAGGCAAAAAGTATGGGAGAACCACTTCCTAATAATGGGAACATTGCTTTCAGGAGGCCCTCCTGTATGTCTCGTTAAAGGGGTATTGAGGTGCGTCCGAAATTGGGGCAGGTCTTGTATTCACTGCATAGGCAAACAGTATTGGAGTACCAACTTCCTAATAATGGGAACATTGCTTTCAGGTGGCCCTCCTGTACGTCTCATCAAAGAGGTATAGGGGTGCATCTAAGTTTTGGCCAGGCCTTGCATTCACTGCATAAGCAAACAGGATGGGAGTACCAACTTCATAATAATGGGAATATTGCTTTCAGGAGGCCCTCCTGTTCGTCTCTTCAAAGGGGTACTTGGGTGCATCTAAATTTGGGGCAGGCCTTGCATTCATTGTATAGGCAAGCAGTATGGGAGTACCAAATTCCTAATGGAATGTTACTTTCAGGAGACCCTCCTGTACTTCTGTTCAAAGGGGTATTGGGTTGCGTCCCAATTTGGGGCAGGCCTTGCATTCACTGCATAAGCAAACAGTATGGGAGGACCAACTTCCTAATGGAACATTGCTTTCAGGAAGCCCTCTTGTACATCTGTTCAAAGGGGTATTGGAGGGCGTCTAAATTTTGGTCAGACCTTGCATTCATTGCATAGGCAAACAATATGGGAGGACCATCTTCCTAATAATGGGAACATTGCTTTCAGGAGGCCGTCCTGTACGTCTCTTCAAAGGGGTATTGGGGTGCGTCCAAATTTGGGGTAGGTCTTGCATTCACTGCATAGGCAAACAGTATGGGATTACGAAATTCCTAATAATGGGAACATTGCTTTCAGGGGGCCCTCCTGTACAGGCTCGGACTGGCCCACCGGGGAACCGGAGGATCCTCCGGTGGGCCCTGGCACTGACACCTGCTGGCAGGGCCTCCCCCCGCTCCAGGGCCCCCTCCCCCGCCGCCGCCCGCCTTGAATACTCACCCTGCCTGCTCCAGCGATGTTCTCGGCGTCTGCACTGCAGCTCGTCCTGAACGAGCTGTCACGTGACACCGCTCATTAAGATCATGAATATGCGCATATTCATGATCTTAATGAACGGTGTCACATGACCGCTCAAGCAGGAAGAAGGTGCTGCGCCGCCGCCTGGAGTCGGGACAGAGCGCGAGGGATGTCGGCACGGCCGTGCAGTGGGACAGGTCAGTATGAGGGACGGGAGGGATGAAGGAGGACATAGGCCGGTGCGCCGAGCAGGAGCAGGTGCGGAGAGATAAGCCTGCATACAGGAGGGAATATGAGCCATGCAGGGGGGGGAATATGAGCCATGCAGGGGGGAATATGAGCCGTGCAGGGGGGAATATGAGCCATGCAGGGGGGGGAAATATGAGCCATGCAGGGGGGGGGAATATGAGCCATGCAGGGGGGGGAATATGAGCCATGCAGGGGGGTGGAATATGAGCCATGCAGGGGGGGGGGAATATGAGCCATGCAGGCGGGGGGAATATAAGCCATGCAGGGGGGAATATGAGCCATGCAGGGGGGAATATGAGCCATGCAGGGGGGAATATAAGCCATGCAGGGGGGAATATGAGCCATGCAGGTGGGGGGGGGGGAATATGAGCCATGCAGGCGGGGGGGAATATGAGCCATGCAGGGGGGGGGAATATGAGCCATGCGGGGGGGGGGAATATAAGCCATGCAGGGGGGAATATGAGCCATGCAGGGGGGAATATAAGCCATGCAGGGGGGAATATAAGCCATGCAGGGGGGAATATAAGCCATGCAGGGGGGGGAATATAAGCCATGCAGGGGGGGGGGAATATGAGCCATGCAGGGGGGAATATGAGCCATGAAGGGGGGAATATGAGCCATGCAGGGGGGGGGGGAATATGAGCCATGCAGGGGGGGGGAATATGAGCCATGCAGGGGGGTGGAATATGAGCCATGCAGGGGGGGGGAATATGAGCCATGCAGGCGGGGGGAATATAAGCCATGCAGGGGGGAATATGAGCCATGCAGGGGGGAATATGAGCCATGCAGGGGGGAATATAAGCCATGCAGGGGGGAATATGAGCCATGCAGGCGGGGGGGGGGGAATATGAGCCATGCAGGCGGGGGGGAATATGAGCCATGCAGGGGGGGGGGAATATGAGCCATGCGGGGGGGGGGGGGAATATAAGCCATGCAGGGGGGAATATGAGCCATGCAGGGGGGAATATAAGCCATGCAGGGGGGAATATAAGCCATGCAGGGGGGGGAATATGAGCCATGCAGGGGGGAATATGAGCCATGCAGGGGGGAATATGAGCCATGCAGGGGGGAATATAAGCCATGCAGGGGGGAATATGAGCCATGCAGGTGGGGGGGGGGGGAATATGAGCCATGCAGGCGGGGGGGAATATGAGCCATGCAGGGGGGGGGGAATATGAGCCATGCGGGGGGGGGGGGAATATAAGCCATGCAGGGGGGAATATGAGCCATGCAGGGGGGAATATAAGCCATGCAGGGGGGAATATAAGCCATGCAGGGGGGGGAATATTAGCCATGCAGGGGGGGGGAATATGAGCCATGCAGGGGGGAATATGAGCCATGAAGGGGGGAATATGAGCCATGCAGGGGGGGGGGGAATATGAGCCATGCAGGGGGGGGGGAATATGAGCCATGCAGGGGGGTGGAATATGAGCCATGCAGGGGGGGGGGAATATGAGCCATGCAGGCGGGGGGAATATAAGCCATGCAGGGGGGAATATGAGCCATGCAGGGGGGAATATGAGCCATGCAGGGGGGAATATAAGCCATGCAGGGGGGAATATGAGCCATGCAGGCGGGGGGGGGGAATATGAGCCATGCAGGCGGGGGGGAATATGAGCCATGCAGGGGGGGGGGGAATATGAGCCATGCGGGGGGGGGGGGAATATAAGCCATGCAGGGGGGAATATGAGCCATGCAGGGGGGAATATAAGCCATGCAGGGGGGAATATAAGCCATGCAGGGGGGGGAATATAAGCCATGCAGGGGGGGGGGAATATGAGCCATGCAGGGGGGAATATGAGCCATGAAGGGGGGAATATGAGCCATGCAGGGGGGGGGGGAATATGAGCCATGCAGGGGGGGGGAATATGAGCCATGCAGGGGGGTGGAATATGAGCCATGCAGGGGGGGGGGGAATATGAGCCATGCAGGCGGGGGGAATATAAGCCATGCAGGGGGGAATATGAGCCGTGCAGGGGGGAATATGAGCCATGCAGGGGGGAATATGAGCCATGCAGGGGGGAATATAAGCCATGCAGGGGGGAATATGAGCCATGCAGGCGGGGGGGGGGGAATATGAGCCATGCAGGCGGGGGGGGAATATGAGCCATGCAGGGGGGGGGGAATATGAGCCATGCGGGGGGGGGAATATAAGCCATGCAGGGGGGAATATGAGCCATGCAGGGGGGAATATAAGCCATGCAGGGGGGAATATAAGCCATGCAGGGGGGGGAATATAAGCCATGCAGGGGGGGGAATATGAGCCATGCAGGGGGGAATATGAGCCATGAAGGGGGGAATATGAGCCATGCAGGGGGGAATATAAGCCATGCATACAGGGGGGAATATGAGCCATGCATACAGGGCGGACTATGAGCCATGCATACAGGGGGGGGATATGAGCCATGCATACAGGAGGGGGGGTCATTATACAGTATTGAGCATCATGTGTGGCCGTTATACAGTATGGAGCATCATGTGTGGCCATTATACAGTATGCAGCATCATGTGGGGCCATTATACAGTATGGAGCATCATGTGGGGCCATTATACAGTATGGAGCATCATGTGTGGCCATTATACAGTATGCAGCATCATGTGTGGTCATTATACAGTATGGAGCATCATGTGTGGCCATTATACAGTATGCAGCATCATGTGTGGCCATTATACAGTATGGAGCATCATGTGTGGCCATTATACATTATGGAGCATCATGCGTGGTCATTATACAGTATGGAGCATCATATGTGGCCATTATACAGTATGGAGCATCATGTGTGGCCATTATACAGTATGGAACATCATGTGTGGCCATTATACAGTATGGAGCATCATGTGTGGCCATTATACAGTATGGAGCATCATGTGTGGCCATTATACAGTATGGAGCATCATGTGTGGTCATTATACAGTATGGAGCATCATGTGTGGTCATTATACAGTATGGAGCATCATGTGTGGCCATTATACAGTATGGAGCATCATGTGTGGTGGCCGTTATACAGTATTGAGCATCATGTGTGGCCATATTTTTGTTTGCTTATAATTATTGTATATAAAACAGTGTGATCAGCAGTGCTAAATAGCTGCGGTTGGGACGTGGATATGGGTGTGACTAGTTGTGAAATGGGTCTGGTCAGAGGCGTGGCCTAAAATTTGCCGCGGCGCACTACGCGCGCCGCAAACTTAATACCTCCTTCCCTTCAAAAGTTGGAAGGTATGGTACCACATTTGCCAGATCACGGCAAGTGCCGCAAATCCCATAGGGAATGAATGAGGCCGAACGCAGTGTTGCCATAAGTGATCCGTTACGCGGCAGATGCAGAAAAACTGCCGGATCTGCTGCAAAAAGCTATTTTTCACATCAGCGATTCTTGCCAAAGTCACTGCCGATAGTGTCATACTCACCAATGGGGGAGGCAGCACTAAAAGTGCCTAGGGCAGCAGAAACTCTAAATACGGCCCTGGGGGGCTACATTATATTCTGTGGGGGGACTGCATTATACTCAAGGTACTATATTATATTATGGGGGGCTACATCATACTATATGAGGGGTTACAGTATACTCTATGGGGGGCTGCATTATATTCTGTGGTGGGGCTGCATTATTCTCTCAGGGGACTACATAATATTATGGGGGCTACATCATACTATATGAGGGGGCTACAGTATACTCTATGGGGGGGCTGCATTATATTCTGTGGTGGAACTGCATTCTCTCAGGGGACTACATTATATTCTGTGGTGGGTGGCATTACACTATATGGGGGGGGGGCTGCATTATACCCTATGGGGTGCTACATTATATTCTATGGTGGGGACTGCATCATACCTGAGAGGGTTGCATTATATTTTGTGGGGTGCTGCATTATATTCTATGAGAGGGGACTGCATTATATTTTATGAGGGGGCTACATTATATTCTGTGAGGGGGCTACCCCAACCCTTGCTACATTATTAAGACGTGAACTACCTTATATTATACCCTGATATTAGCGCTTTTTACCGCACAATTGGTGGTCTTGTATCTATTTCTATGTAGCTACATAGTGGGCCCCAAGAATGATTTTCTCTGGTGGGCCCAAGGTGCTCCAGTCCGACGCTGCTCCTGTACATCTGTTCAAAAGGTTATTGGGGTGCGTCCAAATATGGGACAGGTCTTGCGTTCACTGCATAGGCAAACAGTATCGGAGTACCAACTTCCTAATAATTGGAACATTGCTTTCAGATGGCTCTCCTGTACATCTCTTCAAAGTAGTTATGCACTCTAATTGTGAAGATAGTATACCCTTAGAGGGTAATTGCTCTGTATTAGGCCGGCGTCACACTCGGCGTAAGATAATACGGTCCGTATTTTACAGCCGTAATACGCCGAAATGTCACAGAAATATTGTTCCGTAGGTAATCCGTTGCCTAGGTGTGGTCGCGTATTTTGCGCATGTACTGTTGCGTGTGTGATCCGTATGTCATCCGTAGTGCGTATTTTTCACGCAACATCACAAAATGGACATTTAACGGTTCTCTGGCCTGCAAATTATTCAAATCATCAACAACACTATTTAAGCCCTCTACAACAGGTGGCACCCTCCCATCTGCCCATTTATTTGTTGTGCTTATTTTGGCTGTGTTGGTTTTACCTTCCAAACATGTCTGACCATGTGTCTTTAAGCACAACTCAGCGGGTGTTGTTTCACTGGCTGTTGTCGCGTCGCTTTGGGCAGCCATATCTGGTGAATGTTGATCCGCGAAGGAGGAGACGAAGATTGTGGGTGCATCCTCTATTGACCCAACGCCAGAGTAAAGGACATTTTGAGAGGCTCTATACAGCTTTGAGGTCACATCCTGACAAGTTCTATCTGTACTGTCGCATGACCATCAGTACCTTTGATATCTTGTTGGAGATCTTACGTCCAGGTATCACCTATCAGAACACAAGGATGCGAAAAGCCATATCTGCTGAGGAGCGTCTTCTCCTAACATTACGGTATGTATTCAACATTCTCACATACTGTATGTTGATGATATTTTTTTGTTATGTGTTGTGTTGTAGCATGTTTTGGCAAGTATATGTGGACATTATGGCACAAGCACATCAACAAAACTGGTCAATGTTGTAGGAAAGTAACCAAGGTGTTTTTTTTTAATGAAAATAATGTCTTTGTAAATATACTATGCACTTGTGCTTCTTCATGTTTTCTTTGTACTCATGTTAAATACCTAATATTATCTTTCTTTGACTTTCAAATTTCTGTCCACAGGCTTGTCGTATGCGGGACTACACCTGGAGTTTCTGATTGGGCGGTCGACAATTTCTGGCATTGTTCGTTCAACCTGTTTTCAAATATGGGAGAAACTTCAGGAACTTGTTATGCCTGAGCCCAAACAGGAGGATTGGCTCAAAATCGCCCGTGGGTTCCAGAACACTTGTGACTTCCCTAACTGCATTGGAGCTGTGGATGGGAAACATATCAGGGTGCGTAAGCCGCCGAACTCTGGCACCCAATTCTACAATTATAAGCAGTTTTTCTCTGTAGTTCTGTTAGCTGTTGCTGACAGTAACTACAGGTTTATAATTGTAGACATTGGGGCCTATGGGCGAACTGGAGACTCTAGTGTCTTCAATTCGTCCATAATGGGTCGTCGGCTCCGTGACAACCAGTTAGACCTCCCACCACCACAACAACTCCCAGGCTCCAACGCGGAAGCAGTGCCTTTTGTTTTGGTTGGAGATGAGGCTTTCCAACTGACGAGGCACGTCATGAGACCTTATCCCCGGCGCAACCTGGACCACCGGCGGAGGGTCTTTAATATGAGGCTTTCCAGGGCGCGGAGACTGGTGGAGTGCGCCTTTGGGATACTGGCTGCAAAATCGCGTGTTCTCCAGTCTGCCATTCAGCTCAGTGAGGCTGTGTTATTTTGCACAATTTTACCCGCATACATGATTGTTCCTCAGCTGATATTGGTGAACACCTGTTGAGCAATGTGATTAGGCCTACACCATATGGCCCTCCTTCACGGCGCCCCCTTTCTGGCCTAAAAGTTAGGGATGTATTCACCATTTTTTTTTCTCCTCAAGGTGCAACTCCCTGGCAAGATTATGCAATTTTGCATGTTTGATTTTTTTGCTTTCTAAACATGATTAAAAATTCATAAACAATTTAAATTTGCCAAAAAAAAAAGTGTGTTGGATTTACTTAATTCACATATGGTTATGAGCATAGCATGTGTGTGTGATGTAAGAATGGTTGGACCACAACCATAATTAGGCTTTTTAAATGTTCAATTTTACTTAAGTAAAAAGCCTTTTTGAGGTTGTTTTTTTTTTAACTCTAAATTATTTTGCCTTTTTGAGCAAATTCCATTTTTGGCAATATATGCCTAAAACAAGAACAAATTAACAAAGTGCTATGTCAGCTCAAACATAAACAACACATTGAGATGTCCACAAAACTACCAAAATAATATTTCAAAATCACAGATTTTGGTACGTAGGTGGTGGAGGTGGGGGTAGATCAGGGTTCTCATCAGGTGGCCTTTGTTGGCCCAATTGTCCTTCACCCTGTGTGTATGATGTGTGGGCTGGAGGAACATTCTGCCTGGACTCATGTGGGCAAGTTTGGTAATGGCCATAAGGATATTGAACAAATCCCTCATGTTCGGGAAAATATGGCCTGGAATCATATCCAAACCCAATATGGCCATGTCGTCCAAACCCAGGTTGGGACCAGCCTCCAGCACTGGGTATGGACAAGTAGCCATATTGGGATGGTTGCTGATAGCCTGCCATATGGGACTGAGGTTGCCATGGTGGGTTGGGTGTGGGTACGGGTTGAGGTGTAGGCTCATGTGGAGGGGGTGCTTCAGATCCCTGTTGAGCATGCACCTGTGGACATCTTTGCAGCCGCAGGAGATTTTGTGGTGACAGCTGCCAATTTTCAATAGTCTCCATAAGCTGATATGGGTTATTTGGGGGGGTGCATGCATCAATAAGGATCTGAATGCACCCTCTCACACGAAGCCTCACCTCACGCTTTAGGGCACGTAAATACCGGGCCAGGCTCCTCATAAAGCCCTCCTCACCATCATCCTCACGAGACCTTGCCAGGTAGTTCAACACTCCAGCATCAACATTTCTCCTACTTTGGAGTAGCTCTCTTCTGCGGCGAGCACGCTGTGATATCACTGCAGCCTGTGGTGAGCGCTCCAGGGCAACAGTAGGGCTGCTGCTGTTTGCAGGGTCATCCTGACTTGGTTGTGCTGCTGCTGCTGATGTTGATGGTGGGGCATCTTCTTGTCCTGGTGCTGCTGGAGCTGGATGGACAGATGACGAGGATCCTGGAGGGATGGAGCATGACGGCTCAGAAGATGGGCCAGCCACCTCTTCTCCTTCCCCAACTGGGTCTATGACCACCTCCGAATCCGACCCTGTCTCCCTCTCAGTGAGGTTAGACTGTGTTCTGTAATTAAAGTATTTATTTAAATGTTTAAATATAAAAAAAACATGTTGAAAATGTGTTGTGAGGTTTGTACTTACGGTCTGAGATCCATGCTGAAATTTAAGAAGGTCAAACGGTCAAAATATATGTATTTTCTTTTTTTTGGACGTGCGCCTGCCCCACTCCTGTCTTGCTGCTGCCTCTCCCTCCTATACTGATCGCGCATGCTCCGCCATCTTGTCATCACATCACCCACTGAAACAAAATACAATAAACAAATTGTTTACCCCATTGTGCACAGTGGTCACTAGTGTTGAGCGATACCTTCCGATATCGGAAAGTATCGGTATCGGTTTGGATCGGCCGATATTCAAAAAATATCGGATATCGCCGATACCGATACCCGATCCCAATGCAAGTCAATGGGACCAAAATATCGGAATTAAAATAAACCCTTTCTTTCCTTGTAGGTTCATTCTACATGAAGGAAAACAACTAAGAATAATGCCGGATGTATTTGGGGAGGTGGCGGAGACATTAAAGTCATAGAGGTTTATCCCAATCAAATAGAATAGCATGTTTTTTGTTTTTTTTTAAGACGTTCGGAGTGACAAAGATATTGACTATGTAAATTTTTTTTTTATTTTGTCAGATATTGATGTTTCACTATTCCACGCCCTTCCCCTTCTTTTTTTTCTTTTTTTTTTTCTTTTCCCACACTTTCATCTTCATCATCATCAGCATCTTTGACATCAACTTCTTCACCTTATTCATCTTCTTCTTCATCTTCTACCTATTTTTTTTTTTTTATTACATTCTTCATATTCATTTTATTCAACTATTATTATTCTTCTTATTCTACATATTCTTTTTATTCCACTGTTATTATTCTTCCTATTCTACTTCTTCATCATATTCTCATTTGTGACAGGCATTCCCGTAGTTGTTATCTATAAAAGTTTGAAGATTACACCTTCCGTTCTGCCAGTCACAAAAGTTACATTTGTCCGCGTTCAGTTTGGCCTGCAGCATCAGGCTTTATCCAGGGGCACCACGAGGAGGAACGGACTCACCCCCATACACTGCTTAGTCTTCTTCTGCATATAATTTAGATAATATCTTTTGCTCTGATATTAAGTCTTATGCTTAATGTTCTTCTGCTCTTTGTTCTGCAGCCTCTTGTTCTTCTGCTTCTCGGTCTTCCATGTTGTCGTCTCCAGGGTCGTCGTCTCCAGTGTCGTCATCTCCGCCGTCGTCGTCGTCGTCATCGGGGTGGTCTTCCGTGTCGTCGTCATCGTGGTGGTCTTCCGGGTCGTCGACGTTAGGGTCTTCAACTTGGAAATGTAGCAGAAGGTACAAGAAGGCTGAGAAAATGCCAAGAACCAGCTGATGGAACTGGAACTCGGATGGCTACCCGAAGGTTCAAGAGCCTATGGAACTACCGAGGACCAGCTGACGTTACTGGAACCCGGTTACTAAGCAGGAGGTACCCGTGCTAAAAAGCACTACCAAGGACCGCCTGACGTTGACGGAACTCGGATACCCAGAAGGAGGCACCTAAGCCAAAGGCTCTGCCCGGAACCAGCTGACGTTACTGGAACCAGGATGGGGAGCAGAAGGTACAAGAGCAAAAGACACTGCCGAGAACCAGCTGACGGTACTGGAACCCGGATGGGTAGCCGAAGGTCCAAGAGCCAATGGAACTACCGAGGACCAGCTGACGTTACTGGAACCCGGTTACTAAGCAGGAGGTACCCGTGCCTGAAAGCACTACCAAGGACCACCTGACGTTGGTGGAACTTGGATACCCAGAAGGAGGCACCTAAGCCAAAGGCTCTGCCCGGAACCAGCTGACGGTACTGGAACCAGGATGGGGAGCAGAAGGTACAAGAGCAAAAGACACTGCCGAGAACCAGCTGACGGTGCTGGAACCAGGTGGTGGACCCGAAGGCCCACAGGAGAGGAGAGAACAGCTAGGCCGCGAGGCAGCCGCAGTTACCGAACCCCAACAGTCCTACAGGGGGAGCTGGGCCTACTGGCACTACAGAACCAGCCTTGACTACCAGTTCACGCAGCCCACATAGGAAGCTCCTAAACTGGAGGCACCCTGGAGTTGGCTAACCCGACCGCACCACGACGAGGCAAGCATAGGTGTCTCAGTGAGCTTGACACAACCCGGAAACAGCTGACGGTGCTGAAACCAGGCTTGGCACGAGGGAGTACCTGTGACAAAAACACTGCCGAGAACCAGCTGGCGGTGCTGGAACCCGGATGCGTTGCCCCAGTGTGCAAGAGCCAATGGCACGACCGAGGACCAGCTGACGGTGCTGGAACCCGGTTACTAAGCTGTAGGTGCCCGCGCTTAAAAGCACTACCAAGGACCGCCTGGCGTTGGCGGAACTCGGATACCCAGGAGGAGGCACCTAAGCCAAAGGCTCGGCCCGGAACCAGCTGACGGTGCTGGAACCAGGTGGTGGACCCGAAGGTCCACAGGAGAGGAGAGAACAGCTAGGCCGCGAGGCAGCCGCAGTTACCGAACCCCAACAGTCCTACAGGGGGAGCTGGGCCTACTGGCACTACAGAACCAGCCTTGACTACCAGTTCACGCAGCCCACATAGGAAGCTCCTAAACTGGAGGCACCCTGGAGTTGGCTAACCCGACCGCACCACGACGAGGCAAGCATAGGTGTCTCAGTGAGCTTGACACAACCCGGAAACAGCTGACGGTGCTGAAACCAGGCTTGGCACGAGGGAGTACCTGTGACAAAAACACTGCCGAGAACCAGCTGGCGGTGCTGGAACCCGGATGCGTTGCCCCAGTGTGCAAGAGCCAATGGCACGACCGAGGACCAGCTGACGGTGCTGGAACCCGGTTACTAAGCTGTAGGTGCCCGCGCTTAAAAGCACTACCAAGGACCGCCTGGCGTTGGCGGAACTCGGATACCCAGGAGGAGGCACCTAAGCCAAAGGCTCGGCCCGGAACCAGCTGACGGTGCTGGAACCAGGTGGTGGACCCGAAGGTCCACAGGAGAGGAGAGAACAGCTAGGCCGCGAGGCAGCCGCAGTTACCGAACCCCAACAGTCCTACAGGGGGAGCTGGGCCTACTGGCACTACAGAACCAGCCTTGACTACCAGTTCACGCAGCCCACATAGGAAGCTCCTAAACTGGAGGCACCCTGGAGTTGGCTAACCCGACCGCACCACGACGAGGCAAGCATAGGTGTCTCAGTGAAGTTGACACAACCCGGAAACAGCTGACGGTGCTGAAACCAGGCTTGGCACGAGGGAGTACCTGTGACAAGAACACTGCCGAGAACCAGCTGGCGGTGCTGGAACCCGGATGCGTTGCCCCAGTGTGCAAGAGCCAATGGCACGACCGAGGACCAGCTGACGGTGCTGGAACCCGGTTACTAAGCTGTAGGTGCCCGCGCTTAAAAGCACTACCAAGGACCGCCTGGCGTTGGCGGAACTCGGATACCCAGGAGGAGGCACCTAAGCCAAAGGCTCGGCCCGGAACCAGCTGACGGTGCTGGAACCAGGTGGTGGACCCGAAGGTCCACAGGAGAGGAGAGAACAGCTAGGCCGCGAGGCAGCCGCAGTTACCGAACCCCAACAGTCCTACAGGGGGAGCTGGGCCTACTGGCACTACAGAACCAGCCTTGACTACCAGTTCACGCAGCCCACATAGGAAGCTCCTAAACTGGAGGCACCCTGGAGTTGGCTAACCCGACCGCACCACGACGAGGCAAGCATAGGTGTCTCAGTGAAGTTGACACAACCCGGAAACAGCTGACGGTGCTGAAACCAGGCTTGGCACGAGGGAGTACCTGTGACAAGAACACTGCCGAGAACCAGCTGGCGGTGCTGGAACCCGGATGCGTTGCCCCAGTGTGCAAGAGCCAATGGCACGACCGAGGACCAGCTGACGGTGCTGGAACCCGGTTACTAAGCTGTAGGTGCCCGCGCTTAAAAGCACTACCAAGGACCGCCTGGCGTTGGCGGAACTCGGATACCCAGGAGGAGGCACCTAAGCCAAAGGCTCGGCCCGGAACCAGCTGACGGTGCTGGAACCAGGTGGTGGACCCGAAGGTCCACAGGAGAGGAGAGAACAGCTAGGCCGCGAGGCAGCCACAGTTACCGAACCCCAACAGTCCTACAGGGGGAGCTGGGCCTACTGGCACTACAGAACCAGCCTTGACTACCAGTTCACGCAGCCCACATAGGAAGCTCCTAAACTGGAGGCACCCTGGAGTTGGCTAACCCGACCGCACCACGACGAGGCAAGCATAGGTGTCTCAGTGAAGTTGACACAACCCGGAAACAGCTGACGGTGCTGAAACCAGGCTTGGCACGAGGGAGTACCTGTGACAAGAACACTGCCGAGAACCAGCTGGCGGTGCTGGAACCCGGATGCGTTGCCCCAGTGTGCAAGAGCCAATGGCACGACCGAGGACCAGCTGACGGTGCTGGAACCCGGTTACTAAGCTGTAGGTGCCCGCGCTTAAAAGCACTACCAAGGACCGCCTGGCGTTGGCGGAACTCGGATACCCAGGAGGAGGCACCTAAGCCAAAGGCTCGGCCCGGAACCAGCTGACGGTGCTGGAACCAGGTGGTGGACCCGAAGGTCCACAGGAGAGGAGAGAACAGCTAGGCCGCGAGGCAGCCGCAGTTACCGAACCCCAACAGTCCTACAGGGGGAGCTGGGCCTACTGGCACTACAGAACCAGCCTTGACTACCAGTTCACGCAGCCCACATAGGAAGCTCCTAAACTGGAGGCACCCTGGAGTTGGCTAACCCGACCGCACCACGACGAGGCAAGCATAGGTGTCTCAGTGAAGTTGACACAACCCGGAAACAGCTGACGGTGCTGAAACCAGGCTTGGCACGAGGGAGTACCTGTGACAAGAACACTGCCGAGAACCAGCTGGCGGTGCTGGAACCCGGATGCGTTGCCCCAGTGTGCAAGAGCCAATGGCACGACCGAGGACCAGCTGACGGTGCTGGAACCCGGTTACTAAGCTGTAGGTGCCCGCGCTTAAAAGCACTACCAAGGACCGCCTGGCGTTGGCGGAACTCGGATACCCAGGAGGAGGCACCTAAGCCAAAGGCTCGGCCCGGAACCAGCTGACGGTGCTGGAACCAGGTGGTGGACCCGAAGGTCCACAGGAGAGGAGAGAACAGCTAGGCCGCGAGGCAGCCGCAGTTACCGAACCCCAACAGTCCTACAGGGGGAGCTGGGCCTACTGGCACTACAGAACCAGCCTTGACTACCAGTTCACGCAGCCCACATAGGAAGCTCCTAAACTGGAGGCACCCTGGAGTTGGCTAACCCGACCGCACCACGACGAGGCAAGCATAGGTGTCTCAGTGAGCTTGACACAACCCGGAAACAGCTGACGGTGCTGAAACCAGGCTTGGCACGAGGGAGTACCTGTGACAAAAACACTGCCGAGAACCAGCTGGCGGTGCTGGAACCCGGATGCGTTGCCTTGCCTATTAAAGATTGTCTTCCTAGAGCCCCAACTAGCGGTGTTGGAGCAAAGGGTAAGCAGGGGGAGATGAGTGTAGGCCGAAGCCTGCACTGGAGGCAGCTTTGTGTCTGCGTTGCGTTTGCAGGACACTTTGCCGGCTACACACTGGGGGAACAGCTGGCGTTGCTGAACCCCACTAACACAATGGCGTGTGTTTTTCTCTGTGCAGCTAGCACTTGCGGGCAAAAACTAGCGATGTTAGAGCCCGTGTTGAAGCAGGAGGAGGAGGAGAGGAGCAGAGTGTAGGCCGAAGCTTAGTTGAACCAATTTCAAAGGAAACCTTTAACCCCCCCCTCAGGTGTTACAAAGTACAAGAGACACACCTTGTGCAGTATTAATGCTGCACAAGTGAAAGGTTGCTCTATTAATTTGTCTACTTGCACACGCTGAATGAAAGACATACACAATTTACCCCATTCTACAGTCAAACTGTAGTGGATGCGTGACTTGGTTTTTTGATGAGACGCAGCACAGGTGTCCAAAATAACGCCTTGGTGCTTGGAGCAGCTTCCTGAGCGTTGTTATTTGCTGTACAGGAGTCTGCGCTCTTGTGTTATCCCTTGGCAATGCCCTGTTAGCGCTGCCCATCTTATGACATCATTTCATGTTGGCCGGTGCGGTTAACGATGGCCATAAATCCCAGACCCACAGTGTCTTTTCATAAAGCCACACTGCGGTGCTGGGATTCGTGGCCTTGAGCAGTAAATATTTTGGCCGCTCACACACGTCCTTACACCTGCTTCAGACTGGGCGGCCTCTGCTGATCCCTTCTTGCATGCCGCGGCCATGAGGCTGCACAGTCTGAAGAAGGCTGAAGGAGATGAGTTAAGACAGGCGAAGATATGCACTGCTCGTGCCCATCAATCACACCCTCGCAGTCAAAATAATTAAGACAACGAGGAGCATTTTATTCAGGCAGGGCGGACGAACAGGCGCAAGTAGCCAACCAATGATGTCAGAAGACGGGAAGCGCTACCAAGGGGGGTGCTGCGTATCATTAGAAAGGAAAGTCACACCTCAGGGACAGTGGAATGGTCTCAAAGAGACACATTTTGTACGTGTTGAGTTCCACGTGGGCAAGGAGAAAACATCAGCCACCTTGTACAAATGCAGCAGTACTGCTGTACAAGGTGGCTGTTATACATAGAAACACCTGGGGGTGGGGGCCAGGCTCCCTTCAATTTCAGTTCATGTGCCTGCGTGGCGTTTGCAGGTCACGTTGCAAGCTGCACAGCAGGGGAACAGCTGGCGGTGCTGAACCCCACTAACACATTGGCTGGTGTTTTTCTCTGTGCAGCTAGCATTTCCGGGCAAAAACTAGCGGTGTTTGAGCCCAGGGTCAGCAGGAGGAGGAGGAGAGGAGCAAAGTGTAGGCCGAAGCCTGCACTGGTGGCAGCTTTTGGTCGGTTGTGCCAGCGTGGCTTGTGCTGGACACGATGCCGGCTACACAGCGGGGGAACAGCTGGCGTTGCTGAACCCCACTAACACATTGGCTGGTGTTTTTCTCTGTGCAGCTAGCATTTCCGGGCAAAAACTAGCGGTGTTTGAGCCCAGGGTCAGCAGGAGGAGGAGGAGAGGAGCAAAGTGTAGGCCGAAGCCTGCACTGGTGGCAGCTTTTGGTCGGTTGTGCCAGCGTGGCTTGTGCTGGACACGATGCCGGCTACACAGCGGGGGAACAGCTGGCGTTGCTGAACCCCACTAACACATTGGCTGGTGTTTTTCTCTGTGCAGCTAGCATTTCCGGGCAAAAACTAGCGTTGTTAGAGCCCAGGGTCAGCAGGAGGAGGAGGAGAGGAGCAAAGTGTAGGCCGAAGCCTAGTTGAACCAATTTCAAAGGTTACCTTTAACCCCCCCTCAGGTGTTACAAAGAACAAGAGCCACTCCTTCTGCAGCATTAATGCTGCACAAGTAAAAGGTTGCTCTATTAATTTGTCTACTTGCACAAGCTGAATGCAACACGTAGACTATTTAGCCCATTATACTGTTTAACAGTAGTGGAGGCGTGACTTGTCTTTTTAAAGAAAAGCAGCACAGGTGTCGAAAACACCTTTTTGCATGGGCGCAGCTTCCTGAGCGTTGTTAGTTGCTGTACAGGAGTCTGCGCTCTTGTGATCCTTTGGCCATGCGCTGTGAGCGCTTCCTGTCTTATGACCTCATTTCATGTTGGCCGTTGCGGTTAGCGATGGACATGAATCCCAGACCCACAGTGTGTTTTTAAAAAATCACACTGCGGTGCTGGGATTCGTGCCCTGGTGCAGTAAATATGTTTGCCGCTCACACATGTCCTTACACCTGCTTCAGACTGGACGGCCTCATCTGATCCCTTATCGCCTGCCGAGGCCATGAGGACACCCAGTCTGAAGAAGGCGGAAGGAGATGAGTGAACACAGGCAAACATATGCACTGCACATGCCCATCAATCACACCCTCGCTGTCCAAAAAAATAAGACACCGAGGGGCGTTGTTTCGAGCAGGGGAGATGCACAGGCGCAGCCAGCTAACCAATGATGTCAAAAGACGGGCAGCGCTAACAAGGGTGGTGCTGCGTGTCATTACAAAGGAAAGTCACACCTCAGGGACATTGTAATGGTCTCTAATGAGACACATTTTGTACGTGTTGAGTTCCACATGGGCAAGGAGAAAAAGTCAGCCACCTCGTACAAATGCAGCAGTACTGCTGTACAAGGTGGCTGTTATACATAGAAACACCTGTGGGTGGGGGGCAGGCTCCCTTCAATTTCAGTTCATGTGCCTGCGTGGCGTTTGCAGGTCACGTTGCAAGCTACACAGCAGGGGAACAGCTGGCGTTGCTGAACCCCACTGACACATTGACTGGTGTTTTTCTCTGTGCAGATTGCATGTCCGGGCAAAAACTAGCGGTGTTAGAGCCCAGGGTCAGCAGGAGGAGGAGGAGAGGAGCAAAGTGTAGGCCGAAGCCTGCACTGGTGGCAGCTTTTGGTCGGTTGTGCCAGCGTGGCTTGTGCTGGACACGATGCCGGCTACACAGCGGGGGAACAGCTGGCGGTGCTGAACCCCACTAACACATTGGCTGGTGTTTTTCTCTGTGCAGCTAGCATTTCCGGGCAAAAACTAGCGGTGTTTGAGCCCAGGGTCAGCAGGAGGAGTAGAGGAGCAGAGTGTAGGCCGAAGCCTAGTTGAACCAATTTCCAAGGTTACCTTTAACCCCCCCCCTCAGGTGTTGCAAGGTACAAGAGCCACACCTTGAACAGCATTAATGATGCACAAGTCAAAGGTTGCTCTATTTAATTTTGCTCCTTGCACACGCTGAATTAAACACGTACACTATTTAGCCCATTATACTGTCAAACAGTAGTGGAGGCGTGACTACTAGTCTTTTTAAGGAGACGCAGCACAGGTGTACAAATTTACACCTAGGTGCTGTGCGCAGATTCCTTACCGTTGTTATTTGCAGTACAGGAAACTGCGCTCTTGTGTTATCCCTTGGCAATACCCTGTTAGTGCAGGCCGTCTCATGACCTCATTTCATGTTGGCCGGTGCGGTTAACGATGGCCATAAATCCCAGACCCACAGTGGCTTTTCCTAAAGTCACACTGCGGTGCTGGGATTCGTGGCCTTGTGCAGTAAATATGTTCGCCGCTCACACATGTCCTTACACCTGCTTCAGACTGGGCGGCCTCAGCTGATCCCTTATCGCATGCCGCGGCCATGAGGCCGCACAGTCAGAAGAAGGCGGAAGGAGGGGAGTGAAAACAGGGGAACATATGCACTGCTCGTGCCCATCAATCACACCCTCGCAGTCAAAATATATGAGACAACGGGGGGCGTTGTGTCGGGCAGGGGGGACGCACAGGCACAGCCAGCCAACCAATGATGTCAGGAGACGGGCAGCGCTAACAATGGGGGTGCTGCGTGTCATTAAAAAGGAAAGTCACACCTCAGGGACATTGTAATGGTCTGTAATGAGACACATTTTGTACTTGTTGAGTTCCACGTGTGCAAGGAGAAAAAGTCAGCCACCTTGTACAAATGCAGCAGTACTGCTGTACAAGGTGGCTGTTATACATAGAAACACCTGGGGGGGTGGGGGGCAGGCTCCCTTCAATTTCAGTTCATGTGCCTGCGTGGCGTTTGCAGGTCACGTTGCAAGCTACACAGCAGGGGAACAGCTGGCGTTGCTGAACCCCACTGACACATTGACTGGTGTTTTTCTCTGTGCAGATTGCATGTCCGGGCAAAAACTAGCGGTGTTAGAGCCCAGGGTCAGCAGGAGGAGGAGGAGAGGAGCAAAGTGTAGGCCGAAGCCTGCACTGGTGGCAGCTTTTGTTCTGTTGTGCCAGCGTGGCTTGTGCTGGACACGTTGCCGACTACACAGCAGGGGAACAGCTGGCGGTGCTGAACCCCACTAACACATTGGCTGGTGTTTTTCTCTGTGCAGCTAGCATTTCCGGGCAAAAACTAGCGGTGTTTGAGCCCAGGGTCAGCAGGAGGAGTAGAGGAGCAGAGTGTAGGCCGAAGCCTAGTTGAACCAATTTCAAAGGTTACCTTTAACCCCCCCCTCAGGTGTTGCAAGGTACAAGAGCCACACCTTGAACAGCATTAATGATGCACAAGTCAAAGGTTGCTCTATTTAATTTTGCTCCTTGCACACGCTGAATTAAACACGTACACTATTTAGCCCATTATACTGTCAAACAGTTGTGGAGGCGTGACTTGTCTTTTTAACGAGACGCAGCACAGGTGTCAAAATTTGCACCTAGGTACTGGGCGCAGATTCCTGAGCGTTGTTATTTGCTGTACAGGAGTCTGCGCTCTTGTGTTATCCCTTGGCAATACCCTGTTAGTGCAGGCCGTCTCATGACCTCATTTCATGTTGGCCGGTGCGGTTAACGATGGCCATAAATCCCAGACCCACAGTGGCTTTTCCTAAAGTCACACTGCGGTGCTGGGATTCGTGGCCTTGTGCAGTAAATATGTTCGCCGCTCACACATGTCCTTACACCTGCTTCAGACTGGGCGGCCTCAGCTGATCCCTTATCGCATGCCGCGGCCATGAGGCCGCACAGTCAGAAGAAGGCGGAAGGAGGGGAGTGAAAACAGGGGAACATATGCACTGCTCGTGCCCATCAATCACACCCTCGCAGTCAAAATATATGAGACAACGGGGGGCGTTGTGTCGGGCAGGGGGGACGCACAGGCACAGCCAGCCAACCAATGATGTCAGGAGACGGGCAGCGCTAACAATGGGGGTGCTGCGTGTCATTACAAAGGAAAGTCACACCTCAGGGACATTGTAATGGTCTCTAATGAGACACATTTTGTACGTGTTGAGTTCCACGTGGGCAAGGAGAAAAAGTCAGCCACCTCGTACAAATGCAGCAGTACTGCTGTACAAGGTGGCTGATATACATAGAAACACCTGTGGGTGGGGGGCAGGCTCCCTTCAATTTCAGTTCATGTGCCTGCGTGGCGTTTGCAGGTCACGTTGCAAGCTACACAGCAGGGGAACAGCTGGCGTTGCTGAACCCCACTAACACATTGGCTGGTGTTTTTCTCTGTGCAGCTAGCATGTCCGGGCAGAAACTGGCGTTGTTTGAGCCCAGGGTCAGCAGGAGGAGGAGAGGAGCAAAGTGTAGGCCGAAGCCTGCACTGGTGGCAGCTTTTGGTCGGTTGTGCCAGCGTGGCTTGTGCTGGACACGATGCCGGCTACACAGCGGGGGAACAGCAGGCGGTGCTGAACCCCACTAACACATTGGCTGGTGTTTTTCTCTGTGCAGCTAGCATGTCCGGGCAGAAACTGGCGTTGTTTGAGCCCAGGGTCAGCAGGAGGAGGAGAGGAGCAAAGTGTAGGCCGAAGCCTGCACTGGTGGCAGCTTTTGGTCGGTTGTGCCAGCGTGGCTTGTGCTGGACACGATGCCGGCTACACAGCGGGGGAACAGCAGGCGGTGCTGAACCCCACTAACACATTGGCTGGTGTTTTTCTCTGTGCAGCTAGCATGTCCGGGCAGAAACTGGCGTTGTTTGAGCCCAGGGTCAGCAGGAGGAGGAGAGGAGCAAAGTGTAGGCCGAAGCCTGCACTGGTGGCAGCTTTTGGTCGGTTGTGCCAGCGTGGCTTGTGCTGGACACGTTGCCGACTACACAGCAGGGGAACAGCTGGCGGTGCTGAACCCCACTAACACATTGGCTGGTGTTTTTCTCTGTGCAGCTAGCATTTCCGGGCAAAAACTAGCGGTGTTTGAGCCCAGGGTCAGCAGGAGGAGTAGAGGAGCAGAGTGTAGGCCGAAGCCTAGTTGAACCAATTTCAAAGGTTACCTTTAACCCCCCCCTCAGGTGTTGCAAGGTACAAGAGCCACACCTTGTGCAGCATTAATGCTGCACAAGTAAAAGGTTGCTCTATTTGTTTTGCTCCTTGCACACGCTGACTAAAACACGTACACTATTTAGCCCATTATACTGTCAAACAGTTGTGGAGGCGTGACTTGTCTTTTTAACGAGACGCAGCACAGGTGTCAAAATTTGCACCTAGGTACTGGGCGCAGATTCCTGAGCGTTGTTATTTGCTGTACAGGAGTCTGCGCTATTGTGATCCCTTGGCCATGCGCTGTGAGCGCTTCCTGTCTTCTGACCTCATTTCATGTCGGCCGTTGCGGTTAGCGATGGACATGAATCCCAGACCCACAGTGTGTTTTTAAAAAATCACACTGCGGTGCTGGGATTCGTGCCCTGGTGCACTAAATATGTTTGCCGCTCACACATGTCCTTACACCTGCTTCAGACTGGGCGGCCTCATCTGATCCCTTATCGCCTGCCGCGGCCATGAGGACACCCAGTCTGAAGAAGGCGGAAGGAGATGAGTGAACACAGGCAAACATATGCACTGCACATGCCCATCAATCACACCCTCGCTGTCCAAAAAAATAAGACACCGAGGGCCGTTGTTTCGAGCAGGGGAGATGCACAGGCGCAGCCAGCTAACCAATGATGTCAAAAGACGGGCAGCGCTAACAAGGGTGGTGCTGCGTGTCATTACAAAGGAAAGTCACACCTCAGGGACATTGTAATGGTCTCTAATGAGACACATTTTGTACGTGTTGAGTTCCACGTGGGCAAGGAGAAAAAGTCAGCCACCTCGTACAAATGCAGCAGTACTGCTGTACAAGGTGGCTGATATACATAGAAACACCTGTGGGTGGGGGGCAGGCTCCCTTCAATTTCAGTTCATGTGCCTGCGTGGCGTTTGCAGGTCACGTTGCAAGCTACACAGCAGGGGAACAGCTGGCGTTGCTGAACCCCACTGACACATTGACTGGTGTTTTTCTCTGTGCAGATTGCATGTCCGGGCAGAAACTGGCGTTGTTTGAGCCCAGGGTCAGCAGGAGGAGGAGAGGAGCAAAGTGTAGGCCGAAGCCTGCACTGGTGGCAGCTTTTGGTCGGTTGTGCCAGCGTGGCTTGTGCTGGACACGATGCCGGCTACACAGCGGGGGAACAGCAGGCGGTGCTGAACCCCACTAACACATTGGCTGGTGTTTTTCTCTGTGCAGCTAGCATGTCCGGGCAGAAACTGGCGTTGTTTGAGCCCAGGGTCAGCAGGAGGAGGAGAGGAGCAAAGTGTAGGCCGAAGCCTGCACTGGTGGCAGCTTTTGGTCGGTTGTGCCAGCGTGGCTTGTGCTGGACACGTTGCCGACTACACAGCAGGGGAACAGCTGGCGGTGCTGAACCCCACTAACACATTGGCTGGTGTTTTTCTCTGTGCAGCTAGCATTTCCGGGCAAAAACTAGCGGTGTTTGAGCCCAGGGTCAGCAGGAGGAGTAGAGGAGCAGAGTGTAGGCCGAAGCCTAGTTGAACCAATTTCAAAGGTTACCTTTAACCCCCCCCTCAGGTGTTGCAAGGTACAAGAGCCACACCTTGTGCAGCATTAATGCTGCACAAGTAAAAGGTTGCTCTATTTGTTTTGCTCCTTGCACACGCTGACTAAAACACGTACACTATTTAGCCCATTATACTGTCAAACAGTTGTGGAGGCGTGACTTGTCTTTTTAACGAGACGCAGCACAGGTGTCAAAATTTGCACCTAGGTACTGGGCGCAGATTCCTGAGCGTTGTTATTTGCTGTACAGGAGTCTGCGCTATTGTGATCCCTTGGCCATGCGCTGTGAGCGCTTCCTGTCTTCTGACCTCATTTCATGTCGGCCGTTGCGGTTAGCGATGGACATGAATCCCAGACCCACAGTGTGTTTTCAAACAATCACACTACGTGGCTGGGATTCGTGGCCTTGTGCAGTAAATAGGTTTGCCGCTTACACATGTCCTTACACCGGCTCCAGACTGGGCGGCCTCAGCTGATCCCTTATCGCCTACCACGGCCAGGAGGCCGCACAGTCTGAAGAAGGCGGAAGGAGATGAGTTAAGACAGGCGAACATATGCACTGCTCGTGCCCATAAACCACACCCTCGCTGACAAAATAAATATGACAACGAGGGGCGTTGTTTCTAGCAGGGCGGATGCACAGGCGCAGCCAGCTAACCATGATGACAAAAGACGGGAAACGCTACCAAGGGGGGTGCTGCGTATCATTACAAAGGAAAGTCACACCTCAGGGACAGTGGAATGGTCTCAATGAGACACATTTTGTACGTGTTGAGTTCCACGTGGGCAAGGAGAAAAAGTCAGCCACCTTGTACAAATGCAGCAGTACTGCTGTACTAGGTGGCTGTTATACATAGAAACACCTGGGGGGGTGGGGCCAGGTTCCCTTTTAATTTCAGTTCCTGTGCCTGCATGGCGTTTGCAGGTCACGTTGCCGGCTACACAGCAGGGGAACAGCTGGCGTTGCTGAACCCCACTAACACATTGGCTGGTGTTTTTCTCTGTGCAGCTAGCACTTCCGGGCAAAAACTAGCGGTGTTTGAGCCCAGGGTCAGCAGGAGGAGGAGAGGAGCAGAGTGTAGGCCGAAGCCTGCACTGGTGGCAGCTTTTGTTCTGTTGTGCCAGCGTGGCTTGTGCTGGACACGTTGCCGACTACACAGCAGGGGAACAGCTGGCGGTGCTGAACCCCACTGACACATCACCTAGTGTTTTTTTCTGTGTAGACAACACTTCCAGGTGGCAACTGACAGTGTTGAAACCCAGGGAATCAAAGAGGAGCAGAGTGTAGGCCGAAGCCTGCAGTGGAGCAAGTTGAAAGGGAACCTTTAACCCCCCCCCCCAGGCATTTGTTGCTGAAAGAGCCATCTTGTACAGCAGTAATACTGCACATGGAAAATGGTGGCTCCGAAAATTATGCTCCTTGCAAACGCTGAAGTACACACTCATATAATGTGTCCCCTCACACCGTCAAACCATCCCGGAAGTGGGACTTTCCTTTGTAATGTGACACAGCACAGCCGTCATTCCAACCCCCTTGGTGCCGGGCACCACCTCCTCAACGTTGTTTGGTTCTGTCACGGAGCCCGCACTGTAATGTTATCCCTTGGCCATGCACAGTTAGCGGTGCCCGTCTTCTGACATCATGTAGGTGTCAGGCTGGCAGTGCCTGTGCGTCCAAGCTGCCCGAGATCCAACCTTGCAGTGTCATCTAATGTAGTCCCACTGCGGGCCAGGGATCCATGGGCATGCGCAGTGCATATCATCGCCTCTCACTCACCTCCTTCCTGCTTCTTCAGACTGTGCGGCGTCACGGCCGTGGCATGCTATTAGGGATCAGCTGACGCCGCCTAGTCTGAAGAAGCGTGAAGAAGGGGAGTGAGAGGCTAGTATATGCACTGCGCATGGCCATGGATACCAGGCCCACTGTGGGATCACATTAGACGACACTGCGAGGTGTGATTTCGGGCAGCGTGGACGCACAGGCGCAGCCAGGACGACAACAAATGATGTCAGAGGACGGGCAGCGCAAACTGTGCATGGCCAAGGGATAACATAACAGCGCAGGGTCCATGACGGAATCAAACAACGCTAAGGAGGCAGCGCACGGTGCCAAGGGGGTAGCAATGACGGCTGTGCTGTGTCACATTACAAAGGAAAGTCCCACCTCCGGGACGGTTGGACGGTGTGAGGGGACACATTACATGAGTGTGTAGTTCAGCGTTTGCAAGGAGCATAATTTCAAGAGCGACCTTTCCCTTGTGCAGTATTAGTGCTGCACATGGTGGCTCTTTCAGTAACAAACGCCTAGGGGGGGGGGGGGACAGGTCCCCTTACATTTTAGTTGTGCCAGCGTGGCGGTCGCATGACACGTTGCCGGATACACAGCTGGGGATCAGCTGACGTTACTGAACCCCAATAACAGAGGAGCGACTGTTGACTGTGCACACAGCACTTCCAGGCACCAACTGGCGGTGTTAGAGCCCAGGGACAGCAGGAGGAGCAGATTGGAGGTATTGCCGCACACACAGCTGGGGATCAGCTGACGTTACTGAACCCCAATAACAGAGGAGCGACTGTTGACTGTGCACACAGCACTTCCAGGCACCAACTGGCGGTGTTAGAGCCCAGGGACAGCAGGAGGAGCAGATTGGAGGTATTGCCGCACACACAGCTGGGGATCAGCTGACGTTACTGAACCCCAATAACAGAGGAGCGACTGTTGACTGTGCACACAGCACTTCCAGGCACCAACTGGCGGTGTTAGAGCCCAGGGACAGCAGGAGGAGCAGAGGAACAGAGTGTAGGCCGAAGCCTGATTGGAGCAAGTTGAAAGGAAACCTTTAACCCCCCCCCCCCAAGACGTTTGTAGCTGAAAGAGCCATGTTGTGCAGCACTAAGGATGCAAAAGGAAAAGGTTGCTCTTTTAATTATGCTCCTTGCAAACACCGAAGTAAACACTAAAAATGTGTCCCTTTATACCGTTAAACCGTTCCGGAGGTGCGAATTTCCTTCGTAATGGGACACAGCACAGCTGTCATTCCTATCCCCTTGATGCCGTGCGCTGCCTCCTCAGCGTTGTTTTAAGCTGCCACGGAGCCTGCGCTGTTCTGTTAGCCCTTGGCCATGCCCAATTAGCGCTGCCTGTCTTCTGACATAATTTGGTGTCAGGCTGTCAGTGCCTGTGCGTCCACGCTGCTCCAGATCCCACCTCGCAGTCTCATCTAACGTAATCCCACTGCGGGCCTTGGAACCATGGGCATGCACAGTGCATAACCTCGACTCTCACTCCCCTCCTTCCCTCTTCTTCAGACTGTGCGGTGTCACGGCCGTGGCATGCTAGGGATCAGCTGACGGCGCACAGTCTAAAGAAGGCGGAGGGAAATGAGCGAGAGCCCGAGGGGAAGATATGCACTGCGCATGCCCATGGATCCCAGGCCCGCAGTGTGACTCAATCAGAAGACACTGCGAGGCGGGATCTCGGGCACCGCGGCCGCACAGGCGCAGCCAGCCTGACACCAAATTATGTCAGAAGACAGGCAGCGCAAATAGGGCATGCCCAAGGGATAACAGAACAGCGCAGGCTCCGTGACAGCTTAAAACAACGCTGAGGAGGCAGCGCATGGCACCAAGGGGGTAGGAATGACGGCTGTGCTGCGTCACATTACGAAGGAAAGTCCCAGCTCCGGGACGGTATAACGGTATCAGTGAACACATTTTATAAGTGTTAAGTTCTGCGTGTGCAAAGAGCTAAAAAAAAAGAGCTACCTTTTCCTTGTGCAGCATTACTGCTGCACAAGATGGCTCTTTCAGTAACAAACGACGGGGGGGGGGGGGGGGACAGGTTCCCTTACATTTAGGTTGTTGTGCCAGCGTGGCGGTCGCAGGACACATTGCCGGCTACACAGCTGGGGATCAGCTGACGTTACTGAAACCCAATAACACTGGGTCGTATGTTTTTACTGTGCAGCCTGCACTTCTGAGCCGCAACTGGCGGTGTTGGAGCCCAGGAATAGCAGTTCAGGTGGTAGAAAGATGAACACAGCAGGAGACCTGGATGACACCCAATTACTTAATCAGGCAGAGGAGTGGCAAATTCCTGCGAGATCCAGGCCTGGTTCATTTTCAGGAAAGTAAGCCGGTCAACGTTATCGGAGGATAGTCGCATGCGACGGTCTGTTAGTACACCACCTGCGGCACTAAAGACACGTTCCGATAAGACACTAGCCGCAGGGCAAGCCAGCACCTCCAATGCATACTGGCTTAGCTCTGGCCATGTATCCAGCTTAGAGACCCAAAACTTGAACGGGGAAGAGCCGTCTGGGAGTACAGTAAGAGGGCAAGCCATGTAGTCTGTCACCATCTGACGGAACCGTTGCCTCCTGCTGACTGGAGCCGCCGGTGATGGTGTAGACATTTGGGGCGGGCACACAAAAGTGTGCCAGAGTTGTGCCATACTGGGCTTGCCTTGGGCAGAGGCACTGCTTCTGCTCCCTCTTTGGGCAGAGCCTCCCCCACTGCCTCGACGCACTGAGCTGCTTTGTAAAGCACTAGCAGCACTCCTCTCAGTTGGACAGGAGAAGATGATGGAATTCACCAGTGTGTCGTGGTACTCCCGCAATTTACGCTCCCGGGTCAACGCAGGGATGAGGTTTTGGACGTTGTCCCGGTAGCGAGGATCGAGGAGGGTGAACACCCAATAATCAGGCATGTTGAGAATGTGGTCGATGCGGCGGTCGTTTCTCAGGCACTGCAGCATGAAATCCACCATGTGCTGCAGAGTGCCAACCGGCCCAGAAACGCTGTCCCCTGCTTGAGACATGATCTCTGCCCGCTCGTCATCACCCCACCCTCGCTGTACACACTGACCACTGGACAATTGTGTCGCTCCCTCCTCTGGACGGAGCTCTTCCTCCTCCATTGACTCCTCCTCATCCTCCTCACAAATTGGCCCCTGCGTACCCCTTTGTGAGGAACCACGTGGCGCTGACTCTCCAGAAGCTGATGGAAAAGGTGACTCCTCATCCTCCACCTCTTCCACCACATCATCCCTTAACCCTTGCAAAGTTTGCTGAAGCAGGCAGATAAGGGGGACAGTCATGCTGACTAGTGCATCATCTGCACTTGCCATCCGCGTGGAATAATCAAAAGGACGCAAAACCTGGCAGACGTCCTTCATAGTGGCCCACTCTGTGGTTGTGAAGTCTGATCGGCGCTGACTGCGACTTCTTTGCGCCTGATGCAGCTGGTACTCCATAACTGCTTGCTGCTGCTCACACAACCGCTCCAACATATGTAACGTGGAATTCCACCGGGTAGGTAGGTCACATATGATGCGGTGTTCCGGAAGGCGGAATCGGCGCTGCAGAGCAGCAATGCGGGATCTGGCCAAGCTGGAACGCCGCAAGTGAGCACACTCTAGGCGGACCTTGTGCAGCAGGGCATCAAGATCCGGATAGTCCCTCAGAAAACTCTGCACAACCAAATTGAGCACATGTGCCAGACATGGGATGTGAGTGAGGTTGCCAAGGGCCAAAGCTGCCACCAGATTTCGGCCATTGTCACACACTACCATGCCTGGCTGGAGATTCGCTGGCAGTAACCACACATCGCTCTCCTGCTTGATGGCATTCCAGAGCTCCTGCGCTGTGTGGCTTCGATGCCCCAATGAAACTAGTTTCAAGACGGCCTGCTGACGTTTGGCCACGGCTGTGCTCATGTCGGTCATAGGTAAACGTTCACGGGTCCATGTGGAGGTGGACTGTGACGGATCCTGCAGAGAGGAATCAGAGGAACTGGTGTAAGAGGAGGAGTCGATGCGTACAGACTGGATTCCTGCAATCCTTGGAGTGGGCAGGACACGTCCTGCGCCACTCGCACGATCTGTACCTGGCTCAACAACATTAACCCAATGGGCAGTGAGGGAAACATATCGCCCCTGTCCATGCTGACTGGTCCACGCATCGGTGGTGAGGTGGACCTTGCTACTGACGGCGTTCAGTAGCGCATGTTTTATGTTTGCCTCAACATGCCTGTGCAGGGCAGGGACAGCCTGCCTGCTGAAGTAAAAGCGGCTGGGCACCTTGTACTGTGGGACTGCCAATGCCATCAAGTCACGGAAGCTGTCAGTCTCCACCAGCCTGAACGAGAGCATTTCCAGGGACAACAGTTTGGCAATGCCTGCATTCAGAGCCTGTGCTCGGGGGTGGTTGGCCGAGAATGCCCGCCTTTTCTCCCATGCCTGTACTACCGATGGCTGTAGAGTAGACTGGGAGTGTGAGGATGACTGGGAAGGTGGTGCTGTGGGTGGAATTACACAAGGTCTCTGGGAGGAAGCCAAACCAGCTGTGCGTGAGCTGGAGGAAGAGGCAACACGAGCTGAAGAGGTGGTAGCTGCCGCTGTTGGTTGGCCTACATCTTCAGTGTGTTTCTGTAACTCCACCGCGTGCCTGGTCCGCACATGTTTCCACATATTTGTGGTATTGAGGTTGCTGACATTTTTCCCTCTTTTTACTTTATGATGACACAGCTTGCATTTGACAAAACAAATGTCATCTGCAACTGTGTCAAAAAAGGACCAGGCACTGCAAGTCTTGGGAGCGCCCTTTTTGGCTTTGGAAAGAGACAGGCTCCTAACGGGTGCCAAAGTGGAGGCTACAGGCTCCGCAGTCTTCCCCCTCCCTCTCCCTCTTTGGCCCGTAAGAGGAAGCTCTTCCTCTGAGCTGCTCCCACCACCTTCCTGTTCCTCACGCCACGATGGGTCAAGGACCTCATCATCTCCACTACCCTCTGCCACCAACTGCTCCTCCTGGGTAGTCTCAGCAGCACAGTACGCACGAGAAAGCGGCACCTGAGTTTCATCATCAGATGCGTACTGCGCTGTGGTCACCGGAGGCACTGGCCCACCTGCCTCTTCAGAGTCAGAGAGAAAAAGGTGTTGGGCATCACTGCACACTGCCTCTTCTTCCATTTCTCCAATGCTGCTTGGCTGGCCCCCTGTTTCCAAGCCAAGAGATTCAGAGAACAGAAGTAGAGACGGCTCCTGTCCTGGGCTCTCTGACTGCCTGGCCAATTTGGCAGGTGGTGAAGAGACAGATGGCTGCTCTCCAGTGCTCTGTGCCTGAGAGGATGTGGCACTAACTGAAGTCGATGCCGAGGCGTTAGCTGCCATCCACCCGACAACGGCTTCAATTTGGTCTTCACGCAGCAGCGGTGCACGGCGCTCTCCGACAAAGCTGCGCATGAAGGACTGTTCCCTGCTGAAACTGAGTGACGACGAGTCACCGGCGCCCGCAGCAGGCACAGAATCACCACGTCCTCTCCCTGCTCCTCTCCCTGCTCCGCGCCCACGCCCACGTGCCTTACTCCCTGCCCTCTTCATCTTGGTTGACAGATAAAGATAAGCAGAAAAGTACTAAGGCCTTAGTGTGCTTATTCCTGTAATGCTCCTCCTAACAGGTGTAAGAAACACTAATGTTGTAAATTGTGGACTAAACTTTATTATTTTTCAAATGTGGCCTACACAAGTGTAAGTTGTGTTTGGTGAACTTAACCTTTTTTTTGGTGCAGATCGGGCTACAGAGCTAGTTTAAATCACACGGAGACCGTGCAGACAGCCGTAAACGGCGCTGCAAGGCCAAGAAACCCTCCTCTAGGTTATCCTATATAGTGTTTTTCCACTATTTAGCTGGATACAAGTGGAAAGACACTAATAGGAATTTTTTTTTTCAAATTTTAAACTGGCTGCACTATTTGAAAAAAAGGAAATTGTTTTTCAAGGTATGAGGCAGTAACGCACCCTGAGCTGAATCCAACCGGCTATGGCTGCACACAGACTACAGGGCGAGCTGGGCTCACACGGAGACCGTGCAGACAGCCGTAAACGGCGCTGCAAGGCCAAAAAACCCTCCTCTAGGTTATCCTATATAGTGTTTTTCCACTATTTAGCTGGATACGAGTGGAAAGACACTAATAGGAATTTTTTTTTTCAAATTTTAAACAGGCTGCACTATTTGAAAAAAAGGAAAATTTTTCTCAAGGTATGAGCCAGTAACGAACCCTGAGCTGAATCCAACCGGCTATGGCTGCACACAGACTACAGGGCGAGCTGGGCTCACACGGAGACCGTGCAGACAGCCGTAAACGGCGCTGCAAGGCCAAAAAACCCTCCTCTAGGTTATCCTATATAGTGTTTTTCCACTATTTAGCTGGATACGAGTGGAAAGACACTAATAGGAATTTTTTTTTTCAAATTTTAAACAGGCTGCACTATTTGAAAAAAAGGAAAATTTTTCTCAAGGTATGAGCCAGTAACGAACCCTGAGCTGAATCCAACCGGCTATGGCTGCACACAGACTACAGGGCGAGCTGGGCTCACACGGAGACCGTGCAGACAGCCGTAAACGGCGCTGCAAGGCCAAAAAACCCTCCTCTAGGTTATCCTATATAGTGTTTTTCCACTATTTAGCTGGATACGAGTGGAAAGACACTAATAGGAATTTTTTTTTTCAAATTTTAAACAGGCTGCACTATTTGAAAAAAAGGAAAATTTTTCTCAAGGTATGAGCCAGTAACGAACCCTGAGCTGAATCCAACCGGCTATGGCTGCACACAGACTACAGGGCGAGCTGGGCTCACACGGAGACCGTGCAGACAGCCGTAAACGGCGCTGCAAGGCCCAAAAACCCCCCTCTAGGTTATCCTATGTAGTGTTTTTCCACAATAGAGCTGGAGACTGGTGGAAAAACACTAATAGGAAATTTGAGAAAAAATGTGCAGCAGGCTGCACTAAGAGCAAAAAAGAACAACTGTGTGAGGCAGTGTGAACCCCCCCTGAGCTGAATACAACCGGGTATATGGCTGCACACAGACTACAGAGTGAGCTGCACACACACACACACAGAGACCTTGCAGAACGCTGTTAAAACAGCGCTGCAAGGCAAGAGCAAGGTGAACAGTGAAGAACACACAGCGTTTTGCTAAATTAGCCTTTGGAAAGGAAAATAAAGCAATTAGCTAGCTCAACTGGCCCTCAGTTAGAACACAGCGTCCTGTCCCTAACTGAAATCACAGCAGAGTGAGCGCAAAATGGCGGCAGCGCTTTTTTATAGTGCAGAGTGACATCATTTCAGCAGCCAATCCAAGCCTTGCCAGTACTTACATGCCCACCATGCTAAACAGGATGTGCCCACACTTTCATTCATTCCTCATTGGCTGCTGCGTTCAATTTGAATTCTGGGAACTTCCGATTCCGGTATCCGATACGCGGGAAGTATCGGAATTCAGTATCGGAATTCCGATACCGCAAATATCGGCCGATACCCGATACTTGCGGTATCGGAATGCTCAACACTAGTGGTCACACAAGGTGTAATTGACTACACAGATTTTAGTATAGCATAGGAATATGCATTTGTGGAATACATTTATTAGTAATTGTGATCAAATAATACAATTTGTATGTAAGGCCACAAGGACAGAGTCCGCTACCCTCTATCCCAGAATGTAATTTTGCTGGTTAACACTGTAATGGACATCTGTAAAAACCATTTATTTAATCCGTTTATCATGTACAGCACCATGTACATACTGGTGTTCTTTAAATTCATTTCTGAACTACTCGAGTATAAGCCGACCCGAGTATAAGCCGACCCCCCTAATTTTGCCACAAAAAACTGGGAAAACTTATTGACTCGAGTATAAGCCTAGGGTAGGAAATGCAGCAGCTACCGGTGAATTTCAAAAATAAAAATAGATGCTCCATACCGTTCATTATTGCCCCATAAGATGCTCCATAAAAAGCTGTGCCACATATAATGCTCCATACTGTTCATTATTGCCCCATAGATGTGCCATATAAAGCTGTGCCATATAGTGCTCTGCACCGTTCATCATTGCCCCATAGATGTGCCATATAAAGCTGTGCCATATAGTGCTCTGCACCGTTCATTATTGCCCCATAGATGTGCCATATAAAGCTGTGCCATATAGTGCTCCGCACCGTTCATTATTGCCCCATAGCTGTGCCATATAGTGCTCTGTACCGTTCATTATTGCCCCATAGCTGTGCCATATAGTGCTCTGCGCCGTTCATTATTGCCCCATAGCTGTGCCATATAGTGCTCCGCACCGTTCATTATTGCCCCATAGCTGTGCCATATAGTGCTCTGCACCGTTCATTATTGCCCCATAGCTGTGCCATATAGTGCTCTGCACCGTTCATTATTGCCCCATAGCTGTGCCATCTAGTACTCTGCGCCGTTCAGTATTGCCCTAAAGCTGTGCCATTGCTGCTGCTGCTGCAATAAAAAAAAAAAAACGCCATACTCACCTCTCTTGCTTGCAGCTCCCAGCGTCCGGTCCCGGCGTCTCTCCGCACTGACTGATCAGGCAGAGGGCGGCGCGTCATTGTGCCCTCTGACCTGCACAGTCAGAGCAGAGAGACGCCGGGAAGACAGAGCGGCGCCCGGCGTGTGGAATGGGGACAGGTGAATATGCGATCCTTACCTGCTCCCGGCGTCCCGCTCCCTCTGCCTGTCACACGGTCTTCGGTGCCGCAGCCTCTTCCTCTATCAGTGGTCACCGGCACCGCTGATTAGAGAAATATGCGGCTCCACCCCTATGGGAGGTGGAGCCGCGTATTCATTTTTCTTATGAGCGGTCCCACGTGACCGCTGAAGAGGAGAAGAACTGCAGCACCGAAGACCGTGTGACGGGCAGGGGGAGCGCCAGGACCGCCGGGACTAGGTGAGTATGCCTCAGCGCCCTCTCCCCCTCACCCGCTGACCCTGCCGCCCACCGTGACTCGAGTATAAGCCGAGAGGGGCACTTTCAGCCCAAAATTTTGGGCTGAAAATCTCGGCTTATACTCGAGTATATACGGTAATTAACAATATCATGTAGAATACTTCAAAGGAGTTAGATAATGCTGTTTCAAACGTGGCCTCTCCTGTTATGATCTGGTGACCTTGGAGCCGCATGAATAACTTTCACTGGAGTAGGTGGTAACTGTACTGACCGCAAATCCTAATCTGACACCGCAACTAGAAGTAGCCGTGGGGTGTGCCTAACAAACCCTAGACACCTCGTCACAGCCGGAGAACTAAATACCCCTATAGATGGAAATAGGAATACTATCTTGCCTCAGAGCAGAACCCCAAAGGATAGGCAGCCCCCCACGAATATTGACTGTGAGTAGGAGAGGAAAAACACACGTAGGCAGAAAACAGGATTTAGCAAAAGAGGCCACTATAGCTAAAATAGGAAAGGATAGGAAAGAGTTCTGGGCGGTCAGTATTAAAAACCCTTCCAAAAATGTCCACAGCAGATTATACAAAATATTCCTCCATCTAACTAAAGTCGTGGAACGTATATCTGCAACTCCAGAGAATCCTACACACAGAGCAGAAATACAATCAAAAATCCAGCACACAGAATGTGTGCCGTAGAAAAAAAAAACAGACACTTATCTTTGCTGAATTGGCAGCTAAGCAGGAGAAACCAGACAGAGGTCCAACACCTCCCAAGAACCATAGACAACTGGCAAGGACTAATGAATCCTGCAAACCTAAATACCCCAGTCAGAATTGCAATCAGCAGAAACACCTGACCATGACTGCAGCCCTGTGACAACTGCATTACCACCTACAACCACGGGAGGGAGCCCAAAAGCAGAATTCACAACACTCTCCTCATAATGTGGGAATAGGGACCCACACACACTCCTCCATGCTGCCTCTTTTTGGACGCTGTTGGCATAGTTGGGATCTCTCTGGTCCCAAATTACTGGCCTTTCTTGCACCAAAATTATAAGCATGTCCACATTTATAATGTTAGCCATGCTAATTCTCACTCCGTGGAGGCGTGCAGCAGACTTCCGGGTTCACTGTCTGGCTTTTTCAGCTAATTAGCATGTCTCACCTGCCTGATTGGACATTTCCGGACATCTGCCAGAGTGTAGCGTATTTCTCGCAAGTCACACGCATGGTCCGTATGCATTCCGTATTTTGCGGGCCCCCATAGACTTTCATTGACGTATATTTTGCGCAATACGCTGACAAACGCATCATGCTGCGATTTTGTACGGCCGTAGAAAGCCGTATAATACGGATGCGCAATATACGGCTGATAGGACCTGACCCATTGAGAATCATTGGGCCTTGTGTAATGCGTGTTTTACGGACGTATTTTATGCACTCATACGTCCGTAAAACTCGCTAGTGTGACGCCGGCCTTAAACAAACAGTTGCTGAAAATGCACTTTGAAGACTTAAAGATAGAATACCCGTAAGGGTAGTTACCGTGCATAGCATAGGAGTAACGTTAAAGAAATTAATTCCTCCCGGATAGGGAAGCCACAGTTACTATTAATTTGTTTTATACCTGTTATTAAGCATTCAAAAATGTTCTGCATGTCTTTTAATGCCTGTTTGTTTATGTTTTCCTTTCCCAGTCCGGGAGTACTGGAGTTAACGGGGGAAATTTTGAGCGTGGGAAATTTCCTAGAAAGCTCCCAGGCTCGAGTTCATATGAGGACAACCAGCAGAGGGCGCCTCACCGCGAATGAAGGTAAGTATAGGTCATTGACCTACTTTACCCTCATTCCCCGGGGTTTTGCAGCCACGAGCACCGCTGCATTAGCAGAGCTTCTGGCTGTAAAATATTTTAACCCCTTCAGATGGATTTACATCGTGGGACGTTACAGATCTTCGGAAGGTATGTATATTGTTGGTTTATTATTTTTTCTTTGTTACAGAGCGAGGGTCTTCAGAAGGATTGAGCGTAGAATAAAATATTACAACAACCTTTGTGTTTATTTCATTAAAATACTTTTAAATAATGTGTTTGTGTTTTTTTTAACCCTTTACTACTATTGGATTAATAATGGATAGGTGTCATAATTGACGCCTATCCATAATTAATCTGGCTTAATGTCACCTTACAATAGCAAGGTGACATTAACCCTTCATTACCCCATATCCCACTGCTACACGGGAATGGGAAGAGAGTGGCCAAGTGCCAGAATAGGCGCATCTTCCATGGACCCTCTCCAGGCTATTAATATCTGCCCTCAGTCACTGGCTTTACTACTCTGGCGGAGAAAATTGCGCGGGAGCCCACGCCAATTTTTTCCGCCATTTAACCCTTTAATTTAATAGAACGGCCAAATTTTGCATATACACACTACTAACATTAGTAGTGTGGAATATGCAAAAAAAAGGGGGGATATGACATGGTTTACTGTATGTAAACCAGGTCTCATATCATGTCGGGTTTAGGAAGGAGATAGCAAAAGCCGGCAATTGAATTAACCGGCTTTAAAGCTATCTAGCGCTGTATGAAGTAATAATATATATACAAATATGTGTCTCACTGACATATATATATATATATATATATACCTATTCTATGTGTACACATTTATTCTACCTATTCTACTGTAAGCTGTCAGTGTGATTTTACTGTACACCGCACTGAATTACCGGCTTTTCTCTCTAACACTGCTGCGTATTTCTCGCAAGTCACACTGCTGGTCCGTATGTAATCCGTATTTTTCTGGCTTCCAGAGACTTTCATTGGCGATTTTTTTTGCGCAATACGGTGACAAATGCAGCATGCTGCGATTTTCTACGGCCGTACAAAGCCGTATAATACGGATCAGTAAAATACGGCAGATAGGAGCTGGGGCATAGAGAATAATTGGGCCGTGTGTAATGCGTGTTTTACGGACGTATTTTATGCGCTCATACGACCGTAAAACTCGCTAGTGTGACGCCGGCCTAAGACATATGAGTGACATATTCTCCTGTAAAGTGTATGTACTATGTGCAGTGTGTATACTATGTTTGATATGTGCACTGCCTGATCACTCCTGGACTGGGCTACAGCCCATACATCATATAATATATGGTCTCTCTATATATATACACCATGTTACAAATTATTATGCAGATGACATTTTTCTTGGATTTTTCTAAATAGTCGGTGCCAATGACAGTCAGTCTAATAAAAGTCATCACCCGTTAGATTATACAGTCATGGCCAAAAGTTTTGAGAATGACACCAAAATTATATTTTTACATGATCTGCTGCCCTCTGGTTTTTATTAGTGTTTGTCTGATGTTTATATCACATACAGAAATATAATTGCAATCATATTATGAGTACCAATAGGTTATATTGGCAGTTAGAATGAGTTAATGCAGCAAGTCAATATTTGCAGTGTTGACCCTTCTTCTTCAAGACCTCTGCAATTCTCCCTGGCATGCTCTCAATCAACTTCTGGACCAAATCCTGACTGATAGCAGTCCATTCTTGCATAATCAATGCTTGCATTTTGCCAGAATTTGTTGGTTTTTGTTTGTCCACCCGTCTCTTGATGATTGACCAGAAGTTCTCAATGGGATTAAGATCTGGGGAGTTTCCAGGCCATGGACCCAAAATCTCTATGTTTTGTTCCATGAGCCATTTAGTTATCACCTTTGCTTTATGGCAAGGCGCTCCATCATGCTGGAAAAGGCATTGTTGGGCGCTAAACTGCTCTTGGACAGTTGGGAGAAGTTGCTCTTGGAGGACATTCTGGTACCATTCTTTATTCATGGCTGTGTTTTTAGGCTAGACTGTGAGTGAGCCGATTCCCTTGGCTGAGAAGCAACCCCACACATGAATGGTTTCAGGATGCTTTACAGTTGGCATGAGACAAGACTGGTGGTAGCGCTCACCTCTTCTCCGAATAAGCTGTTTTCCAGATGTCCCAAACAATCGAAAAGGGTATTCATCAGAGAAAATGACTTTGCCCCAGTCCTCAGCAGTCCACTCCCTGTACCTTTTGCAGAATATCAGTTGGTCCCTGATGTTTTTTCTGGAGAGAAGTGGCTTCTTTGCTGCCCTCCTTGAAACCAGTCCTTGCTCAAAGAGTCTCCGCCTCACAGTGCGTGCAGAAGCACTCACACCAGCCTGCTGCCATTCCTGAGCAAGCTCGGCACTGCTGGTAGTCCGATCCCGCAGCTGAAACAGTTTTAAGATACGGTCCTGGCGCTTGCTGGTCTTTCTTGGGCGCCCTGGAGCCTTTTTGACAACAATGGAAGCTCTATCCTTGAAGTTATTGATGATGCGATAGATTGTTGACTGAGGTGCAATCTTTGTAGCTGCGATACTCTTCCCTGTTAGGCCATTTTTGTGCAGTGCAATGATGGCTGCATGTGTTTCTTTAGAGATAACCATGGTTAACTGAAGAGAAACAATGATACCAAGCACCAGCCTCCTTTTAAAGTGTCCAGTGATGTCATTCTTACTTAATCATGACTGATTGATCGCCAGCCATGTCCTCATCAACACCCACACCTGTGTTAATGGATCAATCACTAAAACGATGTTAGCTGCTCCTTTTAAGGCAGGACTGCAATGATGTTGAAATGTGTTTTGGGGGTTAAAGTTCATTTTCTGGGCAAATATTGACTTTGCAAGTACAGTAATTGCTGTTAAGCTGATCACTCTGACATTCAGGAGTATATGCAAATTGCCATTAGAAAAAATGAAGCAGTAGACTTTGGAAAAATTAATATTTGTCTCATTCTCAAAACTTTTGGCCATGACTGTACATCGAATTTTATTGAAGAAACCTCCCAATGATAACAGTATAATCTCCAAAATGAATAAAAACTCAAAATGCACTGTTCCAAATTATTAGGCACAGTAGAATTTCTAAAGAATTTCTAATGTTTTAACCCCTTTATGACCTTAGGATTTTCCGTTTTTCCGTGTTCGCTTTTCGCTCCCCTCCTTCCCAGAGCCATAACATTTTTATTTTTCCATCAATATGGCCATATGAGGGCTTATTTTTTGCGGGACGAGTTGTACTTTTGAACGACATCATTGGTTTTACCATGTCGTGTACTAGAAAACAGGAAAAAATTCCAAGTGCGGTAAAATTGCAAAAAAAGTGCAATCCCACACTTATTTTGTGTTTGGCTTTTTTACTAGGTTCACTAAATGCTAAAACTGACCTGCCATTTTGATTCTCCAGATCATTATAAGTTCATGGACACCAAACATGTCTAGATTCTCTTTTATCTAAGTGGTGACAAAAAAATTCCAAACTTTGCTAAAAAAAAAAATAAAGATTGCACCATTTTCCAATACCCGTAGCGTCTCCATTTTTCGTGATCTGGGGTCGGTTGAGGGCTTATTTTTTGCATTCCAAGCTGATGTTTTTATTGATATCACTTTTGTGCAGATACGTTCTTTTGATCGCCCCTTATTGCATTTAAATATAATGTTGTTGCGACCAAAAAAACATAATTCTGCCGTTTCTAATTTTTTTCTCGCTACGCTGTTTAGCAATCAGGTTAATGCTTTTTTTTACTGATAGATCGGGCGATTCTGAACGCGGCAATACCAAATATGTGTAGGTTTGAGTTTTTTTAATTGTTTTATTTTGAATGGGGCGAAAGGGGGGTGATTTAAACTTTTATATTTTTTTATTTTTTTCACATTTTTTTAAACTTTTTTTTTTACTTTTGCCATGTTTCAATAGCCTCCATGGGAGTCTAGAAACTGGCACAACTCGATCGGCTTAGCTACATGGGAGCGATCATCAGATAGCTGCTATGCAGCAGAAATGCAGGTGTGCTATGAGCGCCGACCACAGGGTGGCGCTCACAGCTACCGGGGATCAGTAACCATAGAGGTCTCGAGGACCTCTATGGTTACTATACAGAAGCATCGCTGACCTCCGATCATGTGATGCGCTCATTTCCGGCCCGTTGGCCGGAAGCGCCGGTTAAATGCCGCTGTCAGCGTTTGACAGCGGCATTTAACTAGTTAATAGCGGCGGGTGAATCGCAATTTCACCCGCCGCTATTGCGGGCACATGTCAGCTGTTCAAAACAGCTGACATGTCCCGGCTTTGATGCGGGCTCACTGCTGAAGCCCGCATCAAAGCGAGGTTCTGACCTCTGACGTACTATCCCGTCCGAGGTCAGAAAGGGGTTAAAGAACTAAAATGCTCATTTGTAGAATTTGCAGCATTAGGAGGTCACATTCACTGAACAAAAAAGCTATTTAACTCCAAAACATCCTAACAGGCCAAGTTACATGTTAACATAGGAACCCTTCTTTGATATCACCTTCACAATTCTTGCATCCATTGAACTTGTGAGTTTTTGGAGAGTTTCTGCTTGTATTTCTTTGCATGAAGTCAGAATAGCCTCCCAGAGCTGCTGTTTTGATGTGAACTTCCTCCCACCCTCATAGATCTTTTGCTTGATGATACTCCAAAGGTTCTCTATAGGGCTGAGGTCAGGGGAAGATGGCGGCCACACCATGAATTTATCTCCTTTTATGCCCATAGCCGCCAATGACTCAGGGGTATTCTTTGCAGCATGAGATGGTGCATTGTCATGTATGAAGATGATTTTGCTTCTGAAGGCACGTTTCTGCTTTTTATACCATGGAAGAAAGTTGTCAGTCAGAAACACTGCATGCAGAACTGAAATCAGCCGGGCCAAGGGGCGGCACAAAACAGCACAGTGCACCCCCCTCTGTGTCAAGGTTCAAGCTGGGCAATTAATAATCTCACCTGCCTCAGAGCTACTGGAGACACCACAAGGCAAGATCCGACCCTGCCAGAGACCTCCTGCTCTGCTGACCTCATCACAGAACCTCCTCTAAGCCCGGCTGGCTCGCAGGTCACATCTACTTTCACATCATGCGGTGTGTGTTTGCAATACTTGGATGCCCAGGCTGGCACTTGTACAACTCTATGGCACAGTACAGTGTCGGGAGGCCTAAAACTTCTGCACAGGGACCTGCACAGCCCACCCCTGCTTGTGTACACGATGGCACTGAATAACTGAAATGAGCAGGGCCAAGGGGCAGCACAGAACAGCACAGCGCACCCCCCTAGTCCTAATCGGGCTAATGCTGCCCGTCATGCATGCTAAAGAGGGAGTGGAGGTGATCGAGCGGCCCATTAGAGGGACCGGCCGTTCTTGCATTTGCCAGAAGTGCCCGATGGCCAGTCCGGCCCTGTCACTGCCTATCTGCCGCACTGCACCAGCCCTGCTACATTACAGAGGCTTTAATGTTGACTTTGAGTTGATCTTTGATGTAACTTATTGTCTGTTATCTTGGATGACAGAGATGCAGGGTAATTGAACAATAGATATTTGTTAATATGTTGATTACACATTGTACTAGGAGAGCTAGTTTGTTGACCTGTCGAACAGAGAAGGACAAACTATGCAAATTGATTAAATACTCAAACAATAAGAATTAAACTCATCCCATATCCCCTCTGACCTGAGGATGATGATTTGAGCCAAAGAAATGAGGATAAAAAGGGATTTTCTATCCTTCTGAAAGAATGAGAGACTCATTACAAACCTATAGGCAGGAGCACTTTACAGGACAATGGCCAAGACATTTCTCTATCACAAGAGACACAGATCTGACATTCTACAGGATGCCAATTTAATGGACCACTGGTCCCACATAATTGTCGCCATGACAACACATTATGACATAATCGTCGCCATGACAACATACTATGACATTTTCTTCTACATGACAACACACCATGACATATAATCGTCACCATGACAACCCACAATTATGTCATAGTCACTATGGCAGCACACTATGAAGTCATTGTCACCGTAGCAACCCACTATGACATCATTGTCACCATGACAACCCACTATGATATTGCCACCATGACAACATACTATGACATCATTGTCGCCATGGCGACCCACTATGACATCATTGTCACCATGGCAACCCACTATGACATCATCGTCATCATGACAACACACTATGACATCATCTTTGCCATTACAACCCACTATGACATCATTGTCGCCATGACAATACATGCTCTATGACATCATCGTCACCATAAAAAAACACTCAACAGTATGACAATTTTCACCATGACAACTCTTGACATAATGACATCATAGTCACCATGACAACCCACGATGACATCGTTGCCATGATAACACTCAACATTATGACAATTTTCGCCTTGACAACGCTTAACATAATGACATCATCTTCGCCATGACAGCTCTCAAAATTATGACATCATCTTTGCTATGACAACAGTAGACATTATATTTCAAAAACTTGGTACTTAAAAGAATTTCGGAACAAATTTCTTAATTTTAATTGCAGTCTAATTAATATTAACGTATCCAGACATAAATCTAGAAGGCCAGGAGACATACGTTATTACCTTTTATGTTGACTTTTGAGTTTGTGTTTTTCTTCAGTTGGTCAAGAAATAGACTATTGTTCGTAAGAGCCTTTTAACGTTGACTTTGAGTTGATGTTTGATGTAACCTGTTGTCTGTTATCTTGGATGACAGGGACGCAGGGTAATTGAAAAATAGATGTTTGTTAATATGTTGATTACACATTGTACTAGGAGAACTAGTTTGTTGACCTGCATAACAGAGAAGGATGGCGACCCACTATGGCAGCATCATTGCCATGACAACACACTATGACATCATTGTCGCGATGACAACACACACTCTATGACATCATTGTCACCATGAAAACACTCAACATTATGACAATTTTCGCCATGACAACTCTTGACATAATGACATTATAGACGCCATGACAACCCACTATGACATCATGTTTGCCACGACAATACACTATGACATTTTTTCCATGACAACTCACTATGACATCATTGTTGCCATGACAACACACTATGACATAATTGTCGCAATGGCAATCCACTATGAAGTCATAGTTGCCATGGTAGCACACTACGACATCACTATCGCCATGGCAACCCACTGTGACATCATTGTCACCATGGCAACCCACTATGACATCATCTTTGCCATGACAACCCACTTTGACATAATCGTTGCCATGATAACACACTATAACTATCATTGCCATGACAACACAAATTCTATGACATCATCTTAGCCATGAAAACACTCAACATTGTGACATACTTTACGGCCTGACAACTGAACATAATGATTCAATTGCAGCCATGACAGCTCTCGACATTATGACATCATCATTGCTATGACAACACTCAAGATTATATTTCAAAAGCTTGGTACTCAATGGAATTTTGGAACAAATTTCTTAATTTTAATTGCAGTCTAATTAATATTTATGCATCCAGACCTAAATCCAGAAGGCCATGAGACATGCGCTATTACATTTATGTTGACTTTTGAGTTTGTGTTTTCCCTTGGTTGGTCAATAAACAGACTATTGTTCGTATGAGCCTTTAACATTGACTTAGAGTTGATGCTTGATGTAACTTATTGTCTGTTATCTTGGATGACAGGGGCTCAGGGTAATTGAACAATAGATGTTTGTTACTATGTTGATTACACATTGTACCAGGAGAGCTAGTTTGGTGACCTGCAGAACAGAGAAGGACAAACTATGCACATTGAGTAAATACTTAAAAAAGAATTAAACTCATCCCATCTCCCCACTGACCTTTGGATGATGACCTGAGCCAAAGAAATGAGGATAAAAAGGGATTTTCTAGTCTTCTGAAAAAATGAGAGACTCGTCATAAAATCATAAGCAGGAATACTTTACAGGACAATAGTCAAGACATCATTTCTCCAACATAAGAGACACAGATCTGACATTCTACATTCTACAATTTAAGAAACCACTGGCCCCATATAATTGTCGCCATGACAACACACTATGACATTTTCTTCTACATGACAACACATCATTACATAATCATCACCATGACAACCCACCATGATGTCATAGTCGCTATGGCAACACACTATAATGTCATTGTCGCCATGGCAACCCACCAAGGCATCATCGCCATAACAACACACTATGACATCATTTCACTTTTACAACCCACTATGACATCATCTTCACCATGAAAAAACTCAACATTATGACAATTTTCGCCATGACAACTCTTGACATGACATCATTGTCGCCATGACGACCCACTATGATACCATTTTCGCCATGGCAACATATGAATCATGTTCGCCATGACAACACACTATGACATCATCTTCACCATTACAACCCACTATGACATCATTTTGGTTTTGACAACCAACTATATCGCCGTTATGACAACACACTATGAAATTATCATCGCCTTGGCAACCCACTATGACATCATTGTCACCATGGTAATCCACTATGACATCATCATCATCATGGCAACCCACTATGACATCATGTTCTCCATGACAACACACTATGACAACATCTTTGCTATAGCAGTCTACTATGACATCATCCTCACTATGGCTACACACTGTAACATTATTGAGCAAGGTGTATAAACCACAAATACCCACAGGGAATAATAATAGTAGATAGATATGTATATATATATAAAATTTATATATAAGTGGAAAGTGGTCGATACACCAAAAAATGAGTGGATAACCACTCAGAATATATATCAGAGCACAACAAACAGAAACCTGAAGCTAATGACAAATATGATATGGAAATAATAAAAGCACAAAATTATATATATAAAAGTGCCTTTATTTAAATATATGGCAATGGCACTAACAATGTGCCTGTACTTGGAGAAAAATTATATAGAAAAAATAATAATAATAAAATATATATGGACGGACAACAACCAGAAATAACAGATCAATGGGTATACCACATACACTGTCTCATTATATCATAAGGTTATACCGATATCTACCAAAGTCTAGACCAAAACTAATATTGGAGTATGTGCAGCCATATAAAAAAGTGCATTAAACCGAAAACAATTGTAAAAAATAATGAAATAATAATAATAATAATAATAATAAATACCTCATACAAATGTGGTGCCAATATATGAAAAAAACGTGAAAAAATACCAAGTGTATAGCAATGTAAAAAAATATATATAATATATATATATATTATGGAAGGTAAGTAAGTGCAATAAAATGAGTGTGTAAAAAATGTAAGAAAAGAATATATTGGGCCTGATGTAAGATAAGAATGATGTATATAGTGAAAAAAATGTAATGTAATGGTGTAATCTGTTCCTGGGGCTGTGGGTGAGGGACCTCTTCCTGTCTTTCCACTTACATATAATTTTGTCCTTTTATTATTTCCATATCATATTTGTCATTAGCTTCAGGTTTCTGTTTGTTGTGCTCTGATATATATTCTGAGTGGTTATCCACTCATTTTTTGGTGTATCGACCACTTTCCACTTACAGTGGGGCAAAAAAGTATTTAGTCAGTCAGCAATAGTGCAAGTTCCACCACTTAAAAAGATGAGAGGTGTCTGTAATTTACATCATAGGTAGACCTCAACTATGGGAGACAAACTGAGAAAAAAAAATCCAGAAAATCACATTGTCTGTTTTTTTAACATTTTATTTGCATATTATGGTGGAAAATAAGTATTTGGTCAGAAACAAAATTTCATCTCAATACTTTGTAATATATCCTTTGTTGGCAATGACAGAGGTCAAACGTTTTCTGTAAGTCTTCACAAGGTTGCCACACACTGTTGTTGGTATGTTGGCCCATTCCTCCATGCAGATCTCCTCTAGAGCAGTGATGTTTTTGGCTTTTCACTTGGCAACACGGACTTTCAACTCCCTCCAAAGGTTTTCTATAGGGTTGAGATCTGGAGACTGGCTAGGCCACTCCAGGACCTTGAAATGCTTCTTACGAAGCCACTCCTTCGTTGCCCTGGCGGTGTGCTTTGGATCATTGTCATGTTGAAAGACCCAGCCACGTTTCATCTTCAATGCCCTTGCTGATGGAAGGAGGTTTGCACTCAAAATCTCACGATACATGGCCCCATTCATTCTTTCATGTACCCGGATCAGTCGTCCTGGCCCCTTTGCAGAGAAACAGCCCCAAAGCATGATGTTTCCACCACCATGCTTTACAGTAGGTATGGTGTTTGATGGATGCAACTCAGTATTCTTTTTCCTCCAAACACGACAAGTTGTGTTTCTACCAAACAGTTCCAGTTTGGTTTCATCAGACCATAGGACATTCTCCCAAAACTCCTCTGGATCATCCAAATGCTCTCTAGCAAACTTCAGACGGGCCCGGACATGTACTGGCTTAAGCAGTGGGACACGTCTGGCACTGCAGGATCTGAGTCCATGGTGGCGTAGTGTGTTACTTATGGTAGGCCTTGTTACATTGGTCCCAGCTCTCTGCAGTTCATTCACTAGGTCCCCCCGTGTGGTTCTGGGATTTTTGCTCACCGTTCTTGTGATCATTCTGACCCCACGGGGTGGGATTTTGCGTGGAGCCCCAGATCGAGGGAGATTATCAGTGGTCTTGTATGTCTTCCATTTTCTAATTATTGCTCCCACTGTTGATTTCTTCACTCCAAGCTGGTTGGCTATTGCAGATTCAGTCTTCCCAGCCTGGTGCACGGCTACAATTTTGTTTCTGGTGTCATTTGACAGCTCTTTGGTCTTCACCATAGTGGAGTTTGGAGTCAGACTGTTTGAGGGTGTGCACAGGTGTCTTTTTATATGGATAACAAGTTTAAACAGGTGCCATTACTACAGGTAATGAGTGAAGGAAAGAGGAGACTCTTAAAGAAGAAGTTACAGGTCTGTGAGAGCCAGAAATCTTGATTGTTTGTTTCTGACCAAATACTTATTTTCCACCATAATATGCAAAAAAAAAATGATAAAAAAAACAGACAATGTGATTTTCTGGATTTTTTTTTTCTCAGTTTGTCTCCCATAGTTGAGGTCTACCTATGATGTAAATTACAGACGCCTCTCATCTTTTTAAGTGGTGGAACTTGCACTATTGCTGACTGACTAAATACTTTTTTTCCCCACTGTATATATAAATTTTATATATATATATATACATATCTATCTACTATTATTATTCCCTGTGGGTATTTGTGGTTTATACACCTTGCTCAATTGTCTATTACTGTGTTTCGCACAGGTTTTCTTTTTCCTCAAATAGAACCTGGTTATGGATTTCAAATCCAGGGAAGCTTCCTGGAAAGGACAAATTAATGAAGTCTTTGGTAATAATGGTACTAATACCTTGATAATTAACGGTTCACAATTTGATGATATTTTTAAATCTATAAAAAATTTGACATATAAACGTACCCGGGCATGGTGGAGCCAAGCATTTTTGGAAAATTACATCCAAAAACAACTTATTCCTAGGGGATTGAGAGTCCAGGTTACTCCGGCTTTTCCTGTTAATGATGAATTCATCAAGGACTGGGAATGTATTTGTAATGACACTTCTAAAAGGCTTATGAAACTCCTAATTAAGTTTCATGCGAGTTCCACATTGGAAATCGATAAATCACTTGATACAGCATACAATAATGCTAAAGCGTGCCTATCCCCGGAACTACTAAGGATGCTGGATACCCAATTGGACAAATTGATTAACCAATGGGTTAAAGATATCCAATTTGATCAGTCCAAGAAACTAACATGTGACCACAAAGACTTTAGCCAGGGGAGAATATACAGATGGCGTAAACTACAATTGGACGTTAATGCTCAGGACTCCATGAGAATCCGTACACCATCAATGTCCTCCAATCTATCTGCAAGTGATGTATCTGGAACTTCCTCCTTGGTCTCTGCATTTACAACAGCCGGCTCAACCCCCAAACGGAAAAGGGATCTACGCTTCCTACCCTCAAAACGGTCTTTTAGATACTCACCAGAGAACTACAGAAGTGGCCTCAAGGTAATAAATCTAAGTACTCACTCACTCTCATCTGTAGAAAATGCACTACTTTGTAAAGGACTTATGTTTTGCCCTATGGCCCATTTTGATAGCTTTATGGCTATCAAAGATTTACACCTCTTCGCTAGAAAATTGATATTTAAGCGTCACTTTCACGATGAGACGATCTCTAAATTGTTCCATACAGAGACGGAACAAGAAGCGCTATCCATCTTAGAAGAATTGAGTCGTGAGCACGAAATTCCGCCTGGAGGTAAGATTCCATTATCAATCAAACCCCGATCAAAGAAATTCCCTCCTCTCTCCTCTTGTTCAACAGTGGAAGTTTTTGTCAATACGGTTAGTAAGGATTTTGAGAAAATACCTCGGTATCCACAGTTTAATAATTTGACTAAGGAGGAGGAATCGGCCCTTAAAAAACTACAGGGTCTTCAGGACGTGGTGTTCAAGCCAGCAGATAAGGGTGGGAATGTGGTGGTCTGGCCCAAATCGCTATATGAATCTGAAGCATTCCGTCAATTGAAGAATGCTACTTGCTACAGTAAGTTAACATTCAACCCTCTAACTAAATTTCAGACGGAATTGAATTTGATTTTACAAATGGCCAAAGAGGAAGGGATCATAAGTAAAGAACTTTTTGACGCTTTAAGGGTTCATAAGCCATCCATTCCCACCCTTTATCTGCTACCCAAAATTCATAAAAATCAAGTGACCCCTCCGGGTCGACCCATTATATCCGGGTGTGGGAGCTACCTGGAAAACATAAATAAATTTATCGATTCTGAGCTCCAACCTGTAGTGGAAACTCTACCATCCTTCATCAAGGATACAAATGACTTCCTCAAAAAGATCGACGGGCTATATGTTGGTACAGATACCCTATTAGTGACATGTGACATTGAGTCACTATATACTAAGATACGACATACAGACAGCATCCAGGTTACACAGTTTTTTCTGAGGTCATCTGTTACATCCACACATAAATGCTCTTTTGTGGAACAACTGTTGTCTTTTTCTTTGACACATAATTTTTTTCTTTTTAAAGGGAACCTGTCACCTGAATTTGGCGGGACTGGTTTTGGGTCATATGGGCGGAGTTTTCAGGTGTTTGATTCACCCTTTCCTTACCCGCTGGCTGCATGCTGGCTGCAATATTGGATTGAAGTTCATTCTCTGTCCTCCATCGTACATGCCTGCACAAGGTAAGATTGCTTTGCGCAGGCGTGTACTATGGAGGACAGAGAATGAACTTCAATCCAATATTGCAGCCAGCATGCAGCCAGCGGGTAAGGAAAGGGTGAATCAAACACCTGAAAACTCCGCCCATATGACCCAAAACCAGTCCCGCCAAATTCAGGTGACAGAGTCCCTTTAAGGGGTCCTTCTACCTGCAGCTCCAGGGAACAGCCATGGGCGCGGCCTTTGCGCCCGCTTATGCTAATCTGTTCCTGGGGCTGTGGGATAGGGACCTCTTCCTGTCTGATTGTTCGTCGTCAATGGATCGCGTCCTGTTCTGGGCGCGGTACATTGACGATGTATTTTTGATCTGGCAGGGTTCGGTGGAATTACTTGATGAATTCATGACATCTCTGAATCAGAATTTATATAATATCCACCTAACCCATCAGTCAAATTATGACCGTATTGAGTTTCTAGATGTGATGGCTATCAGGTGGATAGACAATTGCTTACAAACAGACCTATACCAGAAAAATACAGCAGTCAATTATTTCCTACACGCCTCCTCTTCACACCCACCAGCCATGATACGGGCCATTCCTATTGGTCAGTTTCTGCGCCTCCGCAGAATCTGTTCTACCGAGGAGGACTTTGAGAAACAGGCCATGGACCTTAAATTGAGGTTTATTGATAGAGGATACAGCCGTCGCTCTATCAAAAGAGCATACAATAGAGCTAAGAACACTACGAGACATCAGGCTCTATATTCCTCAAAACCTAAACAATCCAATAAACAGGTAAGATTTATCACACAATATAACGGACAAAGTGATATGCTACGCTATTACTTGGAGAAATCATGGCCTATCCTCCAAGCTGACCCCATCATTTCCCAGTACATCGGGGCAACACCAAGTATGACCTTCAGAAGATCTAGGAATTTGGGTGACCAATTAGTTAGGAGCCACTATACGGGAGAAATCAAATCCTCTTTTCTCTCTTCCACCAAACCAATAAGTGGGTGTTGACCTTGTGGTAAGTGTGTGGCCTGTCCTAATGTGGATAGAGCCCAGACCTTTGCCAGTTCGGATGGCCTCAAAATATTTAAGATCTCTCAATCTATAACATGTACTTCTAGGGCAGTCGTATATTATGCGACTTGCCCATGCTCTCTGATTTACGTAGGCTTGACCACCCGTCAATTTAAAGTTAGAACTTGAGAGCTTGTTCTGGGAATCCTGGCTGCGAAAGATATCCAAGACATATCATCACTCAAAACACTGCCGAAGCATTTTAAAATCTGTCATAACTCAGATGCCTCATTACTACGAGTCATCGGGATTGACATGATAAGATCCACCCCAAGAGCGGGCAATATCAGTATACCTCTGGCCAGATTGGAATCTAAGTGGATCTGGACTCTCAAAACAGTTTCACCTCTAGGTTTAAATGAAAACTTCAATTTTGCTTCATTCTTATGAACCGTTTTTGGAACCGTTGTATATTGCACTTTCTTTTAACCAAATGGTTTTATTTTCCTTTTAACTTGGATCCATTGTTATTATACTTCAGTACTTATTATACGTATTTTTACCTTTTTATTTTAATTATTATTTTTTAGATATGTACGTGTACTGTGCATATCTGTATATACACATATATATTTGCATTTTAATTTTTATACATATACATGTTTTTAAAAAAACTTTTCTGTGGTTTTAACTTTGGATTACCAATAATCTTGTGTGTTATATATTCTTATATGTTCTTATGTGTGTATATGTATATATATATATATATATGTATATATATGTATATATATATATGTATATATGTGTATGTGTATTCTTATAAGATATATTCTTGTGTGTGTTTTTAATTCTAGTTATTTTCTATTCTAGTTACTTACCTTTCTATTTTCTTGGACATCGTACATGTGGATAGGGTTGGGTGGATGTCTCCACTGAACCGGAGTTCCGGACTTTCTTTGGACGTTTTCTGGAAATACAAAGATTCATTTTTCATATTGCATCATCCATTTTTCTATTTTTCATTTTCTTTCATTAAAATTACTTTATTATTATTATTATTATTTTTCATTTTTATTTATTTATATTATTTTTTCTTTATATCTCAATAATATTGGGCCCTATGCCTTTTTGTTATACATACGTAAATATTATATTATTATATTTTTGTTTCTTTTGATATATGTATTGTTACATCATTTATATGCACTGATGTAAACACATCTATGTATTATCTTGTGCGGCATACATATTTCCATTATGTCTATTCATTTACTTTTATTTATATTTATTATTTTTATTTTTATTTACATTTACATTCATATTTATTTGTATTTATTCATCTATTTATTTATTATTATTTATTATTTTTATTATTATTTATTTTTCATTTATTTTCCTTGTATATGCATGCCCTGTAATTACACTTGTGCAGTCCCTATATATTTGCATTCTGTTTAGCATATATATTTGTACATTCAGTACTTAATATATGCAGTCCCTCAATTACAGGCTTCTTTTGTGCCCCTTAGCATTACTTTCATTCACTCCCCATTCCTTTCACATATTTGTTAGTTTTCCCATTTTTACTCTGTTCCATATATTGCATCTTTTTCATTACCCATACTACCGTTCTTACACATCTTTATTTACCGCTACACCCCATTGCGCACACACTACTTATTTCCCCTGCTTCTCATTTATTGACACACACCCTCTATATGCTTTGTCCATCGGAGGTGAGCTGGGGCGGTGCGCCTGCGCAGTCTGCGTCCCGTTGGTTGAGCATCCCACGTCTGTGTTGCCATGACAGCGGCTTTGCTGTCCCTGGCATATGACGCGGGCTCTGCCGACCTCCGGGTCCAACTGACGGCGCATGCGCCACCTGCGCTTCCGCTTCCTCTCATCGGCATGTATCCTTTAGGTATTTAAACCCCCGGTTCCCCAGATACATCACCCCCTGACGAAGGATTAGCGTCCGAAACACGCGTCGGGGTGCTCTGTATCTTGGAGGGACGGACACCTATAGGTAACACTATAATCACCTTTATTTTACTATTTTTTCCATTGCCACCTACGTATCTATTACTATTTCCTTCAGGTTATACACTGTCCGTGTGACTTTCTTTCAACATACCACTGCATAGCGTGCACTTTTGTGCACCTAGGTTTATCTATACTGCCATATTGTGCACGTTCACATATTCAGTTATATTGTGCAACCTGACCTCATGTAGTCATATCCAGGTGTATTGTGCACTTTTTTCCTGGACATATCTATATCGTGTGGTGCACCTGTGTCTACCATAGGCTGTTCTAGACCATTACATTACATTTTTTTCACTATATATATCATTCTTATCTTACATCAGGCCCAATATATTCTTTTCTTACATTTTTTACACACTCATTTTATTGCACTTATTTACCTTCCATAATATATGTATATATTATATATATATTTTTTACATTGCTATACACTTGGTATTTTTTCACGTTTTTTTCATATATTGGCACCACATTTGTATGAGGTATTTATTATTATTATTATTATTATTATTATTATTTTTTCATTATTTTTTATAATTGTTTTCGGTTTAATGCACTTTTTTATATGGCTGCACATACTCCAATATTAGTTTTGGTCTAGACTTTGGTAGATATCGGTATAACCTTATGGTATAATGAGACAGTGTATGTGGTATACCCATTGATCTGTTATTTCTGGTTGTTGTCCGTCCATATATATTTTATTATTATTATTTTTTCTATATAATTTTTCTCCAAGTACAGGCACATTGTTAGTGCCATTGCCATATATTTAAATAAAGGCACTTTTATATATATAATTTTGTGCTTTTATTATTTCCATATCATATTTGTCATTAGCTTCAGGTTTCTGTTTGTTGTGCTCTGATACTGTAACATTATTGTCACCATGGTGACCTACATTGACATCATCATCATAATAACACACTATGACACCATTGTCACCATAGCAACCCACTATGAGATCATCGCTGCCATGACAACCCAAGATGACATCATCTTCACCATGATAACCCACTATAAGGCTGCCGTCACACTATCAGTATTTGTTCAGTATTTTACCTCAGTATTTGTAAGCCAAAACCAGGAGTGGAACAATCAGGGGAAAAGTATAACAGAAACAGGTCACCACTTCTGCATTTATCACCCACTCCTGGTTTTGGCTTACAAATACTGATGTATAATACTGACCAAATACTGCTAGTGTGACGGCAGCCTAACATCATCATTGCGTTGACAACCCACTATAGCATCGTCGCCATGATAACACTCTATGACAATCATCGCCATGACAACACTCAATGACTTCTCATCACCATGAAAACGATCGACATTATGACATAATTTTCTCCATTGTGACATCATCGTTGCTATGACAACACTCAACATTACCATATATACTTGCGTATAAGCCGAGACACCTAATTTTGCCACAAAAAACTGGGAAAACTTATTGACTTGAGTATAAGCCCAGGGTGGGAAATGCAGCAGCTACTGATAAATTTCAAAAATAAAAACTGATACCAACAAAAGTAAAATTAATTGAGACATCAGTAGGTTAAATGTTTTTGAATATCCATATTGAATCAGGAGTCTCATATATTGCTCCATACAAAATACGCCCCCATATAATGCTCTATAAAGGTTAATGATGGCCCCATAAGATGCTCCATACAAAAATATGCCCCATATAATGCTGCACAAAGGTTCAAATGTAGTGTTGAGCGATACCTTCCGATATCCAGAAGTATCGGTATCGGATTGGATCAGCTGATATTCCAAGAATATCGGGTATCGCCGATACCGATACCCGATACCAATACAAGTCAATGAGACAAAAATATCGGAATTAAAATAAACCCTTTCTTTCCTTGTAGGTTACTTCTACATGAAGGAAAGCAACTAAGAATAATGTAGGATGTATTGGGAGAGGTGGAGGAGACATTAACCCCTTACCGGCATCGGACGTACTATACCGTCCGATGCCGGCTCCCCTGCTTTGATGCAGGGCTCCGCATTTTTTTTTTTAAAGACGTTCGGAGTTACAAAGCTATTGACTATGTTACGATTTTTTATATTTAGTCAGATATTTATGTTTCACTACTTCCATGCTCTTCACCTTCTTTTTAACTTCTCCCACACTTTCTTCTTCATCATCATCCTCAGCAGCATCATCTTTTTCATCAACTTTCCTTCACCTTATTCATCTTCGTCTACTTCACCTTCTTCGTATTATTTTTTTTTTTTACATTCTTCATATTCTTTTGATTCAACTATTATTCTTCTTCATAATCAACTTCGTCATCTTCTTCATATTCTTCTTCTTCATCATATTCTTATTTGTGACAGCCAGGCCTTCCTGTAGTTGTTATCTATAAAAGTTTGAAGATTACACCTTCTGTTCTGCCTGTCCCAAAGGTTTAAAACAGGATTTGTCCGCGTTCAGTTTGGCCTGCAGCAGCAGGTTTTTTCCAGGGGCATCACGAGGAGGAACGGACTCACCCCCATACACTGTTTAGTCTTCTTCTGCTTATAATTTAGATAATATCTTTTGCTCTGATTTTTAGTCTTATGCTTAATGTTCTTCTGCTTTTTGTTCTGCAGCTTCTTGTTCTTCTGCTTCTCGGTATAAGAAGGTACAAGAGCAAAAGACACTGCCGAGAACCAGCTGATGGTACTGGAAACCGGATGGCTAGCGAAGGTACAAGAGCCAATGGAACAACCGAGGAGCAGCTGACATTGCTGGAACCCGGTTACTAAGCAGGAGGTACCCGTGCCAGAAAGCACTACCAAGGTCCACCTGACGTTGGTGGAACTCGGATACCGAGAAGGAGGCACCTAAGCCAAAGGCTCTGCCCGGAACCAGCTGACGGTACTGGAACCAGGATGGGGAGCAGAAGGTACAAGAGCAAAAGACACTGTCGAAAACCAGCTGATGGTACTGGAACCCGGATGGCTAGTCGAAGGTACAAGAGCCTATGGAACAACTAAGGACCAGCTGACGTTACTGGAACCCGGTTACTAAGCAGGAGGTACCAGTGACAGAAAGCACTACCAAGGACCACCTGACGTTGGTGGAACTCGGATACCCAGAAGGAGGCACCTAAGCCAAAGGCTCTGCCCGGAACCAGCTGACGGTACTGGAACCAGGATGGGGAGCAGAAGGTACAAGAGCAAAAGACACTGCCGAGAACCAGCTGATGGTACTGGAACCCGGATGGCTAGCCGAAGGTACAAGAGCCAATGGAACTACCGAAGACCAGCTGACGTTACTGGAACCCGGTTACTAAGCAGGAGGTACCCGTGCCAGAAAGCACTACCAAGGACCACCTGACGTTGGTGGAAATCGGATACCCAGAAGGAGGCACCTAAGCCAAAGGCTCTGCCCGGAACCAGCTGATGGTACTGGAACCAGGGGGACCTATTCAACCAGCTAATGGGGCTGGAACTCAGATAGACAGCAGAAGGTCCACAGGAAAAAAAAATTGCTAGGCCGCGAGCCACCGTAGTTACCGAAAACCCACAGTCCTACAGGGGGAGCTTGTCCTATTGGCACAACGGAAACAGCCTTCATTGCCAGTTCCCGCAGCCCACATAGGAAGCACCTAAACTGCAGGCACCATAGAGTCGGCTAACCAGACCGCAACACGACATGACAACTTATTGGAGACAAAGTGATCTTGACACTATCTGGAAACAGCTGGCGTGCTGGAACCGGGCTGGGCATGAGGGAGTACCCGTGCCAAAGACACTTCTGAGCAGCAACTGGTGGTGTTGGAGCCCAGGGAATGCAGTAGAAGCCGAGTATAGGCTGAGGCCTAATTGGAGCAAGTTGAAAGGGAACCTTTAACCCCCCAGGTGTTTGCAACTAAATGATCCACCTTGGATGAGGTGGCTCTTTTAATTATGTTCCTTGCACACGCTGAAGTTAACACTTATAAAATGTGTCCCCTCTTACCCTGAAACCGTCCCGGAGGCGGGACTTTCCTTCTTAATGAGACGCAGCACAGCCATCATTCACACCCCCTTGGCACTGTGTGCCACCTCCTCAGCATTATCTGAATCTGTCCCGGAGCCTGCGCTGTTATGTTATCCCTTGGCCATGCGCAGTTAGCGCTGTCTTCAGACACCTGTGCGGCCGCCTGCCAGAGATCCCGCCCCACAGTGTGAATAAATCAGAAGACACGGGATCTCTGGCAGGGCAGCCGCGCAGGGATTCATGGGCATGCGCAGTGCATATCTTGGCCTCTCACTCATCTCCTTCCACCTTCTTCAGACTGTCGCGTCAGCTGATCCCAAATCGTATGCCACGGCTGTGACGCGGCACAGTCTGAAGAAGGTGGAAGGAGATGAGTGAGAGGCCAAGATATGCACTGCGCATGCCCATGAATCCCAGGCCCGCAGTGTCTCCACATTTATTCACATTGCGGGCCTGGGATTCATGGGCATGCGCAGTGCATATCTTCGCCTCTCACTCATTTCCTTACACCTTCTTCAGACTGTGCCGCGTCAGCTGATCCCAAATCGTATGCCACGGCTGTGACGCGGCACAGTCTGAAGAAGGCGGAAAGAGATGAGTGAGAGGCCAAGATATGCACTGCGCATGCCCATGAATCACAGGCCCGCAGTGTCTCCACATTTATTCACACTGCGAGCCTGGGATTCATGGGCATGCGCAGTGCATATCTTCACCTCTCACTCATCTCCTTCCACCTTCTTCAGACTGTGCCGCGTCAGCTGATCCCAAATCGTATGCCACGGCCGTGACGCGGCACAGTCTGAAGAAGGCGGAAGGAGATGAGTGAGAAGCCAAGATATGCACTGCGCATGCCCATGAATCCCAGGCCCGCAGTGTGAATAAATAAGACACTGCGGGGCGTGATCTTGGGCAGAGCGGCCGCACAGGTGCAGCCAGCCTGACAACAAATGATGTCAGAAGACGGGCAGAGCTAACTGCGCATGGTCAAGGGATAACATAAGAGCACTGGCTCCGGGACAGATTCAAACAACGCTGAGGAGGCGGCGCCCGGCGCCAAGGGGGTATGAATGACGGCTGTGCTGCATCTCATTAAGAAGGAAAGTCCCACCTCTGGGATGGTTTGAAGGTACGAGGGGACACATTTTATAAATGTTTAGTTCAGCGTGTGCATGGAGAATAACTAAAAGAGCCACCTTGTCCAAATGCAGCATTAGTGCTGCACAAGGTCGCTCTTTAAGTTACAAATGCCTGGGGGGGGCAGGTTCCCTTTAATTTCTGTTTTAGTGTCAGCGTGGAGGTCGCAGGACACATTGCCGGATACACAGCAGGGGAGCAGCTGACCTTACTGAACCCCAATAACACGGCAGCTAGTGTTGACTGTGCAAATGGTACTTCCGGGCAGCAACTGGCGGTGTTGGAGCCCAGGCACAGGAGGAGGAGCAGAGTGTAGGCCGAAGCCTGCACTCGAGGCAGTTTAATATCTATTGTTGTGTCAGCGTGGCGGTCGCAGGACACATTGCCGCACACACAGCAGGGGATAAATTCGTGAGGGCGGAGGGCACCGCTGAATATATAACTGTTGGGGCTCAACGTGCACTTGGAAACATAGCAACTAAACCCATAGAGAAAGATCAAGTCCACTTGGAAGGGAGTACCACAACCATATGTAAAAAAAATACTAAATCTTTTATTAGTAAGCTTTTACAAAAAACAATGCAACACACAAAAAGATACATCACACAGAAAAACGGATAAAAACATTAAAAGTGCAACAACAGCACAAATCTTGTACACAAGTCATATCCTAATATGATAATGTAGGAAAAGAGTGACAACCCACATCCCCAACTACTCCAGCATGGTCATACAGGTACAATACAATATAATGGCCTGGGGTATAACCATATACAATGTGCTTAGTATACAAAAACAGTTATACAGTGGGGCAAAAAAGTATTTAGTCAGTCAGCAATAGTGCAAGTTCCACCACTTAAAAAGATGAGAGGCGTCTGTAATTTACATCATAGGTAGACCTCAACTATGGGAGAAAAACTGAGAAAAAAAAATCCAGAAAATCACATTGTCTGTTTTTTTAACATTTTATTTGCATATTATGGTGGAAAATAAGTATTTGGTCAGAAACAAAATTTCATCTCAATACTTTGTAATATATCCTTTGTTGGCAATGACAGAGGTCAAACGTTTTCTGTAAGTCTTCACAAGGTTGCCACACACTGTTGTTGGTATGTTGGCCCATTCCTCCATGCAGTTCTCCTCTAGAGCAGTGATGTTTTTGGCTTTTCACTTGGCAACACGGACTTTCAACTCCCTCCAAAGGTTTTCTATAGGGTTGAGATCTGGAGACTGGCTAGGCCACTCCAGGACCTTGAAATGCTTCTTACGAAGCCACTCCTTCGTTGCCCTGGCGGTGTGCTTTGGATCATTGTCATGTTGAAAGACCCAGCCACGTTTCATCTTCAATGCCCTTGCTGATGGAAGGAGGTTTGCACTCAAAATCTCACGATACATGGCCCCATTCATTCTTTCATGTACCCGGATCAGTCGTCCTGGCCCCTTTGCAGAGAAACAGCCCCAAAGCATGATGTTTCCACCACCATGCTTTACAGTAGGTATGGTGTTTGATGGATGCAACTCAGTATTCTTTTTCCTCCAAACACGACAAGTTGTGTTTCTACCAAACAGTTCCAGTTTGGTTTCATCAGACCATAGGACATTCTCCCAAAACTCCTCTGGATCATCCAAATGCTCTCTAGCAAACTTCAGACGGGCCCGGACATGTACTGGCTTAAGCAGTGGGACACGTCTGGCACTGCAGGATCTGAGTCCATGGTGGCGTAGTGTGTTACTTATGGTAGGCCTTGTTACATTGGTCCCAGCTCTCTGCAGTTCATTCATTAGGTCCCCCCGCGTGGTTCTGGGATTTTTGCTCACCGTTCTTGTGATCATTCTGACCCCACGGGGTGGGATTTTGCGTGGAGCCCCAGATCGAGGGAGATTATCAGTGGTCTTGTATGTCTTCCATTTTCTAATTATTGCTCCCACTGTTGATTTCTTCACTCCAAGCTGGTTGGCTATTGCAGATTCAGTCTTCCCAGCCTGGTGCAGGGCTACAATTTTGTTTCTGGTGTCATTTGACAGCTCTTTGGTCTTCACCATAGTGGAGTTTGGAGTCAGACTGTTTGAGGGTGTGCACAGGTGTCTTTTTATACTGATAAGTTTAAACAGGTGCCATTACTACAGGTAATGAGTGGAGGAAAGAGGAGACTCTTAAAGAAGAAGTTACAGGTCTGTGAGAGCCAGAAATCTTGATTGTTTGTTTCTGACCAAATACTTATTTTCCACCATAATATGCAAAAAAAATGATAAAAAAACAGACAATGTGATTTTCTGGATTTTTTTTTCTCAGTTTGTCTCCCATAGTTGAGGTCTACCTATGATGTAAATTACAGACGCCTCTCATCTTTTTAAGTGGTGGAACTTGCACTATTGCTGACTGACTAAATACTTTTTTGCCCCACTGTATATACGTGGTTCACAGATCAAAACAACACAACAATATGAGCAAATAAGTGTAGACCTGCTAATATCACAGTACCATATAGCCCTACAGGTATCAATAGAAAACAATGGACTCCACAGGCAAATAAAGATCAATGCCTAAACGGCCTTCACCCAATGCAGCCATGCTAAATGAAGGGACCACAAAGTATGATAAGGTCCTGCATGTCAGAAAAAGAATCAAATACATACACCATGTGGGATCCAAATGTTGAGATCAGGCTAAGGACATGTGTATACCGATGGAAAAGAGAGGAGAGAAGGAGATGTGGGAAAAGAGACCGGCTGGCATTACTGAACTCAATAACAGAGGAGCAACTGTTGACTGTGCAGACAGCACTTCCGGGCAGCAACTGGCAGTGTTGGAGCCCAGGGACAACAGGAGGAGCAGACTTGAGTTATTGCCGCACACACAGCAGGGGAGCAGCTGGCGTTACTGAACCCCAATAGCAGAGGAGCAACTGTTGACTGTGCAGACAGCACTTCCAAGCAGCAACTGGCAGTATTGGAGCCCAGGGACAGCAGGAGGAGCAGACTTGAGTTATTGCCGCACACAGAGCAGGGGAGCAGCTGGCATTACTGAACCCCAATAACAGAGGAGCAACTGTTGACTGTGCAGACAGCACTTCCGGGCAGCGACTGGCGGATCTCAGAAAATGCAGGAGAAGCAGACTGTAGGCTGAGGCCTAATTGGAGCAAGTTGAAAGGGAACCTTTAACCCCCCCCCAGGCGTTTGTAACTGAAAGAGCCACCTTGTGCAGCACTAATGCTGCACAAGGAAAATGTGGCTCTTTTAATTATGCTCCTTGCAAACGCAGAACTAAACACTTATAAAATGTGTCCCCGCATACCGTGAAACCTTCCTGAAGGTGGGACTTTCTTTCGGAATGAGACGCAGTACAGCCGTCATTCCTCCCCCCTTGGCGTCGTGCGCCGCCTCCTCAGCATTGTTTGAATCTGTCCCGTAGCCTGTGCTGTTATGTTAAACCTTGGGCATGCGCAGTTAGCGCTGCCCATCTTCTGACATCATTTGGTGTCAGGCTGACTGCGCCTGTGCGGCCGCACTGCCAGAGATCCCGCCTTGCAGTGTCTTCAGATTTAATCACACTGCAGGGCTGAGATTCATGGGCATGCGTAGTGCATATGTTGGCTTCTCACTCATCTCCTTCCACCTTCTTCTGACTGTGCGGCGTCACGGCCGTGGCATTCGATTAGGGATCAGCTGACGCCGCACAGTCTCAAGAAGGCGTAGGGAGATGAGTGAGAGCCTGAGGTGAAGATATGCACATTGCTTGCCCATGAATCCCAGCCCTGCAGTGTGAATAAATCAGAAGACACTGCGAGGCGGGACCTCTGGCAGCGCGGCCGCACAGGCGCAGTCAGCCTGACACCAAAGGATGTCAGAAGACAGGCAGCGCTACCTGCGCATGCCCAAGGATTAACATAACAGTGCAGGCTATGGGACAGATTCAAACAACGGTGAGGAGGCGGCGCCCGCCGCCAAGGGGGGAGGAATGACGGCTGTGCTGCGTCTCATTCCGAAGGAAAGTCCCACCTTCGGGACGGTTACACGGTATGAGGGAACACATTTTATAAGTGTTAAGGTCAGTGTGTGCAAGGAGCATGACTCAAAGAGCCACCTTTTCCTTGTGCAGCATTACTACTGCTCAAGGTGGCTCTTTCAGATACAAATGCCTGGGGGAAGGGGACAGGTTCCCTTTTATTTCTATTGTAGTGTCAGTGTGGCGATCGCAGGACACATTGCCGGATACACGGGAGAGGAACAGCTGACATTACTGAACCCCACTAACACATGAGCGAGTTTTTTTCTTTTTGCAGACAGCACTTCCGAGCACCAACTGGCAGTGTTGGAGCCCAGGGTCAATTAGGGTGTAGGCCGAGGCCTGAATTGGAGCCTGTTTAATATCTGTTGTAGTGTCAGCGTGGTGGTTGCAGGACACATTGCCGGATACACAGCAGGGGAGCAGCTGATGTTACTGAACCCCACTAACACACGAGCAAGTGTTTTTCTCTGTGCAGACAGCACTTCTGAGCACCAACTGGCGGTGTTGGAGCCCAGGGTCAATCAGGGTGTAGGCCGAGGCCTGAGTTGGACTGTGTAGCATCACGGCCGTGGCATGTGGTTAGGGATCAGCTGACGGCGCACAGTGTGAAGAAGGCGGAAGGAGATGAGTGACAGGCAAAGATATGCACAGTGCATGGACTGAATCCCAGCCCCGCAGTATGAATAAATCAGAAGACACTGCGGGGCGGGATCTCAAGCAGTGCGACCGCTGTAGCGTTTCCCTTACTTCGGGTCTTGGGGGACACTCGCTTTGCACGGGAATAACGCATACAGGCACGTTTTTTCCACAAAAACAGTCTATTCCAGTTTATTAAAACGTCATAAACCATAACACAAATATTTCATCATTTATATCAACGGAACACATTAACCACCGATAGTCTGTTCCAATGGCAGATCCGTGTCTGCCTATAACCCCTTGTTACCTGGAGTTACCTTACACGAGCTTTGTCTCCACACACTGACTCCTGCCATTGCTGGTTTACAGGGAAACTGCCTCACTGGGATCACCGTCCTTGTGACTAGGGCACCTCGGATATTCCAGACCCACAGTAGGAGCTGTAGCTTCCCCAATACAGAAACCGTCCCAGGCTCTGCAGATGCAGCCTCTCCATGTGCTTCCAGGAAGATCAGTCACAGGCACTTCCAACACACAGGCCATCAGTCCATGATCTAACCAGGTGCTTACACGACTCCAGTCCATCCGCGGACAATCCAACACTCTGACCATTCCAGGACTCACACTCTTACCAGGTGCTTGCAGGACTCCAGCCCATCCCAGGACAATCCAACACCTTCGAGCATTCAGTCCATAGCCTCAGCAGTGCTTCCAGGACTCCAGCCCACTTCAGGACAATCCAACACTGACCGTACATCAGGTCCACGGTCTCAGGTGCTTGCAGGACTTCTCCAATGCCAGGAGACTCCAACACCGACCATCCAGGACCTTGCACATGAACCCAACAGATCCATACACAGGAACCACACAGGAACATGTGACCCACACCCTGGTCACATTACATACCCGTAACTACTCCCTTGGGTGGGAGTGTGGGTGTGTGTGTGTGGCTAGTTTGTCCTGCCCATCTCACACAACTAGCCCTGCCAATCTCTCATTACAACTTACACATTTACATGTGGGACTACAGGTCCCAGAACACCAACCAAACTTCAGACTGACAGCGCAGAGTGTCTTCCTCTGCAACACACACACCGGCCATTTACACTCCTGCCGGTCTTTGTCTCATCACATTTATGCATCCAAGCACATCTTGAAGTGCACACACAGTGCCCCCTGGCTGTAATGTGGGTCACCGCACCACATATCTCCCCCCTTTGTTCAACCCTATTGGGGTGGACACATGACATAAACCCAGGGTTGCGACACTGGGTACGCAAGTCACCTTGCCCTACCAGTTGAGAGGACCATCTCAGTTGGTTTTGAGCATCACACATCAACATCTCCTTGTTTGGTTTACCCCGCCCCCAGCGGTCACCACGTAGGCCTTGAGCTTTGGCCCTTACGTCACAGTCTGTCTGTGTCACCAAACCTTTAGTCACTACACTTTTGCTACAGGGTCTTCCACCTATGTCACTCATCCCTGAGTCAACTGAGGTGACACTACTTCTTTCATTAGGCTGGGTACTTCCACCCCTTTTTTTGTCCACATTTTGGGTCAAACGTGGCAGCCGTCTTCCATCAACTGAACGTAGCAGCCCTGTTAGGCGCCGTCTTTCAACTCTTAGCTGCTCCGTCACTGATCGCCGCCCTTTTCTTTTGGCTCTGCCCCACTTCGGGTTACCGCCACTTTTTGAGACTCCGCACTATTAGGGACACCACCCCTTCTCTGGGGTACACCCAACGGTACTCTCAGGCACCATTTCACACACGTTTCTTTGGGTCGCACTGGCCCTTTAAGAGTCTGCAAAAAGGAAAAAAAAAATATATATATTTTTTTCGAACTCTTCAGCTCCTGCTGGCAATCACAAGCCGCTGCTGCTGAACCTCTTGCTGCAACTGCAGCTGCACTCCACAATGCTCTACCACAGACTTCGTGGACCCGCCGATCCACAGCAAGACGCTTGTCACCTTCGTAACCCCGCCGAGTTACAGCAAGACGCTTGTCACCTTCGTAACCCCACCGAGTTACAGCACAAACACAGTTTCTCACTGATCCCGATCAGTATAACATACGGTTGTCAGACCGTCGACTCCTCTAGCACTGCACATGTGCTTCTTGGGGCGTTGCCCGCATTCTCCACCAATTGTAGCGTTTCCCTTTCTTCGGGTCTTGGGGGACACTCGCTTTGCACGGGAATAACGCATACAGGCACGTTTTTTCCACAAAAACAGTCTATTCCGGTTTATTAAAACGTCATAAACCACAACACAAATAGTTCATTATTTATATCAACGGAACACATTAACCACCGATAGTCTGTTCCAATGGCAGATCCGTGTCTGCCTATAACCCCTTGTTACCTGGAGTTACCTTACACGAGCTTTGTCTCCACACACTGTCTCCAGCCAGTGCTGGTTTACAGGGAAACTGCCTCACTGGGATCACCGTCCTTGTGACCAGGGCACCTCGGATATTCCAGACCCACAGTAGGAGCTGTAGCTTCCCCAATACAGAAACCGTCCCAGGCTCTGCAGATGCAGCCTCTCCATGTGCTTCCAGGAAGACCAGTCACAGGCACTTCCAACACACAGGCCATCAGTCCATGATCTAACCAGGTGCTTACAGGACTTCAGTCCATCTGCGGACAGTCCAACACTCTGACCATTCCAGGACTCACACTCTTACCAGGTGCTTGCAGGACTCCAGCCCATCCCAGGACAATCCAACACCCTCGAGCATTCAGTCCATAGCCTTAGCAGTGCTTCCAGGACTCCAGCCCACTTCAGGACAATCCAACACTGACCGTACATCAGGTCCACGGTCTCAGGTGCTTGCAGGACTTCTCCAATGCCAGGAGACTCCAACACCGACCATCCAGGACCTTGCACATGGACCCAACAGATCCATACACAGGAACCACACAGGAACATGTGACCCACACCCTGGTCACATTACATACCTGTAACCACTCCCTTGGGTGGGAGTGTGGGTGTGTGTGTGTGGCTAGTTTGTCCCTCCCATCTCACACAACTAGCCTTGCCAATCTCCCATTAGAACTTACACATTTACATGTGGGACTACAGGTCCCAGAACAGCAACCAAACTTCAGACTGACAGCGCAGAGTGTCTTCCTCTGCAATACACACACCGGCCATTTACACTCCTGCCGGACTTTGTCTCATCACATTTATGCATCCAAGCGCATCTTGAAGTGCACAGACAGTGCCCCCTGGCTGTAATGTGGGTCACCGCACCACACCGCACAGGAGCAGTCAGCCTGACATCAAATGATGTCAGAAGACGGGCAGCGCTAACTGCGCATGCCCAAGGTTTAACATAAGAGTGCAGGCTCCGGGACAGATTCAACCAACGCTGAGGGGGCGGCACCAAGCGCCAAGGGGGTATGAATGGCGGCTGTGCTGCGTCTCATTACGAAGGAAAGTCCAATCTCCGGGACGGTTTCATGGTATGAGGGGACACATATTTTATAAGTGTTAAGTTCAGCGTGTGCAAGGAGCAAAAGTAAAAGAGCCACCTTTTCCTGGTGCAGCATTTGTGCTGCACAAGGTGGCTCTTTCAGTTACAAATGCCTGGGGGGACAGGTTCCCTTTAATTTCTGTAGTAGTGTGAGTGTGGAGGAAGTAGGAGCAATTGCCGGATACACAGCAGGGGATCAGCTGACGTTACTGAAACCCAATAACACTGGGTCATGTGTTGACTGTGCAGACGGCACTTCTGAGCAGCAACTGGCGGTGTTGGAGCCCAGGGATTACAGTTCAGGTGGTAGAAACATGAACACAACAGGAGACCTGGATACTGTTGCCAACCAAGTATTTAATCTGGAAGAGGAGTGGCAAATTCCTGTGAGATCCAGGCCTTGTTCATTTTCAGAAAAGTAAGCCGATCAGTGTTATCGGAGGATAGTCGCATGCGACGGTCTGTTAGTACATCACCTACGGCACTAAAGACGCGTTCCGATAATACACTAGCAGCAGGGCAAGCCAGCACCTCCAATGCATACTGGCTAAGCTCTGGCCATGTATCCAGCTTAGAGACCCAAAACTTGAAGGGGGAAGAGCCGTTTGGGAGTACACTGAGAGGGCAAGACATGTAGTCTGTCACCATCTGACGGAAACGTTGCCTCCTGCTAACTGGAGCCATCTGTGATGGTGTAGACATTTGTGGCGGGAACACAAAACTTTGCCACAGTTGGGCCATACTGGTCTTGCCTTGTGCTGCAGTGCTTCTGCTCCCTGTTTGTGCTGAGCTTCCTCCGCTGCCTCGACACACTGAGCTGCTTTGTAAAGCACTAGCAGCACTGCTCTCAGTTGGACAGGAGAAGATGATGGAATGCACCAGTGTGTCTTGGTACTCCCGCATTTTACGCTCCCGGTTCAACGGTGTTATGAGGCTTTGTAGGTTGTCCCGGTAGCGCGGATCTAGGAGGGTGTACACCCAATAATCAGCCGTGTTGAGAATGTGGGAGATGGGGTGGTCGTTTCTCCGGCACTGCAGCATGAAATCAACCATGTGCTGCAGACTGCCAACTGGCCAAGAAACGCTGTCCCTTGCTTGAGGCGTGATCTCTGCCTGCTTTGCATCACCCAACCCTCGCTCTACATACTGACTAGTGGAGCATTGTGTAACTCCCTCCTCTGTAAACATGTCTTCCTCCTCCATTGACTCCTCCTCATCCTCCTCACAAAGTGTCCCCTGCCTAGGCCTTTGTGAGGAACCACGTTGCGCAGACTGTCCAGAAGCAGATGGCATTTGTGACTCCTCATCCTCCACCTCTTCCATAACCTCATCCCTTAGCGCTTGCAGTGTTCTTTCAAGCAGGCAGATAAGGGGGACAGTCATGCTGACAAGTGCATCATCTGCACTCACCATCCGCGTGGAATCATAGAAGGCACGCAAAACCTGGCAGATGTCCTTCATAGTGGCCCACTAAGTGGTTGTGAAGTCTGAACGGCGCGCAGTGCGACTTCTTTGTGCCTGATGCAGCTGTTACTCCATTACTGCTGGCTGCTGCTCACACAACCGCTCCAACATATGTAACGTTGAATTCCACCTGGTGGGTAGGTCACACATGATGCGATGTTCCGGAAGGCGGAATCGCCACTGCAGAGCTGCAAGGCGCGATCTTACTATGCTGGAACGCCGCAAGTGAGCGCACTCTAGGCGGACCTTGTGCAGCAGTGCATCAAGATCCGGATAGTCCCTCAAAAAACTCTGCACGACCAAGTTGAGCACATGTGCCAGACATGGGATGTGAGTGAGGTTGCCGAGGGCCAGAGTTGCCACCAGATTTCGGATATTGTCACACACTACCATGCCTGGCTGGAGATTCGCTGGCACAAGCCACACATTGCTCTCCTGCTTGATGGCATTCCAGAGCTCCTGCGTTGTGTGGCTTCGATTCCCCAAAGAAATTAATTTCAGTATGACCTGTTGACATTTGGCCACGGCTGTGCTCAGATCAGTTGTAACAGGTAAGCATACACGGGTCAAGGTGGAGGTAGACCGTGACGGCTCCTGCAGCGATGATTCAGAGGAACTGGAGTATGAAAAGGAGGCAATGTGTACAGACTGGATTCCTGCAATCTTTGGAGTTGGCAGAACACGTACAGCGCCAATCGCAAGATCTGTACCCGGCTCCACAACATTGACCCAATGGGCAGTGAGGGAAAGGTATCGTCCCTGTCCATGGTGACTGGTCCACGCATCGGTGGTAATGTTTCCCTCCACATGCTTTTGCAGGGCAGGTACGGCTTGCCTTCTGAAATAAAAGCAGCTGGGCACGTTGTATTGTGGGACTGCCAATGCCATTAAGTTACGGAAGGTGTCAGTCTCCACCAGCCTGAATGAGAGCATTTCAAGGGACAGTAGTTTTGCAATGCCAGCATTCAGAGCCTGTGCTCGGGGGTGGTTTTCCGAGAATGGCCGCCTTTTCTCCCATGCCTGTGCTACCGATGGCTGTAGACTGGGCTGGGAGTGTGAGGATGACTGGGAACGTGGTGCTGTGGGTGGAATTACACTGGGTCTCTGGACAACAGTGCCAGAGGTTCTTCCATGGCGATCCTGTGAGGAAGCCGAACCAGCTGTGTGTGAGCTGGAGGACCACCTTCCTGTACCTCACGCCATGATCGGTCAAGGACCTCATCATCTACACTGCCCTCTTCCACCAACTGCTTCTCCTGGGTAGTCTCGGCAGCACAGTATGCACCAGAAAGTGGCACCTGAGTCTCATCATCAGATGCATACTGCGGTGTGGTGACCGGAGGCACTGGCCCACCTGCCTCTTCAGAGTCAGAGAGACAAAGCTGTTGGGCATCACTGCATACTGCCTCTTCTTCCATTTCTCCAATGCTGCTTGGCTGGCCCCCTCTTTCCAAGCCAAGAGATTCAGAGAACAGAAGTAGAGATGGCTCCTGTCCTGGGCTCTCTGACTGCCTGGGCAATTTGGCAGGTGGTGAAGAGACAGATGGGTGCTCTCCAGTGCTCTGTACCTGAGAGGATGTGGCACTAAATGAAGTCGATGCGTTAGCTGCCATCCATCCAACAACGGCTTCAATTTGTTCCTCCCGCAGCAGCGGGGTACGGCGATCTCCTACAAAGGTGCGCATGAAGGACTGTTCCCTGCTGAATCTGGGGGATGATGAGTCACCGGTGCCTGCAGCAGGCACAGAATCCCCACATCCTCTCCCTACTCCACGCCCACGTGCCGTACTCCCTGCCTTCTTCATCATGGTAGACTGATAAAGATAGGCAGAAAAGTACTAAGGGCTTAGTGTGCTTATTCCTGAACAGCTCCTAACAGGTATAAGAAACACTAATTTTCTAAAGTGTGGACTAGACTTTAATATGAGGTAATGTGGCCTACACAACTGTAAAGTGGAGTGTTTGGTGAACTTTATTAACTTTGTGTTTTTTCGCACAACAGACTACAGGGTGAGCTGCACTCACACACAGACCGTGCTAACAGCTGTGAATGGCGCTGCAAGGCCAAAAAAAGCTCCTCTATGTAATCCTATAGTGTTTTTCCACAATCTAGCAGGACACGGATGGAAACCCACTAATAGGATAAATTTGAAAAAATGTTCAACAGGCAGCACTAATTGAAAAAAGGACAATGGAACAGTATGAGGCAGTGATGCACCCTGAGCTGACTACCACCGGCTGTGGCGGCAGAACAGACTACAGAGTGAGCTGCACTCACACACAGACTGTGCAGACAGCCGTGAATGGCGCTGTAAGGCCCAAAAAAAGGTCCTCTATGTAATCCTATATAGTGTTTTTCCACAATCTAGCAGGATATGGATGGAAACCCACTAATAGGAGAAAAACAGGCAAAATGTGCTGCAGGCAGCACTAATGCAAAAAAGGACAATTGAACAGTATGAGGCAGTGACGCACACTGAGCTGACTACAACCAGAGGTGGCTGTAGAACAGACAACAGCCTGAGCTGCACTCACACAGAGACATTGCAGACAGCTGTGAAAAGCGCTGCAAGGCAAAAACAAGGTTCTCACACAGCGGTTGCTAAATTAGTTTGGGTAAAGCACAATGAAGCAAATCGCTATCTCTAAACTGGCCCTCAGTCAGAGCACAACGTCCTGTCCCGAACTGAATTCACAGCAGAGTGAACCCAAAATGGCGGCAGCGACTTTTATAGTGCATCATGACATCATTCCAGCAGCCAATCACAGCCATGCCAGTAGTTGCATGCCTACCATGCAGAACAGGATGTGCCCACACTTCTAATCATTCCTCATTGGCTGAATTCTGGTTCTTTGAATTATGGGAACTTCCGATTCCGGTATCCGATATACTGAAAATATCGGAACTCGGTATCGGAATTCCAATACCGCAAATATCGGCCGATACCCGATACTTGCGGTATCGGAATGCTCAATACTATTCAAATGTTAATGTTGTGCCCATAAGATGCTCCATATTAAAATATACTCCATATAATGCTCCGTAAAGGTTAATGATGGCCCCATAAGATGCTCCATATTAAAATATGCCCCATATAATGCTCCATAAAGGTTAATGATGGCCCCATAAGATGCTCCATATTAAAATATGCCCCATATAATGCTGCTTTAAGGTTAATGATGGCCCCATAAGATGCTCCATACACAAATATGCCCCATATAATGCTGCACAAAGTATAATGATGGCCCCATAAGATGCTCCATACAAAAATATGCCCCATATAATGCTGCACAAACGATAATGATGGCCCCATAAGAGGCTCCATATTAAAATGTGCCCCATATAATGCTGCATAAAGGTTAATGATGGCTCCATAAGATGCTCCATATTAAAATATGCCCCATATAATGATGCTGCTGCTGCGATTAAAACAAAATAAAAAAATGACATACTCACCTCTCATTGCTGCCCACTGCTCCTCAACATCGCAGGCTCTTTGCAGTGACTGTTCAGGCAGAGGGTGCGCAATACAATAACCACGTCATCGCGTCGTCTGACCTGAACGTCACAGCCAGAGGACCCTGAAGGCACAGCACGGCAGTGGAACGGGGAGAGGTGAATATTGTATGGCTCACCCTCCCCTAGTCCTACGCACGCTCCTGGCGCTGCATATCAGTCCCTTCATCTAGGGTGCCGGCATCTCTTCCTGTGCTGAGCGGTCAGTGATACCGCTCATTAAAGTAATGAATATGCGCTCCACGCCTATGGGACTGGAGACACATGCATATTCATTACTTTAATGAGCGGGACCACGTGACCGCTCAGCACAGGAAGGAAGACACGAAGAGAGATGCCGGCGCTCAAGATGCATGGACTGATATGCAGTGATGACACCAGGTGGGTGAGTATGATGACTTCTGCTCCCCCATCCCTGCCAGCAATGACTTGTGTTTAAGCCGAGAGGGGCCTTTTCAGCACAAAAAAATGTGCTGAAAATCTCGGCTTATACACGAGTATATACAGTATATTTCAAAAACTTTGGTGAATTTTGGATTTGCGATCCTTTTGAAAGACTTGACACAGAACCAAAGGCAGGAACATGCTACAGGACTGTGATGAGGGAGTAGCCGCCATCTTGGATATGGGGCATAACACTGGCCTCCTATCAGAGATCGACCTGACTCCATTTTGTCTCATATCAGAATTCTGCAGGGACATGAGCACTCCTGGCCCCCACCTTTTACCTACGTGAATGAAGACCCTTTAGTATGGTAATGGACTGAGACCAGTGTAGCAGGCAGATGGCACTTCAAAGCTTGAATGAGGAAGCCAAACCAGCAGGGGGCATGGAGGTGCCTGGGGGCTCAATTAACCCCTTCATGACCCAGCCTATTTTGACCTTAAAGACCTTGCCATTTTTTGCAATTCTGACCAGTGTCCCTTTATGAGGTAATAACTCAGGAACGCTTCAACGGATCCTAGCGGTTCTGAGATTGTTTTTTCGTGACATATTGGGCTTCATGTTAGTGGTAAATTTAGGTCAATAAATTCTGGGTTTATTTGTGATAAAAACGGAAATTTGGCGAAAATTTTGAAAATTTCGCAATTTTCACATTTTGAATTTTTATTCTGTTAAACCAGAGAGATATGTGACACAAAATAGTTAATAAATAACATTTCCCACATGTTTACTTTACATCAGCACAATTTTGGAAACAAAATTTTTTTTTGTTAGGAAGTTATAAGGGTTAAAATTTGACCAGCGATTTGTCATTTTTACAACGAAATTTACAAAACCATTTTTTTTAGGGACCACCTCACATTTGAAGTCAGTTTGAGGGGTCTATATGGCTGAAAATACCCAAAAGTGACACCATTCTAAAAACTGCACCCCTCAAGGTACTCAAAACCACATTCAAGAAGTTTATTAACCCTTCAGGTGCTTCACAGCAGCAGAAGCAACATGGAAGGAAAAAATGAACATTTAACTTTTTAGTCACAAAAATTATTTTTTAGCAACAATTTTTTTATTTTCCCAATGGTAAAAGGAGAAACTGAACCACGAAAGTTGTTGCCAATTTGTCCTGAGTACGCTGATACCTCATATGTGGGGGTAAACCACTGTTTGGGCGCACGGCAGGGCTTGGAAGGGAAGGAGCGCCATTTGACTTTTTGAATCAAAAATTGGCTGCACTCTTTAGCGGACACCATGTCACGTTTGGAGAGCCCCCGTGTGCCTAAAAATTGGAGCTCCCCCACAAGTGACCCCATTTTGGAAACTAGACGCCCTAAGGAACTTATCTAGATGCATAGTGAGCACTTTGAACCCCCAGGTGCTTCACAAATTGATCCGTAAAAATGAAAAAAGTACTTTTTTTTTCACAAAAAAATTCTTTTAGCCTCAATTTTTTCATTTTCACATGGGCAACAGGATAAAATGGATCCTAAAATGTGTTGGGCAATTTCTCCTGAGTACGCCGATACCTCATATGTGGGGGTAAACCACTGTTTGGGCACATGGTAAGGCTCGGAAGGGAAGGAGCGCCATTTGACTTTTTGAATGAAAAATTATTTCCATCGTTAGCGGACACCATGTCGCGTTTGGAGAGCTCCTGTGGCCTAAACATTGGCGCTCCCCCACAAGTGACCCCATTTTGGAAACTAGACCCCCCAAGGAACTTATTTAGATGCCTAGTGAGCACTTTAAACCCTCAGGTGCTTCACAAATTGATCTGTAAAAATGAAAAAGTAATTTTTTTTCACAAAAAAATTCTTTTCGCCTCAATTTTTTCATTTTCACATGGGCAGTAGGATAAAATGGATCATAAAATTTGTTGGGCAATTTCTCCCGAGTACGCCGATACCTCATATGTGGGGGTAAACCACTGTTTGGGCACACGGCAGGGCTCGGAAGGGAAGGCGCGCCATTTGACTTTTTGAATGGAAAATTAGCTCCAATTGTTAGCGGACACCATGTCGCGTTTGGAGAGCCCCTGTGTGCCTATGCATTGGAGCTCCCCCACAAGTGACCCCATTTTGGAAACTAGACCCCCCAAGGAACTTATCTAGATGCATATTGAGCACTTTAAACCCCCAGGTGCTTCACAGAAGTTTATAACGCAGAGCCATGAAAATAAAAAATAATTTTTCTTTCCTCAAAAATGATTTTTTAGCCTGGAATTTCCTATTTTGCCAAGGATAATAGGAGAAATTGGACCCCAAATATTGTTGTCCAGTTTGTCCTGAGTACGCTGATACCCCATATGTGGGGGTAAACCACTGTTTGGGCGCACGGCAGGGCTCGGAAGGGATGGCACGCCATTTGGCTTATTAAATGGAAAATTAGCTCCAATCATTAGCGGACACCATGTCACGTTTGGAGAGCCCCTGTGTGCCTAAACATTGGAGATCCCCCAGAAATGACCCCATTTTGGAAACTAGACCCCCAAAGGAACTAATCTAGATGTGTGGTGAGGACTTTGAACCCCCAAGTGCTTCACAGAAGTTTATAACGCAGAGCCATGAAAATTAAAAAAAAAAATTATTTTCTCAAAAATGATCTTTTAGCCTGCAATTTTTTATTTTACAAAGGGTAACAGGAGAAATTTGACCCCAAAAGTTGTTGTCCAGTTTCTCCTGAGTACGCTGATACCCCATATTTGGGGGTAAACCACTGTTTGGGCACATGCCGGGGCTCGGAAGTGAAGTAGTGACATTTTGAAATGCAGACTTTGATGGAATGCTCTGTGGGCGTCACGTTGCGTTTGCAGAGCCCCTGATGTGGCTTAACAGTAGAAACCCCCCACAAGTGACCCCATTTTGGAAACTAGACCCCGAAAGGAACTTATCTAGATGTGTGGTGAGCACTTTGAACCCCCAAGTGCTTCACAGAAGTTTATAATGCAGAGCCGTGAAAATAATAAATACGTTTTCTTTCCTCAAAAATAATTATTTAGCCCAGAATTTTTTAATTTTCCCAAGGGTAACAGGAGAAATTTGACCCCAATATTTGTTGTCCAGTTTCTCCTGAGTACGGTGATACCCCATATGTGGGGGTAAACTACTGTTTGGGCACATGCCGGGGCTCGGAATTGAAGTAGTGACGTTTTGAAATGCAGACTTTGATGGAATGCTCTGCGGGCGTCACGTTGCGTTTGCAGAGCCCCTGATGTGGCTAAACAGTGGAAACCCCCCACAAGTGACCCCATTTTGGAAACTAGACTCCGAAAGGAACTTATCTAGATGTGTGGTGAGCACTTTGAACCCAGAGGCGTAGCTAGAGCTTTTGCCGCCCGGGGCTGTTCCCGAGTTTGGCGCCCCCCCCCCCCATCCCCCCCCACCCCAGCTCAATACACACAAAGGTTACCAAAAATGGTTTTCCTGTTTTGTAGAACTTAAACTGGGCCTAATGGTGTCACCCCCACATGCCACACCTGTGACTTAATACCACCACACCATGACCAGGCCACATAGTGACCGAATAATACTACATACAAGGGACAAATACCACCGCACCATTTCCAGACCACATATTACCACCACATAGTGACTGAATACTACAATACTGATCAGTAATAAAAAAAAAACCACAATACTATCACCATAAGTGCCAGTATTCACAGGAGATCTGTACTTAGTATGCAGTGTCTGTGTAGAGGTAATACAGAGATCACTGGTGACATTATACACAGGACCTCTATATAGTATACAGTGTATAGTGTCAGTGTATAGGTAACACTGACTCACCAGTGACGTCTCTAGGTGAAGTCCTTCATCTTTTATCCAGCACAGACCGCCATCATTCCTTCCAGCCAGGACTCGTTTCTGCAGGAAATAACACAGTTATCTCGAGCTCCGCTTGCAGAACACATTACTTAATTTTTCACAACTTCTACATTACACCACATGAAGAAAAAAAGGTGATATAGTGTCACTCTGCACAGTAACAGGACCGCCCCCCCATTTAAAACAGTATACTCAAAAAATAAAATAAATACATCACTGCAGTAACAATATCCCTTAATTATCCCCTATGGTAATAATATTCCCCACCCTGGCCCCGTTTATCTCATTCCTGGCTCCAGCCATATGTTGTCGTATCCTGCCCTCATGAGTATCCATTCTACCCCATATGATCTCCCCATCCTGCCCCACCAGCCTCCATCGTATCCGTCCTGCCCCATGATCCAATCCTGCCCCGTGTCTCCAATCATGCCCCGTATATACATTCTGCCCATGCCTCAAGTCCTGCCCCCAGTGTGTCCAGCATATTACCCCCATGTTGTCCAGCAATCTGCCCCAGTGTGTCCAGCATATTACCCCCAGTGTGTCCAGCAATCTGCCCCAGTATGTCCAGCATATTGCCCCCAGTGTGTCCAGCAATCTGCCCTCAGTGTGTCCAGCAATCTGCCCCAGTGTCCAGCCTTTCCCCAGTGTGTCCAGCAGTCTGCCCCAGTGTGTCCAGCATATTACCCCCAGTGTCCAGCATTGCCCCAGTGTGTCCAGTATATTACCCCCAGTGTGTCCAGCAATCTGCCCCAGTGTCCAGCATTGCCCCAGTGTGTCCAGAAGTCTGCCCCAGGGTCTCCAGCATTGCCTCAATGTGTCCAGAAATCTGCCCCAGGGTCTCCAGTATTGCCCCAGTGTGTCCAGCAATCTGCCCCAGGGTCTCCAGTATTGCCCCAGTGTGTCCAGCAATCTGCCCCATGGTCTCCTGTATTGCCCCAGTGTGTCCAGCATTCTGCCCCATGGTCTCCAGTATTGCCCCGGTGTGTCCAGCAATCTGCCCCATGGTCTCCAGTATTGCCCCAGTATGTCCAGAAGTCTGCCCCAGGGTCTCCAGCATTGCCTCAATGTGTCCTGAAATCTGCCCCATGGTCTCCAGTATTCAGTGTGTCCAGCATTCTGCCCCATAGTCTCCTGTACTGCCCCAGTGTGTCCAGCATTCTGCCCTATGGTCTCCAGTATTGCCCCAGTGTGTCCAGCAATCTGCCCCATGGTCTCCTGTATTGCCCCAGTGTGTCCAGCATTCTGCCCCATGGTCTCCAGTATTGCCCCGGTGTGTCCAGCAATCTGCCCCATGGTCTCCAGTATTGCCCCAGTATGTCCAGAAGTCTGCCCCAGGGTCTCCAGCATTGCCTCAATGTGTCCTGAGATCTGCCCCATGGTCTCCAGTATTCAGTGTGTCCAGCATTCTGCCCCATAGTCTCCTGTACTGCCCCAGTGTGTCCAGCATTCTGCCCCATGGTCTCCAGTATTGCCCCAGTGTGTCCAGCATTCTGCCCCATGGTCTCCAGTATTGCCCCAGTGTGTCCAGCATTCTGCCCCATGGTCTCCAGTATTGCCCCAGTGTGTCCAGCAATCTGCCCCATAGTCTCCTGTATTGCCCCAGTGTGTCCAGCAATCTGCCCCATGGTCTCCTGTATTGCCCCAGTGTGTCCAGCAATCTGCCCCATGGTCTCCTGTATTGCCCCAGTGTGTCCAGCAATCTGCCCCATAGTCTCCTGTATTGCCCCAGTGTGTCCAGCAATCTGCCCCATGGTCTCCTGTATTGCCCCAGTGTGTCCAGCAATCTGCCCCATGGTCTCATGTATTGCCCCAGTGTGTCCAGCAATCTGCCCCATGGTCTCATGTATTGCCCCAGTGTGTCCAGCAATCTGCCCCATGGTCTCATGTATTGCCCCAGTGTGTCCAGCAATCTGCCCCATAGTCTCCTGTATTGCCCCAGTGTGTCCAGCAATCTGCCCCATGGTCTCCTGTATTGCCCCAGTGTGTCCAGCAATCTGCCCCATGGTCTCATGTATTGCCCCAGTGTGTCCAGCAATCTGCCCCATAGTCTCCTGTATTGCCCCAGTGTGTCCAGCAATCTGCCCCATAGTCTCCTGTATTGCCCCAGTGTGTCCAGCATTCTGCCCCATGGTCTCCAGTACTGCCCCAGTGTGTCCAGCAATCTGCCCCATGGTCTCATGTATTGCCCCAGTGTGTCCAGCAATCTGCCCCATGGTCTCCAGTATTGCCCCAGTGTCTCCAGCATTGCCCCAGCCCCAGACAGTCAGACATAAAGAAAAAAAAAAAAAAAAGTAAAATCCTCACCTCTCCCGTTCCTAGCGCAGGTCCGGTGCAGTCAGCGTCTCTCCGGCTCTGCGACGCTCAGGACAGAGAGGCAGAGCGGCGCGCACAGTAGTGACGTCATCGCGCCCTCTGCTCTGAGACGTCGCAGAGTCAGAGGACGCTGCAGCTGCCGGCGCCGCAGGAACCAGGAGAGGTGAGTATAGAGCGGGGGGCGGGGGCGGGGGCGGGACCCGGGGGTGGGGGGAGCTGGCCCTGGTCGTGGCGGCGGACGGCGCCGCCCGAAGATTTAAAGGGGCGTCTTTTTTTTTTTTTTTTATCTTCTTCTCCTGCAGCGCCGGCCGCCCCCAGCATTGTGCCGCCCGGGGCGGACCGCCTCCCCCGCACCCCCCTTCCTACGCCACTGTTTGAACCCCCAAGTGCTTCATAGAAGTTTATAATGCAGAGCCGTGAAAATAATAAATACGTTTTCTTTCCTCAAAAATAATTATTTAGCCCAGAATTTTTTATTTTCCCAAGGGTTACAGGAGAAATTGGACCCCAAAAGTTGTTGTCCAGTTTCTCCTGAGTACGCTGATACCCCATGTGTGGGGGTAAACCACTGTTTGGGCACACGTCGGGGCTCAGAAGGGAAGTACTGACTTTTGAAATGCAGACTTTGATGGAATGGTCTGCGGGCGTCACATTGCGTTTGCAGAGCCCCTGGTGTGCCTAAACAGTAGAAACCCCCCACAAGTGACCACATTATAGAAACTAGACCCCCCAAGGAACTTATCTAGATATGTGGTGAGCACTTTGAACCCCCAAGTGCTTCACAGACGTTTACAACGCAGAGCCGTGAAAATAAAAAATCATTTTTCTTTCCTCAAAAATGATGTTTTAGCAAGCATTTCTTTATTTTCACAAGGGTAACAGGAGAAATTGGACCCCAGTAATTGTTGCGCAGTTTGTCCTGAGTATGCTGGTACCCCATATGTGGGGGTAAACCACTGTTTGGGTGCACGTCGGGGCTCGGAAGTGAGGGAGCACCATTTGACTTTTTGAATACAAGATTGGCTGGAATCAATGGTGGCGCCATGTTGCGTATGGAGACCCCTGATGTGCCTAAACAGTGGAAACCCCTCAATTCTAACTCCAACACACCCCTAACCCTTATCCCAACTGTAGCCGTAACCCTAATCACAACCCTAACCCCAACACACCCGTAACCCCAACACACCCCTAACCCTAACCACAACCCTAATTCCAACCCAACCCTAGCCCTAAGGCTATGTGCCAACGTTGCGGATTCGTATGAGATTTTTCAGCACCATTTTTGAAAAATCCGCGGGTAAAAGGCACTGCCAGTGTTTTTTGTCCGGATTTCACCTGCGGATTCCTATTGAGGAACACGTGTAAAACGCTGCGGAATCCGCACAAAGAATTGACATGCTGCGGAAAATACAACGCAGCGTTTCCGCTGGGCACAGCGGATTTGGCTTTCCATATGTTTACATGGTACTGTAAACCTGATGGAACACTGCTGCGGATCCGCAGCCAAATCCGCACCGTGTGCACATAGCCTAATTCTAAAGGTATGTGCACACGCTGCGGAAAACGCTGCGGATTCGCAGCAGTTTCCCATGAGTTTACAGTTCAATGCAAACCTATGGAAAACAAAAATTGCTGTACACATGCTGCAGAAAAACTGCACGGAAACGCAGCGGTTTACATTCCGCAGCATGTCACTTCTTTCTGCGGATTCCGCAGCGGTTTTACAACTGCTCAAATAGAAAATCGCTGTTGTAAAACCGCATTGAAATGCGCAGAAAAAACATGGTAAATCCGCCATAAATCCGCAGCGGTTTAGCACTGCGGATTTATCAAATCCGCAGCGGAAAAATCCGCAGAGGACCAGAATATGTGTGCACATTCCTAACCCTACCCCTAACCCTACCCCTAACTCTAACCCTACCCCTAACCCTACCCCTAACCCTAACCCTACCCCTAACCCTAACCCTAACCCTACCCCTAACCCTACCCCTACCCCTAACCCTAACCCCAACCCTAACCCTACCCCTAACCCTACCCCTACCCCTAACCCTACCCCTAACCCTACCCCTACCCCTACCCCTACCCCCAACCCTAACCCTAGTTCTTACACCAACCTTAGTGGAAAAAAAAAATATTATTTTTATTGTCCCTACCTATGGGGGTGACAAAGGGGGGGGGGGGGTCATTTACTTTTTTTTTTTTTATTTTGATCACTGAGATAGGTTATATCTCAGTGATCAAAATTCACTCTGGAACGAATCTGCCGGCCGGCAGATTCAGCAGGCGCACTGCACATGCGCCCGCCATTTTGGAAGATGGCGGCGCCCAGGAAAGAAGACGGACGGTCCCCGGGAGGCCAGGTAAGTATAAGGGGGGGGAGACCAGGGCACGGGGGGGCGTCGGAGCACGGGGGGGTGGATCGGAACACGGGGGGGTGGATTGGAGCACGGAGTGGGGGATCGCTGTGCGGGCGGGTGGATCGGAGCACGGGGGGGGGATCGCTGTGCGGGGGGTGGATCGGAGTGCGGGGGGGTTTGTTTGGAGCACGGGGGGTGTGATTGGAGCACGGGGGGAGCGGGCAGGAGGACGGGGGAGCGGAGCACAGGACCGAGGGGAGCGGACCACAGATCGGGGGGCTGGGTGGGGCGATCGGAGGGGTGGGGTGGGTGCACATTAGTGTGTCCAGCCATGGCCGATGATATTGCAGCATCGGCCATGGCTGGATTGTAATATTTCACCATTTTTTTAGGTGAAATATTACAAATCGCTCTGATTGGCAGTTTCACTTTCAACAGCCAATCAGAGCGATCGTAGCCACGAGGGGGTGAAGCCACCCCCCCTGGGCTAAACTACCACTCCCCCTGTCCCTGCAGATCGGGTGAAATGGGAGTTAACCCTTTCACCCGGCCTGCAGGGACGCGATCTTTCCATGACGCATATGCTGCGTCATGGGTCGGAATGGCACCGACTTTCATGACGCAGCGTATGCGTCAAAGGTCGGGAAGGGGTTAAAGCATACATGTCAGATGACTACAGGACACGTCTATTGTCTTCCCAGCCAGACAGTCTACAACATGAACTTATGAATTATGGACGCATCATCCGAGGTACAGGCTCATAAAAAATATCCTCATAGCCTTGAAGAAATTGTGCATCTAACAGTGCAACTCCCGGGTCAGTGAGAGTTCTGGAACCTGAGATATAGAGATCAGCCTCCCACAGCGATCGAATGGGTCCAGGTTTGATCCCTATACGACGGCAGAACAAACCACATGCGCTGGTACCCCCCGTGTACTGTTCCGATCATCCTGAGAGAAGTTGTTCCATTTATTAGGTATTGGGAATAGATTCTGCAGGGAAGCTGAAGGGTGGAGATTATTAACCCACCCAGGTACAAGGGGAGGGGCACAGACGGACTAAGAGCTGAGGACACATGGAGAGTGAGTCACAACCAAAGAAGATGATGAAATAAGGAACAGGGCATATGCCAGCCAGAGTGGAGCAAGCACATGCTTTTTGGGGGCTGCCCAGCAACTAGAAATCTTGTACCTGTGGAACGCAGAGCTCCCCGGCCTACACAAGCGACCTTCAACCTGGTAAATTGACCTCCAGCTTTATACCTCTAAGCCTTGTACTATTATTGTTATATTTTACTCTGATTGTAACTCTTGGTATATTTTTACTGTATATTTCTTGTAATTATCTAGTGCGCCCTTAAGGCAATTAAACCATAAATTAATTTTGGGCTGATCCTTTTATTCTGATTGCGAATCTTAGAATACTGTGACTCCTGCTGTACCTGGTTCTCAGCATACTTACCTCTCCCGGCGTGCTTCTCCCGCTGCTGCCGCTCCAGCTGGGTCTTATTCTTGCTCCCGGTGCGCTTGTCCGGCTCTGCGCATCCCTGGTGTGTCCGCGCGCCGCCTGGCCTCCCGACTTCCGGTCTCCTCGTTGGCTCCTGGTTCCCGGCGGTGGTGCATGCGCACTCCTCCCTCCAGCTCCAGCGGCGCACGCGCACTCCCTCTGGCCGTCCTTCGTTTGTTCCGCTCCTCCTTTCCATGATGCTGCTGGTTTCCTGACCCGGAAGTTCTACTGACTCTTTCTTTATCAGGTTTCCTCTCCCTCTGTCCTTTGCCTGTTTGTCTATTGTTCTCTGCACTAGATTCAGTTCCATCGCTTCCTGGCTCCTTTTGTTCTCGGCCAGTCTGTTCTGCACTCTGTGCGTTTCCTATCCAGCTCTCTTCTGCTTTGTTACCTCTCTGCGTTTCCCCTTTGTGCCTTTCGTCCATCCGAGCCCTCTCCTTGTTTGTTTTCCGTTTTTCGTGTCTCCTGTATATCCTTAATCCATTTTCCTCGTCCTGTGCCACTTCTATCCCTCCTGGTATCTCCTGTCTCCGCTACCTGTTTTCCCTGCCTTCATCTTGTGTTTCTCCTACGTCCTGTCCACGGGTATCAGCGTCCGTGGGTAATAGTCTCCTTTGGGCCTGCCCCTGACGCTCCCTGTATAGGGGGTGATTTACCAGGCCAGCTCACCTTAAGGAGGTTCGTTGCCGTGGTCCACCGGGTTCACCCTAGGAGTCCCACAAACCCTACAGTACAAACAGGCCATGGACCCCGCTGGTACCACATCCCCAACTCAAAAGGAACTTTTATTTTTACGGGAGAATCAGTCTAGGATCATATCTTTCCTCAAAACCATGGAGTCCCGCTTATCGGTCTTCCAGACATCTGATCCAGGAAGCGCTGCCCAGCTGGCCAGTCTCCAGCAGGAGCTTGCTCAGCAACGTGATACCCAGGTCCACATCCTTAGCTTTATGCCGTCTGTGGATGACCGCCTTCTTGCTCTTCAGTCTGCTGCCTCCACCTCGACCCAAGCCTCAATTCCCCACCCGCCACCCCCCTGGCGAAACCGCCATGGTACAGCGGAGATCCCAAATTGTGTTGTAGTTTTCTTAATCAGTGCCAACTACATTTTGAGTTGCTACCACAGCAATACCCCACAGATCGAGCAAAGGTGACCATTTAGTGTCTCATTTAGAGGGGGAGGCTTTAGCCTGGGTGAACCCTCTCTGGGAGCATGATGACCCTCTAGTCTCTCTACTCTCCAACTTTCTCAATACCTTCCATAAGGTATTCGACGAGCTTGGTCGCTTGGCCTCTGTTACAGAGTCGCTCTTTAACCTCCACCAGGGTACATTCTCTGTGGGTCAATACGCCATTCGGTTCCGCACCCTGTCTTCCGAGTTAGGTTGGAACAATGAGGCATTGTTGGGAGCTTTTTGGCGTGGCCTCTCACCTCACATCAAGGACAAGTTGGCAGGATGGGATACTCCGACATCTCTAGAGAACCTGATCTCCCTGGCAACCCGTATAGATTTTCGCTTCCAGGAGCGTTCCCGTGAGTCTGCCAGAGAGAGAAGGTTTCCTCATGCTCCTCCGTCTACCAGTAGTTCTTCCCTTTCTTGCTCTGTAACAACCCCGGCTGTTCCTGCTCCGGAACCTATGCAGGTGGACCGACTCAAGCCTGTGGAGCAGCGCCGTAAAGAGAGACTCACTCAGGGCCTCTGCTTCTACTGCGGCAGTGCTTCTTATTTTCTGCATTCCTGTCCTCTGAGGCCGGGAAACGCCTCCGCCTAGGACAGGTAAGAGAGGTCTTCCTAGGTGTTTTGGATTCCTCTCCACCTTTGACTATTTCTGTCCTTTTGCATTTGGGCTCTAAACGTTTCTTTGAACTGACTTATATTGATTCAGATGCGGCCGGGAATTTCTTCCAGCTCGAGGCAGTTAGAAGACTTCGGATTCCTGTCAGATTCCTGGAGACTCCTCGACAGATAGCTTCGGTCGACGGTCAACCCCTGCGGGAGTCTGTTACTCTAGTCACTGAAGAATTGGAACTACAGATCAGAGTCCGGCACCGGGAGAGAATTGTCTTTTACGTGCTACCCTCCTTTTCTCATGGTATTCTTCTCAGTCTTCTTTGGTTGAGAACGCACGACCATACCCTCGATTGGCGGTCTGGGGACATTCTACGTTGGGGGCAGTGCTGCCAGAACAAGTGCTTGCTTCCCATCCAGTTTAAAGGGAACCTGTCCCCCCCAGGCGTTTTTAACTAAAAGAGCCACCTTGTGCAGCAGTAATGCTGCATTCTGACAAGGTGGCACTCTTTTGGTTCTGGGTGCTGTAACTGCCGAAATAATCAGTTTTGTAATTTGTCCTAAATACCGTTTCTTCAGTCAAGGAGGCAGGCCTTTCCCCCCTGCTGCAGACGTCACACAGCCATCACTCAAATCTTCTTGGCGCTGGGCGCCGCCTCCTCACCGCTGTTTTGAAATGAGCCGGCGCCTGTGCTCTTTTCTCCTGCCTTGGGCAGAAGCAGTGAGCGCTGCCCGTCTGTCCTCATATGCAGTCCAGCTGACTACGCCTGTGCGGACGCCCTGCCTGTGAATCCCAGCCCCGTAGTATGAATAAATAAGAAGACACTGCGGGGCTGGGATTCACAGGCAGGGCGTCCGCACAGGCGCAGTCAGCTGGACTGCATATGAGGACAGACGGGCAGCGCTCACCGCACCTGCCCAAGGCAGGAGAAAAGAGTGCAGGCGCTGGCTCATTTCAAAACAGCAGTGAGGAGGCGGTGTCCGGCGCCAAGAAGATTTGAGTGACGGCTGTGTGGTGTCTGCAGCAGGGGGGGGGGGGGAGGAAGGCCTGCCTCCTTGACTGAAGAAAAGGTATTTAGCACAAATTACAAAACTGATTATTTCGGCAGTTACAGCACTCAGAACTAAAAGAGCCACCTTGTCAGAATGCAGCATTTCTGCTGCACAAGGTGGCTCTTTTAGTTAAAAACGCCTGGGGGGGTGACAGGTCCCCTTTAAAGACTCCTCTCTGTCAAACTAATTGTCTCCAGATTTACAGACTGATTATGTGGCTTTTGCAGATGTCTTCAACAAAAAGCATGCGGAGATCCTTCCTCCGCATCGCCCATACGACTACCCGATCGACCTTGTTCCAGGTTCTACTCCACCCAGGGGTCGGATTTACCCCCTATCCACTACTGAGACTCAAGTTATCACCGAATATATCCAGGAATATTTAACCAAAGGATTTATTCGTAAATCTTCTCCCGCTGGTGCTGGTTTCTTTTTCATCAAGAGGAAGGATGGTTCCCTTCGTCCTTGCATCAACTACAGAGGTCTCAACAATATCACAGTTAAAAACAAGTACCCACTTCTCCTCATTCCAGAACTGTTTGACCGTCTCCGAGGAGTGCAAATCTTCACTAAATTGGATCTTCGTGGGGCTTACAACCTCATCCGAATCCGCCCCGGTGATGAGTGGAAAACTGCATTCAACACCCGAGATGGCCATTAAGAGTATCTAGTTATGTCTTTTGGTTTGTGCAACGCTCCCGCTGTGTTTCAGGAGTTCATGAACGATGTATTCTGGGATCTACTCTATTCGTGTGTGGTGGTGTACTTAGATGATAATCTTATTTTCTCTCCATATCTCTCTACCCACAGAAGAGACGTCCGTCAAGTCCTTTTACGTCTTAGAGCAAATCGTCTTTATGCCAAGCTTGAAAAGTGCGCCTTCGAACAATCTTCATTACCTTTTTAGGGTATATCAAATCTGACTCTGGCCTTCACATGGATCCGGAGAAAGTGTCTGCCGTGCTGAACTGGCCGCGTCCCCAGGGGTCAAGGTGATCCAACGGTTCCTTGGTTTCGCTAACTACTACCGGCAGTCCATACCACACTTTTCTACCCTGTCTAGTGCTTTCTCCGCTCTGATCCACAAGGGAGCCAATCCTCACTCCTGGCCTCCAGAGGCCGAAGATGTGTTCCGGTCCTTGAAACAAGCCTTTGCTACGGCTCCTGTTCTCCATCGTCCTGAGATTAGCAAGCTCTTCGTTCTGGAGGTTGATGCTTCTGCCATCGGAGCTGATGCGGTGCTTTCCCAGAGGTCTTCCTCCGGTTGGCTTGTCACTTGCAGCTTCTTCTTTAAGACCTTCTTGGCAGCTGAGAGAAACTATACCATCGGTGACAGAGAATTGATGGCTATCAAATTGGCGTTGGAGGAATGGCGGTATTTGTTGGAGGGAGCTGTACATCTTTTATATCTACACTGACCACAAGAATCTGGCATATATCCGCTGTGCACAGAGACTTAATCCTCTGCAAGCTAGGTGGTCGCTATTCTTTGCCCGGTTTGATTTTGAGTTACATTTTAGTTCTGGTGATAAGAATTTCAAAGCAGACGCTTTATCCAGATCCTTCCTGACTACCGATGTCGAGGAGAAACCCTCACATATCGTGGATCCAAGCAAGGTCATCTCGGTTGCTCCTGTCACTGTAACCTCTGTACCCCTGGGTAAGACTATTGTTCAAGAGTGCAAAAGGAAGCAAGTTCTATGCTGGGTCATGCCTCCAAGCTTGCGGGTCATGTTGGTTTCAAGAAAACCCTTTCTTTGGTGTCACGATACTACTGGTGGCCATCCCTTCCTCGAGACATCCGAAGTTTTGTTGCTTCCTGTCTATCTTGCGCCAAGAATAAGGTTCCTAGGCATCTGCCCTCGGGTCTTCTGCATCCTCTTCCGGTTCCCTCGTCTCTTTGGCAACACATTGCGATGGACTTTATCACCGATCTACCTCTGTCTTCAGGTCATACAGTTATCTTTGTAGTCGTGAATCGATTTTCCAAGATGGCTCATTTTGTTCCTCTTCCCGAATTACCATCTGTCCCCGAATTGGCAAGAGTTTTTATCACTCACATTTTTCGGATACACGGCTTTCCTCAACATATAGTTTCGGACAGAGGAGTTCAGTTCACCTCACGCTTCTGGCGTGCATTATGCAAATTGATGGATGTAACTCTGGATTTCTCTTCTTCCTACCATCCTCAAACTAATGGTCAGGCAGAGCGTACAAATCAAATACTGGTCACCTATCTTTTTCATTTCTCTAACGTCCATCAAAACGACTGGTCCAGTTTACTCCCTTGGGCCGAGTTTGCTTACAACAAACACATCAGCGAATCCTCTTCCAAGTCACCTTTCTTTGTTGTTTATGGGCAACATCCTGGTGTTCCGCTGCCAGTACTCCCAGCTTCGGGTGTGCCGGTGGCCGATCTTCTGACCGATGATTTTTCCAGGGTCTGGCAGGAGACCAAAACCACACTCGAACAACCTGGAGACATGCCGACAAGAAACGATTGGATTCTCCATCTTTCCAACCGGGTGATAAAGTATGGTTATCTTCCAAGTTCATCCGCCTTAAGATTCCCTCGTATAAACTTGGTCTACGGTATATTGGTCCAATTGGGGTGTTAACTCGTATTAATGAGGTTGCCTACAAGTTAAAGTTACCAGTCTCGCTCCGCATCCCCAACTCGTTTCACATTTCTCTACTTAAGCCAGTCATACTCAATCAATTTCACACCACCTCTGGTCAATCGCCTCTACCCATTTCTGATCAGGATGTCTTTGAAGTTAAGAACATTCTAGCTATGAAGAAATCTTGTGGTAAAACTCTCTTTTTAATTGATTGGAAAGGTTTTGGTCCTGAGGAGAGGTCTTGAGAGCCCCGAGATAACATCCAAGTTCCTAGAATTTTAGCTAGGATTCTTTCTAATCTTAGGAAGAGGGAGTGTAAGGAGGGGGGTACTGTGATGCCTGCCACACCTGGTTTGCAGCATACTTACCTCTCCCGGCGTGCTTCTCCCGCTGCTGCTGCTCCGGCTGGGTCTTCTTCGGGCTCCCGGCATGCTTGTCCGGCTCTGCGCGGCCCCGGTGTGTCCACGCGCTGCCTGGCCTCCCGACTTCCGGTCTCCCCATTGGCTCCTGGTTCCTGGCGGTGGCGCGTGCGCACTCCTCTCTCTGGCTCCAGTGGCATACGTGCACTCCCTCTGGCCGACCTTCGTTTGTTCCGCTCCACCTTTCCATGATGCTGCTGGTTTCCTGACCTGGAAGTTCTACTGATGCTTCCATTATCAGGTAGCCTCTCCCTCTACCTTTGCCTGTTTGTCTATTGTTCTCCGCACTAGATTCCTGGCTCCTCTTGTTCTCGGCCAGTCTGTTCTGCATTCTGTGCATTTCCTATCCAGCTCTCTCCTGCTTTGTTACCTCTCTGTGTTTCCCCTTTGTGCCTTTCGTCCATCCGAGCCCTCTTCTTGTTTGTTTTCAGTTTTTCGTGTCTCCTGTATATCCTTTAACCATCTTCCTCATCCTGTGCCACTTCTATCCATCCTGGTATCTCCTGCCTCCGCTACCTGTTTTCCCCGCCTTCCTCTTGTGTTCCTCCTACGTCCTGTCCCCGGCTATCAGCGTCCATGGTAATAGTCTCCTTTGGGCCTGCCCCTGATGCTCCCTGTATAGGGGTGGTTTACCAGGCCAGCTCACCTTAAGGAGGTTCGTTGCCGTGGTCCATCGGGTTCACCCTAGGAGTCCCACAAACCCTACAAATACCCAGTGTGGGTAACAGGTCAGTCTCCCCGGTGGCCATTTGCTCTAGGGGCAGTTCCCTTATTGACCTGAGAGACAAAGGGGGCACCGGAGAGCTGTGCCTGTGTAGTTACGTCACAGATTGGTGACGTGGGAGGAACCAGTTTTCTTCACATTGGTGGCAGCATGGTGGGATCAGAGTAATAGTGTGCGTGGGACCCCTACTCCCAGACACTAAAGACTACCAACGGTAACTTTCACTGCTGGGGTCTTAAGGTAAACCCAGCACTAGACGGTCAGAGTGTAGATATAATAACATAGTTACATAGTTATTAAGTTTGAAGGAAGACTTTAAGTCCATCTGGTTCAACCCATAGCCTAATCTAACATGCCCTAACATGTTGATCCAGAGGAAGGCAAAAAAAAAACATGTGGCAAATAATAAGCTCCACTTTGGGGAAAAAAATTCCTTCCCGACTCCACATACGGCAATCAGACTAGTTCCCTGGATCAACGACCTATCAAGGAATCTAGTATATATACCATGACATAGAAAGGAAAAAGAATGCAGCACTCACCCACGACCTTCATGAAAAAGTGTGTCCTTTATTCAGCGACGAAAGCTTTACAGGACATTAAGCGGCATCAGCAGGGAAGTGAGAGGGAGCGGGAGTGGAGAGAGACCGGACGACGGCCGTTTCACGCTACGGCGCTTCTACGGGTCCATATACATAAAACAGGTGATGTCATTTCCTTATAAAGGTTTAGACCCACCTGATTCTATTAACCCCTTCCCGACCTTTGACGCATACGCTGCGTCATGAAAGTCGGTGCCATTCCGACCCATGACGCAGCATATGCGTCATGGAAAGATCGCGTCCCTGCAGGCCGGGTGAAAGGGTTAACTCCCATTTCACCCGATCTGCAGGGACAGGGGGAGTGGTAGTTTAGCCAAGGGGGGGTGGCTTCACCCCCTCGTGGCTACGATCGCTCTGATTGGCTGTTGAAAGTGAAACTGCCAATCAGAGCGATTTGTAATATTTCACCTAAAAAAATGGTGAAATATTACAATCCAGCCATGGCCGATGCTGCAATATCATCGGCCATGGCTGGACACACTAATGTGCACCCACTCCACTAGAGTTGAGCGACCTTGACCTTTTTAGAGTCGAGCCGGGTTTCGCGAAACCCGACTATCTCAAAAGTCGGGTCGAGTGAAATCGGCCGATTATGACGTAAAGTCGGGATCGACCGAAACACGAAACCCAATGCAAGTCAATGGGGCAGCATAGTCGGCAGTGAGTGGGGGCCAGGAAAACACCTAGAGTGCCCATTTTAATGTCAAAACCATCCATTCTTCTTAATGAAGCTTGTCAAGCGTAATTTACCTTATAATAATTGGAAGGCATTTGAAATTGGGGTTCATTTGGCTAAAGTTGTGGTGGGTAGGGCTGGTTCAAGTAATTAGTGGGCCCAGGAAATCTGGACCACGTCACGGCAGTGGAGCAGGGAGAGGTAAGTATTTCAACTTTGCAAGTGCTGTGAACCTGAGCAAGCAGGGGGGGCCCACTCGTTGGCATTGGCACTGGCACAGGGCCCCTCAAAGTACAGCGGTGTTTGCACGGCGGGGGCGCCTCCCACCGGCAGCAACACTTTTGCGTACTATGAGAGGCCCTGTGCCAGTGACGTCGCCAACTAGTATTCCTCCCCCCACCTGATGAAGGAACCTGCACTTTCATCTGCACCTTCCTGTTTGTCCCTGTGTAAGGTGGTATGGTATGCGGGAAGGGGGACCTGACTTTCAGCAGGGTCACAATCTTGCAGTGTAGCGTGCACGGGAAATGTTGCGTTATGGGTCAATGTACCAGCAGACTCATCTATCACTGGCTGGGCAATGGGCAGGATGAGGAGGAAACACAGATATAGGCCCAAAGAATAAAGTGGGCTAAATGCAGTTCAAAATTGGTAACACAGGACTAATCAGGGGGCATTGCAGTGGAGGACAACTGGAATGAGAGGCTGACACAGAGAGTAGGCCCAAATCAGTAAGTAGTCGAAATGCAGTTCAAAATTGGCAACAGTAGTAAACAGGCGGCACAGCTTTGTTCAGTGGAGGAGAACAGCAAGGAGTGGCAGACACCGATTGTAGGCCCCAACCCAACTAGTAGGCCAAATGCAGTCTAACATTAACAACTACTTAACGAGCGCCTGAAAACGGAATTTCAGGACAGGAAACCAGGAGAACAGCAAGGAGCGGCAGACACCGATAGTAGGCCCCAAACCAACTAGTACGCCAAATGCAGTTGTTCCGTTTAACCACAATTTAATGAGAGCCTGAAGATAGAAGTTCAGGAAAGGCAACCTGGAGAACACCTTGGAGTGGAACACACCATCTCTCTACACCCCATACCCAATTTGTAGGCCTAATGCAGCGTAGTTTCCAACAACTACTAAACGAGAGCATGATGATCGAAGCATTGGCGAGGAAACCTGGGGAACACTTTGGAGTGGAACACACCATCTCTCTACAGTGGAACACACCATCTCTCTACACCCCATACCCAATTTGTAGGCCTAATGCAGCGTAGTTTCCAACAACTACTAAACGAGAGCCGGAAGATCGAAGCTCAGGAAAGGCAACCTGGAGAACACCTTGGAGTGGAACACACCATCTCTCTACACCCCATACCCAATTTGTAGGCCTAATGCAGCATAGTTTCCAACAACTACTAAACGAGAGCCGGAAGATCGAAGCTCAGGAAAGGCAACCTGGGGAACACCTTGGAGTGGAACACACCATCTCTCTACACCCCATACCCAATTTGTAGGCCCAATGCAGCGTAGTTTCCAGCAACTACTAAACGAGAGCATGATGATCGAAGCATTGGCGAGGAAACCTGGGGAACACCTTGGAGTGGAACACACCATCTCTCTACAGTGGAACACACCATCTCTCTACACCCCATACCCAATTTGTAGGCCTAATGCAGCATAGTTTCCAACAACTACTAAACGAGAGCCGGAAGATCGAAGCTCAGGAAAGGCAACCTGGAGAACACCTTTCTAGTGGAACACACCATCTCTCTACACCCCATACCCAATTTGTAGGCCTAATGCAGCGTAGTTTCCAACAACTACTAAACGAGAGCATGATGATCGAAGCATTGGCGAGGAAACCTGGGGAACACCTTGGAGTGGAACACACCATCTCTCTACAGTGGAACACACCATCTCTCTACACCCCATACCCAATTTGTAGGCCTAATGCAGCATAGTTTCCAACAACTACTAAACGAGAGCCGGAAGATCGAAGCTCAGGAAAGGCAACCTGGAGAACACCTTGGAGTGGAACACACCATCTCTCTACACCCCATACCCAATTTGTAGGCCTAATGCAGCGTAGTTTCCAACAACTACTAAACGAGAGCATGATGATCGAAGCATTGGCGAGGAAACCTGGGGAACACCTTGGAGTGGAACACACCATCTCTCTACAGTGGAACACACCATCTCTCTACACCCCATACCCAATTTGTAGGCCTAATGCAGCGTAGTTTCCAACAACTACTAAACGAGAGCATGATGATCGAAGCATTGGCGAGGAAACCTGGGGAACACCTTGGAGTGGAACACACCATCTCTCTACAGTGGAACACACCATCTCTCTACACCCCATACCCAATTTGTAGGCCTAATGCAGCGTAGTTTCCAACAACTACTAAACGAGAGCCGGAAGATCGAAGCTCAGGAAAGGCAACCTGGGGAACACCTTGGAGTGTAACAAACCCTCTCTCTACACCACGGAAGGGCTGATTCTTAGGAAGGAAGGCTGTCGGAAAGAAGCAGGGCGCGTCCGAGGGTGATTATATTCTTATTAGGTATATACTCACCCTCGGACGCGCCCTGCTTCTTTATTTGTAATGAATGTTTATTTGCAATGTGGTTTTGACTTACTCTATTTTTTTGGTAAATAATGATTTTATTATTTTCATTGTTTTGCATCTTCTTGGCAATAATATAAAGAAGACGCGACAGGACAACACTCGGTGGATGCCATATCTGTGTTTAAAATTGAAAAAACCTTTCAGTTAACTACTTGCAGGAGAAAGTTATTGTAGCTGGTGGCCATTTTTAGTACTGTACCAGATTTTTGTTGTATGTGTTTGTTTTTAATGTTAAAATGTCTGCATTTGATATCTCTCCAGTATTTTCTTTTTTATAAGCAAAATACTTATTTTTATATTTTCTGATGTTGGTTCCAGGGGTACACGGGCAGTAGTGGTGTGGCCAGTGGAGGCCTAGTGGAAGGAGTGACCGCAGACAGGCATCGAAGGCCTAAAATAATAACACATGGCTGTAGGCAATTTTAAATTGGTTCCAGGGGTACACGGGCAGCAGTGGTGTGGTCAGTGGAGGCCTAGTGGAAGGAGTGACCGCAGACAGGCATCGAAGGCCTAAAATAATAACACATGGCTGTAGGCAATTTTAAATTGGTTACAGGGGTACACGGGCAGCAGTGGTGTGGTCAGTGGAGGCCTAGTGGAAGGAGTGACCACAGACAGGCATCGAAGGCCTAAAATAATAACACATGGCTGTAGGCAATTTTAAATTGGTTCCAGGGGTACACGGGCAGCAGTGGTGTGGTCAGTGGAGGCCTAGTGGAAGGAGTGACCACAGACAGGTATCGAAGGCCTAACATAACAAAAATGTCAATACAATGGTATTGTCAGTGGCAGGCATTGAAGGATGTCAGCGCATAGACTAAACATTGGTGGAGCTGTGAGATAATTTTGCAAGTGGTAGAGCACTGTTTGAGCTGGGGGGGGGGGGGAAACTGTCTTGTGGCCGGCGGTACAGGCCCAGGGCCCCTCATATTACAACGGTGTGTCTGACGTTGGGTGCGCACCACCACCACCAGAGACACTTTATTGTACTAGGAGGGACCCAATGGCAGTGCCGTCGACCAAAAGCGGGCTCACTCACCTCTTCAGACAAACTGCACTCTCACGGGTGCTGTCGCCAAGTGTCGATACCACGGCCCCGTGTGGGGAGTTTGGCCATTTAGTGAGGTGTAAACATGTCGTATGCTGGACAATCAGGTGCAGAAAATTATGAGATTGGAAAAGGCATTCAGAATAGTCCACAGGCAAGACCTTTTCATAGGAAAGCTAGGTGTCAGCCGGGCAAGGTGGGGCAAAAGATTTCGAAATCCAGTTGTGGTTCATTTTAATGAAGGTTAGATCATCTACATTTTGGGTAGCCAGACGAGTCCTTTTTTCTGTTAGTATTGAACCTGCAGCACTGAATACTCTTTCTGATAGGACACTAGCTGCCGGGCAAGCAAGCTCCTGCAATGCATATTCTGCCAATTCTGGCCAGGTGTCTAATTTTGATGCCCAGTAATCAAATGGGAATGACGGTTGAGGGAGAACATCGATAAGGGATGAAAAATAGTTTGTAACCATACTGGACAAATGTTGTCTCCTGTCACTTTGAATTGATGCTGCAGTACCTGTCCTGTCTGCGGTCATAGCAAAATCACTCCACAACCTGGTCAGAAAACCCCTCTGGCCAACGCCACTTCTGATTTCTGCCCCTCTAACTCCTCTGGTCTGCTGGCCCCTGCAGCTCGTGTGAGAACGATCACGGGCGCTGTGTGCAGGGAATGCCAGAAGCAAACGGTCAACAAGAGTTGATTGTTTGGTTGCTAATATTAGTTCCAAGTTCTCATGTGGCATTATATTTTGCAATTTGCCTTTATAGCGAGGATCAAGGAGGCAGGCCAACCAGTAATCGTCATCATTCATCATTTTAGTTATGCGTGTGTCCCTTTTGAGGATACGTAAAGCATAATCCGCCATGTGGGCCAAAGTTCCAGTTCTCAAATCTGCGGTTGTGCTTGGTTGAGGGGCAGTTTCAGGCAAATCCACGTCACTTGTGTCCCTCAAAAAACCAGAACCCGGCCTTGCCGCGCCACCAATTTCCAGTGGCCCCGGAAAAGCTTCCTCATTAAAAATATAATCATCCCCATCATCCTCCTCGTCCTCCTCCTCCTCTTCGCCCGCTACCTCGTCCTGTACACTGCCCTGGCCAGACAATGGCTGACTGTCATCAAGGCTTTCCTCTTCCTCAGCTGCAGACGCCTGATCCTTTATGTGCGTCAAACTTTGCATCAGCAGACGCATTAGGGGGATGCTCATGCTTATTATGGCGTTGTCTGCACTAACCAGCCGTGTGCATTCCTCAAAACACTGAAGGACTTGACACATGTCTTGAATCTTCGACCACTGCACACCTGACAACTCCATGTCTGCCATCCTACTGCCTGCCCGTGTATGTGTATCCTCCCACAAAAACATAACAGCCCGCCTCTGTTCACACAGTCTCTGAAGCATGTGCAGTGTTGAGTTCCACCTTGTTGCAACGTCTATGATTAGGCGATGCTGGGGAAGGTTCAAAGAACGCTGATAGGTCTGCATACGGCTGGAGTGTACGGGCGAACGGCGGATATGTGAGCAAAGTCCACGCACTTTGAGGAGCAGGTCGGATAACCCCGGATAACTTTTCAGGAAGCACTGCACCACCAGGTTTAAGGTGTGAGCCAGGCAAGGAATGTGTTTCAGTTGGGAAAGGGAGATGGCAGCCATGAAATTCCTTCCGTTATCACTCACTACCTTGCCTGCCTCAAGATCTACAATGCCCAGCCACGACTGCGTTTCTTTCTGCAAGAACTCGGACAGAACTTCCGCGGTGTGTCTGTTGTTGCCCAAACACTTCATAGCCAATACAGCCTGCTGACGTTTGCCAGTAGCTGCCCCATAATGGGAGACCTGGTGTGCAACAGTGGCAGCTGCGGATGGAGTGGTTGTGCGACTGCGGTCTGTGGACGAGCTCTCGCTTCTGCAGGAGGACGAAGAGGAGGAGGAGGGGGTGCGAACGGCTACAGCCAATTGTTTCCTAGACCGTGGGCTAGGCAGAACTGTCCCAAACTTGCTGTCCCCTGTGGACCCTGCATCCACCACATTTACCCAGTGTGCCGTGATGGACACGTAACGTCCCTGGCCATGCCTACTGGTCCATGCATCTGTTGTCAGGTGCACCTTTGTGCTCACAGATTGCCTGAGTGCATGGATGATGCGCTCTTTAACATGCTGGTGGAGGGCTGGGATGGCTTTTCTGGAAAAAAAGTGTCGACTGGGTAGCTCGTAGCGTGGTACAGCGTAGTCCATCAGGGCTTTGAAAGCTTCGCTTTCAACTAACCGGTAGGGCATCATCTCTAACGAGATTAGTCTAGCTATGTGTGCGTTCAAACCCTGTGTACGCGGATGCGAGGCTAAGTACTTCCTTTTTCTAACCATAGTCTCATGTAGGGTGAGCTGGACTGGAGAGCTGGAGATCGTGGAACTAGCGGGGGTGCCGGTGGACATGGCAGACTGAGAGACGGTGGGAGATGGTATTGTTGCCACCGGTGCCCTAGATGCAGTGTTTCCTACTACGAAAATGGTGATTCCCTGACCCTGACTGCTTTGGCCTGGCAAAGAAACCTGCACAGATACTGCAGGTGGTGCGGAAAATGGTGGCCCTACACTGCCGGAAGGGATGTTGCGTTGCTGACTAGCTTCATTGGCCGAGGGTGCTACAACCTTAAGGGACGTTTGGTAGTTAGTCCAGGCTTGCAAATGCATGGTGGTTAAATGTCTATGCATGCAACTTGTATTGAGACTTTTCAGATTCTGTCCTCTGCTTAAGGTAGTTGAACATTTTTGACAGATGACTTTGCGCTGATCAATTGGATGTTGTTTAAAAAAATGCCAGACTGCACTCTTTCTAGCATCGGATACCTTTTCAGGCATTGCAGACTGAGCTTTAACCGGATGGCCACGCTGTCCTCCAACAGGTTTTGGCTTTGCCACGCGTTTTGGGCAAGATACGGGCCCGGCAGATGGAACCTGTTGCGATGTTGATGCCTGCTGCGGCCCCTCCTCCTCCGCTTCAGAACTGCTGCCGCCTGCACCCTGTTCCCCCAATGGCTGCCAATCGGGGTCAAGAACTGGGTCATCTATTACCTCTTCTTGTAGCTTGTGTGCAACTTCGTCTGTGTCACCGTGTCGGTCGGTGGTATAGCGTTCGTGATGGGGCAACATAGTCTCATCAGGGTCTGATTCTTGATCAGCACCCTGCGAGGGCAATGTTGTGGTCTGAGTCAAAGGACCAGCATAGTAGTCTGGCTGTGGCTGTGCATCAGTGCACTCCATGTCAGATTCAACTTGTAATGGGCATGGACTGTTAACTGCTTCACTTTCTAAGCCAGGGACGGTATGTGTAAAGAGCTCCATGGAGTAACCCGTTGTGTCGCCTGCTGCATTCTTCTCTGTTGTTGTTTTTGCTGAAGAGGACAAGGAAGCGACTTGTCCCTGACCGTGAACATCCACTAACGACGCGCTGCTTTGACATTTACCAGTTTCACGAGAGGAGGCAAAAGAGCTAGAGGCTGAGTCAGCAAGATAAGCCAAAACTTGCTCTTGCTGCTCCGGCTTTAAAAGCGGTTTTCCTACTCCCAGAAAAGGGAGCGTTCGAGGCCTTGTGTAGCCAGACGACGAACCTGGCTCCACAGCTCCAGACTTAGGTGCAATATTTTTTTTCCCACGACCAGCTGATGCTCCACCACTACCACTACCCTCATTACCAGCTGACAATGAACGCCCCCGGCCACGACCTCTTCCACCATACTTCCTCATTGTTTTAAAAACGTAAACAAACTAACGGTATTTGTTGCTGTCACACAAATTACACGGTGAGCTATAACTTCAGTATGATTTAGCTACCCCTTTACAGGTGAGTGAGACCACAACGAAAATCAGGCACAATGTTACACACTCTGTTGTTGGTGGCAACAAATGAGAGAGATGCCACACACGCAGGACTGTCACTGAAGCACAAATGTAAATATTAATCTCCCACTGATTTGTTTTTTTTTTTTTTTTTTCAGGGAGACTTTAGGAAAAAAAAAATAATAGAATAAAATGATTTTTTCAGGAAGAATTTAGAAACCAAATAAAATAAAATGATTTTTTCAGGGAGAATTTAGAAAACAAATAAAACAAAAAAAGGCTTTCTATGGCCCACTGAGTGAGAGATGACGCACACAGGAGTCAGGAGTGGCACACAAGCCCAGAGGCCAATATTTATCTCCCACTGATTGATGTAGTGATTTTTTCAGGTAGATTTTGGAACCCAAATCAAGCTAAAAAAATAATAGGCTTTCTATGGCCCACAATTGGAGAGAGAGAGAGAGATGGCACACCCAGGAGTCAAGACTGGCACACAAGCAGAAAGGGCAATATTAATCTCCCACTGATTTGTTTTTTTTTGTTTTTTTTCAGGGAGACTTTAGGAAAAAAAAATAATAGAATAAAATGATTTTTTCAGGAAGAATTTAGAAACCAAATAAAATAAAATGATTTTTTCAGGAAGAATTTAGAAAACAAATAAAACAAAAAAAGGCTTTCTATGGCCCACTGAGTGAGAGATGACGCACACAGGAGTCAGGAGTGGCACACAAGCCCAGAGGCCAATATTTATCTCCCACTGATTGATGTAGTGATTTTTTTCAGGTAGATTTTGGAACCCAAATCAAGCTAAAAAAATAATAGGCTTTCTATGGCCCACAATTGGAGAGAGAGAGAGAGATGGCACACCCAGGAGTCAAGACTGGCACACAAGCAGAAAGGGCAATATTAATCTCCCACTGATTTGTTTTTTTTGTTTTTTTTTTTCAGGGAGACTTTAGGAAAAAAAAATAATAGAATAAAATTATTTTTTCAGGAAGAATTTAGAAACCAAATAAAATAAAATGATTTTTTCAGGGAGAATTTAGAAAACAAATAAAACAAAAAAAGGCTTTCTATGGCCCACTGAGTGAGAGATGACGCACACAGGAGTCAGGAGTGGCACACATGCCCAGAGGCCAATATTTATCTCCCACTGATTGATGTAGTGATTTTTTCAGGTAGATTTTGGAACCCAAATCAAGCTAAAAAAATAATAGGCTTTCTATGGCCCACAATTAGAGAGAGAGAGAGAGATGGCACACCCAGGAGTCAAGACTGGCACACAAGCAGAAAGGGCAATATTAATCTCCCACTGATTTTTTTTTTTTTTTTTTTTCAGGGAGACTTTAGGAAAAAAAAATAATAGAATAAAATGATTTTTTCAGGAAGAATTTAGAAACCAAATAAAATAAAATGATTTTTTCAGGGAGAATTTAGAAAACAAATAAAACAAAAAAAGGCTTTCTATGGCCCAATGAGTGAGAGCTGACGCACACAGGAGTCAGGAGTGGCACACAAGCCCAGAGGCCAATATTTATCTCCCACTTTTTTTTTTTTGTTCCAGGGAAAATTTATAAACCCAATAAAAAAAATAATAAATAGGCTTTCTATGGCCCACTATCTGAGAGACAGAGAGAGATGGCACGCTTAGGACTGGCACACAAGCCCAAAGGCCAATATTAATCTCCCTTTTTTTTTTAGGGAGAATTTATAAAACAAAAAAAAAATAAATAAATAGGCTTTCTATGGCCCACTATTTGTGAGAGAGATGGCACGCTCAGGACTGGCACACAAGCCCAAAGGCCAATATTAATCTCCCACTGATTGATTTATTGATTTTTTCAGGTAGAATTTAGAACCCAAATAAAGCAAAAAAATAAAAAAAAGGGCTTTCTATGGCCCACTGAGTGAGTGATGACGCACACAGGAGTCAGGAGTGGCACACAAGCCCTGAGGCCAATATTTTTCTCCCACTGATTGATGTAGTGATTTTTTCAGGTACATTTTAGAACCCAAATCAAGCAAAAAAATAAATAGGCTTTCTATGGCCCACTATTTGTGAGAGAGATGGCACGCTAAGGACTGGCACACAAGCCCAGAGGCCAATATTAATCTCCCACTTTTTTTTTTTTGGTTCCAGGGAAAATTTATAAACCCAATAAAAAAAAAAAAATAGGCTTTCTATGGCCCACTATCTGAGAGAGAGAGATGGCACGCTTATGACTGGCACACAAGCCCAAAGGCCAATATTAATCTCCCACTGATTGATTTATTGATTTTTTCAGGTAGAATTTAGAACCCAAATAAAGCAAAAAAAAAAAAAAATGGGCTTTTTATGGCCCACTGAGTGAGTGATGATGCACACAGGAGTCAGGAGTGGCACACAAGCCCTGAGGCCAATATTTTTCTCCCACTGATTGATGTAGTGATTTTTTCAGGTAGATTTTAGAACCAAAATCAAGCAAAAAAATAAATAGGCTTTCTATGGCCCACTGAGTGAGAGATGACACAGACAGGGATGGCACTCTAGCAGAAATGTCAAACTTAATCTCCCACAAAAAAAAAAAAAAAAAAAAAACAGGGAGTGTCCTTCAATTACTATCTCCCTGCAGTAATCTCAGCCAGGTATGGCAGGCAGCAATAAGGAGTGGACTGATGCACAAATTAAATAAAAAGTGTGGACAAACAAAAAAGATAGCTGTGCAGAAAGGAAGGAACAAGAGGATTTGTGCTTTGAAAAAAGCTGTTGGTTTGCACAGCGGCGTACACACAGCAATGCAGCTATCAGGGAGCCTTCTAGGGCAGCCCAATGAGCTACAGCGCTGAGGGGGAAAAAAAAAAAATGTAGCTTCCACTGTCCCTGCACACCGAAGGTGGTGTTGGGCAGTGGAAATCGCTACAGCACAAGCGGTTTGGTGGTTAATGGACCCTGCCTAACGCTATCCCTGCTTCTGACGAAGCGGCAGCAACCTCTCCCTAAGCTCAGATCAGCAGCAGTAACATGGCGGTCGGCGGGAACTACCCTTTATAGCCCCTGTGACGCCGCAGACAGCAAGCCAATCACTGCAATGCCCTTCTCTAAGATGGTGGGGACCAGGACCTATGTCATCACGCTGCCCACACTCTGCGTTTACCTTCATTGGCTGAGAAATGGCGCTTTTCGCGTCATTGAAACGCGACTTTGGCGCGAAAGTCGCGTACCGCATGGCCGACCCCGCACAGGGGTCGGATCGGGTTTCATGAAACCCGACTTTGCCAAAAGTCGGCGACTTTTGAAAATGAACGACCCGTTTCGCTCAACCCTACACTCCACTCCTCCGATCGCCCCCCCAGCCCCCCGATCTGCGGTCTGCTCCTCTCGGTCCTGTGTTCCGCTCCCCCGTCCTCCTGTCCGCTCCCCCCGTGCTCCAATCAAACCCCCCCGCGCTCCAATCAAACCCCCCCGCACTCCGATCCCCCCCCCGCACAGCGATCCCCCCCGCACAGCGATTCCCCCCCCCGTGCTCCGATCCACCCGCCCGCACAGCGATCCCCCACTCCGTGCTCCAATCCACCCCCCCGTGTTCCGGTCCACCCCCCCCCCCGTGCTCCGACGCCCCCCCGTGCCCTGATCTCCCCCCCTTATACTTACCTGGCCTCCCGGGGACCGTCCGTCTTCTTTCCTGGGCGCCGCCATCTTCCAAAATGGCGGGCGCATGTGCAGTGCGCCCACCGAATCTGCCGGCCGGCAGATTCATTCCAGAGTGAATTTTGATCACTGAGATATAACCTATCTCAGTGATCAAAATAAAAAAAAAAAGTAAATGACCCCCCCCCCCCCCTTTGTCACCCCCATAGGTAGGGACAATAAAAAAAATACTTTTTTTTTTTCCCCACTAAGGTTGGGGTAAGAACTAGGGTTAGGGTTAGGGTTAGGGGTAGGGTTAGGGTTAGGGGTAGGGTTAGGGGTAGGGTTAGGGTTAGGGGTAGGGTTAGGGTTAGGGGTAGGGTTAGGGGTAGGGTAGGGGTTAGGGGTAGGGTTAGGGGTAGGGTTAGGGTTTCGGTATGTGCACACGTATTCTGTTCCTCTGCGGATTTTTCCACTGCGGATTTGATAAATCCGCAGTGCTAAACCGCTGCGGATTTATCGCGGATTTACCATGTTTTTTCTGCGCATTTCAATGCGGTTTTACAACAGCGATTTTCTATTTGAGCAGTTGTAAAACCGCTGCGGAATCCGCAGAAAGAAGTGACATGCTGCGGAATATAAACCGCTGCGTTTCCGTGCAGTTTTTCCGCAGCATGTGTACAGCGATTTTTGTTTCCCATAGGTTTGCATTGAACTGTAAACTCATGGGAAACTGCTGCGGATCCGCAGCGTTTTCCGCAGCGTGTGCACATACCTTTAGAATTAGGCTATGTGCACACGGTGCGGATTGGCCGCTGCGGATCCGCAGCAGAGTTCCATCAGGTTTACAGTACCATGTAAACATATGGAAAGCCAAATCCGCTGTGCCCATGGTGCGGAAAATACCGCGCGGGAACGCTGCGTTGTATTTTCCGCAGCATGTCAATTCTTTGTGCGGATTCCGCAGCGTTTTACACCTGTTCCTCAATGGGAATCCACAGGTGAAATCCGCACAAAAAACACTGGCAATCCGCGGTAAATCCGCAGGTAAAACGCAGTGCCTTTTACCCGCGGATTTTTCAAAAATGGTGCTGAAAAATCTCATACGAATCCGCAACGTTGGCACATAGCCTTAGGGCTAGGGTTGGGTTGGAATTAGGGTTGTGGTTAGGGTTAGGGGTGTGTTGGGGTTACGGGTGTGTTGGGGTTAGGGTTGTGATTAGGGTTACGGCTACAGTTGGGATAAGGGTTAGGGGTGTGTTGGAGTTAGAATTGAGGGGTTTCCACTGTTTAGGCACATCAGGGGGTCACCAAACGCAACATGGCGCCACCATTAATTCCAGCCAATCTTGTATTCAAAAAGTCAAATGGTGCTCCCTCACTTCCGAGCCCCGACGTGCACCCAAACAGTGGTTTACCCCCACATATGGGGTACCAGCGTACTCAGGACAAACTGCGCAACAATTACTGGGGTCCAATTTCTCCTGTTACCCTTGTGAAAATAAAGAAATGCTTGCTAAAACATCATTTTTGAGGAAAGAAAAATGATTTTTTATTTTCACGGCTCTGCGTTGTAAACGTCTGTGAAGCACTTGGGGGTTCAAAGTGCTCACCACATATCTAGATAAGTTCCTTGGGGGGTCTAGTTTCTAAAATGGGGTCACTTGTGGGGGGTTTCTACTGTTTAGGCACACCAGGGGCTCTGCAAACGCAATGTGACGCCCGCAGACCATTCCATCAAAGTCTGCATTTCAAAAGTCACTACTTCCCTTCTGAGCCCCGACGTGTGCCCAAACAGTGGTTTACCCCCACACATGGGGTATCAGCGTACTCAGGAGAAACTGGACAACAACTTTTGGGGTCCAATTTCTCCTGTAACCCTTGGGAAAATAAAAAATTCTGGGCTAAATAATTATTTTTGAGGAAAGAAAACGTATTTATTATTTTCACGGCTCTGCATTATAAACTTCTATGAAGCACTTGGGGGTTCAAAGTGCTCACCACACATCTAGATAAGTTCCTTTCGGGGTCTAGTTTCCAAAATGGGGTCACTTGTGGGGGGTTTCTACTGTTTAGGCACATCAGGGGCTCTGCAAACGCAACGTGATGCCCGCAGAGCATTCCATCAAAGTCTGCATTTCAAAACGTTACTACTTCAATTCCGAGCCCCGGCATGTGCCCAAACAGTAGTTTACCCCCACATATGGGGTATCACCGTACTCAGGAGAAACTGGACAACAAATATTGGGGTCAAATTTTTCCTGTTACCCTTGGGAAAATTAAAAAATTCTGGGCTAAATAATTATTTTTGAGGAAAGAAAACGTATTTATTATTTTCACGGCTCTGCATTATAAACTTCTATGAAGCACTTGGGGGTTCAAAGTGCTCACAACACATCTAGATAAGTTCCTTTCGGGGTCTAGTTTCGAAAATGGGGTCACTTGTGGGGGTTTCTACTGTTAAGCCACATCAGGGGCTCTGCAAACGCAACGTGACGCCCACAGAGCATTCCATCAAAGTCTGCATTTCAAAATGTCACTACTTCACTTCCGAGCCCCGGCATGTGCTCAAACAGTGGTTTACCCCCACATATGGGGTATCAGCGTACTCAGGAGAAACTGGACAACAACTTTTGGGGTCAAATTTCTCCTGTTACCCTTTGTAAAATAAAAAATTGCAGGCTAAAATATCATTTTTGAGAAAATATTTTTTTTTTTTTCATGGCTCTGCGTTATAAACTTCTGTGAAGCACTTGGGGGTTCAAAGTCCTCACCACACATCTAGATTAGTTCCTTTGGGGGTCTAGTTTCCAAAATGGGGTCATTTCTGGGGGATCTCCAATGTTTAGGCACACAGGGGCTCTCCAAACGTGACATGGTGTCCGCTAATGATTGGAGCTAATTTTCCATTTAAAAAGCCAAATGGCGTGCCATCCCTTCCGAGCCCTGCCGTGCGCCCAAACAGTGATTTACCCCCACATATGGGGTATCAGCGTACTCAGGACAAACTGGACAACAATATTTGGGGTCCAATTTCTCCTATTATCCTTGGCAAAATAGGAAATTCCAGGCTAAAAAATCATTTTTGAGGAAAGAAAAATTATTTTTTATTTTCATGGCTCTGCGTTATAAACTTCTGTGAAGCACCTGGGGGTTTAAAGTGCTCAATATGCATCTAGATAAGTTCCTTGGGGGGTCTAGTTTCCAAAATGGGGTCACTTGTGGGGGAGCTCCAATGCATAGGCACACAGGGGCTCTCCAAACGCGACATGGTGTCCGCTAACAATTGGAGCTAATTTTCCATTCAAAAAGTCAAATGGCGCGCCTTCCCTTCCGAGCCCTGCCATGTGCCCAAACAGTGGTTTACCCCCACATATGAGGTATCGGCGTACTCGGGAGAAATTGCCCAACAAATTTTATAATCCATTTTATCCTACTGCCCATGTGAAAATGAAAAAATTGAGGCGAAAACAATTTTTTTGTGAAAAAAAAGTACTTTTTCATTTTTACAGATCAATTTGTGAAGCACCTGAGGGTTTAAAGTGCTCACTAGGCATCTAAATAAGTTCCTTGGGGCGTCTAGTTTCCAAAATGGGGTCACTTGTGGGGGAGCTCCAATTTTTAGGCACACGGGGGCTCTCCAAACGTGACATGGTGTCCGCTAAAGAGTGGAGCCAATTTTTGATTCAAAAAGTCAAATGGTGCTCCTTCCCTTCCAAGCCCTGCCGTGCGCCCAAACAGTGGTTTACCCCCACATATGAGGTATCAGCGTACTCAGGACAAATTGCACAACAACTTTCGTGGTTCAGTTTCTCCTTTTACCATTGGGAAAATAAAAAAATTGTTGCTAAAAGATAATTTTTGTGACTAAAAAGTTAAATGTTCATTTTTTCCTTTCATGTTGCTTCTGCTGCTGTGAAGCACCTGAAGGGTTAATAAACTTCTTGAATGTGGTTTTGAGTACCTTGAGGGGTGCAGTTTTTAGAATGGTGTCACTTTTGGGTATTTTCAGCCATATAGACCCCTCAAACTGACTTCAAATGTGAGGTGGTCCTTAAAAAAAATGGTTTTGTAAATTTCGTTGTAAAAATGACAAATCGCTGGTCAAATTTTAACCCTTATAACTTCCTAACAAAAAAAAATTTTGTTTCCAAAATTGTGCTGATGTAAAGTAAACATGTGGGAAATGTTATTTATTAACTATTTTGTGTCACATATCTCTCTGGTTTAACAGAATAAAAATTCAAAATGTGAAAATTGGGAAATTTTCAAAATTTTCGCCAAATTTCCATTTTTATCACAAATAAACGCAGAATTTATTGACCTAAATTTACCACTAACATGAAGCCCAATATGTCACGAAAAAACAATCTCAGAACCGCTAGGATCCGTTGAAGCGTTCCTGAGTTATTACCTCATAAAGGGACACTGGTCAGAATTGCAAAAAACGGCAAGGTCTTTAAGGTCAAAATAGGCTGGGTCATGAAGGGGTTAATTACAAAATGTGCGATAAAAACAAAACAGTCTCTTAATACAGAATACTATACTACAAGGATATTATATGAACACTTCCATATCCAATTTGTCGTTAAGACCACCCGGTCCTTGAGCGTTAGTTTTGAGGATCCATTCAGCCTCGCGCTGCAGGAGTAGACGGTCATGATTACCGCCATACTGTGGGAATTTAACTATCTCTAGACCTGCGAAGCGCAACTGACCAGGATCACCGCTATGCGCCTCCACCATATGTCTCACAAAGCGCACGCGTCCCTTGCCTGTCAGAATTGAATTGTAATGCTCACGGATTCGGACTATGAGTGGTCTAATCGTCTTCCCGATATAAAATCGGTGACAGGGGCAGAAAATGACATATACTAAGAATCTACTCTTGCAGGTTATGAAATCCTTTACGTAATGTTCAATTATGCCGATTCGCAATGGATTGTCCGTTTTGTGCAAGTGACATACACTGCAGTTGCCGCATTTATAATTACCTCGCGGCGTAGTTTTATTCATCCAATTGTTTGTTGATGGTAAGAGTCTATTTTTTACAATGAGATCTCCTATATTAACTGACCGTTTGTAAGCGAACAAGGGGGAAGTCTCTGGAAGGTTTCTGAAATCAGCGTCTTTTTGCAGCACATGCCAATTTTTTCGTATTGCTGCTTGTATGTCCTTATCTAATGGGCTATGTTTGAACGTGAACCTACGATTTTTATTGCGGCTTCCACTCGCATTATTGATTTTATTTTTACTTTTTTTCCCCTTTTCTAACAGCTAACGTTGGGATAACCTAGCCGCTCTAGGTTCTGCCTGTTCGAGAACACCTACTGGATATCCCCTGTTCAAAAGACGTCTTTTTAACTCATCCACCTGATTTTTGTAGTTTTCCTCGTCATTATTAATTTTTCGCAATCTGACCATCTGACTAAACGGGATACTATGCTTTGTGTGATTCGGATGCACACTTTTGAAATGTAAAATATTATTTGTGGCTGTACTTTTTCTGTGGACTTTTGTTACAATAGTTTCATTTTTAATTTCCACTTTAACATCTAAAAACTCTAATTCTCTATTGCTAAATACAGAGGTGAATTTCATGTTTTCATCATTATTGTTGTTTAGGAACGTTACAAATTCATTGAATGTGGATTCTCCACCATCCCATACCATGAAAATGTCATCGGCGAATCTTAAATAAAGCCGTATATGGCGAAGGTATGGATTCTGGGGTCCGGTGACATGTTTCTCCTCAAACGCTGCTAAAAACAGATTTGCGAAGACACATGCCACCGGGGTCCCCATCGCAGTGCCAACTTTTTGGAGATACCATCTATCTAGGAACTTGAAAGCATTATGCGACAGAACAAATTCAAGACTGTCTAACACAAATGAAATGAAATTCTTATCTTTTTCTGTATTCATCAGAATACGATGAATTGCCTCCAAACCCTTTTGTTGTGGGATTCTTGTATAGAGGTTGACGATGTCAATTGATGCGAGAGCAAACGTTGGTTGCCACTGAAAGTCCTTGAGGGCTAACAAAAAATCCCCTGAATCCTTTACAAAGGAGGGGATCTTGGATAGCAATGGTTTTAATAACCAATCCAAAAATTGGGAAAGCGGTTCCGTTAATGATTCTTTACCCGAAATTATTGGTCGACCTGGAGGTTTTTCCGCACTTTTGTGAATTTTTGGGATGCTGTACCAATGCGCAAAATTTGGAAATTCTGGCAGTAATTTTTCTGCTCTCCCTTTTGTCAACGTCCCCTTTTCCACATACTTCCTTAATAGACTCCTCAATTTTTCTTTAAATTTACCAGTGGGATTGCTGTCTAGAATAATATACGTGTCTGTATCATTAAGCTGAGATAACGCCTCCTCAATATAATAAGATCTCTCTAGCAACACAATATTACCGCCTTTGTCGGCTTTTCGAATGATAACATCATCCCAAGCCTGTATCTCTCTTAAGGCTCTTTCTTCCTGCACTGACAGATTTTTCGATGGTTTTCTGTATAATATTGCCTCTATATCTTTAACAACTAGATCTTGAAAGAGATCAATCGTATTCCCTGGTGATATCGGTGGCATCCAACTAGATTTGACCCCTCCCACAAACGGATCAATTGATGTGGATATCGGAGACATGGGCACTCTTTCATCTAGAGCCTCAATATCTCTGCTCAACTCTACTAACACGTTTGTCATTTCTATATCTTTCGGGTCCATGACCGGATAAGCCATGAATCCCAAAGATCCAATTGTAACTGGACAATCAGTAGTAACTGGCACAGACTCTCTCTCATAATTATTTTTGCAAAAATGTTTATACAAATGTAACTTTCTGACACTCTTGAACAAGTTCACTTTAAAGTCACATAAATCAAATGATTCCGGGAGACAGAAATTTAATCCACGTGAGAGCACCTTCTCCTGACGTATCGTGAGAGTTTTTTTCGATAAATTGATGATTTGTAAGGTTTTTTCATTTTCACTTACAACACTTGAATCATTTACCGCCTCCACGATACTTGCTTGTGTTTTTTTAACGCGCTTTTTTCTCTCTCCCCGTCTGATTTTTTTCCCCCTAAAGGGATAAGGGGGGGGGGGAGATTTGCTGAAGTGGACGGGACCTCTACACTAAGGTCCTCAGCAGCACTAGAGTCAGAGTCAGTGATCCAGCCATCTCTCACGACTTTCGGTTTCTTTGTAAATTTCCTGGAGCGATTTTTAGTAAATGCTTTTCTTGGATTGTTTCTGTTCCATGAAAACATCTGTCCCATTTCGAAATCCTTCTTATCACGAAGGAATTTTTCTTTTTTCTTTTCTTTAGTTTCCATCTGAATCACCATCAGCCTTTTTTCCAGTTTTTTCCCAAAATTATTAAAATTTTCTTCATTAATACGCGAGGACAACTCCTCTTTCGACTTTTCCAATTGCTCGCAAACTATGTTATAGTCCTTTTCGTTTTGTGCAATTACTAATAGGAGTAACTTTTGTGAACATTCTAGGTGGATTTGTTCCCAGGCTTTTAAAAACATGGGATCCTCCCTGAATTAAGAAATGTCCTTATAAACTCTAAGACCTCTCGGCACTCGATTGCATTCAGCATAGGATTTCAAAGATTTTATTGTCCAATACAATCGAATTTCTCTTTCCGCCAAAGAGTATATCTTAGACTCCAATGTTTTGCTGCTAATTAATTCTAGTTCATCCTTGTAGTTGCAGTCCATAAAAAACTCCACCGCTCCCTCTCTGCCTGCAAGTAATCCACTTGAAACTTCTCGATCCTTTGCCAGATCCACTGCTCCTTCCATATTAATTTCCATGATGGAAAACAATAATCGCTGTAGAATAGGGCTCGTGCTCAGGTCCACACAAGAAAATATCCACTGAAAAAATCACTTCTCCAACAAGAATAAGTAAATGACCGGCACCGAGTTCCACTAGCCAGCAACAGGAGCTCTGCAACTGTGATCTGATTAGGCAGGACGAATAAAGTCTCCACATGAATTAAGGGAGGTGCTGTACGTCTGCAAGAGCTAGTCCAAAACCATGACATAGAAAGAAAAAAGAATGCAGCACTCACCCACGACCTGCTGATGCCCCTTAATGTCCTGTAAAGCTTTCGTCGCTGAATAAAGGACACACTTTTTCATGAAGGTCGTGGGTGAGTGCTGCATTCTTTTTTCTTTCTATGTCATGGTTTTGGACTAGCTCTTGCAGATGTACAGCACCTCCCTTAATTCATGTGGAGACTTTATTCGTCCTGCCTAATCAGATCACAGTTGCAGAGCTCCTGTTGCTGGCTAGTGGAACTCGGTGCCGGTCATTTACTTATTCTTGTTGGAGAAGTGATTTCATCTAGTATATATACCCTGCAACATTATACTTTTCAAGAAAGATATCCAATCCCCTCTTAAATTTAAGTAATGAATCACTCATTACAACATCATACAGCAGAGAGTTCCATAGTCTGCTCTTACAGTAAAGAACCCGCGTCTGTTATTATGCCTAAACCTTCTTTCCTCCAGACGTAGAGGATGCCCCCTTGTCCCTGTCTCAGGTCTATGATTAAAAAGATCAACAGAAAGGTCTTTGTACTGTCCCCTCATATATTTATACATTAAAATAAGATCACCCCTTAGTCTTCATTTTTCCAAACTAGATAGACCCAAGTGTAATAACCTATCTTGGTATTGCAGACCCCCCCAGTCCTCTAATAACCTTGGTCGCTCTTCTCTGCACCCGCTCTTGTTCAGCTATGTCTTTCTTATACACCGGAGACCAGAACTGTGCACAGTATTCTAAGTGTGGTCGAACTAGTGACTTGTATAGAGGTAAAATTATGTTCTCCTCATGTGCATCTATGCCTCTTTTAATCGATCCCATTATTTTATTTGCCTTTGTAGCAGCTGCCTGACACTGGCCACTGAACATGAGTTTGTCATCCACCCATACACCCAGGTCTTTTTCATTGACGGTTTTGCCAAGAGTTTTAGAATTAAGCGCATAGTTATACATCTTATTACTTCTACCCAAGTGCATGACCTTACATTTATCCCCATTAAAGCTCATTTGCCATTTATCAGCCCAAGCTTCTAGTTTACATAAATCATCCTGTAATATAAAATTGTCCTCCTCTATATTGATTACCCTGCAGAGTTTAGTGTCATCTGCAAATATTGAAATTCTGCTCTGAATGCCACCTACAAGGTCATTAATAAATATGTTAAAAAGAAGAGGGCCCAATACTGACCCCTGTGGTACCCCACTGCTAGCCGCGACCCAGCCCGAGTGTGCTCCATTAATAACCACCCTTTGTTCCCTATCCCTGAGCCAGCTCTTAACCCACTTACACATATTTTCCCCTATCCCCATTATTCTCATTTTATGTATCAACATTTTGTGTGGCACCATATCAAAAGCTTTTGAAAAGTCCATATACACTACATCCACTGGGTTCCCTTGGTCCAGTCCGGAACTTACCTCTTCATAGAAATTGATCAGATTAGTCTGACATGAACGGTCCCTAGTAAACCCGTGCTGATATTGGGTCATGAGGTTATTCCTCTTCAGATACTCCAGTATAGCATCCCCTAGAATGCCCTCCAGGATTTTACCCACAGTAGAGGTTAAGCTTACTGGCCTATAATTACCGAGTTCAGTTTTTGTCCCTTTTTTGAATATTGGCACCACATTTGCTATACGCCAGTCCTGTGGTACATACCCTGTTATTATGGAGTCTTTAAAGATTAAAAATAATGGTCTATCAATGATTGAACTTATGTCACGCCATAAGCTGCGTTAAAGGGGCAGAACGGCGTACTGCGACCCGCACCTGTCCCTACCACTTTAATGGGGCCCTGACTTTCCCTTATCTTCGGGGTACCTATGATGGTTAGGAGGCCCGAGCCGCCAGCGTATCCCTGTCTCCTGTGCAGGCCCTATCAGTGGCCCCCTATCCCCCCAAAAGAGGTGGACTGCACCCGTTTAATAATACAACAAGTAACAGGGTATACAGACAAGGTAACTAAAAGTCTCAAACTCACCAAATGCTCATGCAACCACAGAGAAAACACAAAGAAGGGAAGAGAAGGAATAAACTAGGAAGGAAAACAGGTTAAACATGCAACCAAAACCGCAGACACCAATCTCTGTAAATAAACCTCCAACACTAACACTACGCTCCTTCAACCTCCAAGCCAGGTAGTAGAACTGATCACTGACAATAGCTGAAGTCAGAACTGGGTCTATATAGTGGATCAGATTACAAAATCCACTTCAGCTGAGAGAGACCCAGCTCTCAGCAATAAGGTTAACTCCTGCACTGCTGGCACAAAGCAGCCAGGTCAGAATATAGGTGAAGAGCTTCTGTTCACTGTGTGTGAATGAGGCCCAGAGCGCTGCGGTTCTCTGGATCCTCTCTGTCACGGTAGCCCCGTGACAGTACCCCCCCTTCTATGAGGGACCTCCGGAACCTCAGGACCAGGTTTCTCAGGATGAGCTGTATGAAATGCCCGAACTGTTGTGAATTCTGTGGCCAAGCTCCCTCCTGTGGTCGTGAGTGGTACTGCGGCTGGTTCTGTCTATAAGCTTCCTTTGGTGGATGAGAGTGGTACTGCGGCTTCTGAGTTTCCTTCCTCAGGTGATGAGGTTAAGTCGTTAGGTGCTGCTCTATTTAACTCCACCTGGTGCTTTGATCCTGGCCTCCAGTCAATGTTCTAGTATTGGTTTTGCTTCCTCCTGGATCGTTCCTGTGGCCTCTCTATCCTGCATAAGCTAAGTTCTGCTTGTGTTATTTTTGTTTGCTATATTTTCTGTCCAGCTTGCTATATTGGTTTTTTCTTGCTTGCTGGGAGCTCTGAGACGCAGAGGGAGCACCTCCGTACCGTTAGTCGGTGCGGAGGGTCTTTTTGCCCCTCTGCGTGGTTGTTTGTAGGTTTTTGTGTTGACCGCAAAGCTATCTTTCCTATCCTCGGTCTATTCAGTAAGTCGGGCCTCACTTTGCTAAATCTATTTCATCTCTGTGTTTGTATTTAATCTTTACTCACAGTCATTATATGTGGGGGGCTGCCTTTTCCTTTGGGGAATTTCTCTGAGGCAAGGTAGGCTTATTTTTCTATCTTCAGGGCTAGTTAGTTTCTCAGGCTGTGCCGAGTTGCATAGGGAGCGTTAGGCGCAATCCACGGCTACCTCTAGTGTGGTGTGTTAGGATTAAGGATTGCAGTCAGCAGAGTTTCCACGTCTCAGAGCTTGTCCTATGTTTTTGGTAAATGTCAGGTCACCTTGTGTGCTCTGAACTTCAAGGTCCATTGTGGTTCTGAATTACCTGTTCATAACACCGAACCAACCTAACCGCATGGACATCGGCAGCAGGTACCCACGTCCTTTCCTCAGGACCGTACCCTCTCCAGTGTACCAGATATTGTAGGGATCGACGAACTAAAAGAGAATCCATAACCCTGGAAATCTGGAACTCGAGATTTCTATCAACAAGGACCGGAGATGGAGGTGAAGTGGACTGATTGGATGACACCACAACCTTTTTGAGTAAGGAGCGATGAAAAACATTATGGATCTTAAATGACTGAGGCAAAGCCAGCAGAAAAGCAACGGAATTCACAACGGCCACAATCTTATAAGGGCCAATGAACCTAGGGCCCAATTTCCACGAGGGAACTCTCAGCTTAATATTTTTCGAGGACAACCAAACCCAATCACCCACACAGAGGTCCGAATCTTCCACACGTCTCCGATCAGCCGCATTCTTATACCTGGAACCAATCCTCTTTAATTTTTCAAGAACCCCTTGCCATACGGACGTGATGGATGAAGAAAACCTCTCCTCTTCAGGAACACCTGAGGAATCCCTCCTATTAAATGAACTAGATTGATGATGAAAACCATATGCCCCGAAAAACGGGGACTTACCAGTAGACTGATGAGTACGATTGTTTATAGCAAATTCTGCTAGCGGTAAGTATTTAACCCAGTCCTCCTGATTCTCTGAGATGAAACACCTGAGATAAGTCTCAAGATTTTGATTTACGCGTTCAGTTTGACCATTGAATTGAGGATGAAAAGCTGAAGAAAACGACAAATGAGTCCCCAGCCGGCTGCAGAAAGCCCTCCAAAACTTATAAATAAAATAAACTGCACCCCCCGGTCTGAGACAATATCTGAAGGAATACCATGCAGTCTCACAACTTCCTTAATAAAGACCTGTGCCAGAGTCTTAGCATTTGGTAATGCGGGGAGCGCAATGAAATGAGACATCTTGCTAAATCTATCAACTATGACTAAAATAACTGTATTACCCTCCAAAACCGGTAAGTCAGTGATACTGTCACGCCGTAAGCGGCGTTAAAGGGGCAGGACAGTGTACTGGGACCCGCACCTGTCCCTACCACTTTAATGGGGCCCTGGCTTTCCCTTATCTCGGGGGTGCCTATGATGGTTAGGAGGCCCGATCCGCCAGCGTATCCCTGTCTCCTGTGCAGGCCCTATCAGTGGCCCCCTCTCCCCCCAAAGGAGGTCGACTGCACCAGTGTAATAATACAACAAATAACAGGGTATGCAGACAAGGTAACTAAAAGTCTCAAACTCACCAAATGCTCACACAACCACAGAGGAAACACAGAGAAGGGAAGAGAAGGAATAAACTAGGAAGGAAAACAGGTTAAACATGCAACCAAAACCGCAGACACCAATATCTGTAAATAAACCTCCAACACCAGCTCCTTCAACCTCCAAGCAAGGCAGTAGAACTGATCACTGACAATAGCTGAAGTCAGGACTGGGTCTATATAGAGGATCAGATTACAAAATCCACTTCAGCTGAGAGAGACCTAGCTCTCAGCAATAAGATTAACTCCTGCACTGCTGGCACAAAGCAGCCAGGTCAGAGTATAGGTGAAGAGCTTCTATTCACTGTGTGTGAACGAGGCCCAGAGCGCTGCGGTTCTCTGGATCCTCTCTGTCGCGGTAGCCCCGTGACTAGGGTTGAGCGACCTTGACCTTTTTAGAGTCGAGTCATGTTTCGCGAAACCCGACTATCTTAGAAGTCGAGTCGAGTGGAATCGGCCGATTATCGCGAAAAGTCGGGTATCGCCCGAAACACGAAACCCAATGCAAGTCAATGGGGGAGCATAGTCGGCAGTGAGTGGAGGCCAGGAAAACACCTACACTGCCCATTTTAATAGCAAAAACATCCATTCTTGTTACAGAAGCTTGTCAATCGTAATTTACCTTATAATAATTGGAAGGCATTTGAAATTGGGGGTCATTTGGCTAAAGTTGTGGGGGGTAGGGCTGGTTCAAGTAATTAGTGGGCCCAGGAAATCTGGAACACGTCACGGCAGTGGAGCAGGGAGAGGTAAGTATTTCAACTTTGCAAGTGCTGAGATCCTGAGCAAGCAGGGGGGGCCCACTCGTTGGCATTGGCACTGGCACAGGGCCCCTCAAAGTACAGCGGTGTGTTTGCACGGCGGGGGCGCCTCCCACCGGCAGCAACACTTTTGCGTACTATGAGAGGCCCTGTGCCAGTGACGTCGCCAACTAGTATTCCTCCCCCCACCTGATGAAGGAACCTGCACTTTCATCTGCACCTTCCTCTTTGTCCCCGTGTAAGGTGGTATGGTATGCGGGAAGAGGAACCTGACTTTCAGCAGGGTCACAATCTTGCTGTGTAGCCTGCACGGGGAATTTTGCATTATGGGTCAATGTACCAGCAGACTCATCTATCACTGGCTGGGCAAAGGGCAGGATGAGGAGGAAACACAGATATAGGCCCAAAGAATAAAGTGGGCTAAATGCAGTTCAAAATTGGTAACACAGGACTAACCAGGGGGCATTGCAGTGGAGGACAACTGGAATGAGAGGCTGACACAGAGAGTAGGCCCAAATCAGTAAGTAGTCGAAATGCAGTTCAAAATTGGCAACCGTAGTAAACAGGCGGCACAGCTTTGTTCAGTGGAGGAGAACAGCAAGGAGTGGCAGACACCGATAGTAGGCCCCAACCCAACTAGTAGGCCAAATGCAGTCTAACATTAACAACTACTTAACGAGAGCCTGAAAATGGAATTTCAGGACAGGAAACCAGGAGAACAGCAAGGAGCGGCAGACACTGTTAGTAGGCCCCAAACCAACTAGTACGCCAAATGCAGTTGTTCCATTTAACCACTATTTAACAAGAGCCTGAAGATAGAAGCTCAGGAAAGGCAACCTGGAGAACACCTTGGAGTGGAACACACCGTCTCTACACCCCATACCCAATTTGTAGGCCTAATGCAGTGTAGTTTCCAACAACTACTAAACGAGAGCATTAAGATCGAAGCAATGGCGAGGAAACCTGGGGAACACCTTGGAGTGGAACACACCATCTCTCTACACCCCATACCCAATTTGTAGGCCTAATGCAGTGTAGTTTTCTACAACTACTAAACGAAAGTCGGAAGACCGAAGCAATGTGGACGAAACCTGGGGCACACCTTGGGGCGGCAGACACCGTTAGTAGGCCCTACCAAAGTTGTACCCCCAATGCAGTTTTAAAATTCCTAGAGGCTGAAAACAAGACTATTGACGCTCAGCTTTTTTCAAAGGAACACTGCTGAATTGAGTGGCGCAGACAGACACAGGTAGTAGGCCTTAAACCAAAAATTGTGGCTCACTGCAGCTTAAAAAAGGTTACAGGGGTACACAGGCAGCATTGCTCTGGGCAGTGGAGGACAATTTCAATAGTGGACCGCAGACAGACTTTGTACGCCTACTATTAAAAAAAGGATGCTCTATGCAATAAAAAATAGGTTCCAGGGGTACACGGGCAGCAGTGGTCTGGTCAGTGTAGGAGTAGTAGAAAGAAGGGACCGCAGACAGGCTTCGAAGGCCTAACATAACAAAATAGGGCTGTTGGCAATTTAAAATTGGTTCCAAGGGTACACGGGCAGCAATGGTCTGGTCAGTGTAGTAGTAGTAGAAAGAAGGGACCGCAGACAGGCTTCGAAGGCCTAACATAACAAAATAGGGCTGTTGGCAATTTAAAATTGGTTCCAGGGGTACACGGGCAGCAGTAGAATGGTCAGTGGAGGCCTAGTGGAAGGAGGGACCGCAGACAGGCTTCGAAGGCCTAACATAAAAACAATTGGGCTGGCTGTAGGCAATTTAAAATTGGTTCCAGGGGTACACGGGCAGCAGTAGAATGGTTAGTGGAGGCCTAGTGGAAGGAGGGACCGCAGACAGGCTTCGAAGTCCTAACATAAAAAAATTGGGCTGTAGGCAATTTAAAATTGGTTCCAGGGGTACACCGGCAGCAATGGTCTGGTCAGTGTAGTAGTAGTAGAAAGAAGGGACCGCAGACAGGCTTCGAAGGCCTAACATAACAAAATAGGGCTGTTGGCAATTTAAAATTGGTTCCAGGGGTACACGGGCAGCAGTAGAATGGTCAGTGGAGGCCTTGTGGAAGGAGGGACCGCAGACAGGCTTCGAAGGCCTAACATAACAAAATAGGGCTGTTGGCAATTTAAAATTGGTTCCAGGGGTACACGGGCAGCAGTAGAATGGTCAGTGGAGGCCTAGTGGAAGGAGGGACCGCAGACAGGCTTCGAAGGCCTAACATAAAAAAAATTGGGCTGGCTGTAGGCAATTTAAATTTGGTTCCAGGGGTACACGGGCAGCAATGGTCTGGTCAGTGTAGTAGTAGTAGAAAGAAGGGACCGCAGACAGGCTTCGAAGGCCTAACATAACAAAATAGGGCTGTTGGCAATTTAAAATTGGTTCCAGGAGTACACGGGCAGCAATGGTCTGGTCAGTGTAGTAGTAGTAGAAAGAAGGGACCGCAGACAGGCTTCGAAGGCCTAACATAACAAAATAGGGCTGTTGGCAATTTAAAATTGGTTCCAGGGGTACACGGGCAGCAGTAGAATGGTCAGTTGAGGCCTAGTGGAAGGAGGGACCGCAGACAGTCTTCGAAGGCCTAACATAAAAAAATTGGGCTGTAGGCAATTTAAAATTGGTTCCAGGGGTACACGGGCAGCAATGGTCTGGTCAGTGTAGTAGTAGTAGAAAGAAGGGACCGCAGACAGGCTTCGAAGGCCTAACATAACAAAATAGGGCTGTTGACAATTTAAAATTGGTTCCAGGGGTACACGGGCAGCAGTAGAATGGTCAGTGGAGGCCTTGTGGAAAGAGGGACCGCAGACAGGCTTCGAAGGCCTAACATAACAAAATAGGGCTGTTGGCAATTTAAAATTGGTTCCAGGGGTACACGGGCAGCAGTAGAATGGTCAGTGGAGGCCTAGTGGAAGGAGGGACCGCAGACAGGCTTCGAAGGGCTAACATAAAAAAAATTGGGCTGGCTGTAGGCAATTTAAATTTGGTTCCAGGGGTACACGGGCAGCAATGGTCTGGTCAGTGTAGTAGTAGTAGAAAGAAAGGACCGCAGACAGGTTTCGAAGGCCTAACATAACAAAATAGGGCTGTTGGTAATTTAAAATTGGTTCCAGGGGTACACCGGCAGCAGTAGAATGGTCAGTGGAGGCCTAGTGGAAGGAGGGACCGCAGACAGGCTTCGAAGGCCTAACATAAAAACAATTGGGCTGGCTGTAGGCAATTTAAAATTGGTTCCAGGGGTACATGGGCAGCAGTAGAATGGTCAGTGGAGGCCTAGTGGAAGGAGGGACCGCAGACAGGCTTCGAAGGCCTAACATAAAAAAATTGGGCTGTAGGCAATTTAAAATTGGTTCCAGGGGTACACCGGCAGCAATGGTCTGGTCAGTGTAGTAGTAGTAGAAAGAAGGGACCGCAGACAGGCTTCGAAGGCCTAACATAACAAAATAGGGCTGTTGGCAATTTAAAATTGGTTCCAGGGGTACACGGGCAGCAGTAGAATGGTCAGTGGAGGCCTTGTGGAAGGAGGGACCGCAGACAGGCTTCGAAGGCCTAACATAACAAAATAGGGCTGTTGGCAATTTAAAATTGGTTCCAGGGGTACACGGGCAGCAGTAGAATGGTCAGTGGAGGCCTAGTGGAAGGAGGGACCGCAGACAGGCTTCGAAGGCCTAACATAAAAAAAATTGGGCTGGCTGTAGGCAATTTAAATTTGGTTCCAGGGGTACACGGGCAGCAATGGTCTGGTCAGTGTAGTAGTAGTAGAAAGAAGGGACCGCAGACAGGCTTCGAAGGCCTAACATAACAAAATAGGGCTGTTGGCAATTTAAAATTGGTTCCAGGGGTACACGGGCAGCAGTAGAATGGTCAGTGGAGGCCTAGTGGAAGGAGGGAACGCAGACAGGCTTCGAAGGCCTAACATAAAAAAAATTGGGCTGGCTGTAGGCAATTTAAAATTGGTTCCAGGGGTACACGGGCAGCAGTAGAATGGTCAGTGGAGGCCTAGTGGAAGGAGGGACCGCAGACAGGCTTCGAAGGCCTAACATAAAAAAATTGGGCTGTAGGCAATTTAAAATTGGTTCCAGGGGTACACGGGCAGCAATGGTCTGGTCAGTGTAGTAGTAGTAGAAAGAAGGGACCGCAGACAGGCTTCGAAGGCCTAACATAACAAAATAGGGCTGTTGACAATTTAAAATTGGTTCCAGGGGTACACGGGCAGCAGTAGAATGGTCAGTGGAGGCCTTGTGGAAGGAGGGACCGCAGACAGGCTTCGAAGGCCTAACATAACAAAATAGGGCTGTTGGCAATTTAAAATTGGTTCCAGGGGTACACGGGCAGCAGTAGAATGGTCAGTGGAGGCCTAGTGGAAGGAGGGACCGCAGACAGGCTTCGAAGGCCTAACATAAAAAAATTGGGCTGGCTGAAGGCAATTTAAATTTGGTTCCAGGGGTACACGGGCAGCAATGGTCTCGTCAGTGTAGTAGTAGTAGAAAGAAGGGACCGCAGACAGGTTTCGAAGGCCTAACATAACAAAATAGGGCTGTTGGCAATTTAAAATTGGTTCCAGGGGTACACGGGCAGCAGTAGAATGGTCAGTGGAGGCCTTGTGGAAGGAGGGACCGCAGACAGGCTTCGAAGGCCTAAGGAGGGACCGCAGACAGGCTTCGAAGGCCTAAGATAAAAAAATTGGGCTGTAGGCAATTTAAAATTGGTTCCAGGGGTACACCGGCAGCAGTAGAATGGTCAGTGGTGGCCTAGTGGAAGGAGGGACCGCAGACAGGCTTTGAAGGCCTAACATAAAAAAATTGGGCTGTAGGCAATTTAAATTTGGTTCCAGGGGTACACGGGCAGCAGTAGAATGGTCAGTGTAGGCCTAGTGGAAGGAGGGACCGCAGACAGGCTTCGAAGGCCTAACATAAAAAAATTGGGCTGTTGGCAATTTAAAATTGGTTCCAGGGGTACACGGGCAGCAGTGGTCTGGTCAGTGGAGGTCTAGTGGAAGGAGGGACCGCAGACAGGCTTCGAAAGCCTAACATAATAAAATTGGACAGGCTGTAGGCACTTTATAATTGGTTCCAGGAGTACACGGGCAGCAGTAGACAGGTCAGTGTAGTAGTAGTTGAAAGAACGGGCCGCAGACAGGCTTCGAAGGCCTAACATAATAAAATGGGCTGGCTGTAGGCAATTTAAAATTGGTTCCAGGGGTAGACGGGCAGCAGTGGTCTGGTCAGCGGAGGCCGATTGTAATGAGTGTCTGCCAGTTAGTAGTCCAAAACAATAAATAAATGTGAATGTCTCGCATTAAAACAAAATGAAAACACTAAAGGGTGCAATCATTAGGTTCAGGGGTGGGATCCTCTGCGTAGTTTCAGACCTACTAATTTAGCGCAAAGTATTTACTGTGGTAAATAGAGGACACTGCCCCTGACTATGTTAAGTACCATCATACATGTCAACACAATGGTATTGTCAGTGGCAGGAATGGAAGGATGTCAGCGCATAGACTAAACATTGGTGGAAGTGTGAGAGATAACTGTGGAAGTGGTAGACCAATGTTTGACCTGGGGTTGGGTGAACTCTCTTGTGGCCGGCGGTACAGGCCCAGGGCCCCTCATGTTACAACAGTGTGTCTGACGTTGGGTGCGCACCACCACCGCCAGAGACACTTTATTGTACTATGAGGGACCCAGTGGCAGTGCCGTCGACCAAAAGCGGGCACACCCACCTCTTCAGACAAACAGCACTCTCACGGGTGCTTGCGCCAAGTCGCGATACCACGGCCCCGTGTGGGGAGTTTGGCCATTTAGGGAGGTGTAAACATGTCGTATGCTGGACAATCAGCTGCAGCAAATTAGACACTCGAAAAGTAATTCACAGTAGTCCACAGGCAAGAGCTTTTCGTAGGAAAGCTAGGTGTCTGCCGGGCAAGGTGGGGCAAAAGAATTCGAAATCCAGTTGTGGTTCATTTTAATGAATGTTAGATCATCAACATTTTGGGTAGCCAGACGAGTCCTTTTTTCGGTTAATATTGAACCTGCAGCACTGAATACTCTTTCTGATAGGACACTAGCTGCCGGGCAAGCAAGCTCCTGCAATGCATATTCTGCCAATTCTGGCCAGGTGTCTAATTTTGATGCCCAGTAATCAAATGGGAATGACGGTTGAGGGAGAACATCGATAAGGGATGAAAAATAGTTAGTAACCATACTGGACAAATGTTGTCTCCTGTCACTTTCAATTGATGCAGCAGTACCTGTCCTGTCTGCGGTCATAGCAAAATCACTCCACAACCTGGTCAGAAAACCCCTCTGTCCAACGCCACTTCTGATGTGTGCACCCCTAACACTCCTGGTCTGCTGCCCCCTGGAGCTCGTGTGAGAACGATCACGTGCGCTGTGTGCTGGGAATGCCTGAAGCAAACGGTCAACAAGAGTTGATTGTTTGGTTGCTAATATTAGTTCCAAGTTCTCATGTGGCATAATATTTTGCAATTTGCCTTTATAGCGTGGATCAAGGAAGCAGGCCAACCAGTAATCGTCATCGTTCATCATTTTAGTAATGCGTGTGTCCCTTTTGAGGATACGTAAGGCATAATCCGCCATGTGGGCCAAAGTTCCAGTTGTCAAATCTGCGGTTGTGATTGGTTGAGGGGCAGTTTCAGGCAAATCTACGTCACTTGTGTCCCTCAAAAAACCAGAACCCGGCCTTGCCACGCAACCAATTTCCAGTGCCCCCGGGAAAGCTTCCTTATTAAAAATATACTCATCCCCATCATCCTCCTCGTCCTCCACCTCCTCTTCGCCCGCTACCTCGTCCTGTACACTGCCCTGACCAGACAATGGCTGACTGTCATCAAGGCTTTCATCTTCCTCTGGTGCAGACGCCTGATCCTTTATATGCGTCAAACTTTGCATCAGCAGACACATTAGGGGGATGCTCATGCTTATTATGGCGTTGTCTGCACTAACCAGCCGTGTGCATTCCTCAAAACACTGAAGGACTTGACACATGTCTTGTATCTTCGACCACTGCACACCTGACAACTCCATGTCTGCCATCCTACTGCCTGCCCGTGTATGTGTATCCTCCCACAAAAACATAACAGCCCGCCTCTGTTGGCACAGTCTCTGAAGCATGTGCAGTGTTGAGTTCCACCTTGTTGCAACGTCTATGATTAGGCGATGCTGGGGAAGGTTCAAAGACCGCTGATAGGTCTGCATACGGCTGGAGTGTACAGGCGAACGTCGGATATGTGAGCAAAGTCCACGCACTTTGAGGAGCAGGTCGGAGAACCCAGGATAAGTTTTCAATAAGCACTGCACCACCAGGTTTAAGGTGTGAGCCAGGCAAGGAATGTGTTTCAGTTGGGAAAGGGAGATGGCAGCCATGAAATTCCTTCCGTTATCACTCACTACCTTGCCTGCCTCAAGATCTACTGTGCCCAGCCACGACTGCGTTTCTTGTTGCAAGAACTCGGACAGAACTTCCGCGGTGTGTCTGTTGTCGCCCAAACACTTCATAGCCAATACAGCCTGCTGACGCTTGCCAGTAGCTGGCCCATAATGGGACAACTGGTGTGCAACAGTGTCAGCTGCCGATGGAGTGTTTGGCCGACTGCGGTCTGTGGAAGAGCTGTCGCTTCTGCAGGAGGACGAGGAGGAGGAGGAGGGGGTGCGAACGCCTACAGCCAACTGTTTCCTAGACCGTGGGCTAGGCACAACTGTCCCGAAATTGAGGTCCCCTGTGGACCCTGCATCCACCACATTCACCCAGTGTGCCGTGATTGACACGTAACGTCCCTGGCCATGCCTACTGGTCCATGCATCTGTAGTCAGGTGCACCTTTGTACTCACAGATTGCCTGAGTGCATGGACGATGCGCTGTTTAACATGCTGGTGCAGGGCTGGGATGGCTTTTCTGGAAAAAAAGTGTCGACTGGGTAGCTCGTAGCGTGGTTCAGCGTACTCCATCAGGGTTTTGAAATTAGATTAGTCTAGCTATGTGGGCGTTAAAACCCTGTGTACGCGGATGCGAGGATAAGTACTTCCTTTTTCTAACCAGAGTCTCATGTAGGGTGAGCTGGACTGGAGAGCTGGAGATCGTGGAACTTGCGGGTGTGCCGGTGGACATGGCAGACTGAGAGACGGTTGGAGACGGTATTGTTTCCGCCGGTGCCCTAGATGCAATATTTCCTCCTACAAAACTGGTGATTCCCTGACCCTGACTGCTTTTGGCTGGCAAAGAAACCTGCACAGATACTGCCGGTGGTGCGGAAAATGGTGGCCTTACAGTGACGGAAGGGATGTTGCGTTGCTGACTAGCTTCATTGGCCGAGGGTGCTACAACCTTAAGGGACGTTTGGTAGTTAGTCCAGGCTTGAAAATGCATGGTGGTTAAATGTCTATGCATGCAACTTGTATTGAGACTTTTCAGATTCTGACCTCTGCTTAAGCTAGTTGAACATTTTTGACAGATGACTTTGCGCTGATCAATTGGATGTTGTTTAAAAAAATGCCAGACTGCACTCTTCCTAGCATCGGATCCCTTTTCAGGGATTGCAGACTGAGCTTTAACCGGATGGCCACGCTGTCCTCCAACAGGTTTTGGCTTTGACACGCGTTTTGGGCCAGAAACGGGCCCGGCAGATGGAACCTGTTGCGATGTTGATGCCTGCTGCGGCCCCTCCTCCACCTCCGCTTCTGAACTACTGCCGCCTGCACCCTGTTCCCCCAATGGCTGCCAATCGGGGTCAACAACTGGGTCATCTATTACCTCCTCTTCTAGCTCGTGTGCAACTTCGTCTGTGTCGGTCGGTGGTATAGCGTTCGTGACGGGGCAACATAGTCTCATCAGGGTCTGATTGTGGATCAGTACCCTGAGAGGGCAATGTTGTGGTCTGAGTCAAAGGACCAGCATAGTAGTCTGGCTGTGGCTGTGCATCAGTGCACTCCATGTCAGAATCTACTTGTAATGGGCATGGCCTGTTAAGTGTTTCACTTTCTAAGCCAGGGACGGTATGTGTAAAGAGCTCCATGGAGTAACCCGTTGTGTCGCCTGCTGCATCCTTCTCTCTTGTTGTTGTTTTTGCTGAAGAGGACAAGGAAGCGACTTGTCCCTGACCGTGAACATCCACAAGCGACGCGCTGCTTTTACATTTACCAGTTTCAGAAGAGGAGGCAAAAGAGCTAGAGGCTGAGTCTGCAAGGTAAGCCAAAACTTGCTGTTGCTGCTCCGGCTTTAAAAGCGGTTTTCCTACTCCCAGAAAAGAGAGCGTTCGAGGCCTTGTGTAGCCAGACGACGAACCTGGCTCCACAGCTCCAGACTTAGGTGGAATATTTTTTTTCCCACGACCACCTGATGCTCCACTACCACTACCATCATTACCAGCTGACAATGAACGCCCACGGCCACGACCTCTTGCACCAGACTTCCTCATTGTTTTAAAAACTTAACCAAAGTAACTTTATTTGTTGCTGTCAAACAACTTACACGGTGACCTATAACTTCAGTATGATTTCAATATCCCTTTACAGGTTGGTGAGACCACAAGGAAAATCAGGCACAATGTTACACACTCTTTCTGTGGCACCAAATCACAGAGATGTCACACACGCAGGACTGTCACTCAAGCACAAATGTCAATATTAATCTCCCACTGTTTTATTTTATTTTATTTTTTTCAGGGAGACTTTAGAAACAAATTAAAATAAAATGATTTTTTCAGGAAGAATTTAGAAACCAAATAAAATAAAATGATTTTTTCAGGGACAATTTAGAAACCAAATAAAAAAACAAAAAAAGGCTTTCTATGGCCCACTGAGTGAGAGATGGCACACACAGGAGTCAGGAGTGGCACACAAGCCCAGAGGACAATATTTTTCTCCCACTGATTTGTGTAGTGATTTTTTCAGGTAGATTTTGGAACCCAAATCAAGCAAAAAAATAAATAGGCTTTCTATGGCCCACAATTTGAGAGAGAGAGAGAGAGAGATGGCACACCCAGGAGTCAAGACTGGCACACAAGCAGAATGGGCAATATTAATCTCCCACCTATTTTTTTTTTTTTTTTTTTTCAGGGAGACTTTAGAAACAAAATAAAATAAAATGATTTTTTCAGGAAGAATTTAGAAACCAAATAAAATAAAATGATTTTTTCAGGGACAATTTAGAAACCAAATAAAAAAACAAAAAAAGGCTTTCTATGGCCCACTGAGTGAGAGATGGCACACACAGGAGTCAGGAGTGGCACACAAGCCCAGAGGACAATATTTTTCTCCCACTGATTGATGTAGTGATTTTTTCAGGTAGATTTGGGAACCCAAATCAAGCAAAAAAATAAATAGGCTTTCTATGGCCCACAATTTGAGAGAGCGAGAGAGATGGCACACCCAGGAGTCAAGACTGGCACACAAGCAGAAAGGGCAATATTAATCTCCCACCTATTTTTTTTTTTTTTCAGGGAGACTTTAGAAACAAAATAAAATAAAATGATTTTTTCAGGAAGAATTTAGAAACCAAATAAAATAAAATGATTTTTTCAGGGACAATTTAGAAACCAAATAAAAAAAAAAAGGCTTTCTATGGCCCACTGAGTGAGAGATGGCACACACAGGAGTCTGGAGTAGCACACAAGCCCTGAGGCCAATATTTTTCTCCCACTGATTGATGTACTGATTTTTTCAGGTAGATTTTGGAACCCAAATCAAGCAAAAAAAAAAAATAGGCTTTCTATGGCCCACAATTTGAGAGAGAGAGAGAGATGGCACACCCAGGAGTCAAGACTGGCACACAAGCAGAAAGGGCAATATTAATCTCCCACCTATGTTTTTTTTTTTCAGGGAGACTTTAGAAACAAAATAAAATAAAATGATTTTTTCAGGAAGAATTTGGAAACCAAATAAAATAAAATGATTTTTTCAGGGACAATTTAGAAACCAAATAAAAAAAAAGGCTTTCTATGGCCCACTGAGTGAGAGATGGCACACACAGGAGTCAGGAGTGGCACACAAGCCCAGAGGACAATATTTTTCTCCCACTGATTGATGTAGTGATTTTTTCAGGTAGATTTGGGAACCCAAATCAAGCAAAAAAATAAATAGGCTTTCTATGGCCCACAATTTGAGAGAGCGAGAGAGATGGCACACCCAGGAGTCAAGACTGGCACACAAGCAGAAAGGGCAATATTAATCTCCCACCTATTTTTTTTTTTTTTCAGGGAGACTTTAGAAACAAAATAAAATAAAATGATTTTTTCAGGAAGAATTTAGAAACCAAATAAAATAAAATGATTTTTTCAGGGACAATTTAGAAACCAAATAAAAAAAAAGGCTTTCTATGGCCCACTGAGTGAGAGATGGTACACACAGGAGTCAGGAGTGGCACACAAGCCCTGAGGCCAATATTTTTCTCCCACTGATTGATGTACTGATTTTTTCAGGTAGATTTTGGAACCCAAATCAAGCAAAAAAAAAAAATATAGGCTTTCTATGGCCCACAATTTGAGAGAGAGAGAGAGATGGCACACCCAGGAGTCAAGACTGGCACACAAGCAGAATGGGCAATATTAATCTCCCACCTATTTTTTTTTTTTTTTCAGGGAGACTTTAGAAACAAAATAAAATAAAATGATTTTTTCAGGAAGAATTTAGAAACCAAATAAAATAAAATGATTTTTTCAGGGACAATTTAGAAACCAAATAAAAAAACAAAAAAAGGCTTTCTATGGCCCACTGAGTGAGAGATGGCGCACACAGGAGTCAGGAGTGGCACACAAGCCCAGAGGACAATATTTTTCTCCCACTGATTGATGTACTGATTTTTTCAGGTAGATTTTGGAACCCAAATCAAGCAAAAAAATAAATAGGCTTTCTATGGCCCACAATTTGAGAGAGAGAGAGAGATGGCACACCCAGGAGTCAAGACTGGCACACAAGCAGAAAGGGCAATATTAATCTCCCACCTATTTTTTTTTTTTTTTTTTTCAGGGAGACTTTAGAAACAAAATAAAATAAAATGATTTTTTCAGGAAGAATTTAGAAACCAAATAAAATAAAATGATTTTTTCAGGGACAATTTAGAAACCAAATAAAAAAACAAAAAAAGGCTTTCTATGGCCCACTGAGTGAGAGATGGCACACACAGGAGTCAGGAGTGGCACACAAGCCCAGAGGCCAATATTTTTCTCCCACTGATTGATGTACTGATTTTTTCAGGTAGATTTTGGAACCCAAATCAAGCAAAAAAATAAATAGGCTTTCTATGGCCCACAATTTGAGAGAGAGAGAGAGATGGCACACCCAGGAGTCAAGACTGGCACACAAGCAGAAAGGGCAATATTAATCTCCCACTGTTTTATTTTATTTATTTTTTTCAGGGAGACTTTAGAAACAAAATAAAATAAAATGATTTTTTCAGGAAGAATTTAGAAACCAAATAAAATAAAATGATTTTTTCAAGGACAATTTAGAAACCAAATAAAAAAAATAAAATAAAGGCTTTCTATAGCCCACTGAGTGAGAGATGCCACACACAGGAGTCAGGAGTGGCACACAAGCCCTGAGGCCAATATTTTTCTCCCACTGATTGATGTAGTGATTTTTTCAGGTAGATTTTAGAACCCAAATCAAGCAAAAAAATAAATAGGCTTTCTATGGCCCACTGAGTGAGAGATGGCACACACAGGAGTCAGGAGTGGCACACAAGCCCTGAGGCCAATATTTTTCTCCCACTGATTGATGTAGTGATTTTTTCAGGTAGATATTAGAACCCAAATCAAGCAAAAAAATAAATAGGCTTTCTATGGCCCACTGAGTGAGAGATGGCACACACAGGAGTCAGGAGTGGCACACAAGCCCTGAGGCCAATATTTTTCTCCCACTGATTGATGTAGTGATTTTTTCAGGTAGATTTTAGAACCCAAATCAAGCAAAAAAATAAATAGGCTTTCTATGGCCCACTGAGTGAGAGATGGCACACACAGGAGTCAGGAGTGGCACACAAGCCCTGAGGCCAATATTTTTCTCCCACTGATTGATGTAGTGATTTTTTCAGGTAGATTTTAGAACCCAAATCAAGCAAAAAAATAAATAGGCTTTCTATGGCCCACTGAGTGAGAGATGGCACACACAGGAGTCAGGAGTGGCACACAAGCCCAGAGGCCAATATTTATCTCCCACTGATTGATTTAGTGATTTTTTCAGGTAGATTTTAGAACCCAAATCAAGCAAAAAAATAAATAGACTTTCTATGCCCCACTGAGTGAGAGATGGCACACACAGGAGTCAGGAGTGGCACACAAGCCCAGAGGCCAATATTTATCTCCCACTGATTGATTTATTGATTTTTTCAGGTAGAATTTAGAACCCAAATCAACCAAAAAAATAAATAGGCTTTCTATGGCCCACTGAGTGAGAGATGGCACACACAGGAGTCAGGAGTGGCACACAAGCCCAGAGGCCAATATTTATCTCCCACTGATTGATTTATTGATTTTTTCAGGTAGAATTTAGAACCCAAATCAACCAAAAAAATAAATAGGCTTTCTATGGCCCACTGAGTGAGAGATGGCACACACAGGAGTCAGGAGTGGCACACAAGCCCAGAGGCCAATATTTATCTCCCACTGATTGATTTAGTGATTTTTTCAGGTAGATTTTAGAACCCAAATCAAGCAAAAAAATAAATAGACTTTCTATGCCCCACTGAGTGAGAGATGGCACACACAGGAGTCAGGAGTGGCACACAAGCCCAGAGGCCAATATTTATCTCCCACTGATTGATGTAGCGATTTTTTCAGGTAGATTTTAGAACCCAAATCAAGCAAAAAAATAAATAGGCTTTCTATGGCCCACTGAGTGAGAGATGGCACACACAGGGATGGCACTGTAGCAGAAATGCCAATCTTAATCTCCCACAAAAAAAAAAAAAAACAGGGACTGTCCTACAATTACTATCTCCCTGCAGTAATCTCAGCCAGGTATGGCAGGCAGCAATAAGGAGTGGACTGATGCACAAATTAAATAAAAAGTGTGGACAAACAAACAAGATAGCTGTGCAGAACGGAAGGAACAACAGGATTTGTGCTTTGAAAAAAGCAGTTGGTTTGCACAGCGGCGTACACACAGCAATGCAGCTATCAGGGAGCCTTCTAGGGCAGCCCAATGAGCTACAGCGCTGAGAAAAAAAAAAATGTAGCTTCCACTGTCCCTGCACACCGAAGGTGGTGTTGGACAGTGGAAATTGCTACAGCACAAGCGGTTTGGTGATTAATGGACCCTGCCTAACACTATCCCTGCTTCTGACAAAGTGGCAGCAACCTCTCCCTAAGCTCAGATCAGCAGCAGTAAGATGGCGGTCGGCGGGAACGCCCCTTTATAGCCCTTGTGACGCCGCAGACAGCAAGCCAATCACTGCAATGCCCTTCTCTAAGATGGTGGGGACCAGGACCTATGTCATCACGCTGCCCACACTCTGCGTTCACCTTCATTGGCTGAGAAATGGCGCTTTTTGCGTCATTGAAGCGCGACTTTGGAGCGAAAGTTGCGTACCGCATGGCCGACCCCACACAGGGGTCGGATCGGGTTTCATTTTGCCAAAAGTCGGCGACTTTTGAAAATGAACGACCCGTTTCGCTCAACCCTACCCGTGACAACTTAGTTCCTGCAGTACTCAGGGGTGTTTCCCATCCGGGCCCGGAGATTTGTCAATTTTAGTGACTTTTAGATGACAACATACTTCCTGCTGGGTTAAGCAGGTGACATTTAATGGGGAATTTCTATCACTAGTCATTTTGTCTGCCATGGGATTTTCTTGTGTAAATACTGATGAAAAAAAGTCATTTAGCAGTAGTGTATAATCCAGATGATTCGTCAAACTCAATCTGACAGGTGCCCCGCCCCTATCAAAGTGTATCAAAGTGTGTAACCCCTCCCCTCCCCTTGTCTGACAGCTGGTATCCAGCTTTCCCTCCTTGTTTGATTTCCCCCTTTTGATATAGTTTGATATAGTTTGATATTATTCCCGTATTTGTTTTATATTAGATTTTATACGTAGTTCGAGCTTGATTCTGTAAGCTGTGTTTTACTCACAGTGTACACATATAGTGCAGAACTTTGTTTTATAACACACCCAGCTGTTTATTTGTGTCTCTACTGACCATTAACTAAATGATGGTCACCTTATTTACACAAACAGAAAAGACAGATTTTCTGTTTGTGCCTCAGAGGTCATTTGCCAGGCAGTGTGTTTTATTTATGTTTTTATAACGCAGCTGTTTATTTGTGTCTCTACTGACCATTAACTAAATGATGGTCACCTTATTTACACAAACAGAAAAGACAGATTTTCTGTTTGTGCCTCAGAGGTCATTTGCCGGGCAGTGTGTTTTATTTATGTTTTTATAACGCACCATGTTTGATATTGTTAATTTGATTCTGGGATAACACTTGTTTAATGTCTCAGGCTTATTTTTGTACAAATCCAGGCTGTTTGCTGTTCGATTTTTTGTATTTGCTTTCTCTTTGTACATGTAGTTCTGATCTGAGGGGTCATTTGTTTTTGTATTCGCTTTCTCTCTGTGCCTGTAGATGTTATCTGTGGGTCATTTGTTTTTGTATTCGCTTTCTCTTTGGGGCTGTAGGTGTCATCTGAGGGGCAGACTAGGGATCTCAGGATCCCATGTTTAGTACTGTCATATGTTGCATAATTTTAGCACATTTCCTGTACCACAGTATATTTTATCATGTGCATCATTATTAGTCATTTAGGACTTATTTATGTTATCATGTTTTTGCACTTTATTAATATGCTGACCACATAGGTCAGTGATTTTTTGCACTTTATTAATATGCTGTCCACATAGGTCAGTGATTTTTGCACTTTATTAATATGCTGTCCACATATAGTATTTTTTGATATCTCAAAAGGGTGTGACACATTCCCATATATTATTCCAGCTTTCTTTAATTCTACATTATTTTAGCACATATTAATTTTACAGGTGCCTGTGCTGTCTATAATTTGACTCCTTTTTATTCAAAGACATCTAACATATACAGACTTTTAAAGCTTTTTTACATTTCTATTGGTGTTACATTTCTATTGGTGTTACTTTTGCACATGTATTACTGGCTTCTATAAAAATATGAATATTATCTAGTTTACTTATGTTGCAGATTATGTTGCAGTATTTTATTTCCCTGGTGTTACTTTTGCACATGTATTACTGGCGTCTTTAAAAAATATGAATATTATTAACCTTATGTTTTTGCACTTTGCCTGTGCTGCCTATAATTTGACTCCTTTTTATTCAAAGACAGCTAACATATGCAGACTTTTAAAGCTTTTTTACATTTCTATTGGTGTTACATTTCTATTGGTGTTACTTTTGCACATGTATTACTGGATTCTTTAAAAATATGAATATTATCTAGTTTACTTATGTTGCAGTATTTTATTTTCCTGGTGTTACTTTTGCACATGTATTACTGTTTTTCTTGTTTTTGTGTAAAATCTCGGTCAGGCAGGCACGAACACACACACACACAACAGAGAACCCACACACAACAAACACACATAACATACAAAACACACACAACACATACAACACACACGACAAACATACACACACAACATACAGAACACATACAACACATGCGGCACACACAACACACACACACACAACAAACACACAGAACACACACACACAAGAAATAGACATTTAGGACTTACTTATGTTATTATGTTTTTGCACTTTGCCTGTGCTGCCTATAATTTGACTCCTTTTTATTCAAAGACAGCTAACATATGCAGACTTTTAAAGCTTTTTTACATTTCTATTGGTGTTACATATTGGTGTTACATTTCTATTGGTGTTACTTTTGCACATGTATTACTGGATTCTTTAAAAATATGAATATTATCTAGTTTACTTATGTTGCAGTATTTTATTTTCCTGGTGTTACTTTTGCACATGTATTACTGTTTTTCTTGTTTTTGTGTAAAATCTCGGTCAGGCAGGCACGAACACACACACACAACACAGAACCCACACACAACAAACACACATAACATACAAAACACAAACAACACATACAACACGCACGACAAACATACACACACAACATACAGAACACATACAACACATGCGGCACACACAACACACACACACAACAAACACACAGAACACACACACAAGAAATAGACATTTAGGACTTATTTATGTTATTATGTTTTTGCACTTTGCCTGTGCTGCCTATAATTTGACTCCTTTTTATTCAAAGACAGCTAACATATGCAGACTTTTAAAGCTTTTTTTTACATTTCTATTGGTGTTACATTTCTATTGGTGTTACTTTTGCACATGTATTACTGGATTCTTTAAAAATATGAATATTATCTAGTTTACTTATGTTGCAGTATTTTATTTTCCTGGTGTTACTTTTGCACATGTATTACTGTTTTTCTTGTTTTTGTGTAAAATCTCGGTCAGGCAGGCACGAACACACACACACAACACAGAACCCACACACAACAAACACACATAACATACAAAACACACACAACACATACAACACACACGACAAACATACAGAACACATACAACACATGCGGCACACACAACACACACACAACAAACACACAGAACACACACACACACAAGAAATAGACATTTAGGACTTATTTATGTTATTATGTTTTTGCACTTTGCCTGTGCTGTCTATAATTTGACTCCTTTTTATTCAAAGACAGCTAACATATGCAGACTTTTAAAGCTTTTTTACATATCTATTGGTGTTACATTTCTATTGTTGTTACTTTTGCACATGTATTACTGGATTCTTTAAAAATATGAATATTATCTAGTTTACTTATGTTGCAGTATTTTATTTTCCTGGTGTTACTTTTGCACATGTATTACTGGCGTCTTTAAAAAATATGAATATTATTTAGTTTACTTATGTTACAGTATTTTATTTTCCGTGTGTTACTTATGCACATGTATTACTGGCGTCTTCAACAGTTATGATCCATACCTTTTCTATATAAATATGGGTAAATGAATACACCATTATAGAACCATTTCGAATCCATGTTTTGTTGAAAATAACTGGGCATACATAAGAAACCGTGCAATATATCTTTATAGAAATAACACTTCTGCACCCACGGGCGCTTCTCAGCAACCCCTGCAGCTGGTACTCATCAGGCACTGTGAAATAATGCAAAAATACATCTGTGTGCGGCTGGCGGGATCAACATTTTGCTATTATAAGTTTATGGTTCTGTAAAGAACACACAACACATACAGAACACACACACACAACACACAACAAGCACATATTATGAAAAAATGACAATCATTGTATGTGATTTAAAAGACTTTAGTCGCTCACACGTACCACAGAAAGATTTAGTTTAAAAACTGCTTAGTCATGGGGATTTAGATTTATCAGGGGTGATTTAGTTTGAAAGCACACAGCTCTGCGATAATGTCGGGGGTTGGGCAGGCATTTAACAGTCTTTCATATGTATCACAGAAAGATTTTAGTTCCATCTGTGCGAGTTTGCTTTGAGCGTACTGCGCAGCCATGTCAGTAAACATTTTGACATGGTCATCATCCCACGAAGGACGACCTGTGTAAGGTGTATGTACAGCAACTTTCTGTTTTTTACCTACACGGCGACGGGATACTGCGCGTTTCTTTAGAGGTAATACAGGGGCAAAAACGCTAGAAGAGCCTGCAAGAGCAGTATCTGCAGATTGCACAGTCTGGCACACAGGTATATTGAGGGGGTCTATGGGTGACCACAGACCCTCGGAGAGCTGTTCAATTTCTCTGTTTTCAGGAGTAACTTGTGGTATGGCGACTGCGCTATTGGCGTCCCGAGTTATGCAGGGACTAGCGTTCTGCGATGCACGACTCTCTCTTGAAACGTTCGTATATTTCTGATGTGGAATCTTGGGGCTTGGATTCCCGGGTTGTTTTGGTGCCGCGTAGCATTCATCACGATCCACAACACAGATGGGCGAAAGAGATGTTGTTCTCACCGCCGTATTAGCTCTTTGTGGCTGATTCTCTGCAGCTCCGTAATTACGCCATTGCAAAACGCGTTGCTGAAGATCCGTCGTATCTAAAAGAAAAGATACAAGCATCGGATAGCAGCGAAACGGGGCAAAATTGGAAAAGCTAAACGGCGACGCACAGCTATGATCCTGCGTAATATTTGAAAAGTTAACGGTGCCAGTTACCCATGAAATCATTGTAACAATATTTACATAAACCTGTATAGAGCAGCCCAGATATATACTTACAAGTATGAAGCGGGAATTGCCCCACAAAAGCTCCTGGTTTAACGGTCGGCGCAATGCTCAAACTCGCCGAGATGGGAATATTCTCTTTTTCAAGCTGTATTTTCCGGGCAACTAGATTAGCGAATGTAAGTAAAAGTATAACGATTAGCTAACACAGAATTGATTTTCTACACAAAACTGCATATATATATATATATATTTTTTTTTTTCAAAATGAATTTTCTGACAGCTAGTTAGCAGCTGTAAGTAAATATGAGTATTACACAAAAGTGAGAATCGACTGTATTTCAAGTGAACAGATACCTTTTCTATTCTTGAAACACCTGCGTAACGAGCTGCCGCGTCTTTTAGGCGCATCGGGTTTCGATGAAATTGCAGGGTTCTTGACATCTATGATCTCCACGTCTGAACCCAGCGTATCGCATGGTTCGAGAACACACCAGTTTTCAGGCATATCGTCAGATGTCTCCGTGTCAGTATCTGTATGAGAAATTGCGCGTAGTTCGTGTTTACATACAAAGGATTAAAGCAACTGACATAGTATAATATAGTTTTACGGCATAAACATATTTGCGGTGTAAAATTAATATAGCAAGACTTATGCCGCTATATATTAATAATTCAGTATTATATTGGTGGCTACCGCTATTATTTGTTTTATTAATTTAATCATATATTTATGATGACATAATTTGGGTAATACAATAGTTAATAGCTGCTATAGTTTTACGCCATAAACAGTATATATTAACATAGATAATATATATATATATATATATATATATATATATATATTTAGCTTTCTTACATGTGATACATGAAAGATAAATATCTTTGTACCGTGTTACAATGACATTTTTTCCTATCTAAAAGCAAAAAGGCGCGCCTAATTACCCATGATGAGGTGAAGAGCAGGTCCATTATTATTATTGCGCCAATCGGGCGACATACACGGCTCTTAAATAAGAAAGAATGCATGAATATATAATTAATATAAATTACTTATAATATAATGACTCAATCAGAATGAGTCAATACTCTGTATATTATACGCGTATAATACCTAATTGTGTGCTTGCAAGAAGGGGGCTGCATTGATCGCGAGGGTATTGGGCTTCCATCTTAAATAAATAGGGGAAAAGTTTTATCTATTACTGCTCCGCCAATAAATACAGTTTAAAACTACGTTACAAAAATATGCGTTACAGGCAATGATAATATTAGACTGCAAATAAAACAGTAAACACTTACTTTTTCAGAGAGTAGCGCAGCTGTTCAGAGGCCCAGAAAAATGGTAAGATTCTGCTTCTCAAGCTTGGAGGAACTATCCATGTATTTAAAGAGAAATTACCACCCACCGTGACCACACCTACAGGGAATCCGCATTATACGGCACCCGTGACTAATTGCTAGCACATGTCAGATAACAATGGTGGTTATGCCACCGCCATAAGTCTTTCTATATTAATTATGTACATGCATCTAGCTGCCAGTATAACACTAACTTATTAAACAAATAACATCCTTAATTATGGTTTTAGAGATGCATAGTTAAATATAATTAAGCATTTGCGAATAATAAGCCAACTGTCTTATATACTTACATTTAGAATAGTTCTTCTTTTAGTCTAGTCTGGCTTCTGGTGGATGTCTGCTGTACTGTAGTGGTACAGCCAGCTGTATTTATCCTGAGTGTCAGAAAACAAGCCAGCTGTTAACACCCAGAAACACACCCAGTTACGCCCCACCACACGCCTTCTGTTAACACCCAGAACACAGGCATACATGCAATTAATGCATGTATTAACTCAGTATTATACGCGTATAATGTACAGAGTATTGACTCATTCTGATTGAGTCATTATATTATAAGTAATTTATATTAATTATATATTCATGCATTCTTTCTTATTTAAGAGCCGTGTATGTCGCCCGATTGGCGCAATAATTTCATAACGCAGAATTATGAGCGCATTGAAGCCGTGGCGCCGATATCCGATAATGGACCTGCTCTTCACCTCATCATGGGTAATTAGGCGCGCCTTTTTGCTTTTAGATAGGGAAAAATGTCATTGTAACACGGTACAAAGATATTTGTCTTTCATGTATCACATGTAAGAAAGCTAAATATATATATATATATATATATATTATCTATGTTAATATATACTGTTTATGGCGTAAAACTATAGCAGCTATTAACTATTGTATTACACAAATTATGTCATCATAAATATATGATTAAATTAATAAAACAAATAATAGCGGTAGCCACCAATATAATACTGAATTATTAATATATAGCGGCATAAGTCTTGCTATATTAATTTTACACCGCAAATATGTTTATGCCGTAAAACTATATTATACTATGTCAGTTGCTTTAATCCTTTGTATGTAAACACGAACTACGCGCAATTTCTCATACAGATACTGACACGGAGACATCTGACGATATGCCTGAAAACTGGTGTGTTCCCGAACCATGCGATACGCTGGGTTCAGACGTGGAGATCATAGATGTCAAGAACCCTGCAATTTCATCGAAACCCGATGCGCCTAAAAGACGCGGCAGCTCGTTACGCAGGTGTTTCAAGAATAGAAAAGGTATCTGTTCACTTGAAATACAGTCGATTCTCACTTTTGTGTAATACTCATATTTACTTACAGCTGCTAACTAGCTGTCAGAAAATTTATTTTGAAGAAAAAAAAAAATATATATATATATATATATCCGTCTCAACGCTGCAGTTTTGTGTAGAAAATCAATTCTGTGTTAGCTAATCGTTATATTTTTACTTACATCCGCTAATCTAGTTGCCCGGAAAATACAGCTTGAAAAAGAGAATATTCCCATCTCGGCGAGTTTGAGCATTGCGCCGACCGTTAAACCAGGAGCTGTTGTGGGGCAATTCCCGCTTCATACTTGTAAGTATATATCTGGGCTGCTCTATACAGGTTTATGTAAATATTGTTACAATGATTTCATGGGTAACTGGCACCGTTAACTTTTCAAATATTACGCAGGATCATAGCTATGCGTCGCCGTTTAGCTTTTCCAATTTTGCCCCGTTTCGCTGCTATCCGACGCTTGTATCTTTTCTTTTAGATACGACGGATCTTCAGCAACGCGTTTTGCAATGGCGTAATTACGGAGCTGCAGAGAATCAGCCACAAAGAGCTAATACGGCGGTGAGAACAACATCTCTTTCGCCCATCTGTGTTGTGGATCGTGATGAATGCTACGCGGCACCAAAACAACCCGGGAATCCAAGCCCCAAGATTCCACATCAGAAATATACGAACGTTTCAAGAGAGAGACGTGCATCGCAGAACGCTAGTCCCTGCATAACTCGGGACGCCAATAGCGCAGTCGCCATACCACAAGTTACTCCTGAAAACAGAGAAATTGAACAGCTCTCCGAGGGTCTGTGGTCACCCATAGACCCCCTCAATATACCCGTCTGCCAGACTGTGCAATCTGCAGATACTGCTCTTGCAGGCTCTTCTAGCGTTTTTGCCCCTGTATTACCTCTAAAGAAGCGCGCAGTATCCCGTAGCCGTGTAGGTAAAAAACAGAAAGTTGCTGTACATACACCTTACACAGGTCGTCCTTCGTGGGATGATGACCATGTCAAAATGTTTACTGACATGGCTGCGCAGTACGCTCAAAGCAAACTCGCACAGATGGAACTAAAATCTTTCTGTGATACATATGAAAGACTGTTAAATGCCTGCCCAACCCCCGACATTATCGCGGAGCTGTGTGCTTTCAAACTAAATCACCCCTGATAAATCTAAATCCCCATGACTAAGCAGTTTTTAAACTAAATCTTTCTGTGATACGTGTGAGCGACTAAAGTCTTTTAAATCACATACAATGATTGTCATTTTTTCATAATATGTGCTTGTTGTGTGTTGTGTGTGTGTGTGTTCTGTATGTGTTGTGTGTTCTTTACAGAACCATAAACTTATAATAGCAAAATGTTGATCCCGCCAGCCGCACACAGATGTATTTTTGCATTATTTCACAGTGCCTGATGAGTACCAGCTGCAGGGGTTGCTGAGAAGCGCCCGTGGGTGCAGAAGTGTTATTTCTATAAAGATATATTGCACGGTTTCTTATGTATGCCCAGTGATTTTCAACAAAACATGGATTCGAAATGGTTCTATAATGGTGTATTCATTTACCCATATTTATATAGAAAAGGTATGGATCATAACTGTTGAAGACGCCAGTAATACATGTGCATAAGTAACACACGGAAAATAAAATACTGTAACATAAGTAAACTAAATAATATTCATATTTTTTAAAGACGCCAGTAATACATGTGCAAAAGTAACACCAGGAAAATAAAATACTGCAACATAAGTAAACTAGATAATATTCATATTTTTAAAGAATCCAGTAATACATGTGCAAAAGTAACACCAATAGAAATGTAACACCAATAGATATGTAAAAAAGCTTTAAAAGTCTGCATATGTTAGCTGTCTTTGAATAAAAAGGAGTCAAATTATAGACAGCACAGGCAAAGTGCAAAAACACAATAACATAAATAAGTCCTAAATGTCTATTTCTTGTGTGTGTGTTCTGTGTGTTTGTTGTGTGTGTGTGTTGTGTGTGCCGCATGTGTTGTATGTGTTCTGTATGTTGTGTGTGTATGTTTGTCGTGTGTGTTGTATGTGTTGTGTGTGTTTTGTATGTTATGTGTGTTTGTTGTGTGTGGGTTCTGTGTTGTGTGTGTGTGTGTTCGTGCCTGCCTGACCGAGATTTTACACAAAAACAAGAAAAACAGTAATACATGTGCAAAAGTAACACCAGGAAAATAAAATACTGCAACATAAGTAAACTAGATAATATTCATATTTTTAAAGAATCCAGTAATACATGTGCAAAAGTAACACCAATAGAAATGTAACACCAATAGAAATGTAAAAAAAGCTTTAAAAGTCTGCATATGTTAGCTGTCTTTGAATAAAAAGGAGTCAAATTATAGGCAGCACAGGCAAAGTGCAAAAACATAATAACATAAATAAGTCCTAAATGTCTATTTCTTGTGTGTGTGTATGTGTGTGTGTTGTGTGTGCCGCATGTGTTGTATGTGTTCTGTATGTTGTGTGTATGTTTGTCGTGCGTGTTGTATGTGTGGTGTGTGTTTTGTATGTTATGTGTGTTTGTTGTGTGTGGGTTCTGTGTTGTGTGTGTGTGTGTTCGTGCCTGCCTGACCGAGATTTTACACAAAAACAAGAAAAACAGTAATACATGTGCAAAAGTAACACCAATAGAAATGTAACACCAATATGTAACACCAATAGAAATGTAAAAAAGCTTTAAAAGCCTGCATATGTTAGCTGTCTTTGAATAAAAAGGAGTCAAATTATAGGCAGCACAGGCAAAGTGCAAAAACATAATAACATAAATAAGTCCTAAATGTCTATTTCTTGTGTGTGTGTGTTCTGTGTGTTTGTTGTGTGTGTGTGTTGTGTGTGCCGCATGTGTTGTATGTGTTCTGTATGTTGTGTGTGTATGTTTGTCGTGTGTGTTGTATGTGTAGTGTGTGTTTTGTATGTTATGTGTGTTTGTTGTGTGTGGGTTCTGTGTTGTGTGTGTGTGTGTTCATGCCTGCCTGACCGAGATTTTACACAAAAACAAGAAAAACAGTAATACATGTGCAAAAGTAACACCAGGAAAATAAAATACTGCAACATAAGTAAACTAGATAATATTCATATTTTTAAAGAATCCAGTAATACATGTGCAAAAGTAACACCAATAGAAATGTAACACCAATAGAAATGTAAAAAAAAGCTTTAAAAGTCTGCATATGTTAGCTGTCTTTGAATAAAAAGGAGTCAAATTATAGGCAGCACAGGCAAAGTGCAAAAACATAATAACATAAATAAGTCCTAAATGTCTATTTCTTGTGTGTGTGTGTATGTGTGTGTGTTGTGTGTGCCGCATGTGTTGTATGTGTTCTGTATGTTGTGTGTGTATGTTTGTCGTGCGTGTTGTATGTGTTGTGTGTGTTTTGTATGTTATGTGTGTTTGTTGTGTGTGGGTTCTGTGTTGTGTGTGTGTGTTCGTGCCTGCCTGACCGAGATTTTACACAAAAACAAGAAAAACAGTAATACATGTGCAAAAGTAACACCAATAGAAATGTAACACCAATATGTAACACCAATAGAAATGTAAAAAAGCTTTAAAAGTCTGCATATGTTAGCTGTCTTTGAATAAAAAGGAGTCAAATTATAGGCAGCACAGGCAAAGTGCAAAAACATAATAACATAAATAAGTCCTAAATGTCTATTTCTTGTGTGTGTGTGTTCTGTGTGTGTGTGTGTTGTGTGTGCCGCATGTGTTGTATGTGTTCTGTATGTTGTGTGTGTATGTTTGTCGTGTGTGTTGTATGTGTTGTGTGTGTTTTGTATGTTATGTGTGTTTGTTGTGTGTGGGTTCTGTGTTGTGTGTGTGTGTGTTCGTGCCTGCCTGACTGAGATTTTACACAAAAACAAGAAAAACAGCAATACATGTGCAAAAGTAACACCAGGAAAATAAAATACTGCAACATAAGTAAACTAGATAATATTCATATTTTTAAAGAATCCAGTAATACATGTGCAAAAGTAACACCAATAGAAATGTAACACCAATAGAAATGTAGGCAGCACAGGCAAAGTGCAAAAACATAAGGTTAATAATATTCATATTTTTTAAAGACGCCAGTAATACATGTGCAAAAGTAACACCAGGAAAATAAAATACTGCAACATAAGTAAACTAAATAATATTCATATTTTAAAGAAGGCAGTAATACATGTGCAAAAGTAACACCAGGGAAATAAAATACTGCAACATAATCTGCAACATAAGTAAACTAGATAATATTCATATTTTTAAAGAAGCCAGTAATACATGTGCAAAAGTAACACCAATAGAAATGTAACACCAATAGAAATGTAAAAAAGCTTTAAAAGTCTGTATATGTTAGATGTCTTTGAATAAAAAGGAGTCAAATTATAGACAGCACAGGCACCTGTAAAATTAATATGTGCTAAAATAATGTAGAATTAAAGAAAGCTGGAATAATATATGGGAATGTGTCACACTTTTTTGAGATATCAAAACATACTATATGTGGACAGCATATTAATAAAGTGCAAAAATCACTGACCTATGTGGACAGCATATTAATAAAGTGCAAAAAATCACTGACCTATGTGGTCAGCATATTAATAAAGTGCAAAAACATGATAACATAAATAAGTCCTAAATGACTAATAATGATGCACATGATAAAATATACTGTGGTACAGGAAATGTGCTAAAATTATGCAACATATGACAGTACTAAACATGGGATCCTGAGATCCCTAGTCTGCCCCTCAGATGACACCTACAGCCCCAAAGAGAAAGCGAATACAAAAACAAATGACCCACAGATAACATCTACAGGCACAGAGAGAAAGCGAATACAAAAACAAATGACCCCTCAGATAACAACTACATGTACAAAGAGAAAGCAAATACAAAAAATCGAACAGCAAACAGCCTGGATTTGTACAAAAATAAGCCTGAGACATTAAACAAGTGTTATCCCAGAATCAAATTAACAATATCAAACATGCTGCGTTATAAAAACATAAATAAAAACACTGCCCGGCAAATGACCTCTGAGGCACAAACAGAAAATCTGTCTTTTCTGTTTGTGTAAATAAGGTGACCATCATTTAGTTAATGGTCAGCAGAGACACAAATAAACAGCTGCGTTATAAAAACATAAATAAAACACACTGCCCGGCAAATGACCTCTGAGGCACAAACAGAAAATCTGTCTTTTCTGTTTGTGTAAATAAGGTGACCATCATTTAGTTAATGGTCAGTAGAGACACAAATAAACAGCTGGGTGTGTTATAAAACAAAGTTCTGCACTATATGTGTACACTGTGAATAAAACACAGCTTACAGAATCAAGCTCGAGCTACGTATAAAATCTAATATAAAACAAATACGGGAATAATATCAAACTATATCAAACTATATCAAAAGGGGAAATCAAACAAGGTGGGACAGCTGGATACCAGCCGTCAGACAAGGGGAGGGGAGGGGTTACACACTTTGATACACTTTGATAGGGGCGGGGCACCTGTCAGATTGAGTTTGACGAATCATCTGGATTATACACTACTTTTAGCATATTGGCTTTTTCCTCATCCTCATCCACCATTTCACCCAGACTATTTTTAAGGGGGCCAACACTATCATTTGTTAGTTTTTTACTATTTACGTAGTTAAAGAATATTTTGGGATTATTTTTACTCTCTCTGGCAATGAGTCTCTCTGTCTCAGTCTTTGCTGCCTTGATTTGCTTTTTACAGAATTTATTTAATTTTTGTATTTATTTAATGCCTCATCACTACCTACTTCCTTTAGTTCTCTAAATGCTTTCTTTTTGTCACTTATTGCACCCCTTACAGCTCTATTTAGCCATATTGGTTTCCTCCTATTCCTAGTATGTTTATTCCCATACGGTATATACTGTGCACAGGTCCTATCCAGGATGCTAATAAATGTCTTCCATTTTCTTTGTGTATTTTTATGTCTCAGGATATCGTCCCAGTTAATTGCACCAAGATCCTCTCTCATCCATTGGAAATTTGCCCTCCTGAAGTTTAGTGTCCTTGCAGCCCCTCTACAACACATCTTATTAAAGGATACATGAAAACTTATTATTTTGTGATCACTATTCCCCAAGTGACCCCCAACCCTTATATTTGATATGCGGTCTGGCCTGTTGGTTAATATTAGGTCTAGCAGTGCCCCCCTTCTTGTTGGGTCCTGAACCAGTTGTGAAAGGTAATTGTCTCTCATAGTTGTCAAAAACCGATTACCTTTGCTGGAACTGCAGATTTCCGTTCCCCAATCTATTTCAGGGTAGTTGATGTCCCCCATAATAATGACTTCCCCTTGAGTCGCAGCTTCATCTATTTGCTTTACGAGGATATTCTCCATTGCTTCCATTATTTTTGGAGATTTATAACAAACCCTTATCAGTAATTTATTATTTTTCCCCCCTCCCCTTATCTCCACCCACAGGGACTCTACATTTTCATTAGATTCACCTATATTGTCACGTTGGATGGGTTTTAGGGATGATTTTACATATAGACATACCCCTCCCCCTCGCTTATCTATTCGGTCATTTCTGAACAGACTATAACCCTGCAAGTTAACAGCCCAGTCATGGCTCTCATCAAGCCACATTTCAGATATCCCCACCATGTCATAATTATGCTCCAACAACATTAATTCTAATTCATCCATTTTGTTGGCAAGGCGTCTGGCATTAGTATACATGCACTTGATGTTCCTCTCTGTACCTCTATTCTTTCTTAAATTATTAACTGTTCTAACCCCACCCCCCATGCCACTGCCACCCCCATCTTCCTTATTTGTGCCCAGGTCTCTATCTGCACTATCTTTCCCTCCTATAAAATGAATACCCTCCTCCCCAATCCCTAGTTTAAACACTCCTCCAACCTTCTAGCCATTTTCTCCCCCAACACAGCTGCACCCTCCCCATTGAGCTGCAGCCCGTCCCTAGCGTAGAGCCTGTAGCCAACTGATAAGTCGGCCCAGTTCTGCAGTAACCCAAACCCCTCCTTCCTACACCAATTCTTGAGCCACTTATTAACCTCCCTAATCTCCCGTTGCCTTTCTGGCGTGGCACGTTGTACAGGCAGTATTTCAGAAAATACTACATTGGAGGTCTTGCTTTCAGCTTGCAGCCTAATTCCCTAAAATCATCTTTAAGGACCTTCCACCTACCTCTAACTATGTCTTTTGTGCCAATGTGCACCATGACCGCTGGGTCCTCACCAGCCCCTCCCAGTAATCTGTCCACCAAATCAGCGATGTGTCGGACTCGAGCACCAGGTATGCAGCACACCGTTTGACGATCCCTGTCGTTGTGACAGATTGCCCTATCTTTTCCCCTAATAATTGAGTCCCCCACTACCAGCACCTGTCTGGCCTGCCCTGCTCTCCTATTTCCCTGCTTACTGTAGCAGTCACTCCTCCGGCTTTGTTGTGTGCAAGGTCAGGGTTACTGCTGTATCAGTATCCAGAGGTTCCAAAGATGGTGGATGGCACCAGGAGTGCGGTGAGGGCGCAGGCCAGTGCTATGGTCTATGAGGAGGTGGTGGTGGACGCTACTGTTCAAGGCGAGGGGGAACTCTGCCAGGACTCCCCAAGGAGCCAGCCACCCGTGCTTAGTCTCGCAGGGGACTACCCACCACCTACCCGCCCCAGCCTGTCGACATCAGCGGCCCTTGTTGCAGTGGCAGTGGCATGTCTCGAGGCGGGTAACGAAGATGCCTATGTAAAACTCATGGCAGCTGCAGAGAAAGCAGTGGAGGCAGAACGTGCAGAACGCCATGATGCAGCAGAACGAGAGCGTGTAGAACGCTGTGAAGCTGCAGAGCGGGCAGCGGAGCAAGCAGCGGCAGAGAAAGCAGCGGAGCACCAGCACCGACTGGCGATGCCTCAACACGGGCTCCCACTAGACACCCCAGCACCACCAGAGTGCAAGGCTTCCAAAGTCCGGGCCGAGGACTTCCCTCTGCTTGAGAAGGATGGAGACCTGGATTCCTTCCTGCTGGCCTTTGAAAGGACCTGCCTCCAACACCATCTGGCCCCGGATCAGTGGGCAAGATACCTGACTTTGAGGGGTAAGTCCCTGGAAGTTTTGGTGGACTTACCTGCCGTGGCGGAGCAGGACTACAACAGCATCAAGCGGGCCCTGATCCAGCACTACAAGCTCACTCCGGAGTCAAACCGCAAGAAGTTCCGGAGACTGCAGCCGGGCCCAAAGGACACCTGAACCGACCACATGCGGGCGTTTCTGAGAGCTGCAGAGCACTGGACTTTGGGTCTAGTGCTCACCATCCGCCAGGAGGTCCAGGAACTGTTCATCACGGAGCAGTTCTTGTGGAACTGCCCAGAAGACCTCCAGCAGTTCCTCTGTGACTGGATACCGAAGGGGGCTTCTGCTACAGCCGCCCTGGCAGACGAGTATGGCAATAACAGGGCGCCTGAGCCGAAGAAGCCTGCCAGCAGCACCCGGAGAGGGGGAAAGCCCAATCCTGCCCCTGTTTCCCCAGCCCCCAGAATGGAAGGGGTGTACCCCCCTGCTGCCCTCTCCAGGCCAGGCGCAGAACCCAGACGTTGTCATCACTGCAAGCAGCCAGAACTAGTGTTGAGCATTCCGATACTGCAAATCGGGTATCGGCCGATATTTGCTGTATCGGAATTCCGATATCGAGTTCCGATATTTTTGCGATATCGGAAATCAGAATCGGAAGTGTTCCCAGTCATCTTCGGCATGTGCGGTGCGTATGGTTCCCAGGGTCTGAAGGAGAGTTTCCTCTCCTTCAGACCCTGGGAACCATCCAGGATACCTTCCGATATTTGTGTTCCATTGACTTGCATTGGTATCGGGTATCGGCGATATCCGATATTTTTTGGATATCGGCCGATACCTTCCGATACTGATACCTTTGAATATCGGAAGGTATCGCTCAACACTAGCCGGGACACTTCAAGGCTGCATGTCCCCAGCGTCATAAGGCTCCATCCCTGTCCCAGAAACCGTCCACTGTTTTATGTGTGGGAGGGGGTGGTGGGAGGTCCCTGGACAATTACCAACCCATCACCATCGGCCGCTCAGCGTTCATGGGACTGCAGGACACAGAAACTGAACGAACCCCGGTACGTCCTGAGGTGGTGTCCCCTCAAGACTTGGTACAGGGGAAAACCCTTTCTGTCTCCGGAATTGGAGGCGTGGAACCAGCGCTGCCTGTCGCAAAGGTGTTTTTCGACTGGGGCGCCAGGAGGGGAATGCAGGAGGTTGGAGAAAATCCAAATATTCCTGCCAATGTGTTACTTGGGACCAATTTGGTGCGGCTAGTGTCTCAGTATGTGGCCACTGAACCCCCAAGCTCGGCTCCCCAAGAATGACATGACTCTACTGTGAATGCCAATGTTGATGTGTTGAATGAGCCTCCAATAGTGGAGGAGGGAGTGAAACCTGATGGTAATCCATGCACTGACACCCCACACACAGGGCTCATAGTGAGGACAGGTGGAGAGACTGTAGGGGAGAGCTCAGAGGGAGGGGCTGCTATGGACAGTGTAGGGCCCCTAAGTGAATCCAGCCTGCTGAGTCTAGGGCCTCTGCAGAAAGAGGAACAGGCCATGGGGGAGGGGGCGTCCCGTGAGAGGAGCCACCAGGTAAGACCCCAGGGCAGGAGTTTCCCACACCCGGGATTTCAGGAGGCCAGGGAAAAAAATGTAAAAGAACCTGGCACTCAAATGCACGTAATTGGATTTTTATTGTGTAGTACCGATAAAACGTTTCGGTCTAATCGACCTTCTTCAGTTACGTACTCAGAGAGTTAATAGTTGAATCTTGGTAGCAGTGCAGAATCAGTGCAGAATCAATCTGGTTAGAGTCACTTAAAGGATAAAATCGCGCTCTCACTAGCGAGATGGGCTAAGAGCTGGATTAGTCCGGAGCATGACGCTGTGTCCACCGTTAGTCAGAACGGGTGCCGGAGGCCAGGGAAGTCTGCCTGACCTGGCGACTTGGTCAGGAGCCGAGGGGATGCAGGCGCTACCCGTGGGCACAGCGGTCGTGGCCACTGTCACCAGGAGTGGGAGCGCCAGAGCCAAAGGAGCCTCTCAGAGGTCTGATGGCTTCCCCCTCCCCGAACAAGTGGCTGCCGAGTCAGACAGCGGCCAAGAGACAGATCCTGGGCAGCTGACAGCGGATGTGGCAGTGTCATCCATTCTTGCCACATCGAGTCAGGGATTTCAGGCAGCCTTGGAAGCTAACTCTAGCCTGAAAGCTCTCAAGGAGCAGGCGGCACAGCCTCCCAGGGAGTCAGACCGTGAGTGGGTGGTCTGGGACCAGGGACGGCTGTAGCGGTTAACGGTCCACCAGGGTTCATCGGAGGCGTGGCCCTGGGACCGACAGTTAGTGGTACCCTATCCGTTCAGGGCGGAATTGTTGCAGATAGCACACGAGATTTCCATGGCTGGACACCTAGGAATCACTAAAACCAAGGCCATGCTAGCGCAGCATTTCTACTGACCTGGAATGAGAACCAAGGTAATTGCCTACTGCCGTTCGTGTGACACCTGTCAGAGGGTGGGGAAGTCGGGGCGGCGCCCCAAAGCCCCACCGGTAACTCTTCCCATCATTGAAGAGCCTTTCTCGAGGGTGGCTGTGGATCTCATTGGACCTCTGTCCACTCCCAGCTGCTCCGTAAAATGCTTCATATTAACGGTAGTGGAGTATGCCACCCGGTACCTGGAGGCGGTAGCTTTGTCGTCCATTCGGGCTGACAAAGTGGCCACTGCCTTACTGGAGATCTTCTCCAGAGTGGGATTTCCCCAGGAAATGCTCATTGACCGAGGGACCCAGTTCATGTCACAGCTGATGGAGTCTCTGTAAGCAGACACAGGTGCAACATCTGGTAGCCAGCCCTTATCACCCACAGACCAATGGCCTGTTTGAGCGGTTCAAAGGCACCTTAAAGCAGATTCTTAAGATGTTGGTCGACTCCCACGGGAGAGACTGGGAGCGGTGTCTGCCACACCTTCTATTTGCCTACCGGGAGGTTCCACAGGCCTCAATGGGGTTCTCCCCCTTTGAGCTCCTGTATGGGCGACGTGTAGGGGGGCCCCTTGCCCTGGTGAAGGAAGCATGGGAAGGAGATTTGGCCACCCCTGGAGTGTCGGTCATTGAGTATGTTGTGCGTTCCGGGACAGAATGACGGCCTTGACACGGCTGGTGCATGACAATATGGCCCAGGCCCAAGCTGACCAGAAGCGGTGGTACGACCGGAATGCTTGTGAGAGGACCTACCACGTTGGTCAAAAGGTGTGGGTACTGGTCCCTGTCCCACAAAACAAGCTTCAGGTGGCCTGGGAGGGTCCATACCTCGTGCACCAGCAGCTCAACGCCATCACCTATCTGGTCACCCTGGACCACGCCCATGGAAGGAGGAAGGCTGTTGTGGATTCTGTTTTTGGGCTCCCTCTGGTGGTTACAGATGGTACTGGGTGACTTGTGTTCTCTGCGGTCTCTGGTGTCCACCTGTTCTATCAGGATATGGGAGTTTCCTATTTAACCTGGCTTTCTTGTCATTTCCTCGCCGGCGATCAATGTAATCAGTGTGTCTTGTTACCTCTGCTTTCCGCTTCTGTGGTCATCAGGACAAGCTAAGTTTTTTTATTTTCCTGTTCCACGTTTTGCTTTATTTTTGTTTTGGTCCAGCTTGCAGTTATGTGATTCCTTGTTGCTGGTTGCTCTAGTGGGCTGATATTACTCCTCTTGTTCCATGAGTTGGCACATGAGTTCAGGTAATTTCAGGATGGTTTTTTGTAGGGTTTTTCGCTGACCGCGCAGTTCACTTTTGTATCCTCTGCTATCTAGTTTTAGCGGGCCTCATTTTGCTGAATCTGTTTTCATTACTACGTATGTGCTTTCCTCTCATTTCACCGTCATTTCATGTGGGGGGCTGCTATTTCTGTGGGGTGTTTCTCTGGAGGCAAGAGAGGTCTTTGTTTCTTCTAATAGGGGAAGCTAGTCCTTCGGCTGGCGCGAGACGTCTAGAATCATCGTAGGCACGTTCCCCGGCTACTGCTAGTGTTGTGAATTAGGTTCAGGATCGCGGTCAGCTCAGTTTCCATCACCCTAGAGCTTGTTCTGTTTTTTGTGTGCTTGTCCTTTTGTGATCCCCTGCCATTGGGATCATGACAGTATCGCCGGCCCGAAAAGTGGTAATCGTATTGGCTGAAGTAGGAGGAAAAGTAGTCTGAGGAAGTTTTTTTTTTTTTTTTCCTTCCCTCAGAATTTGCTGCCTAGCCTTAATTGCAGCCTGGCTGCGTCTTACCTCCTCTTAATCCTTGAATGGCTCTGACCTCAGCTGTTTATCATGGACGTCCAGAGTTTGGCTTCCAGCCTGAATAATCTTGCTGCTAAGGTTCAAAATATACAAGATTTTGTTGTACATGCTCCTATGTCTGAACCTAGAATTCCTATCCCAGAGTTTTTTTCTGGAGATAGATCTAGTTTTCTGAATTTTAGGAACAATTGCAAGTTGTTTCTTTCTTTCTTTCTTTCTTTGAAATCTCGCTCCTCTGGAGACCATGCTCAGCAAGTCAAAATTGTAATATCTTTCCTGCGGGGTGACCCTCAGAATTGGGCATTTGCATTGGCACCAGGGGATCCTGCGTTGCTCAATGTGGATGCGTTTTTTCTGGCATTGGGTTTGCTCTATGAGGAACCTAACCTAGAGATTCAGGCTGAAAAAGCTTTATTGGCTCTCTCTCAGGGGCAAGATGAAGCAGAAATATATTGTCAGAAATTTCGGAAATGGTCGGTGCTTACTCAGTGGAATGAGTGCGCTCTGGCTGCAAAATTCAGAGATGGCCTTTCTGAGGCCATTAAAGATGTTATGGTGGGGTTCCCGGCGCCTACAAGTCTGAATGAGTCTATGACTATGGCTATTCAGATTGATCGGCGTTTACGGGAGCGCAAACCTGTGCACCATTTGGCGGTGTCTACTGAACAGGCACCTGAGACAATGCAATGTGATAGAATTCAGTCCAGAAGTGAACGGCAAAACTATAGGCGGAAAAATGGGTTGTGTTTTTATTGTGGTGATTCAGCTCATGTTATATCAGCATGCTCTAAACGCACAAAAAAGGTTGATAAGTCTGTTGCCATTAGTACTTTACAGTCTAAGTTCATTCTGTCTGTGACTCTGATTTGTTCATTATCAGCCATTTCCGTCGATGCCTATGTGGATTCAGGCGCTGCCCTGAGTCTTATGGATTGGTCATTTGCCAACCGCTGTGGGTTTAGTCTGCAGCCTCTGGAAGTCCCTATTCCTTTGAAAGGAATTGACTCTACACCTTTGGCTATGAATAAACCTCAGTACTGGACACATGTGACCATGCGTATGACTCCCGTTCATCAGGAGGTGATTCGCTTCCTGGTACTGTATAATTTACATGATGTCTTAGTGCTTGGTCTGCCATGGTTACAAACTCATAACCCAGTCTTGGACTGGAAAACGATGTCTGTGTTAAGCTGGGGATGTCAGGGGGTTCATGATGATGCACCTCCGATTTCTATCGCTTCATCTACTCCTTCTGAGGTTCCTGTATTTTTGTCTGATTATCGGGATGTTTTTGAGGAGCCTAAGCTCAATTCGCTTCCTCCTCACAGGGATTGCGATTGTGCTATAGATTTGATTCCTGGCAGTAAATTTCCTAAAGGTCGTTTGTTCAATCTGTCAGTGCCAGAGCATACTGCTATGCGGGATTATGTTAAGGAGTCCTTGGAAAAGGGACATATCCGTCCATCTTCATCTCCTTTGGGAGCAGGTTTTTTTTCCGTGGCCAAAAAAGATGGTTCCTTGAGGCCTTGTATAGATTACCGTCTTTTGAATAAGATTACGGTCAAATATCAGTATCCTTTGCCATTGTTGACTGATTTGTTCGCTCGCATTAAGGGGGCTAAATGGTTCACTAAGATTAATCTTCGGGGTGCGTATAATCTTGTGCGGATTAAGCAGGGTGATGAGTGGAAAACCGCATTTAATACGCCTGAGGGCCATTTTGAGTATTTGGTGATGCCTCTTGGACTTTCTAATGCTCCTTCTGTCTTCCAGTCCTTTATGCACGATATTTTCTGTGAATATCTGGATAAATTTATGATTGTGTATTTGGATGATGTTTTGGTTTTTTCTGATGACTGGGAGTCCCATGTTCAGCAGGTCAGCAAGGTGTTTCAGGTCCTGCGGGCCAATTCTTTGTTTGTAAAAGGTTCAAAGTGTCTCTTTGGAGTCCAGAAGATTTCTTTTTTGGGGTATATTTTTCCCCTTCTACTATTGAGATGGATCCCGTCAAGGTTCAAGCTATTTGTGACTGGACGCAGCCTACATCTCTTAAGAGTCTACAGAAGTTCTTGGGCTTCGCTAATTTTTATCGTCGTTTCATAACTAATTTTTCTAGTGTTGTTAAGCCTTTGACGGATCTGACTAAGAAGGGTGCTGATGTTGCTGATTGGTCTCCTGCGGCTGTGGAGGCCTTTCAGGAACTTAAGCGCCGGTTTTCTTCTGCTCCTGTGTTGCGTCAGCCAGATGTTTCGCTTCCTTTTCAGGTTGAGGTTGATGCTTCTGAGATTGGAGCGGGGGCGGTTTTGTCACAGAGAAGCTCCGATTGCTCGGTGATGAAGCCATGTGCGTTCTTTTCTAGAAAGTTTTCGCCCACTGAGCGGAATTATGATGTTGGTAATCGGGAGCTTTTGGCCATGAAGTGGGCATTTGAGGAGTGGCGTCATTGGCTTGAGGGTGCTAGACATCGTGTGGTGGTCTTGAATGATCACAAAAATCTGATTTACCTTGAGTCTGCCAAGCGTCTGAATCCTAGACAGGCTTGTTGGTCACTGTTTTTCTCCCGTTTCGATTTTGTGGTTTCATATCTGCCAGGTTCAAAGAATGTGAAGGCGGATGCTCTTTCTAGGAGTTTTGTGCCTGATTCCCCTGGAAATTCTGAGCCCACTGGTATCCTTAGGGATGGGGTGATTTTGTCGGCTGTCTTCCCAGACTTGCGACGTGCTTTGCAGGAGTTTCAGGCGGATAAACCTGATCGTTGTCCGCCTGAAAGACTGTTTGTTCCGGATAATTGGACCAGTAGAGTCATCTCCGAGGTCCATTCTTCTGTGTTGGCAGGTCATCCTGGAATATTTGGTACTAGAGACTTGGTGGCCAGGTCTTTTTGGTGGCCTTCCTTGTCGAGGGATGTGCGTGCTTTTGTGCAGTCTTGTGAAGTTTGCGCTCGGGCTAAGCCTTGCTGTTCTCGGGCCAGTGGATTGTTGTCACCTTTGCCTATCCCAAAGAGGCCTTGGACGCACATTTCCATGGACTTTATTTCGGATCTCCCTGTCTCTCAAAAAATGTCCGTCATCTGGGTTGTGTGTGACCGCTTTTCTAAGATGGTTCATCTGGTCCCCTTGCCTAAGTTACCTTCCTCCTCTGAGTTGGTCCCTCTGTTTTTTCAGAACGTGGTTCGTTTGCATGGGATTCCGGAGAACATTGTTTCTGACAGGGGATCCCAGTTTGTGTCTAGATTTTGGCGGACGTTCTGTGCTAAGATGGGCATTGATTTGTCCTTTTCGTCTGCATTCCATCCTCAGACGAATGGCCAGACGGAACGAACTAATCAGACCTTGGAAACTTATTTAAGGTGTTTTGTTTCTGCTGATCAAGATGACTGGGTTACCTTTTTGCCGCTTGCCGAATTTGCCCTTAATAATCGGGCTAGTTCTGCTACCTTGGTTTCTCCTTTCTTTTGTAATGCAGGGTTTCATCCTCGTTTTTCCTCTGGTCAGGTGGAGCCTTCTGATTGTCCTGGAGTAGACATGGTGGTGGATAGGTTGCATCAGATTTGGAGTCATGTGGTGGACAATTTGAAGTTGTCCCAGGAGAGGGCTCAGCAGTTTGCTAATCGCCGTCGCCGCGTGGGTCCTCGACTTCGTGTTGGGGACTTGGTGTGGTTGTCTTCTCGTTTTGTTCCTATGAAGGTCTTTTCTCCTAAGTTCAAGCCTCGGTTTATCGGTCCCTATAGGATCTTGGAAATTCTTAACCCTGTGTCGTTTCGTTTGGATCTCCCGGCATCGTTTGCTATTCATAATGTGTTCCATCGGTCGTTGTTGCGGAAGTATGAGGTACCTGTTGTTCCTTCGCTTGAGCCTCCTGCTCCGGTGCTGGTGGAGGGAGAATTGGAGTATGTTGTGGAGAAGATCTTGGATTCTCGTGTTTCCAGACGGAAACTTCAGTATTTGGTCAAGTGGAAGGGTTATGGTCAGGAGGATAATTCTTGGGTGGTTGCCTCTGATGTTCATGCTGCTGATTTGGTCCGTGCATTTCATAGGGCTCATCCTGGTCGCCCTGGTGGTTCTCGTGAGGGTTCGGTGACCCCTCCTCAAGGGGGGGTACTGTTGTGGATTCTGTTTTTGGGCTCCCTCTGGTGGTTACAGATGGTACTGGGTGACTTGTGTTCTCTGCGGTCTCTGGTGTCCACCTGTTCAAATCAGGATATGGGAGTTTCCTATTTAACCTGGCTTTCTTGTCATTTCCTCGCCGGCGATCAATGTAATCAGTGTGTCTTGTTACCTCTGCTTTCCGCTTCTGTGGTCATCAGGACAAGCTAAGTTTTTGATTTTCCTGTTCCACGTTTTGCTTTATTTTTGTTTTGGTCCAGCTTGCAGTTATGTGATTCCTTGTTGCTGGTTGCTCTAGTGGGCTGATATTACTCCTCTTGTTCCATGAGTTGGCACATGAGTTCAGGTAATTTCAGGATGGTTTTTTGTAGGGTTTTTCGCTGACCGCGCAGTTCACTTTTGTATCCTCTGCTATCTAGTTTTAGCGGGCCTCATTTTGCTGAATCTGTTTTCATTACTACGTATGTGCTTTCCTCTCATTTCACCGTCATTACATGTGGGGGGCTGCTATTTCTCTGGGGTGTTTCTCTGGAGGCAAGAGAGGTCTTTGTTTCTTCTAATAGGGGAAGCTAGTCCTTCGGCTGGCGCGAGACGTCTAGAATCATCGTAGGCACGTTCCCTGGCTACTGCTAGTGTTGTGAATTAGGTTCAGGATCGCGGTCAGCTCAGTTTCCATCACCCTAGAGCTTGTTCTGTTTTTTGTGTGCTTGTCCTTTTGTGATCCCCTGCCATTGGGATCATGACAGAAGGCCTTCCATTTTAACATGATGAAGGCACATCATGAGCGGGAGGCTTGAGCCCACCCAGTGTTCAACCTTCCCGAGGAAGGTGAGGTAGAAACCCTCCTGGATCTGCTCACCCAAGCCAAGACGGGTGGATCCATCGAGGATGTGGGGGTTGGCCACCAGCTCTCAGAGGACCAACATTCCCAACTGGGGGTCACCCTACACCCCTTTCAGGGGGCTGTTCAGCAGCCTGCCCAGAAGGACTGAGGCAGCCGTCCATGAGGTGGACACCGGCAATCACCCCCCGATCCGGCGTTCAGCATATCGGGTTTCTCTCGAGGTGCAGCAGCACATGCGCCAAGAGATAGACGAGATGCTGAAGCTGGGGGTGATCCAAGCATCCAACAGCGCGGGGGCTTCGCTTGTAGTCCTCGTCCCTAAAAAGGACCGAACTATGCAGTTCTGCATGGACTACCAGGGGCTCAACGCTGTGACGGTCCCCGATGCGTACCCAATGCCGCGCATCGATGACCTCGATCAGCTGGCCGGGTCAAGTACATGACCATCATGGATCTGAGCAGGGGATATTGGCAGATTCCCCTGACCCCTAAGGCATGGGAATGCTCTGCCTTTTTCACCCCCTTTGGACTGTACGAGTCCACAGTGATGCCCTTCGGCTTGAAGAATGCCCCTGCCACTTTTCAGCGGATGGTCAACACGCTGCTCGAGGGACTAGAAGGGTATGTGACCGCATACCTGGATGACATTGCCATCTTCAGTCCCACCTGGAAGGATCACCTAGAGCACCTGGCGCAGGTGCTCGGGCAGATCCAAGGAGCAGGCTTGACCATTAAGCCGGAAAAATGCCAGCTGGGTATGAGTGAGGTCCAATACCTGGGACACCGAGTAGGTGGGGGAGCTCTGAAGCCAGAGCCCGGGAAGGTGGATGCCATCACCTCCTGGCCCTCCCCCAGGACCAAGAAGCAGGTGATGTCCTTCTTGGGGACTGCTGGGTACTATAGGAGGTTTGTTCCACACTATAGTACCCTGGCCAAGCCCCTGATGGACTTCACCAAGAAGAAGGTACCCGTTGCAGTCAACTGGACAGTCGCCTGCGAGACAGCTTTCCAGGCGCTCAAAACCAACCTTTCTAGCTCTCCTGTACTACAGGCAGCCGACTTCACGCGTCCATTCGTAGTACAGACTGACACCAGCGACTTTGGCCTAGGTGCTGTGCTCAGCCAGGTCGACACTACAGGTCATGAACACCCCATTTTGTACCTGAGCCGGAAGCTCCTGCAAAGATAAGTGGCCTATTCCACGATGGAGAAGGAATGTCTGGCAATTGTATGGGCCCTGCAGCGTCTGAAGCCATACTTGTACGGACGCCAATTCACTGTGGAAACAGACCACAACCCCCTCAGCTGGTTACACATGGTCTCTGGGACGAATGGGAGGTTGCTACGCTGGAGCCTCACTCTCCAGCAGTATCACTTCACCATTCGCCACCGAAGAGGCATAGACCATGGTAACACTGATGAGTTGTCCCAGCAAAGAGAAGGTGTGGAAGGGCGCATGGGGGAACACAGGAATGTGATACCCCCTAGCGCCCTCTAAAGCAGGGAGGTGTGATGAGGGAGCAGCCACCATCTTGGATATGGGGCATAACGCTGGCCTCCTATCAGAGATCGGCCTGACTTCATTTTGTCTCATATCAGAATTCTCCTGGTCACACGTCTGCAGGGACATGAGCACTCCTTTTCCCTACTTGAATGAAGACCCTTTAGTATGGTAATGGTCTGAGACCAGTGTAGCAGGCAGATGGCACTTCAAAGCTTGAATGAGGAAGCCACGCCAGCAGGGGGCATGGAGGTGCCTGGGGGCTCAATTAAAGCATGCATGTCAGATGGCTACAGGACACGTCTATTGTCTTCCCAGCCGGACCGTCCACAACATGAAATTATGAATTATGGATGCATCTTCCGAGGTACAGGCTCATAAAAAATATCCTCATAGCCCTGAAGAAATTGCGCATCTGACAGTGCAAATCCCGGGTCAGTGAGAGTTCTGGAACCTGAGATATAGAGATCAGCCTCCCAGAGTGATTGAATGGGTCCAGGTTTGATCCCTGTACAACCGGCAGAAAAAAAAAACATGCGCTGGTACAGCCCGTGTACTGATCCGATCATCCTGAGAGGAGTTATTCCATTTATTAGGTATTGGGAATAGATTCTGCAGGGAAGCTGAAGGGTGGAGATTGTTAGTCCACCCAGGTACAGAGGGGAGGGACACAGAAGGATTAAGAGCTGAGAACACATGGAGAGTGAGTCACAACTGAAGAAGATGATGATGAAATAAGGAACAGGGTATATGCCAGCCAGAGGGGAGCAAGCACATGCTTTTTGGGGGCTGCCCGGCAACTAGAAGTCTTGTACCTGTGGAACGCAGAGCTCCACGGCCTCCACAAGCGACCTTCAACCTGGTAAATTGACCTCCAGCTTTATACCTCTAAGCCTTGTACTATTATTGTTATATTTTACTCTGACTGTAACGCTTGGTATATTTTTACTGTATATTTCTTGTAATTATCTACTGTGCCCTTAAGGCAATTAAACCATAAATTATTTTTGGGCTGATCCTTTTATTCTGATTGCGAATCTTAGAATACCCAGCGTGGGTAACAGGACAGTCTCCCCAGCCGCCATTTGCTCTAGGTGCAGTTCCCTTATTGACTTGAGAGACAAAGGGGGCACCTGAGAGCTGTGTCTGTGTAGTTACGTCACGGATTGGTGACGTGGGAGGAACCAGTTTTCTTCACAAGGAAAATACATCATTTTTCCATCACAAGAGACACAAATTTAACATTCTATTGGATGCCAATTTAAGGGATTACTGGCCCCCAATAATTGTCACCATGACAACACACTGTTAGGCGCTGGGATTCTCCCACTGCACAGGGTATATCCCATGCTGTTACACCCGGTCTGTTTACTGTACCTCCAGGGGGTCTCTGTCAGGACTCTCGCTCTGTGCCAGCTTCACGCTGCCTGGACGCAGCCCCCACCCCTCCTTGCTCTCCTGCTTCCTGGCGTGCAGCCAGCAGGTTCCCTGGCAGGGTTCTTAGGCCGCACGCGCGGTCACTCCCGGTCTCTTAAAGAGACAGTGTGCATTTTCCAAATGTTGCCTCTAACCAATGGCGTGTGTTTAGCTATTATTTCTAGCCCTCCTCCATAGGGAGGGCGCCGGAGCAACAAGTATCTACTGTTGCTAACTTCCGGTTCCTGTTATCTTGCGCTTCTGTTTCTGAAGTATCTGCAAGGAACTCCGCTTATTCTGTCTGTCTCCACAGATCTTCTGCTACCAGTTACTCGGTTATGCTGGACTGCATCCGCAGTATCTACACTGGACCCATCTAGTCCTGCCAGTCCGCCAGCCTCACTTCCAGACCACGCCAGTACCCTCAGTGCCAGCTTCTACACCCGGTTTCCTCCAGTCGGCTCTGCAATACCCGCTAACCCTGCTGGTCCGTCTGTTCCGCTGGGACAACCGCCACGAGTACGGGGTCTAACTGAAGGTAGCACCCGTGTCCTCCAGGCATTCCATTCTGTCCCTGTTCGAGGGGACTTACTACGGGTGTCTGGGGCTCATGCAGTAACGCCCCCTTCGGAGCCCCCTGGACTGTGGTCTAGTGGTTCCACATCAAACTTTAATAAATACGAATGTGAACTTCTACATCTGTGCCTCCATTTCCATTCGTTACAGATTGCTCCGGCCATGGAACCCGCTGGATCCCAGAAATCCCCAGTCATGGAGTTACGTCAGGAGATCTCCCAGCTGAAGGAGCAACAGGATAAGATCATGCCTTTCCTGCACAATGTATCTGATCGCCTGGATAGTCTGGCTTCTTCGATTGCACCGACTCCTGCCACCTGTGTTCAGGTATCAAACTTCACAGCAAGTAAGGATTTTCGCTTAGCTGCTCCCACCCGCTTCCGAGGCGACCCCGTTCTGTGTCGAGGGTTCATAAATCAGTGCACTCTGCACTTCGAACTATTGGGGCATAGGTTCGCTTCTGATCTGGCCAAAGTTGGCTTCATCATGTCCCACCTTGATGGAGAGGCGCTCGCCTGGATGAATCCGCTGTGGGAGAGGGTGGACCCGTTGGTTACTAATCTCCAGTCTTTTCTAGAGGCATTTCGCAAGACCTTTGACGAACCTGGTCGTACTACATCGACAGCCTCTGCTCTTCTTCGACTACGACAGGAGGCTCTTACGGTGGCTCAGTATGCGGTGCAGTTCCGTACTCTTTTGTCTGAACTTTCTTGGAACAATGAGGCATTGGTGGCTACCTTCTGGCAGGGACTCTCTGGACGAGTTAAGGATGAGTTGGCGGGACGTGACTTGCCTACTGTTCTGGATGACCTGATTTCTCTGGCAGTCCGGGTTGATCTACGGTTTCAGGAACTCTCCAACGAGATCAGACGTGAAAAAGAATCCAATCACCAGGTTGCTTGTGCTCCTAAATCTGCAAACTCTCCAACTTTGTCTCCAGCTCCTGTGGCTATGGAGGTGGACCGTGTTAATCTGGTCAACCGTCGCCAGGAGGCACGTCGCCTGGAGGGGAGTTGTTTCTACTGTGGCAGTGCCAAGCATTATATCCGCTCTTGTCCTAAGAGACCGGGAAACTCCAGTGCCTAGGGTCTGTAGGAGAGGCTACCCTAGGTAAGGATCATCCCTCTCCGGCTTTACAGATAACAGTCTCTGTGGTCTTCGGCAAAACAAGATTTTCAGAGTTCTGTCACCTGGATTCTGGTGCCGCTGGGAACCTTATTCGGCAAGCGGTAGTGGATCGTTATCAGATTCCAGTCCAGCGTTTATCGGATCCATTGCAAGTGACATCTGTGGATTGCAGACCACTGTCGGAGTCCATATGGTTCCAGACTGTGCCTTTGGAACTCCGGGTAGGTCTAACCCATTTTGAAAGTATCTGTTTTTATGTGTTGCCAGATTTGTCTCACCCCTTGCTTCTAGGTCTACCCTGGTTCCAGATGCATGAACCTGTTCTAAATTGGAGCATGGGAGAGATCCTGCGCTGGGGAGATTCTTGCTTTGATCGATGTATCATTCCGGTTCGTCCTGCTCCTCCTCCGGTACAACCTGAAGCCTTGCCGGGTTTGCCGTCTCCTTACTGGTCCTTCGCTGATGTATTTGGGAAAAAAGAGGCAGAGAGATTACCTCCACACAGGTCGTATGATTGCCCCATAGATCTGCTTCCTGGAGCGTCTCCTCCACGTGGACGGATCTATCCTCTTTCTCAAGCAGAGACTCAGTCTATGTCTGAGTACATTCAGGAGAACCTGGACAGAGGATTCATCTGGAAATCTTCCTCGCCCGCTGGAGCTGGATTCTTCTTCGTGAAGAAAAAAGATGGATCTCTACGACCCTGTATCAATTATAGGGGTCTGAACCAGATTACGGTAAAGAACAGGTATCCGTTGCCTTTAATTTCTGAATTGTTTGATCGTCTTAGGGGGTCCAAAATTTTCACCAAACTGGATCTCAGAGGGGCTTACAATCTAATACGCATTCGTAAGGGAGACGAATGGAAGACCGCTTTTAACACCCGGGGTGGACACTATGAATACTTGGTAATGCCATTTGGGCTAAGTAATGCACCAGCAGTGTTTCAGGAATTTGTAAATGACATTTTCAGAGATCTGCTTTATTCTTGTGTTGTTGTTTACCTGGACGACATTCTGATCTTCTCTGCTGATTTAGCTTCCCACCGGAGACAAGTACGTATGGTTTTACAAAGACTCAGGGAGAACAGACTTTATGCTAAAATTGAAAAATGTCTCTTTGAGCAACCCTCTCTGCCTTTCCTTGGTTATATTGTCTCGTCTACAGGTTTAAAAATGGATCCAGAGAAGGTATCCGCCATTTTAAAGTGGCCTCGCCCATGTGGTTTGAAGGCAATACAACGGTTCTTGGGGTTCGCCAACTATTACCATTTGTTCATTCCAAATTTTTCCACTCGAGTGGCACCAATTTCGGCCTTGACCCGGAAAGGCGCAAATACCAAGGAATGGACACCTGAAGCTGAGGAGGCTTTTACTTCCTTAAAGCAGGCCTTCTCCTCCACACCCGTACTTCATCGACCGGATTCCAAAAAACAATTTTTGCTTGAGGTAGACGCTTCCTCCATAGGTGCTGGTGCAGTTCTCACCCAGAAGTCGTCGTCCGTCCGGATGGTCACCTGTGGTTTTTTCTCAAAAGTCTTTTCTGTTTCAGAGAGGAATTATTCCGTAGGAGATCATGAATTATTGGCTATCAAGTTAGCTCTGCAGGAGTGAGGTGCTGCTCATCAGGTTATCATTTACACAGATCATAAGAATCTTGCTTATCCTCAATCTGCTCAGAGACTGAATCCTCGTCAAGCCCGGTGGGCATTGTTTTTTGCTCGATTTAATTTTGTTCTTCATTTCCGACCAGCTGATAAGAACATTAAAGCTGATGCACTTTCCAAAGCATTTTTGCCTCCCGATTTTGTGGAAGGACCGCACCACATCATTGAACCATCCAGATTTGTATCGGTGGCCGCAGTTAATCTTGCTCGACTCCCTCCAGGTAAAACTTTTGCATCTAACCTAAGTCTAAGTCTAACCTCTATTGTTGGTAAAATATTTGAAGGGTTTCTGAGGGATGTTATTCTGGATTATCTCAATGAGAATAACTGTTTAACTCCATATCAGCATGGGTTTATGAGAAATCGCTCCTGTCAAACCAATCTAATCAGTTTTTATGAAGAGGTAAGCTACAGGCTGGACCACGGTGAGTCATTGGACGTGGTATATCTCGATTTTTCCAAAGCGTTTGATACCGTGCCGCACAAGAGGTTGGTACACAAAATGAGAATGCTTGGTCTGGGGGAAAATGTGTGTAAATGGGTTAGTAACTGGCTTAGTGATAGAAAGCAGAGGGTGGTTATAAATGGTATAGTCTCTAACTGGGTCGCTGTGACCAGTGGGGTACCGCAGGGGTCAGTATTGGGACCTGTTCTCTTCAACATATTCATTAATGATCTGGTAGAAGGTTTACACAGTAAAATATCGATATTTGCAGATGATACAAAACTATGTAAAGCAGTTAATACAAGAGAAGATAGTATTCTGCTACAGATGGATCTGGATAAGTTGGAAACTTGGGCTGAAAGGTGGCAGATGAGGTTTAACAATGATAAATGTAAGGTTATACACATGGGAAGAAGGAATCAATATCACCATTACACACTGAACGGGAAACCACTGGGTAAATCTGACAGGGAGAAGGACTTGGGGATCCTAGTTAATGATAAACTTATCTGGAGCAGCCAGTGCCAGGCAGCAGCTGCCAAGGCAAACAGGATCATGGGGTGCATTAAAAGAGGTCTGGATACACATGATGAGAGCATTATACTGCCTCTGTACAAATCCCTAGTTAGACCGCACATGGAGTACTGTGTCCAGTTTTGGGCACCAGTGCTCAGGAAGGATATAATGGAACTAGAGAGAGTACAAAGGAGGGCAACAAAATTAATAAAGGGGATGGGATAACTACAATACCCAGATAGATTAGCGAAATTAGGATTATTTAGTCTAGAAAAAAGACGACTGAGGGGCGATCTAATAACCATGTATAAGTGTATAAGGGGACAATACAAATATCTCGCTGAGGATCTGTTTATACCAAGGAAGGTGACGGGCACAAGGGGGCATTCTTTGCGTCTGGAGGAGAGAAGGTTTTTCCACCAACATAGAAGAGGATTCTTTACTGTTAGGGCAGTGAGAATCTGGAATTGCTTGCCTGAGGAGGTGGTGATGGCGAACTCAGTCGAGGGGTTCAAGAGAGGCCTGGATGTCTTCCTGGAGCAGAACAATATTGTATCATACAATTATTAGGTTCTGTAGAAGGACGTAGATCTGGGGATTTATTATGATGGAATATAGGCTGAACTGGATGGACAAATGTCTTTTTTCGGCCTTACTAACTATGTTACTATGTTACTATGTTACTTCAGATCGGAAATGAGTTCTTCGGTGGGGTCATTCTTCTAAATTGGCAGGTCATGCCGGACAAAGGAAGACTCTGCAACTCATCTCCCGGTTCTACTGGTGGCCTACCATGGGCAAAGATGTTCAGGAGTATGTTGCTGCCTGTCCTTCGTGTGCTCGCAACAAGACTGATAAGCGTTTGCCCCCTGGGCGGTTATTACCTCTGTTTGTTCCTTCAGTACCCTGACAGCACATCGCTATGGACTTTATTACTGATCTCCCCATCTCCTCTGGCTGTTCAGTCATCTGGGTTGTGGTGGATCATTTTTCGAAGATGGCGCATTTTGTTCCGTTACCTGGTCTCCCGTCTGCTTCTGAGCTCGCTGATCATTTCATTCAACATATCTTCCATCTTCACGGGTTTCCCCTCCACATCGTGTCCGACAGAGGTGTCCAGTTCACCTCCAAATTCTGGAGAGCACTTTTTAAGTCTGTACAAGTGGAGCTGGACCTCTCCTCCGCATATCACCCTCAATCCAATGGGCAAGTAGAGAGGACCAATCAAATTCTGACAGGATTCTTGCGTCACTTCGTCAACGTACATCATGATGACTGGATCAAGTTGCTGCCTTGGGCAGAATTCTCGTATAACAATCAAGTAAGTGAGTCTTCTGGTAAATCTCCCTTTCAGATTGTGTTTGGGCTCCAACCCAGGATTCCGCTTCCCATCTCTGGGCCTTCTGGTGTTCCTGCAGCTGATACCTGTGCAGAGGAATTCTCGAAAGTATGGAGCGACACCAAGGTTGCCTTAGAGAGAGCTTCACTACGTATGAAGTAGCATGCAGATAAAAGACGTCTGGAGGCTCCTTCTTTCCGACCAGGGGATAAGGTATGGCTCTCCTCCAAGTATATCCGTCTGAAGATGCCCTCTTACAAACTGGGTCCCCGCTTCATCGGTCCATTTGAAGTCCTGAAACAGATTAATGCAGTCTCGTACAAATTGAGACTACCGGCTTCCTTACGAGTCCTTAATTCTTTTCATGTTTCCCTCCTCAAACCCGTACTTTTGAGTCCATTTTTTAAAGATCCTGGTTCCACTCCGGATCCCGTCAGTGAGGAGGATGTTTTTGTAGTACAGAATATCTTGGCCACTAAAAAGATAAGGAGTAAGAGCTATTTTTTGGTGGATTGGAGGGGCTTCGGTCCTGAGGAGAGGTCATGGGAGCCTAGGGAAAATATCCGTGCTCCTCTTCTTCTGAAAGAATGCTATGCAGGCTTGAAAAAGAGGGGGCGTAAAGAGGGGAATACTGTTACACCCGGTCTGTTTACTGTACCTCCAGGGGGTCTCTGTCAGGACTCTCGCTCTATGCCAGCTTCACACTGCCTGGACGCAGCCCCCACCCCTCCTTGCTCTCCTGCTTCCTGGCGTGCAGCCAGCAGGTTCCCTGGCAGGGTTCTAAAGGTACCGTCACACTTAGCGACGCTGCAGCGATACCGACAACGATCCGGATCGCTGCAGCGTCGCTGTTTGGTCGCTGGAGAGCTGTCACACAGACCGCTCTCCAGCGACCAACGATCCCGAGGTCCCCGGTAACCAGGGTAAACATCGGGTAACTAAGCGCAGGGCCGCGCTTAGTAACCCGATGTTTACCCTGGTTACCAGCGTAAAAAAACAAACAGTACATACTTACATTCAGCTGTCTGTCCCTTGCCATCTGCTTCCTGCACTGACTGCTGGCCGTAAAGTGAAAGTGAAAGCAGAGCACAGCCACAGCGGTGAGTCACCGCTGTGTGACTCACCGCTGTGCTGTGCTTTCACTTTCACTTTACGGCCAGCAGTCAGTGCAGGAAGCAGACGGCAAGGGACAGACAGCTGAATGTAAGTATGTACTGTTTGTTTTTTTACGCTGGTAACCAGGGTAAACATCGGATTACTAAGCGCGGCCCTGCGCTTAGTTACCCGATGTTTACCCTGGTTACCAGTGAAGACATCGCTGAATCCGTGTCACACACGCCGATTCAGCGATGTCTGCGGGGAGTCCAGCGACCAAATAAAGTTCTGGACTTTCTTCCCCGACCAGCGACAGCACAGCAGGGGCCTGATCGCTGCTGCCTGTCACACTGGACGATATCGCTAGCGAGGACGCTGCAACGTCACAGATCGCTAGCGATATCGTCTAATGTGATGGTACCTTTAGGCCGCACGCGCAGTCACTCCCGGTCTCTTAAAGAGACAGTGTGCATTTTCCAAATGTTGCCTCTAACCAATGGCGTATGTTTAGCTATTATTTCTAGCCCTTCCTCCATAGGGAGGGCGCCGGAGCAACAAGTATCTACTGTTGCTAACTTCCGGTTCCTGTTATCTTGCGCTTCTGTTTCTGAAGTATCTGCAAGGAACTCCGCTTATTTTGTCTAGCTCCACAGATCTTCTGCTACCAGTTACCCGGTTATGCTGGACTGCATCCGCAGTATCTACACTGGACCCATCTAGTCCTGCCAGTCCGCCAGCCTCACTTCCGGACTACGCCAGTACCCTCGGTGCCAGCTTCTACACCCGGTTTCCTCCAGTCGGCTCTGCAATACCCGCTAACCTTGCTGGTCCGTCTGTTCCGCTGGGACAGCCGCCACGAGTACGAGGTCTAACTGAAGGTAGCACCCGTGTCCTCCAGGCATTCCATTCTGTCCCTGTTCGAGGGGACTTACTACGGGTGTCTGGGGCTCACGCAGTAACGCCCCCTTCGGAGCCCCCCAGACTGTGGTCTAGTGGTTCCACATCAAACTTTAACCCCTTTCTGACATCAGACGTACTATCCCGTCGAGGTGGGGTGGGCCCCTATGACCACCGACGTGATAGTACGTCACGGACCGCTCCCGGCACATTAACCCCCGGCACACCGCGATCAAACATGATCGCGATGTGCCGGCGGTACAGGGAAGCATCGCGCAGGGAGGGGGCTCCCTGCGGGCTTCCCTGACCCCCCGCAGCAAAGCGATGTGATCGCGTTGCTGCGAGGGTCTCCGTACCTCCCTCCCTGCTCCAGGCCCGGATCCAAGATGGCCGCGGCATCCGGGTCCTGCAGGGAGGGAGGTGGCTTCACAGAGCCTGCTCAGAGCAGGCACTGTGAAGCCTGCAGTGCTGCAAGTCAGATCGGTGATCTGACAGAGTGCTGTGCAAACTGTCAGATCACCGATCTGTGATGTCCCCCCATGGGAAAAAGTAAAAAAGTAAAAAAAAAATTCCAAATGTGTAAAAAAATATTCCTAAATAATGAAAAAAAAAATATTATTCCCATAAATACATTTCTTTATCTAAATAAAATAAAAAAAAACAATAAAAGTACACATATTTAGTATCGCCGTGTCCGTAACGGCCCGACCTATAAAACTGGCCCACTAGTTAACCCCTTCAGTAAACACTGTAAGAAAAAAAAAAAAAACGAGGCAAAAAACAACGCTTTATTATCATACCGCCGAACAAAAAGTGGAATAACACGCGATCAAAAAGACAGATATAAATAACCATGGTACCGCTGAAAGCGTCATCTTGTCCCGCAAAAAACGAGCTGCCATATATCATCATCAGCAAAAAAATAAATAAGTTATAGTCCTGAGAATAAAGCGATGCAAAAATAATTATTTTTTCTATAAAATATTTTTTATCGTATAAAAGCGCCAAAACATAAAAAAATGATATAAATGAGGTATCGCTGTAATCGTACTGACCAGTAGAATAAAACTACTTTATCAATTTTACCAAACGCGGAACGGTATAAACGCCTCCCCCAAAAGAAATTCATGAATAGCTGGTTTTTGGTCATTCTGCCTCACAAAAATCGGAATGAAAAGCGATCAAAAAATGTCACATGCCAGATAATGTTAGCAATAAAAACGTCAACTTGTCCCGCAAAAAACAAGACCTCACATGACTCTGTGAACCAAAATGTGGAAAAATTATAGCTCTCAAAATGTGGTAACGCAAAAAATATTTTTTGCAATAAAAAGCGTCTTCAGTGTGTGATGGCTGCCAGTCATAAAAATCCGCTAAATAACCCGCTATAAAATCAATCAACCCGCTATAAATCAAACCCCCCTTCATCACCCCCTTAGTTAGGGAAAAATAAAAAAAAGTATTTATTTCCATTTTCCCATTAGGGCTAGGGTTAGGGGTACGGTTAGGGCTAGGGTTAGGGTTAGGGCTAGGGCTAGGGTTAGGGTTAGGGTTAGGGCTAGGGTTAGGGATAGGATTAGGGTTAGGGTTAGGGCTAGGGTTAGGATTAGGGCTACAGAAAGGGTTGGGGCTAAAGTTAGGGTTAGGGTTTGGGCTAAAGTTACGGTTAGGGTTTAGATTACATTTACAGTTGGGAATAGGGTTGGGATTAGGGTTAGGGGTGTGGTTAGGGTTACTGTTGGGATTAGGGTTAGGGGTGTGTTTGGATTAGGGTTTCAGTTATAATTGGGGGGTTTCCACTGTTTAGGCACATCAGGGGCTCTCCAAACGCGACATGGCGTCCGATCTCAATTCCAGCCAATTCTGCGTTGAAAAAGTAAAACAGTGCTTCTTCCCTTCCGAGCTCTCCCGTGCGCCCAAACAGGGGTTTACCCCAACATATGCAGTATCAGCGTACTCAGGACAAATAGGACAACAACTTTTGGGGTTGAATTTCTCCTCTTACCCCTGGGAAAATACAAAACTGGGGGCTAAAAAATTGTTTTTTGGGGAAAGTTTTTTTAGTTTTTTTTCACGGCTCTGCGTTACAAACTGTAGTGAAACACTTCAGGGTTCAAAACTCTCACAACACATCTAGATAAGTTCCTTATCTAGTTTCCAAAATGGTGTCATTTGTGGGAGTTTCTACTGTTTAGGTACATTAGGGGCTCTGCAAACGCAATGTGACACCTGCAGACCATTCCATCTAAGTCTGCATTCCAAATGGAGCTCCTTCCCTTCCGAGCCCTCCCATGCGCCCAAACGGTGGTTCCCCCCCACATATGGGGTATCAGCGCACTCAGGACAAATTGGACAACAAATTTTGGGGTCCAATTTCTCCTGTTACCCTCGGGAAAATACAAAACTGGGGGCTAAAAAATAATTTTTGTGGGAAAAAATTTTTGTTTTATTTTTACGGCTCTGCATTATAAACTTCTGTGAAGCCCTTGGTGGGTCAAAGCGCTCAAAACACATCTAGATAAGTTCCTTAGGGGGTCTACTTTCCAAAATGGTGTCACTTGTGGGGGGTTTCAATGTTTAGGCACATCAGTGGCTCTCCAAACGCAACATGGCGTCCCATCTCAATTCCTGTCAATTTTGCACTGAAAAGTCAAACGGCGCTCCTTCCCTTCCAAGCTCTCCCACGCGCCCAAACAGTGGTTTACTCCCACATATGGGGTATCAGCGTACTCAGGACAAATTGTACAACAACTTTTGTGGTCCAATTTCTACTCTTACCCTTGGGAAAATAAAAAATTGGGGGCGAAAAGATAATTTTTGTGAAAAAATATGATTTTTTATTTTTACGGTTCTGCATTATAAACTTCTGTGAAGCACTTGGTGGGTCAAAGTGCCCACCACACCTCTAGATAAGTTCTTTAGGGGGTCTTCTTTCCAAAATGGTGTCACTTGTGGGGGGTTTCAATGTTTAGGCACATCAGGGGCTCTCCAAACGCAACATGGTGTCCCATCTCGATTCCAGTCAATTTTGCATTGAAAAGTCAAATGGCGCTCCTTTGCTTCTGAGCTCTGTCATGTGCCCAAACAGTGGTTTACCCCCACATATGGGGTATCAGTGTACTCAGGACAAATTGTACAACAACTTTTGGTGTCCACTTTCTCCTGTTACCCTTGGTAAAATAAAACAAATTGGAGCTGAAGTAAATTTTTTGTGAAAAAAAGTTAAATGTTCATTTTTATTTAAACATTACAAAAATTCCTGTGAAGCACCAGAAGGGTTAATAAACTTCTTGAATATGGTTTTGAGTACCTTGAGGGGTGCAGTTTTTAGAATGGTGTCACACTTGGGTATTTTCTATCATATAGACCCCTCAAAATGACTTCAAATGAGATGTGGTCTCTTAAAAAAATGGTGTTGTAAAAACGAGAAATTGCTGGTCAACTTTTAACCCTTATAACTCCCTAACAAAAAAAAATGTTGGTTCCAAAATTGTGCTGATGTAAAGTAGACATGTGGGAAATGTTACTTATTAAGTATTTTGTGTGACATATCTCTGTGATTTAATTGCATAAAAATTCAAATTTGGAAAATTGCGAAATTTTCATAATTTTCGCCAAATTTCTGTTTTTTTCACAAATAAACGCAGGTACTATCAAAGAATTTTTACCACTATCATGAAGTACAATATGTCATGAGAAAACAGTGTCAGAATCACTGGGATCCGTTGAAGCGTTCCAGAGTTATAACCTCATAAAGGGACAGTGGTCAGAATTGTTAAAATTGGCCCGGTCATTAACGTGCAAACCACCCTTGGGGGTAAAGGGGTTAATAAATACAAATATGAACTTCTACATCTGTGCCTCCGTTTCCATTCGTTACACATGCCTTGTCTACCTCTGCGGGCTCCCATTCTGCTTCAGCCGCAGAGGGAGCTGCTCAGCAAAGATGTTAGTCTCACCATCTTGCCCAGACTCATGCTGTCACTTGGTTACTGCTGGCTGTCCAGCCAAAGCTATAGTAACTAGTAGTAGGCAGCAGCGAACTGAGCATGCTCGTGACGTGGCAACGTCTCATTGGTGGTCGGTCGTCAGCTGCTCGAGTCCACGAGCAAGGTCCTGTCTGACTGGACTTGAACAGGAATTTATAAAAGGCTTCCTGGAGCACACGTTGGCGCCCTAAGATCATTTATGTCATATACGTGTGGAACATAATGGTAGTGTGGACTTGTCTGCGTGTGCTCAGGGCAGGCATATAGCCTTTAGAATTCCAGCACCTCCAGAGAGGAATTCATGTGCATGCACACGCTGTGATTGTGTCCACTACCTGCTCCTTTGGCCCTGTGTGCGTTGCGTTCTCCTGTGAGGTTAACAGGCATTGTGTTTAGCGCCATACCTGCTCTGCTACTGTGTGCGAATGACACAACTCTACTGCAGAGCATCTTTTCAGGTGCTGTGTGCGAGTGACATAGCCTTGTGTTCTATACACTGAGTAACGTTTAGCTCAGTGCGAGCCAGCTATCGCTAGCTGTGTGTTCCGCCATTGTTCATATTAGCTGTAGTTTCCATCTCTGCACGGTAGACCCCGTGACTGCACTTCATCTTAATTTATATTTAGTGCGATCCGCCAACCCTAACAGTATCTTAGTGCCAGGGTCTGTCTAGCAATGGCGGACGAGCAGCATTTACAGCGATACATCCAACAGCTGGAGAGCAGGTTGTCAGCTCTAGAGCGCACGACTACAGCAGTGGTTGTTACCGCCATAGTGGCTCATACAGCCAATGAATCTGTGTCCAGAGGTTCCACTGCCACCCCTGTTCCGTCTCTCATGCAATTTCCCCTGCCCAATAAGTTCTCGAGGGACAGCAAAGTCTGTTGAGGATTTGTGAACCAGTGCGCTATTCATTCATGCTACTGGCATCACGTTTCCCATCAGAGTGGGCTAAGGTGGGGTTTGTGGTCTCTATATTAACGGATAGGGCGTTGTGGTACAGAGTGTCTCTCGCTTTCTGAATGCTCTGAAACAGGTCTTCTTAGGATCTCGTATTACCCACGACTCAGCGTTCCAAATCCTGGAGTTAACCCAGGGCTCCTCCATGGTTAGCCAGTTTGTCATCTAATTTAGGACTCTAGGAACTGAGTTGGAGTGGTCGGATAAAGTCCTAATCCCGGTATTCTGGAAAAGGGTAGCTGATCATGTAAAGGATGCCCTGGCCACTAGGGAGATTCCTTCCACACTGGAGGACCTAATATCAGTCTCTGCCCGCATCGACCTCCTGCATGCCGAGCAAAGGTTGGAGCGAGCCCAGTGTAGGCAGAGGTTTAGGCTGGCTCCAAATTTTGCCAAACCTCTGGAGACTCTGGCTAAGTCTTGCAAATCAATGGAGGCCATGGAGTTATCGCGAGCGGAATCTAGGTCTCGTTCCACTCGCGCACACCCGACACTTTGCCAACAGGTGTCCACATCGGCAGGGAAACGACTGCGTCTAGTGGCTATCGGAGGAGGCTCAATAGACACAGCGGAGATGTCCTCCAAACTAACTTTTTGGGCAACACTTTCTTATGGATCGACCTCTCACACTACAGAGGTTTGCATGGATTCCAGGGCTGAGGGTAATTTTCTGTCCTCCGCTTTCGCCCAACGGCACGCAATGCCTCTAGTAATGCTCACCAAACCGATCACCATCCGGGTGGTAAATGGGTCTGCTCTATCCTCTCAGATCACGCATCAGACCATTTCTCTTTCCCTTGCTATATCTCCAAAACGTCAGGAGATAATTTCCCTATTGGTCATTCCTGAGGGTATAGACAAAGTATTGTTGGGTATACCTTGGTTGCGTCACCATTCACCTCACATTGACTGGTCTGGTGGGAGCATATTAGGATGGAGTAGGTCATGTGAGGGATGGTGTCTGAGGCCCCATGTTCTGTTCAGTTCATCTGAGGTCACCACAGATCTAACTTCTCTCCCTAAACATTATTGACAATATGCAGACGTGTTCTCCAAAAAAGCCGCAAAGACCCTTCCGCTTCATCACCCATATGACTGTCCTATTTCCCTCTTGCTGGGTTCTGAGCCTCCCCAATGGCATGTTTACCTGCTATCTCTCCGGAGGCTATGTCCCAATACATCAAGGAGAATTTGCATAGAGAGTTTATTAGGTAGTCAGAGTCTCCTCCTGGGGCTATCTTCTTCTTTGTTCAGAAGAACGGGGAACTTTGTCCATGCATTGACTATAGGGGGTTAAATGCTATTACCATCAAAAATAAATACCCTCTGCCACTCATCTTGGAGCTCTTTGACAGACTGCGAGTGGCTGGGGTATTTTCCAAGTTAGATCATGCATACAACTTAATATGTATTCGAGAAGGGGATGAATGGAAGACCGCGTTTCACACTCGGGACGGTCATTATGAGTATCTGGTAATGCCGTTCGGTCTGTGTAACGCTCCTGCCGTCTTCCAAGACTTTGTTAATGACATCTTTCGGGAGTTGTTAACCACCTCGGTAGTAGTATATCTGGATGATATACTTATTTACTCTCCAGATATTGATACTCACCGAAGAGATGTCTGTAAAGTCTTCAAACTCTTATGCGCTAATTCCCTTTTCGCTAAGGTAGAGAAGTGTGTGTTTGAGCAGGAATCTACCTGTGTAACTGCGCCCATGCACGTCTCAACCTCTGATCCTAAGGTGGTGGATTGAGCAGTGGAAGCGTGTGACATCTGGCATCAGACGCAATATGCTATTAAAGCTTATAAGGAGAGGATGAGGGTCTCAGCCAACGCGCATCGCTGTCCCGCTCCGGTTTTGCCCCTGGCGACTTAAGGTGGCTCTCTGCTCGTTACATCAGGCTGCGTGTAGAGTCCACTAAATTTTCTCCCTGCTACCTAGGTCCTTTCAAGGTTCTGGAACAGATGAACCCTATGGGCAATATTGTCTCAGCCTTCCTGCACATCTGAACATCGCCGACACCTTCCATGTTTCTCTATTGAAACCCGTATACATGACCCAATCGTCCGGGACTCCTGTCAGGAGCTCGGATACGTCCTCGGATGATTTCGAGATCAATGCCATTGTTGGGTCCAAGGTCGTGTGTTGCATAAAACTCTTTTTGGTGGATTGGAAGGGTCATGGGCCAGAGGAAAAGACCTGGGAGCTGATTGTTTCCTGCCCCTCAGCTCATTGCAGCTTTCGAGCGTGAAGAACATCGCCGGGAGGAGGGCAATGTTAGGCGCTGGGATTCTCCCACTGCATGGGGCAAATCCCAAGCCTTGTCTGCCTCTGCAGTCTCCCATTCTGTTTCGGCTGCAGTGGGAGCTGCTCAGCAAAGACGTCGGTCTCAGCGTCTTGCCCAGACTCATGCTGTTCGCTTGGTTACTGCTGTAGCTCCAGCCAAAGCTATAGTAACTAGCAATAGGCAGCAGTGAAAAGGCGTTCCTGAGGCTAAGTCCAGAAATCACCCTACTGAGCATGCTCGTGAGGTCGTGAGGTAGAGACATCTCATTGGTGGTCGGTCGTCAGCTGCACGGGTGACGTGGCAGTTTCTGATTGGTCCTCGAGCAAGGTCCTGTCTGGCTGGACTTGAACAGGAACATATAAAAGGTGTCCTGGAGCACGCGTCAGCGCTCTAAGATGATTTATATCATATGTGTGTGGAACATAACGGTAGTGTGGACTTGTCTGCGTGTGCTCAGGGCAGGTGTATAGCCTTTAGAATTCTTGCACCGCCGGAGAGGAGTTTGGGTGAATTCAGGGCAGGCATATAGCCTTTATAATTCCGGCACCTTCGGAGAGGAGTTTGTGTGCGTGCACACGCTGTGATTGTGTCCACCATCTGTTCCCTTGGCTCTGTGAGGGTTGCATTCTCCTGTGAGGTTAACAGGGATCGTGTATCACGGTTCCACCCCTCAGGGTGTCAGCGATGCAGTTAGTGACAGCTCGGCTGTCCAGTCTAGTACAGGGGCATGCTGAAGCTGTCAGTACTTTGATTAACAGCATGACCATCCAGTCTGGTTCAGGGGTGTGCTGAGCTGTCAGTGTGTTTATTGACAGTTCAACTTGCCAATCTGTGACTGGGAGGCGTCGGCTGTCTCAAGTGTTCACTATCCAGGGTAATTGCCATACCTACTTAACTGAGCAGCTTCTCCCAGACCACTGCCAGATGTACATTCATCTTTGTGAGGTTCGTGCTTTGTGCTCCCTGTGCCTTGAGTTCTATATGCTTGATCTGTTGCCTGACCTTTGACTTCGTTCTGACCATCCACCTGTTTAACCCCTTCAGCTCTGATCCATTATCCTCTCGGTACGCTGTCCTCGGAACGTTACCTGACTATGCTTTTGTCTCTAACTTCTGTTTATGACGTACCCTCCTGGCTTATGACCTTGGACTCCCTGACCACTCTGACTCACGGCTTAGCCGTGAGAAGTGACTAGCGTCACATCGTGTTTAGCGCCATATCTGCTCTGTTACTGTGTGCGAATGACACAGCTCTACTGCAGAGCATCTTTTCCATTGCTGTGTGCGAGTGACACAGCCTTGTGTTCTATACACTGAGTGACTTTTAACTCAGTGCGAGCCAGCTATCGCTAGCTGTGTTTTCCGCCATTGTTCACATTAGCTGCAGTGGACCCCGGGTTTGCGATCACACTTCATCTTAATTTATATTTAGTGTGATCCACCAACCCTAACACACACTATGACATCATTTTCGCCATTACAGCCCACTATGACGTCATCATCGCCATGACAACACACATTATGACATTATCATTGCCATGAAAACACTCAACATTATATTTCAAAAACTTGGTACTCAATGGAATTTTGGAGCAAATTTCTTAGTTTTAATTGCAGTCTACTAAATATTTATGCATCCAGACTTAAATCCATAAGGTCAGGAGACATACGCTATTACATTTATGTTGCTTTTTAGTTTGTGGTTTTCTTTGGTTGGTCAAGAAACAGATTATTGTTATAATAATAATAATTTTTATTTATATAGCGCCAACATATTCCGCAGCGCTTTACAAATTATAGAGGGGACTTGTACAGACAATAGACATTACAGCATAACAGAAATACAGTTCAAAACAGATACCAGGAGGAGTGAGGGCCCTGCTCGCAAGCTTACAAACTATGGGGAAAAGGGGAGACACGAGAGGTGGATGGTAACAATTGCTTTAGTTATTCGGACCAGCTATAGTGTAAGGCTCAGGTGTTCATGTAAAGCTGCATGAACCAGTATGTAGCAGTACAGACACAGAGGGCTAATACTGCATAAAATGTATGAGAACATGATGCGAGGAGCTTTTTTTTTTTTTTTTATTATAAATAGGCCACACAGGGATCGTTAGGTTAATGCGTTGAGGCGGTAGGCCAGTCTGAACAAATGAGTTTTTATGATCCTTTAATGTTGACTTTTAGTTGATGTTTAATTTAACTTATTGTCGGTTATATTGGATGACAGGGACGCAAGGTAATTGAACAATAGATGTTTGTTAATATCTTGATTACACATTGTACCAGGAGAGCTAGTTTGTTGACCTGCAGAACGAACAGAGAAGGACAAACTATACAGATTGATTAAATACTCAAACAATGAGAGATAAACTCATCCCATTTCCCCTCTGACCTGTGGATGATGACCTGAGCCAAAGAAATGAGTATAAAAAGGGATTTTCTATCCTTCTGAATGACTGAGAGACTTGACACAAAACCATAGGCAGGAACACGCTACAGGACAATGGCCAAGACATAATTTCTCCATCACAAAAGACACAGATTTGACATCTGTATGGGGGCTTGTTTTTTGTGGGACAAGATGACGTTTTCAGCGGTACCATTTTTATTTATATCTGTCTTTTTGATCGTGTGTTATTCCACTTTTGTTCAGCGGTACGATGATAAAGCATTGTTTTTTGCTTAGTTTTTTATTTATTTTTTTACAGTTTTCACTGAATTGGTTAACGAGTGGGACAGTTTTATAGGTCGGGTCGTTACGGACGCGGGGATACCAAATATGTGTACTTTTATTGTTTTTTTTATTTACATAAAGAAATGTAATTATTGGAACAATATTTTTTTTTTCTTTATTTAGGAATTTTGAAAAAAATATTTTTACACAGTATATTTTTTTTAAACTTTTTTACATTGTCCCAGGGTGGGACATCACTGTATAAACTCAGATCCCTGATCTGACACTTTGCACAGCAGTGTGTCAGATCAGGCAGTGAAGGAGGCTTGCCGGGAAGCCACCTCCCTGCAGGATTCTGAAGGACCCCGCGGCCAGCTTGGATCTGGGAGCCTGCAGGGAGGAGACTGCAGGAGATTCTCGGAACAACGCGATCACATCGCATTGTTCTGAGGGTCTCAGTGAAGCACGCAGGGAGCCCTCTCCCTGCGCGATGCTTCTCTATGTCACCGGAAGGCTGCAATCTTGTTTGATCGCAGTGTTACGGGGGTTAAAGTGCCGGGAGCGGTCCATCGGCATAGCTCCCTCCGTGAGCGCGGCTGATCCCGTATGACGTACTATCCCGTCGATGGTCATACGGGTCCAGGTCACCTCGACGGGATAGTACGTTTGATTTCAGAAAGGGTTTAATGTTGACTTTGAGTTGATGTTTGATGTAACTTATTGTCTGTTGGATAACTGGGACGCAAGGTAGTTGAACAGCAGATGTATGTTAATATGTTGATTACACATGACCCTGGTATTGTCGAAGACGCTTCATGGGAAAGTGGGTAATACCTCCTGCTCACACCCTTTCAATCCCTTACCTTTTGTCCCAACACGACCACCCAAACCCATTTTTCCCAATTAAAACAGAGACAGATATATCTTTTGGAATTGTGTAGGCCACAGCAGCCTGTTTATTAAACAAAACAACAGTTAACAATGAATGTAAAAAAGCATACATTTCAAAAACTAGGAGAAGTCCTTGGAGCCCACAAGAATCTGGTGATTTTAACCATACCGCGAACATAACTTAAAACCATATTTTACTCCCAGCCGTTGTAACCCTGGCTCGGGAGCACCAAAAACCCCACAAGAGGGTTCACTGTTCGCGGTAAAAACTGGCTGGAGATCCGACCACCCCTGCCGGAACTCCCCACCACCATTCACCAGATCCTAAACATATTAAACTCCAAAACAGAGGAGCCATATACCGATGGACCCCCCAAACCAATTTCCACCAACTCCAAGGACTCCCCCCAGCCGCCCCGGCTGCAATGACCCAAAAAGAACCATATACGAGTACTAAAACTACCCGCTCACCGCGAGTAATGTAACCCCACAGAACCACAAAATAAAGGGCGGGAGGGAGGGATGCTTCTTGTGAAGGTGAGTGGGAGCTGACCGGCCCCCGCCCCCTGACACTTCTTTAACCCCTCCACCACTAGCCCCCACCCCCTAATGTAATTAACCTCTTCAGCCCCACCCCCTCCTCTCCAACCCATTGTCATGCTGGCCTTCGCTTAGGCCATGGGGGGAGGGGACGGCTCGCTCTGGCCTGTCCTTTGTACCAGGAGACCTGGTTTGTTGACCTGCATAACAGAGGACAAACTATGCAGATTGATAAAATACTCAAACAATGAGAGTTAAACTTATCCCATCTCCACCCTGACCTGTAGATAATGACCTGTGCCAAAGAAATGAGTATAAAAAGGGATTTGCTATCCCTCTGAAAGAATATGAAAAAATGGAAACAAGGGAATGTTCTTGGGACAGGGTGTCCTTGTACTAATAAAGTATGTAATAATGTGAAAATAATAATCCTGCAACCGAGAGAATTGGCATCGATGAGATAAATGGACAGTCAGAAATACTCTGCGGGAACAGGACAGAAGCCGACAATGAAGTCCATACACAATATGTGGTGAAAAACAGTAGTAGTTTATTAAATTACATCAGGTGATAACAAGAGATAAATAAATCAATGTACATGAAAAAGATAAAAAATGTTAAAAACAGGGCCGCACACCCAGACATGAAAAGAGGGAGGAAAAGGCTAAATGTTATATAAATAGTCAAAATCCTGAGAACTATGCGTTCAAGTGTATAAAGGATCTGTTATGTGTGTGAAATGTATACAAGGAGTTGTTAAACAGAGATAGTACAAGTATTAATAAAGTGGTAGTGCAAAACAACTCTAGCAGGTGTCCCTAAAGATCCACAATATTGATATATGTAGCCATAGTACTAAAGAATAGTATTTGGGCATAGTGCAAAAACATGTTAGCCAAGTGTTTGATAAAGGAGGTATTTTATATTGGTGTGGAGAAGCTCGAATAGTAATGAAAGTACTTACAGATACAATACAAAGCTCTATCTCCTGGATAGTGTCCACCCCGACTCGCATTTCGGCATTCTGCCTTCGTCGGGGAAAATATGGAAATATGTATACTCCTGGTTGGGTGTCCGTTGGCTGTAGTGGAAGATGTGTCTGTCATGCTGCAGCACTGCAGGTAAATGCAAACTCCACTAGAGTGGAAAGAGGGCTGAAAGACCTGCTCAGAGCAGACCATCAGGCTGCAGCAGAAAAGTCAGACAAGTCGGGTCGATATCAGACAGTAGCGTAGTACTAAATGCTAAAATGCTAAATGCTAAACTCAATTTCAGAGGAGCACCAAAGGTCAGTAACAGTCCGTAGCAGAAGTAACGAAGAGAAGAGACAGATCAGGTCAAAGCCAAAGCAGAATCTAATATAGCCCCGCATAGAATTTATTACAGCCCCCCATAAAATATAATACAGCCCCCATAGAATATAATACATCCCCCTATAGAATATAACACAGCCCCGCATAGAATATAATACAGCCCTCCCCCATAGAACATAATACAGCCCTCCCCCATAGAATATAATACAGCCCCCCATAGAATATAATACAGCCCCCTTAGAATATAATACAGCCCCCATAGAATATAATACAGCCCCCCATAGAATATAATACAGCCCTCCCCCATAGAATATAATGTAGCTGACCCCCCGTGAGAATAGCCCCACAGTCCAGTAATCACTCATTGATATATAAAAAAAAACAACAAACACAATCCTCACCTCTCCTCATGCTCCCGATGCTCCAGGCTCGGCTCCAGTCTCAGTGACTGCAGTCTGCCGGCACACAGCAGATAAAAGATGCAATAACGTCATTGCGCACCCACAGTGTCAGAGGCAGAGGGGAATGATGTGAGAGGGAAAGTCAGCTGACGCTCTCTCCTCTATCATTGCTTTGAACTGTACCGGTGTCTATGACGCTGGTATAGTTCAATGCGGCTAGTGGGGGGGAGTCGGTGATGGCGGCAGGTGACTTGCTGGAGGCCCTTGGGGGAGCGTAGGCCCTAGGCAGCTGCCTGGTCTGTCTGCCGCTAATGCCGGCCCTGCTTGTACCTTTCCAGGGTCCATACGAAGCCCATTGGTAGAAAGGATGAACCCCAGAAAGGACAGCTCTTGGACATAAAAGGAACACTTCTCAGGTTTAGCGAACACAGAGTTCTCCCGTAACCTCTGAAGAACTGCACGTAAATGACTCATGTGAAATTCTTTGTCAGATGAAAATACAAGAATGTCATCTAGATAAACCACCATAAAGCGCTCAATGAAGTCAGAAAATACATCACTAATGAAATTTGAAAAACCGCTGGCGCGTTCGTGAGACCAAAGGGAATAACCAAATTTTCAAACAAACCCTCAGAGGTGAGAAATGCCGTTTTCCACTCATCCCCCTCCTGAATGCGGATAAGATTATATGCTCCCCTGAGGTCCAACTTGGAAAACCACCTAGTCCCAGATCATTGGTTATAAAGATCTGGAATAAGAGGGAGGGGGTAGGTATTCTCACCTTAATTTTATTTAGTTACAGAAAGTTGAGGCAAGGGCGTATACCACCATCTTTCTTTTGACAAAAAAGAAACCAGCAGCCACAGGAGAGACAGAGGAACGAATGTGACCTTTACGTAAACTTTCAGAGATATAATCTTTCATAGCGGTACGTTCCGAGACGGAAAGATTGTACAAACGGGCCTTGGGCAATTTAGCACCCGGAATGAGATCAATAATACAGTCATAAGGGCGACATTATGGCAAGGCCTCAGCCTCTTTTTCAGAAAACATATCCTTAAAATCTTTCAGGCACTCCGGAATACCCTCCAGATTAACCAACGACACCATAACAGCAGAAAGACAACCATTTGAACAATTAGGGCCCCATTTCACAATATCCTGAGATTCCCAGTCAATAAAAGGATTATGCAACTGTAACCAGGGGAATCCCAACACCAGTCCCGCTGGAAGATTATCCAGAACATAACATGAAATGCTTTCCTGAAGCAAGGAACCCACCTTGAGGAGAAACTCCTCGTAGACAAGCTTAACCATGTTTTTAACCAGCAATGTATTATCAATGGAAATGATATGGATTGGGGTTTCAAGCCTAACTGTCTCTATCTTACTCTTGAACACCAAGCTTGAGTCAATGAAGTTCATGGATGATCCACAGTCCACGAAAGCTGAAGTGAATGTGCAACCATCCCCACAACAAATTTCCACCTCCAACAAAATCTTTTGAAATGAGGAAAAAGGTACCTGAGAGTCTGGGTGACCTCCTCGTCAATCACCCAGACTTAGGCGTTTTCCCAGCAACTTGTTAGTCGGTGGGCAAGAGAGGTAGTCCTTTTTCCTATGTCCAGGACCTTCACAATAAAGACATATTCTCCCCTCAAGTCATTGCTTCCTCTACTTCTCCTTGAGGTTAATGGCCCCAACCTCCATAGGTTCCGTATATAGCATCACATCAGAATTAGCAGGATGTAAAGGAACCTCTCGCTGAATTACACCTCACTCCCATAACCACCGAGCCATACAAATGTCCTGAGTCATGGTATCCTCCAAGGAGCTGGGTGGTGGATGGAGAGCCAGAGCATCCTTAAGATGATCCAACAGTCCTCTCCTGAACTGACATCTTAGTGCAGAGTCGTTCCAGGACACCTCGGTGGACCACCGTCTGAACACTGAACAATACCATTCAGCAGTGAGTTTACCCTGCGAGAGACCCATAATCACGTCCTCTGCCACCCTGACCCGGTCTTGTTCATCAAAGATCAGTCCTAAAGCCTCAAAGAACATATCCACAGACATATGTTCACGGGCAGTAGTGGCTAAAGAAAAAGCCCAAGTTTGAGGGTCCTCCAGGATTAAAGAAATAATTATTCCCTCCAGTTGACTCTAATCACCTGAGAATCGGGGTCTAAGGGAGTAAAGCAGTTTACAACTCTCCCTGAATGTACGGAACTTCTCCTTTTCTCAGGAAAAAGTATCTGGGAGCCTGACCGTAGGTTCAGGAGAGTGTAAAAAGACATCCATGGGGGCCGAGTGCTTACAGTCTGACTGTGTCTTAGAACCCTGAAAAGACTTAACCGTCTCCGTAAGTTCCCCCTGAAGTTGATTATGGGAAGTGGTCAGGGCTCTATGTTCCACAGACAAATCCTGCATCACATGAGTCAAAGTAGACATCTGATCAGCCAGGGAACAAAGCGGATCCATAAAGAGAGGAACAAGAGAAAAAAAGTCTGTCTAGGCCCAGTTATAATGTCACACTGCAGCACTGTAGCTATGTTAGGGCTAGCGGAACGCACCAAATGATAAGACAGATAGAGTATGGTGCGTTCGCAGTCCGGGGTCCACCGTGCAGAGATGGAACCTGCTGCCAAGTAATGACGGACTATATGGCGGTACTCATAAGTATACACACGTGGGTTAAACTTCACCCAGCGTGAAGGAAGCGATCCTGTTGCGTCACAGGACCGCGGTACCGCACATAGAGCGCGAGCAAGTAGTCAGCGAACTCAACCCCACCTAGGATTGAAGTCCGATTAGACCCTTGCTGGCACAACACCGCAACTGGGTGTGTAAGGAAACTCAATAACAATATTAAGGCACAAGAGTGCATGCAGTGCCGCACTGACGAACGCCACTAACCACCCAGGCTTGGGTAAGGAAAGCAGAGAGGAAGTGCACGGCGCCGTACTGGCGGTCACAGCAACTGGACGCTGTAATGTGTGATTCGTGCTGTAGGATAAGTCGGGCGCTAGATAGCAACCATACACCTTCCGCGAACAGACATTCAATAGGGTAGGGGTATCCAAGGACGACTTGCTCTCACAACATACACACATTAACAATTGTACACTAGCGCATGGCCGTGCGGTCATGCGCAGTTTATATAGTTGCAGCACAGGAAGTGGCCACAGAAACTTTGCCCTTCCAAGACCTGCCAAGAGGACCAATGGAATGTGCTGCAGAGCCTGAGCATATGACCCTCGATCTCCAACGGGAGATCTTGCCCTGGGCATGCTCAGTGTGTGCAGACAAGGACTTAGTCCCAGAGAAGTCCGCTCGCTGCTGACCAGCACTGGCTTTAATGGCAGAAACTGAAGAAGCAGCAGTAACTCTCTGTACAGAGTGAGACTGAGCAAGACGCTGGGACCGACGTCCTTGCTGAGCAGACTCCACTGCGGCTGGATAAGAATGGGAGACCGCAGCGGAGATGGCTCGAGATTCCCCCTGTGCAGAAGCGGGAACTCGAGACCTAACAAGCTAAATGCAAACTCCACTAGATGGCAGCAGAGTGGAAAGAGGGCTCAAAGACTTGCTCAGAGCAGACCAGCAGAACTGTAGCGAGGCTACCACCAGGTGGCAACAGAAAAGTCAGACAAGCCGGGTCGATACCAGACAGTAGCGTAGTACAAAGGGAAATGCTAAACTCAATTTCAGAAGAGCACCAAAGGTCAGTAACAGTCCATAGCAGAAGTAACAAAGGAAAGAGACAGAATCAGGTCAAAGCCAAAGCAGAGTCGAGTACCGGGTAATCCGAACACACAGAGTTGGGGTGGGAAGAGAGGAATGAACAGACATGGGCAAAGAAGGCTAAACACAGCAGGACAAATCAGGGTCTCACCAGAGCCAGCTACACACGTCATAGGCAGGAAATATAACTGGCACTGAATACAGGGAGCAGCACAAATATATAGCAGACCTGACATGGGAACGATTCAAAGAAGCTATTAATGATATGTATCTCTTTATTGATAATTATAAAAAAACATGATTACACAAAACACCAAAAAAAATTAGTATAAAATAATATATACATACAGCACATACAAGAAAAAACTGATGTCACAAAAAGAATTTTTATAAAAAAATGGCATAAAACAATGTTAAAAAATTTGATGATAAATGTGGCAGGGGACAAGGAAAAGCAGACTGAGCGGTAAAAAATATGTATATATAAAAACTATATAAATAAATATAAAATATTACCCCAGTATGAACACTATAACTATACAATGTGGGATCGAAAAAATGTGGAAATATGTGTATTTATGAAAAATAAATAATAAATACCAAGTGGTAATTAATAATAAATAAGTGTATACACCATCATAAAGAAAAACATATAAAAACAATCAATCAGGAAATCATGCGATGAGTTAATAAAAATTAGTGTCCATACATAGTAGTTATAGTGCATATATGAATAAATAAAATCATGCCATAAGATGAAGAAAATTAATAGACAAGCATAATAGCTATAGTGTACATATAAACAACCATGTGGTCAGCCAGCATAAATCCAATCATACCAGTCTAAAACTCCACTGTACCCTGCACACACCACTCCAACGCACGTTTTGCTACTGGCTTTGTTGATTTTTTTTCGATCCCACATGGTATAGTTATAGGGTTCATATTGGGGTAATATTTTATATTTATTTACCGTATATAGTTTTTATATATACATATTTTTTACCACTCAGTCTGCTTTTCCATGTCCCCTGCCACACATTTATTACAAAAAATTTTAACATTGTTTTATGCCATTTTTTTTAATAAAAATTATTTTTGTGACATCAATTTTTTCTTGTATGCGCTGTATGTATATATTATTTTATACAAATTTTTTGGGCGTTTTGTGTAATCATGTTTTATAATTATCAATAAAGTTATACATATTTTTAATAGCTTCTTTCAATACTTCTTTTTGGTAATATATTGTGTTTTGGTATTCTTAAATTTTCACAATTCATATATTTATGGTATTTCTTTTCTATATACAGTAGTTTTTTTTCTGACACGGGAACGGAAACGAGGCTGTGAAAGTTAATCCCTGACATGACCAGACCGGGAAAGGAGAGAAAAGACCCATATCCCGGTCTGGATCATGACAGTGCCATTTCTTGTTATTCTATTTCTACTCTTGTGAAATTGATGCACTTTGTTGGTGTCTGACACTAATTTTTGGAAATGCGTTGTGAGTTGTTGACTCACTTGGCTGCTTACCATGGTAGACTCAGGACTGCCTCTTGAGGTAAATCACCCGCTAGTTTATTAAAACAAAGCATAAACTTTAGCAGGGTTGAATAAAGTAAATGTGGCCTTTCTGGCCAAATGGAAAAACAAAGATAAAGTGCAAAAGAGTCATTTCCCTGCAGAATTCACACGCAGATATCACACAGTGTACTCAGTTCCTTCTGGAGCCATGTGGGAGTTCCTCCTCTCTCAAGTCACAACACACACTGACTAGACAAGCTATTTAAGGCTGGTTTCACATTTGCGTTTAAATCCGCAGCGCTTTAAACGCATCTGCAAGTGGTGAAAAAAACGCATGTAAACGCATACAAACGCTGCGTTTTTTAGACGCATGTGTTGTCGCATGCGGTTAAAAAAACGCGTTTGTACGCGTTTACATGCGTTTTTCCTGCGTTTGCGCCTTTTGTACGCATGATGAGAAATTTCACAAGCTGGTTTTTGTTCATTCTGCTTCACAAAAATCGAAATAAAAAGCAATCAAAAATGTCACGTGCCCGAAAATGTTACCAATAAAAATGTCAACTCGTCCCGCAAAAACAAGACCTCACATGACTCTATGGACCAAAATATGGAAAAATTGTAGCTCTCAAAATGTGGTAACGCAAAAAATATTTTTTGGAATAAAAAGCATCTTTCAGTGTGTGACAGCTCCCAATCATAAAAATCCACTAGAAAACCCCTTATAAATAGAAATCAAACCCCCTTCATCAACTCCTTAGTTAGGGAAAAATTTAAAAATTAAAAAAATGTTTTTATTTCCATTTTCCTATTAGGGTTAGGGCTAGGGTTAGGGTTAGGGCTAGGGTTAGGGTTTGGATCCCTTTGGGGTTAGGGTTAGGGTTTGGATCCCTTTGGGGTTAGGGTTAGGGCTAGGGTTAGGGTTAGGGTTAGGGTTTGGATCCCTTTGGGGTTAGGGTTTGGATCCCTTTGGGGTTAGGGTTAGGGCTAGGGTTAGGGCTAGGGTTAGGGTTTGGATCCCTTTGGGGTTAGGGTTAGGGTTAAGGCTAGGGTTAGTGTTTGGATCCCTTTGGGGTTAGGGTTAGGGTTTGGATCCCTTTGGGGTTAGGGCTAGGGTTAGGGTTAGGGCTAGGGTTAGGGTTTGGATCCCTTTGGGGTTAGGGTTAGGGTTTGGATCCCTTTGGGGTTAGGGTTAGGGCTAGGGTTAGGGTTTGGATCCCTTTGGGGTTAGGGTTAGGGTTAGGGCTAGAGTTAGGGTGAGGACTAGGGTTAGGGTTTGGATCCCTTTGGGGTTAGGGTTAGGGTTTGGATCCCTTTGGGGTTAGGGTTAGGGCTAGGGTTAGGGTTTGGATCCCTTTTTCATTTTGATGGTGGCTTAGGGTTAGGGTTAGGGTTTGGATCCCTTTATCACCTTGATGGTGGGGGGTGGCTTATTAGTGTCTAGACTTGTTATTCTCTATGGAAACGCATGCGTTCAAAAACGCAACCAAACGCATTTGCTAAAAAACGCATGCATTTACATAGACAGCAATACGTTCTTTTGACACAATCGAACGCATGCGTTTTTTTGCGGCAAAAAAAGCATCTAGAAATTACTACATGTTGCATTTCCGCGCCAAGACGCAAGCATCGAAACGACGCATGCGTCGTCAAACGCGGCAAAACGTGTACAATAAAAAACGCATGCGTTTTTAATGTTAAATATAGGAAAACACGACGCATGCATTTATATGCGTTACAAACGCAGCGTCAAAAAACGCAAATGTGAAAACAGCCTAAGCCAGACCATGCGATAATCACGTGACTGTGACATCATCCCAGGTCCTGTCAGTCAGTACACATGCCAGGCCAGTGTCGACTCTGCAGGTGGAAATAATGTGAGCACTCTCACACTCGCTCTATGGGTGCCCACATAAAACCAGCCCATGTATGCAACTTTAGTTTAACTCCCTCAATACTTAGTGTGCTGGAGGAAAAATATCCTGGTTTCACTGCTTTTAGGTACCTGATCGCGTAGTCCATGACCACTAGGATGCATTGTTGGTCACGTGCAGATTTAACTAGGGGACCTACTAGGTCCATGGCAATCCTCTGAAAGGGGATCTCTATCACAGGTAATGGGACTAAGGGGCTTCGAAAGTGATAAGTAGGAACAGTTATCTGACAGGTGGGGCAGGACCTACAATAATTTAGGATCTCCCGATAACATCCTGGCCAATAGAACCTCTGTAATACTCTCTCCTGAATTTTCTCTACCCCTAGATGTCCCACCAAACATGCAAATGGGCCATGTCTAAAACCCTCCGTCAGTAGGGACTTGGAACTAACAGCTGCTCTACCAGCTCTCCTCCCCTCAGTTTGGTCATCCGATACAACAAAGCACCATTGACTGCAAAGAGAGGGAACCTGGTGTCAGCCCCCGTCTCTTGAGCAACCCAATCACATACAGTATACTAACATTATCAAATGCCCTCTTTAATGTAAGGTCTCAGAGTTGAGCAATCCCAAAGTTCTATTTGGGCACCTCTAAGTCAGGGAAGCTGGGCTCCTCTGCCACAGTCTTCTTCTCCTCCTCTCCAGCGGGGACACATAGGGGAAGCTCCTCAACATTTAATTTTGACAAAGCCTCTTCTAGAGTGGCCTGACTTTTGACCGGGACACTCTGTACAGCCCCCTTTTGTCACAAGTTCCACAATAGAGAAAAATCGCACCCCAGAACGACAGGATTTATTACATTTTTACTACCCCAACCTCATGGGACTTGGTACCACAGTCTGCTGCCATGGTCACTCTGGCTAAAGGGTAGTCCTTGACGTCTCCGTGTATGCAGCAGATGCCCACAAACTTGTTGGGGATTAACTGGGAGAGTGTATCACTGATTAGGGTCACTAGACTTTCAGAGTCTCATAGTCCCAGAACCATTACCCCATTGATGGACATGGTACATGACTGTGGCCCCTTAGCAGGTTGACAGTCGACACTGCAGGCCAGATAGGCATAATAGGAGCAGCAACGGCCTAGCCCGCAGTTGATGGGTTCAAGGGACATATGGCACAGGGCGGCTACGTGTGCAAGATTATCACACTACCAATAGACCACATCCTTCATAACAGTCTTAGGGGACCCGTTTGCAGGATTGGAACACCCCCATTTGTGGATCTAGCTTTCCTCCGTGGTGAGCCCGCCCCCCTTTGGGTATCCCAGTATGGAGAAGTAGCAATGTCTGTTTTCCCAAGGAATTTCTCAACAACCTGGTATCTCCCAACCAGGCTAACCAGGTCATCCGCATTCCGAGAGTCACCCTGGACAACCCAGGTCTGTATTGGAATGGGAAGGGAGTGGATGAACCTGTCCATCACAACATGCTGGACCATCTGGGTAAGAGTGGAAGTCTCTGGCTACAGCCACTCTTAGACCAGGTGCAACAAATCGAACATTTGTGAGCGAGGGGGTTTGTCACCAGCATACGCCCAGTGGTAGACTCGCTGAGCTCTCACAGACATCATCACCCCCAGGTGTGCCAGGATTTCAGATTTTAATTTGGCACATTCTTTGGCATCCTAGAGGGCTAAGTAATAATAAGCCTTTTGAGGTTTCCCTGACAGATATGGTGCCAACACTTCTGCGTACTGCTTTGGCGGAAGTTTCTGCCTTTCAGTCACCCTCTTGAAAACAGTCAAAAAGGTTTCCACATCTTCCCCCGGGGTCATTTTCTGCTTGGCTCATCTTACTGTTTTCTGGACGTACGAATCATCACCTGGAGATGGGGAGGAGACCACTGGCCCCACACGAACCGCCTCTGCGAGGAGCTCCATTTGCCGTATTAGTGCCTCCTGCTGCGGTCACTGCGGTTGAAGCTGCTGTGCTAACAGCTTATTTGCTTCCTGTTTCACCAATTGCTGCTGTTGACTGGTGAGATGGTGTTGCTATTGTACCTGGACAAGATGCTTCATAAGCTCCTCCTTGCTGCCAGATGTCTCGTGCAGGATGGCGGATTTTACCCAGGACATACAGTTGTCCACTATGTATTTTCCTGTAGCGCTGCCAGTATCCAAAACACCATGTGTGAGGGGTGGACTCAGTTGGCTGCTTGCAAAGGTAGACTCAGGAATGCTACTTGAGGTAAATCACCCTCTAATTTATTAGGGATTTGGCTGTTTAGCCCCCAGCAGTTCGCCCCCGGGTACATTTCGTCCTGTTTGTACCCTGTTTTGCCCCCAGAATTTTGTGTTTGGATGTTTTGCCAGTTTGTCCTTGTGGTTCATGAATTCCCAACTGTCATCAATCCACGTCACAAAAATACTGTACAGAGTGCTTCACTTTTGTGATATGCTAAATCAACTGTTTCCATCTGACGACACGGGGAACCGCTAGACTGCACTCTGTGACCCAAGGAGCTGCAGCTGCGACAGGCAAGTATCATCCTGGGGGCCAAATGCTGGGGACGAAATGTGAGCGGGCAAAATGTACTCGGGGGTGAACTGCTGGGGGCGAACTGCTGGGGGCGAAACATCCAATAACCAATTTATTAAAACACAGCATAAACCATAGAGGGGTTAAATAAAGTAAATGTGACCTTTCTGGCCAAACGGAAAAACAAAACAAAGATAAAGTGCAAAAGAGTCCTTTCCCTGCAGGATTCACCCGCAGACACCACACAATGTCCTCAGCTTCTCCTGGGGCTACGTGGGAGTTTCTCCTCTGCCAAGTCACAACACACACTGACTCTCTAGACAGACTATTTAAGCCAGATGATCACCTTACCGTGACATCATAACAGGTCCTATCAGTGCACGTTCTGGTGTCTTCTCTGCAGGTGGAGATATGGTGAGCACCCTCCCACCTGCTCTATGCGTGCCCACATTAAACCAGCACATGTATGCAACTTTAATTTAACCCTCTCAATACTGATTGTGCTGAAGGAAATACAGGTCCTTCTCAAAAAATTAGCATATAGTGTTAAATTTCATTATTTACCATAATGTAATGATTACAATTAAACTTTCATATATCGATTCATTATCCACCAACTGAAATTTGTCAGGTCTTTTATTGTTTTAATACTAATGATTTTGGCATACAACTCCTGATAACCCAAAAAACCTGTCTCAATAAATTAGCATATCAAGAAAAGGTTCTCTAAACGACCTATTACCCTAATCTTCTGAATCAACTAATTAACTCTAAACACATGCAAAAGATACCTGAGGCTTTTATAAACTCCCTGCCTGGTTCATTACTCAAAACCCCCATCATGGGTAAGACTAGCGACCTGACAGATGTCAAGAAGGCCATCATTGACACCCTCAAGCAAGAGGGTAAGACCCAGAAAGAAATTTCTCAACAAATAGGCTGTTCCCAGAGTGCTGTATCAAGGCACCTCAATGGTAAGTCTGTTGGAAGGAAACAATGTGGCAGAAAACGCTGTACAACGAGAAGAGGAGACCGGACCCTGAGGAAGATTGTGGAGAAGGACCGATTCCAGACCTTGGGGAACCTGAGGAAGCAGTGGACTGAGTCTGGTGTGGAAACATCCAGAGCCACCGTGCACAGGCGTGTGCAGGAAATGGGCTACAGGTGCCGCATTCCCCAGGTAAAGCCACTTTTGAACCATAAACAGCGGCAGAGGCGCCTGACCTGGGCTACAGAGAAGCAGCACTGGACTGTTGCTAAGTGGTCCCAAGTACTTTTTTCTGATGAAAGCAAATTTTGCATGTCATTCGGAAATCAAGGTGCCAGAGTCTGGAGGAAGACTGGGGAGAAGGAAATGCCAAAATGCCTGAAGTCCAGTGTCAAGTACCCACAGTCAGTGATGGTGTGGGGTGCCATGTCAGCTGCTGGTGTTGGTCCACTGTGTTTCATCAAGGGCAGGGTCAATGCAGCTAGCTATCAGGAGATTTTGGAGCACTTCATGCATCCATTGGCTGAAATGCTTTATGGAGATGAAGATTTCATTTTTCAGCACGACCTGGCACCTGCTCACAGTTCCAAAACCACTGGTAAATGGTTTACTGACCATGGTATTACTGTGCTCAATTGGCCTGCCAACTCTCCTGACCTGAACCCCATAGAGAATCTGTGGGATATTGTGAAGAGAAAGTTGAGAGACGCAAGACCCAACACTCTGGATGAGCTTAAGGCCGCTATTGAAGCATCCTGGGCCTCCATAACATCTCAGCAGTGTCACAGGCTGATTGCCTCCATGCCACGCCGCATTGAAGCAGTCATTTCTGCCAAAGGATTCCCGACCAAGTATTGAGTGCATAACTGAACATTATTATTTGATGGTTTTTTTGTTTGTTATTAAAAACACTTTTATTTGATTGGATGGGTGAAATATGCTAATTTATTGAGACAGGTTTTTTGGGTTATCAGAAGTTGTATGCCAAAATCATCAGTATTAAAACAATAAAAGACCTGACAAATTTCAGTTGGTGGATAATGAATCTATAATATATGAAAGTTTAATCGTAATCATTACATTATGGTAAATAATGAAATTTAACACTATATGCAAATTTTTTGAGAAGGACCTGTATATCCTGATTTCACATAACTGATGCCAATATGTTCAGTGACACATATTTCCCCTCATACACTGTGCCATTGACCCTGTCACAGTGTACACTCCTGGTTGGGTGTCCATCTGCTGAGATGGCTGGAGTGGAAGATGTGTCAGTCCCTATTATACTATTTCTACTGTTGTGAAATCGATGCCACTTTGTTTGTGTCTGCCACTAATTGTTTGAAATGTGAACACTCCTGATTGGGTCTCTCCATCTGCGGGGTTGGCTGTAGTGGAAGACGTGTTGGTCTATGTTATATTATTTCTACTCTCATGAAATTGATGCCACTTTAGTGCTGTCAGGCCCTTATTTTTTTAAATTTGAAGACTCCTGGTTGGGTGTTCATCTGATGGATTGGCTGTAGTGGAAGTCATGTCTGTCGCTATTATACTATTTTTACTCTGGTGAAATTGATTCCACTTTGTTGGTGTCTGCTACTATTTGTTGGAAATGTGAACACTCCTGATTGGGTCTGCATCTGCTGGGTTGGCTGTAGTGGAAGAGGTATAAATCCAAACCAAATAGAACACTTTTGATATTATGATGCCCAAGAAACATGTCACCATGACCCTGTGTCTCAGGCAGTCTCTTTCGAGTGGACACTCCTGAATGCATTAATACCCAAAAAGAAAAGAAGTACTCAGTCCAAAATTTGTAAAAATGTATATCAGTTTATTAAATAATCAGTTATTAACGTACCAAACTAGTATGACAAACATCTACATATAGAGGGATCAGGTCAGTCACAGGTATACCGGCAAAATGTCATAAAAACATAAATAATTACTATGGGAAGCATCCGCAATATAACCCACCATAAAGTGCGTTATCCAAATACAGATTCATTGCATGGTGGCGACATTATAGTATATAGCGGTGCTTGTCAGCAATGCTTACCCATATAGTAGTATGGTGCCGGTCCCGTGTCTCACCGCTACGTAGCTGACTGACCTGATCCCTCTATATGTAGATGTTTGTCATACTAGTTTGGTACGTTAATAACTGATTATGTAATAAACTGATATCCATTTTTACAAATTTTGGACCGAGTACTCCTTTTCTTTTTGGGTATTAGTGTAGTGGAAGAGGTTTCTGTTCCCATTATACTAGTTCTACACTGGTGAAATTGATGCCACTTTGGTAGTGTCTGCCACTAATGTTTGGAAATGTTTAGACTCCTAGTTGATTCTCCTTCATGTTTGTTGCCTACAGCAGTAGGCATCCGAGACCGGCAGGACTCCACCACATTTGAGTTAACTGCCGTATTACTATCCTTACATTTTTCTAACAATAATAGTCTATGAAACTGATATTTTTGCCACCTGAGTGTGGCAAGCAGGTTGAGCTGTTGCATGTGGTATCAGGGCTCCCAGTACAGCAGGCCTATACTGATGTCTCACGCAGGTTCAATGCAAAGCTGTAAATGCTGGCCCATACCCTGATACCTTATGCATGGCTGATTGCTGCTGTACCATTCTAAAATTTGTACTGTGGGTGAATTGAGGCCTTATCACTAAATTAGAATATCGTCAACAAGTTAATTTATTTCAGTTCTTCAATGCAAAAAGTGAAACTCGTATATTATATAGAGTCATTACAAACAGAGGGCTCTATTTCAAGTATTTATTTCTGTTAATGTTGATGACTATGGCTTACAGCCAATGAAAACTCAAAAGTCATTATCTCAGTAAATTAGAATAATTAACAAAAACCACCTGTAAAGGCTGTCTAAGCTTTTAAAAAGGTCTCTTAGTCTGTTTCAGTAGGCTCCACAATCATGGGGAAGACTGCTGACTTGACAGATGTCCAGAAGGCAGTCCACAAGGAGGGTAAGCCACAAAAGGTCATTACTAAGGAAGCAGGCTGTTCACAGAGTGCTGTTTCCAAGCATATTAATGGAAAGTCGAGTGTAAGGAAAAAGTGTGGTAGAAAAAGGTGCACAAGCAACCGGGATAACCGCAGCCTTGAAAGGATTGCTAAGAAAAGGCCATTCAAACATTTGGGGGAGATTCACAAGGAGTGGATGGCTGCTGGAGTCATTGCTTCAAGAGCCACCATACAGAGAAGTATCCAGAACATGGGCTACAAGTGTTGCATTCCTTGTGGCAAGTGACTCAATGGCAATAGACAATGCCAGAAGCGTCTTACTTGTGCCAAAGACTGTTGCTCAGTGGTCCAAGGTGTTGTTTTCAGATGAAAGTAAATTTTGCATTTCATTTGGAAATCAAGGTCCCAGAGTCTGGAGGAAGAGTGGAGAGGCCACAATCCAAGCTGCATGAGATCTAGTGTGAAGTTTCCACAATCAGTGATGGTTTGGGGAGCCATGTCATCTGCTGGTGTATGTCTATTGTGTTTTATCAAGACCAAAGTCAGCGCAGCCATCAACCAGGAAATTTTAGAGCACTTCAAGCTTTTTGGAGATGGATATTTAATTCTCCAGCAGGACTTGGCACCTGTCCACACTGCCAAAAGTATCAATACCTGGTTTAAAAACAAAAGTATCACTATGCTTGATTGCTGACTTGCCTGACCTTAACCCATAGAGAATCTATGGTGTATTGCCAAGAGGAAGATGAGAGACACCAGACCCAACAATGCAGATTTGCTGAAAGCTGCTATCAAAGCACCTTGGGCTTCCTCAGCAGTTCCACAGGCTGATTGCCTCCATGCCACGCCGCATTGATGCAGTAATTGATGCAAAAGGAGCCCCGACCAAGTATTAAGTGCATTTACTGAACATACATTTCAGTAGGCCAACATTTTGGATTTTACAATCATTCTTCAAGCTGGTGTTATAAGGTATTCTAATTTACTGAGATAATGACTTTTGGGTTTTCATTGGCTGTAAGCCATAATCATCAACATTAACAGAAATAAACACTTGAAATGGATCTCTCTGTTTGTAATGACTCTATATAATATATGAGTTTCACTTTCTGTATTGAAGAACTGAAATAAATTAACTTTTTGATGATATTCTAATTTTGTGAGAAGCACCTGTAGATAGAAAAATGTCAGGGAGAAATATAATTAGTGCAGTACGTGTGTAGTTTAATCTACTATATAAAGCTGAATGTGTGTGTGTGTGTGTGTGTGTGTGTGTGTGTGTGTGTGTGTGTGTGTGTGTGTGTGTGTGTGTGTGTGTGTGTGTGTGTGTGTGTGTGTGTATGTCCGGGATTGGCATCTGCACCGTCGCAGCTACAGCCACAAAATTTTGCACAGTCACACGTCTGGACCCCGAGAGCTTCATAGGCTATATTGTGAGGCGAAATTTTAACCCCGCGCGTTCCAATTCACCAAACAATTTTGCCCCTATCTACATAATGGGGAAAAAAGTGAAAGGAAAAGTGTTGGAGGCGTCGCAGCTACAGAAACAAAATTTTGCACAGTCACACGTCTGGACCCTGAGAGCGTCATAGGCTATGTTGTGAGGTGAAATTTTAACCCCGCGCGTTCCAATTCACCAAACAATTTTGCCCCTATCTACATAATGGGGAAAAAAGTGAAAGGAAAAGTGTTGGAGGCGTCGCAGCTACAGAAACAAAATTTTGCACAGTCACACGTCGGGACCCTGAAAGCGTCATAGGCTTCGTTGTGAGGTGAAATTTTAACCCCGCGCGTTCCAATTCACCAAACAATTTTGCCCCTATCTACATAATGGGGAAAAAGTGAAAGGAAAAGTGTTGGAGGCGTCACAGCTACAGCAACAAAATTTTGCACAGTCACACGTCTGGACCCCGAGAGCGTCATAGGCTATGTTGTGAGGTGAAATTTTAACCCCGCGCTTTCCAATTCACCAAACAATTTTGCCCCTATCTACATAATGGGAAAAAATGAAAGGAAAAGTGTAGGAGGCAAATTGACAGCTGCCAGATGTGAACAAGGGGGACTTAAAGAATGAGAGCGATGGCGCCAAAGAGTATATACCGTACAGTTGCTAAGGTGGGGCCTCGACATGGGATACTCACCACTAGGGTTGAGCGAAACGGGTCGAAATATTTCAAAAGTCGCCGACTTTTGGCAAGGTCGGGTTTCATGAAACCCGACCCGACCCCAGTGTGGGGTCGGCCATGAAGTCGGCGATCTTTTGAATCTGGAATCGGAATTCCGATACCGATTCCCGATATGTTTAAGATATCGGGAATTGGTATCGGAATTCAGATTTAAGTGTAAAATAAAGAATTAAAATAAAAAATATTGCAATACTTACCCTCTGACGCGCCCTGGTACTAACCGGCAGCCTTTCTTCCTTAGAATCAGCCTTCCAAGACCTTGCGGTGACGTCACGGCTTCTGATTGGTCGCGCGGCGGTCACATGGGAGGCCGCGCGACTAGGGTTGAGCGAAACGGGTCGAACATTTTCAAAAGTCGCCGACTTTTGGCTAAGTCGGGGTTTCATGAAACCCGATCCGACCCCTGTGCGGGGTCGGCCATGCGGTACGCGACTTTCGCGCCAAAGTCGCGTTTCAATGACGCGAAAAGCGCCATTTCTCAGCCAATGAAGGTAAACGCAGAGTGTGGGCAGCGTGATGACATAGGTCCTGGTCCCCACCATCTTAGAGAAGGGCATTGCAGTGATTGGCTTGCTGTCTGCGACGTCACAGGGGCTATAAAGAGGCGTTCCCGCCGACCGCCATCTTACTGCTGCTGATCTGAGCTTAGGGAGAGGTTGCTGCCGCTTTGTCAGAAGCAGGGATAGCGTTAGGCAGGGTCCATTAACCACAAAACCGCTTGTGCTGCAGCGATTTGCACTGTCCAACACCACCCTCGGTGTGCAGGGACAGTGGAAGTTTTTTTTTTTCCCCTCAGCGCTGTAGCTCATTGGGCTGCCCTAGAAGGCTCCCTGATAGCTGCATTGCTGTGTGTACGCCGCTGTGCAAACCAACTGCTTTTTTCAAAGCACAAATCCTCTTGTTCCTTCCTTTCTGCACAGCTATCTTTTTTGTTTGTCCACACTTTTTATTTCATTTGTGCATCAGTCCACTCCTTATTGCTGCCTGCCATACCTGGCTGAGATTACTGCAGGCAGGGAGATAGTAGCTGCCTGCCATACCTGGCTGAGATTACTGCAGGCAGGGAGATAGTAATTGTAGGACATTCCCTGTTTTTTTTTTTTTTTTTTTTTGGTGGGAGATTAAGATTGGCAATTTGGCATTTCTGCTAGAGTGCCATCCCTGTGTGTGCCATCTCTCTCACATAGTGGGCCATAGAAAGCCTTTTCATTTTTCTGTATTTTTTTTTGTGGGGTGTATAAATTCTCCCTGATAAAAATACAGTGGGAGATTAATATTGGCCTTTGGGCTTGTGTGCCAGTCCTGAGTGTGCCATCTCTCTCACAAATAGTGGGCCATAGAAAGCCTATTTAATTTTTTTTTTGGTTTTATAAATTTTCCCTGAAAAAAGGGAGATTAATATTGGCCTCTGGGCTTGTGTGCCAGTTGTGAGCGTGCCATCTGTGCCAGTCCTGAGCGTGCCATCTCTCTCACAAATAGTGGGCCATAGAAAGCCTATTTAAATATTTTTTTGGTTTTATAAATTCTCCCAGAAAAAAAGGGAGATTAATATTGGCCTCTGGGCTTCTGTGCCAGTCCTGAGCGTGCCATCTGTGCCAGTCCTGAGCGTCCCATCTCTCTCACAAATAGTGGGCCATAGAAAGCCTATTTAATTTTTTTTTTGGTTTTATAAATTCTCCCAGAAAAAAAGGGAGATTAATATTGGCCTCTGGGCTTCTGTGCCAGTCCTGAGCGTGCCATCTGTGCCAGTCCTGAGCGTCCCATCTCTCTCACAAATAGTGGGCCATAGAAAGCCTATTTAATTTTTTTTTTGGTTTTATAAATTTTCCCTGAAAAAAGGGAGATTAATATTGGCCTCTGGGCTTGTGTGCCAGTTGTGAGCGTGCCATCTGTGCCAGTCCTGAGCGTGCCATCTCTCTCACAAATAGTGGGCCATAGAAAGCCTATTTAATTTTTTTTTTGGTTTTATAAATTCTCCCAGAAAAAAAGGGAGATTAATATTGGCCTCTGGGCTTCTGTGCCAGTCCTGAGCGTGCCATCTGTGCCAGTCCTGAGCGTCCCATCTCTCTCACAAATAGTGGGCCATAGAAAGCCTATTTAATTTTTTTTTTGGTTTTATAAATTCTCCCAGAAAAAAAGGGAGATTAATATTGGCCTCTGGGCTTCTGTGCCAGTCCTGAGCGTGCCATCTGTGCCAGTCCTGAGCGTCCCATCTCTCTCACAAATAGTGGGCCATAGAAAGCCTATTTAATTTTTTTTTTGGTTTTATAAATTTTCCCTGAAAAAAGGGAGATTAATATTGGCCTCTGGGCTTGTGTGCCAGTTGTGAGCGTGCCATCTGTGCCAGTCCTGAGCGTGCCATCTCTCTCACAAATAGTGGGCCATAGAAAGCCTATTTAAATATTTTTTTGGTTTTATAAATTCTCCCAGAAAAAAAGGGAGATTAATATTGGCCTCTGGGCTTCTGTGCCAGTCCTGAGCGTGCCATCTGTGCCAGTCCTGAGCGTCCCATCTCTCTCACAAATAGTGGGCCATAGAAAGCCTATTTAATTTTTTTTTTGGTTTTATAAATTCTCCCAGAAAAAAAGGGAGATTAATATTGGCCTCTGGGCTTCTGTGCCAGTCCTGAGCGTGCCATCTGTGCCAGTCCTGAGCGTCCCATCTCTCTCACAAATAGTGGGCCATAGAAAGCCTATTTAATTTTTTTTTTGGTTTTATAAATTTTCCCTGAAAAAAGGGAGATTAATATTGGCCTCTGGGCTTGTGTGCCAGTTGTGAGCGTGCCATCTGTGCCAGTCCTGAGCGTGCCATCTCTCTCACAAATAGTGGGCCATAGAAAGCCTATTTAATTTTTTTTTTGGTTTTATAAATTCTCCCAGAAAAAAAGGGAGATTAATATTGGCCTCTGGGCTTCTGTGCCAGTCCTGAGCGTGCCATCTGTGCCAGTCCTGAGCGTCCCATCTCTCTCACAAATAGTGGGCCATAGAAAGCCTATTTTTTTTTTGGGGGGGGTTTTAGAAATTCTCCCTGGAAAAAAAAAGGGAGATTAATATTGCCCTTTGGGCTTGTGTGCCAGTACTAAGCGTTCCATCTCTCTCTCTCTCTCTTAGTCAGTGGGCCATAGAACGCCTATTTTTGGTTTTATTTGTTTTCTAAATTCTCCCTGAAAAAATCATTTTATTTTATTTGGTTTCTAAATTCTTCCTGATAAAATCATATTTTTTTTATTATTTTTTTTTCTAAAGTCTCCCTGAAAAAAAAAAAAAAAAACAACCAAAAAAAACAGTGGGAGATTAATATTGGCCTTTCTGCTTGTGTGCCAGTCTTGACTCCTGGGTGTGCCATCTCTCTCTCTCTCTCTCTCTCTCTCTCTCTCTCTCTCTCCAATTGTGGTCCATAGAAAGCCTATATTTTTTTTCCTTGATTTGGGTTCCAAAATCTACCAGAGAAAATAACTACATCAATCATTGGTAGAAAAATATTGGCCTCTGGGCTTGTGTGCCACTCCTGATTCCTGTGTGCGTCATCTCTCAGTCAGTGGGCCATAGAACGCCTATTTTTGTTTTTATTTGTTTTGTAAATTCTCCCTGAAAAAATCATTTTATTTTATTTGGTTTCTAAATTCTTCCTGATAAAATCATATTTTTTTTATTATTTTTTTTTCTAAAGTCTCCCTGAAAAAAAAAAAAAAAAAAAAAAAAACAGTGGGAGATTAATATTGGCCTTTCTGCTTGTGTGCCAGTCTTGACTCCTGGGTGCGTCATCTCTCAGTCAGTGGGCCATAGAACGCCTATTTTTGGTTTTATTTGTTTTCTAAATTCTCCCTGAAAAAATCATTTTATTTTATTTGGTTTCTAAATTCTTCCTGATAAAATCATATTTTTTTTATTATTTTTTTTTCTAAAGTCTCCCTGAAAAAAAAAAAAAAAAACAACCAAAAAAAACAGTGGGAGATTAATATTGGCCTTTCTGCTTGTGTGCCAGTCTTGACTCCTGGGTGTGCCATCTCTCTCTCTCTCTCTCTCTCTCTCTCTCTCTCTCTCCAATTGTGGTCCATAGAAAGCCTATATTTTTTTTCCTTGATTTGGGTTCCAAAATCTACCAGAGAAAATAACTACATCAATCATTGGTAGAAAAATATTGGCCTCTGGGCTTGTGTGCCACTCCTGATTCCTGTGTGCGTCATCTCTCAGTCAGTGGGCCATAGAACGCCTATTTTTGTTTTTATTTGTTTTATAAATTCTCCCTGAAAAAATCATTTTATTTTATTTGGTTTCTAAATTCTTCCTGATAAAATCATATTTTTTTTATTATTTTTTTTTCTAAAGTCTCCCTGAAAAAAAAAAAAAAAAAAAAAAAAACAGTGGGAGATTAATATTGGCCTTTCTGCTTGTGTGCCAGTCTTGACTCCTGGGTGTGCCATCTCTCTCTCTCTCTCTCTCTCTCTCTCTCTCTCTCTCTCTCTCTCCAATTGTGGTCCATAGAAAGCCTATATTTTTTTTCCTTGATTTGGGTTCCAAAATCTACCAGAGAAAATAACTCCATCAATCATTGGTAGAAAAATATTGGCCTCTGGGCTTGTGTGCCACTCCTGATTCCTGTGTGCGTCATCTCTCACTCAGTGGCCCATAGAAAGCATATAGTTTGTTACATTTGTTTTCTAAATTCTCCCTGCAAAAATCAAATTTTTTTTTTTTTGGGGGGGTTTCTAAAGTGTTCCTGAAAAAAATAAAAATAAAAAACAAATAATAGTGTGACATTAATATTAACATTTGTGCTTCAGTGACAGTCCTGCGTGTGGGGCATCTCTCTAATTTGCAGCCACCAAAAAAAGAGTGTGTAACATTGTGCCTGATTTTCGCGGTGGTCTCACCAACCTGTAAAGGGGTAGCTAAATCATACTGAAGTTATAGCTCACCGTGTAAGTTGTGTGACTGCAACAAATAACGTTAGTTTGGTTACGTTTTTAAAACAATGAGGAAGTCTAGTGGAAGAGGTCGTGGCCGGGGGCGTTCATTGTCAGCTGGTAATGAGGGTAGTGGTAGTGGTGGAGCATCAGGTGGTCGTGGGGAAAAAAATATTGCACCTAAGTCTGGAGCTGTGGAGCCAGGTTCGTCGTCCGGCTACACAAGGCCTCGAACGCTCCCTTTTCTGGGATTAGGAAAACCGCTTTTAAAGCCGGAGCAGCAAGAGCAAGTTTTGGCTTATCTTGCTGACTCAGCCTCTAGCTCTTTTGCCTCCTCTCGTGAAACTGGTAAAAGTAAAAGCAGCGCGTCGTTAGTGGATGTTCACGGTCAGGGACAAGTCACTTCCTTGTCCTCTTCAGCAAAAACAACAACAGAGAAGAATGCAGCAGGCGACACAACGGGTTACTCCATGGAGCTCTTTACACATACCGTCCCTGGCTTAGAAAGTGAAGCAGTTAACAGTCCATGCCCATTACAAATTGAATCTGACATGGAGTGCAGTGACGCACAGCCACAGCCAGACTACTATGCTGGTCCTTTGACTCAGACCACAACATTGCCCTCGCAGGGTGCTGATCAAGAATCAGACCCTGATGAGACTATGTTGCCCCATCACGAACGCTATACCACCGAACGACACGGTGACACAGACGAAGTTGCGCAGGAGGTACAAGAAGAGTTATTAGATGACCCAGTTCTTGACCCCGATTGGCAGCCATTGGGGGAACAGGGTGCAGGCGGCAGCAGTTCTGAAGCAGAGGAGGAGGAGGGGCCGCAGCAGGCATCAACATCGCCACAGGTTCCATCTGCCGGGCCCGTATCTTGCCCAAAACGCGTGGCAAAGCCAAAACCTGGTGGAGGACAGCGTGGCCATCCGGTTAAAGCTCAGTCTGCAATGCCTGAAAAGGTATCCGATGCTAGAAAGAGTGCAGTCTGGCATTTTTTTAAACAACATCCAATTGATCAGCGCAAAGTCATCTGTCAAAAATGTTCTACTTCCTTAAGCAGAGGTCAGAATCTGAAAAGTCTCAATACTAGTTGCATGCATAGACATTTAACCACCATGCATTTGAAAGCTTGGACTAACTACCAAACGTCCCTTAAGGTTGTTGCACCCTCGGCCAATGAAGCTAGTCATCAACGCAACATCCCTTCCGGCAGTGTAGGACCACCATTTAGCGCACCACCTGCTGTATCTGTGCAGGTATCTTTGCCAGGCCAAAGCAGTCAGGGTCAGGGAATCACCAGTTTCGTAGTAGGAAACACTGCATCTAGGGCACCGGCGGCAACAATACCATCTCCCACCGTCTCTCAGTCTGCCATGTCCACCGGCACCCCCGCTAGTTCCACGATCTCCATCTCTCCAGTCCAGCTCACCCTACATGAGACTATGGTTAGAAAAAGGAAGTACTTAGCCTCGCATCCGCGTACACAGGGTTTGAACGCCCACATAGCTAGACTAATCTCGTTAGAGATGATGCCCTACCGGTTAGTTGAAAGCGAAGCTTTCAAAGACCTGATGGACTACGCTGTACCACGCTACGAGCTACCCAGTCGACACTTTTTTTCCAGAAAAGCCATCCCAGCCCTCCACCAGCATGTTAAAGAGCGCATCGTCCATGCACTCAGGCAATCTGTGAGCACAAAGGTGCACCTGACAACAGATGCATGGACCAGTAGGCATGGCCAGGGACGTTACGTGTCCATCACGGCACACTGGGTAAATGTGGTGGATTCAGGGTCCACAGGGGACAGCAAGTTTGGGACAGTTCTGCCTAGCCCACGGTCTAGTAAACAGTTGTCTGTAGCCGTTCGCACCCCCTCCTCCTCCTCCTCCTCGTCCTCCTGCAGAAGCAAGAGCTCGTCCACAGACCGCAGTCGCACAAACACTCCATCCGCACCTGCCACTGTTGCACACCAGGTCTCCCATTATGGGGCAGCTACTGGCATACGTCAGCAGGCTGTATTGGCTATGAAGTGTTTGGGCGACAATAGACACACCGCGGAAGTTCTGTCCGAGTTCTTGCAGCAAGAAACGCAGTCGTGGCTGGGCACTGTAGATCTTGAGGCAGGCAAGGTAGTGAGTGATAACGGAAGGAATTTCATGGCTGCCATCTCCCTTTCCCAACTGAAACACATTCCTTGCCTGGCTCACACCTTAAACCTGGTGGTGCAGTGCTTCCTGAAAAGTTATCCGGGGTTATCCGACCTGCTCCTCAAAGTGCGTGGACTTTGCGCACATATCCGCCGTTCGCCTGTACACTCCAGCCGTATGCAGACCTATCAGCGTTCTTTGAACCTTCCCCAGCATCGCCTAATCATAGACGTTGCAACAAGGTGGAACTCAACACTGCACATGCTTCAGAGACTGTGCGAACAGAGGCGGGCTGTTATGTTTTTGTGGGAGGATACACATACACGGGCAGGCAGTAGGATGGCAGACATGGAGTTGTCAGGTGTGCAGTGGTCGAAGATTCAAGACATGTGTCAAGTCCTTCAGTGTTTTGAGGAATGCACACGGCTGGTTAGTGCAGACAACGCCATAATAAGCATGAGCATCCCCCTAATGCGTCTGCTGATGCAAAGTTTGACGCACATAAAGGATCAGGCGTCTGCACCAGAGGAAGAGGAAAGCCTTGATGACAGTCAGCGATTGTCTGGTCAGGGCAGTGTACATGACGAGGTACCGGGCGAAGAGGAGGTGGAGGATGAGGAGGATGATGGGGATGAGTATATTTTTAATGAGGAAGCTTTCCCGGGGGCACGGGAAATTGGTGGCGTGGCAAGGCCGGGTTCTGGTTTTTTGAGGGACACAAGTGACGTAGATTTGCCTGCAACTGCCCCTCAACCAAGCACAACCGCAGATTTGACAACGGGAACTTTGGCCCACATGGCGGATTATGCCTTGCGTATCCTCAAAAGGGACACACGCATTACAAAAATGATGAACGATGACGATTACTGGTTGGCCTGCCTCCTTGATCCTCGCTATAAAGGCAAATTGCAAAATATTATGCCACATGAGAACTTGGAACTAATATTAGCAACAAAACAATCAACTCTTGTTGACCGTTTGCTTCTGGCATTCCCTGCACACAGCGCCCGTGATCGTTCTCACACGAGCTCCAGGGGCCAGCAGACCAGAGGTGTTAGAGGGGCAGAAATCAGAAGTGGCGTTGGCCAGAGGGGTTTTCTGACCAGGTTGTGGAGTGATTTTTCTAGGACCGCAGACAGGACAGGTACTGCAGCATCAATTCAAAGTGACAGGAGACAACATTTGTCCAGTATGGTTACAAACTATTTTTCATCCCTTATCGACGTTCTCCCTCAACCGTCATTCCCATTTGATTACTGGGCATCCAAATTAGACACCTGGCCAGAATTGGCAGAATATGCATTGCAGGAGCTTGCTTGCCCGGCAGCTAGTGTCCTATCAGAAAGAGTATTCAGTGCTGCAGGTTCAATACTAACAGAAAAAAGGACTCGTCTGTCTACCCAAAATGTAGATGATCTAACCTTCATTAAAATGAACCACAACTGGATTTCAAAATCTTTTGCCCCACCCTGCCCGGCTGACACCTAGCTTTCCTATGAAAAGGTCTTGCCTGTGGACTATTCTGAATGACTTTTCCAATCTCGTAATTTTCTTCACCTGATTGTCCAGCATACGACATGTTTCCACCTCACGAAATGGCCAAACTCCCCACACGGGGTCGTGCTATCGCCACTTTGCGCTTGGACCCTTGAGAGTGCTGTTTGTCTGAAGAGGTGGGTGAGCCCGCTTTTGGTCGACGGCACTGCCACTGGGTCCCTCATAGTACAATAAAGTGTCTCTGGCGGTGGTGGTGCGCACCCAACGTCAGACTCACCGTTGTAATATGAGGGGCCCTGTGCCTGTACCGCCGGCCACAAGCCAGTTCCCCCCCCCCCCAGCTCAAACAGTGCTCTACCACTAGCAAAATTATCTCTCACAGCTTCACCAATGTGTAGTCTAGGCGCTGACATCCTTCAATGACTGGCACTGACAATACCATTGTTTTGACATTTTTGTTATGTTAGGCCTTCGAAGCCTGTCTGCGGTCACTCCTTCCACTAGACTTCCACTGACCAGACCACTGCTGCCCGTGTACCCCTGGAACCAATTTAAAATTGCCTACAGCCATGTGTGATTATTTTAGGCCGTCGATGCCTGTCTGCGGTCACTCCTTCCACTAGGCCTCCACTGACCACACCACTGCTGCCCGTGTAACCCTGGAACCAATTTAAAATTGCCTACAGCCATGTGTTATTATTTTAGGCCTTCGATGCCTGTCTGCGGTCACTCCTTCCACTAGGCCTCCACTGACCACACCACTGCTGCCCGTGTAACCCTGGAACCAATTTAAAATTGCCTACAGCCATGTGTTATTATTTTAGGCCTTCGATGCCTGTCTGCGGTCACTCCTTCCACTAGGCCTCCACTGACCACACCACTGCTGCCCGTGTAACCCTGGAACCAATTTAAAATTGCCTACAGCCATGTGTTATTATTTTAGGCCTTCGATGCCTGTCTGCGGTCACTCCTTCCACTAGGCCTCCACTGACCACACCACTGCTGCCCGTGTAACCCTGGAACCAATTTAAAATTGCCTACAGCCAGCCCAATTTTTTTATTTTAGGCCTTCGATGCCTGTCTGCGGTACATTCTTTCAACTACTACTACACTGACCAGGGCACTGCTGCCAAGTACCCCTGGAACCAATTTAAAATTGCCTACAGCCATGTGTTAATATTTTAGGCCTTCGATGCCTGTCTGCGGTCACTCCTTCCACTAGGCCTCCACTGACCACACCACTGCTGCCCGTGTAACCCTGGAACCAATTTAAAATTGCCTACAGCCATGTGTTATTATTTTAGGCCTTCGATGCCTGTCTGCGGTCACTCCTTCCACTAGGCCTCCACTGACCACACCACTGCTGCCCGTGTAACCCTGGAACCAATTTAAAATTGCCTACAGCCATGTGTTATTATTTTAGGCCTTCGATGCCTGTCTGCGGTCACTCCTTCCACTAGGCCTCCACTGACCACACCACTGCTGCCCGTGTAACCCTGGAACCAATTTAAAATTGCCTACAGCCAGCCCAATTTTTTTATTTTAGGCCTTCGATGCCTGTCTGCGGTACATTCTTTCAACTACTACTACACTGACCAGGGCACTGCTGCCCAAGTACCCCTGGAACCAATTTAAAATTGCCTACAGCCATGTGTTAATATTTTAGGCCTTCGATGCCTGTCTGCGGTCACTCCTTCCACTAGGCCTCCACTGACCACACCACTGCTGCCCGTGTAACCCTGGAACCAATTTAAAATTGCCTACAGCCATGTGTTATTATTTTAGGCCTTCGATGCCTGTCTGCGGTCACTCCTTCCACTAGGCCTCCACTGACCTGTCTACTGCGGCCCGTGTACCCCTTGAACCAACCTAATAAAATATTTAAAAAATTAATTTGATTATAAAAAATAAGATCGTGTTGAGATCTCAAATGCAGACATTTTAACATTAAAAACAAACACACAACAAAAATCTGGAACTGTACTAAAAAGGTCCACCAGCTACAATTACTTTCTCCTGCAAGAAGTTAACTGAAAGTTTTTTTTGGAGTTGTTAACACAGATATGGCATCCACCGAGTGTTGTCCTGTCGCGTCTCCTTTAAATTATTTCCAATAAGATGTTAAACTATTAATTTAATAAAATCAATAATTAAAAAAATAATTTAGTAAGTCAAAAGCACATTGCAAATAAACATTAATTACAAATCAAGAAGCATGGCGCGTCCGAGGGTGAGTAGATACCGAATAAGAATATAATCACCCTCGGGCGCGCAATGCTTATTTACAACAGCCTTCCTTCCTAAGAATCAGCCCTTCCGTGGTGTAGAGAGAGGTTGTTGTTACACTCCAAGGTGTTCCCCAGGTTGCCTTTCCTGAGCTTCGATCTTCCGGCTCTCGTTTACTAGCTGTTGGAAACTACGCTGCATTAGGCCTACAAATTGTGTATGGGTGAAACAGTGGCGCATCTGCGGTCCCTCCTTCCACTAGGCCTCCACTGACCTGTCTACTGCTGCCCGTGTACCCCTTGAACCAACATCTTAAAATAAAAAAATAATTATTTTGATTATAAAAAATAAGATCGTGTTGAGATCTCAAATGCAGACATTTTAACATTAAAAACAAACACACAACAAAAATCTGGAACTGTACTAAAAGGTCCACCAGCTACAATTACTTTCTCCTGCAAGAAGTTAACTGAAAGGTTTTTTTGGAGTTGTTAACACAGATATGGCATCCACCGAGTGTTGTCCTGTCGCGTCTCCTTTAAATTATTTCCAATAAGATGTTAAACTATTAATTTAATAAAATCAATAATTAAAAAAATAATTGAGTAAGTCAAAAGCACATTGCAAATAAACATTAATTACAAATCAAGAAGCATGGCGCGTCCGAGGGTGAGTAGATACCGAATAAGAATATAATCACCCTCGGGCGCGCAATGCTTATTTACAACAGCCTTCCTTCCTAAGAATCAGCCCTTCCGTGGTGTAGAGAGAGGTTGTTGTTACACTCCAAGGTGTTCCCCAGGTTGCCTTTCCTGAGCTTCGATCTTCCGGCTCTCGTTTACTAGCTGTTGGAAACTACGCTGCATTAGGCCTACAAATTGTGTATGGGTGAAACAGTGGCGCATCTGCGGTCCCTCCTTCCACTAGGCCTCCACTGACCTGTCTACTGCTGCCCGTGTACCCCTTGAACCAACATCTTAAAATAAAAAAATAATTATTTTGATTATAAAAAATAAGATCGTGTTGAGATCTCAAATGCAGACATTTTAACATTAAAAACAAACACACAACAAAAATCTGGAACTGTACTAAAAGGTCCACCAGCTACAATTACTTTCTCCTGCAAGAAGTTAACTGAAAGGTTTTTTTGGAGTTGTTAACACAGATATGGCATCCACCGAGTGTTGTCCTGTCGCGTCTCCTTTAAATTATTTCCAATAAGATGTTAAACTATTAATTTAATAAAATCAATAATTAAAAAAATAATTGAGTAAGTCAAAAGCACATTGCAAATAAACATTAATTACAAATCAAGAAGCATGGCGCGTCCGAGGGTGAGTAGATACCGAATAAGAATATAATCACCCTCGGGCGCGCAATGCTTATTTACAACAGCCTTCCTTCCTAAGAATCAGCCCTTCCGTGGTGTAGAGAGAGGTTGTTGTTACACTCCAAGGTGTTCCCCAGGTTGCCTTTCCTGAGCTTCGATCTTCATGCTCTCGTTTAGTAGGTGTCGGAAAGTAGGCTGCATTAGGCCTAAAAAATGGGGAATGGGGTGGAGAGAGATGGTGTGTTACACTCCAAGGTGTTCTCCAGGTTTCCTCGCCATTGCTTCGATCTTCCGACTCTCGTTTAGTAGTTGTAGAAAACTACACTGCATTAGGCCTACAAAATGGGTATCGGGTGGAGAGAGATGGTGTGTTACACTCCAAGGTGTTCCCCAGGTTTCCTTGCCATTGCTTCGGTCTTCCGACTCTCGTTTAGTAGTTGTAGAAAAGTACACAGCATTAGGCCTACAAAATGGGTATGGGGTGGAGAGAGATGGTGTGTTACACTCCAAGGTGTTCCCCAGGTTGCCTTTCCTGAGCTTCTATCTTCAGGCTCTCATTAAATTGTGGTTAAATGGAACAACTGCATTTGGCGTACTAGTTGGTTTGGGGCCTACTATCGGTGTCTGCCACTCCTTGCTGTTCTCCTGGTTTCCTGTCCTGAAATTCCATTTTCAGCCTCTCGTTAAGTAGTTGTTAATGTTAGACTGCATTTGGCCTACTAGTTGGGTTGGGGCCTACTATCGGTGTCTGCCACTCCTTGCTGTTCTCCTCCACTGAACAAAGCTGTGCCGCCTGTTTACTACGGTTGCCAATTTTGAACTGCATTTCGACTACTTACTGATTTGGCCCTACTCTCTGTGTCAGCCTCTCATTCCAGTTGTCCTCCACTGCAATGCCCCCTGGTTATTCCTGTGTTACCAATTTTGAACTGCATTTAGCCCACTTTCTTCTTTGGGCCTATATCTGTGTTTCCACTTCATCGTGCCCATTGCCCAGCCAGTGATAGATGAGTCTGCTGGTACATTGACCCATAACGCAACATTCCCCGTGCACGCTACACAACAACATTGTGACCCTGCTGAAAGTCAGGTTGCTCTTCCCGCATACCATACCACCTTACACGGGGACAAAGAGGAAGGTGCAGATGAAAGTGCAGGTTCCTTCATCAGGTGGGGGGAGGAATACTAGTTGGCGACGTCACTGGCACAGGGCCTCTCATAGTACGCAAAAGTGTTGCTGCCGGTGGGAGGCGCCCCCGCCGTGCAAACACACCGCTGTACTTTGAGGGGCCCTGTGCCAGTGCCAATGCCAACGAGTGGGCCCCCCCTGCTTGCTCAGGATCACAGCACTTGCAAAGTTGAAATACTTACCTCTCCCTGCTCCACTGCCGTGACGTGGTCCAGATTTACTGGGCCCACTAATTACTTGAACCAGCCCTACCCCCCACAACTTTAGCCAAATGACCCCCAATTTCAAATGCCTTCCAATTATTTTAAGGTAAATTACGCTTGACAAGCTTCATTAAGAAGAATGGATGGTTTTGACATTAAAATGGGCACTCTAGGTGTTTTCCTGGCCCCCACTCACTGCCGACTATGCTGCCCCATTGACTTGCATTGGGTTTCGTGTTTCGGTCGATCCCGACTTTACGTCATAATCGGCCGATTTCACTCGACCCGACTTTGGACATAGTCGGGTTTCGCAAAACCCGGCTCGACTCTAAAAAGGTCAAGGTCGCTCAACTCTACGCGCGACCAATCACAAGCCGCGACGTCACCGCGACGTCACCGAAGGTCCTGGAAGCGCTGATTCTTAGGAAGGACCTTCGGTGACGTCGCGGTGACGTCGCGGCTTGTGATTGGTCGCGCGGCCGCCCATGTGACCGCCGCGCGACCAATCAGAAGCCGCGACGTCACCGCAAGGTCTTGGAAGGCTGATTCTAAGGAAGAAAGGCTGCCGGTTAGTACCAGGGCGCGTCAGAGGGTAAGTATTGCGATATTTTTTATTTTAATTCTTTATTTTACACTAAAATATGGATCGCAGGGCCTGAAGGAGAGTTTCCGCTCCTTCAGACCCTGGGAACCATGGAAACCCAATGCACTGCATTGGGTTTCGAGTTTCGGCCGACCCCGACTTTTTTATAGGATCGGCCGATTTCACTCAACCCGACTTTTGAAATAGTCGGGTTTCGTGAAACCCGACCCGATCCTATAAAAGCAAAGGTCGCTCAACCCTACTCACCACACACGGGGATATGAACACACACAAAATGCGCCACACACTACCACGTGCTTGAACACATATTACCCTCAGCACACATTTCACCACAAATACACCAACCTCGCCACATAAAAGTCAAAACACAAAAGTCGCCACTCAAAACTCGCCACGCGCAGAACTCGCCACATGCAAAAACTAGGCTCTTGCAAAACTCGCCACAAGTGCAAAATTCTCCTCATGAAAAACTCGCCACACGCAAAACTTGCACACGCGGAAAAATTGCCACATGCACAAAAGTTGCAACACATGCAAAAGTTGCCTCACACAAAACTTGCACATACTCAAAAGGCACCACACATAATACTCGCAACGCGCAAAACTCGCCATGCGCAAAACTTGCTGCACACAACTTGCTATACTAACCTGTCACATGCAACTCGACACACAAAAAGTTGCTACACGCATGTTGCTACACAAAACTCATCTCACAAAAGTCGCTACATGCATGTCGCCACACGCAACTCAACACACACAACTTGACAAACGAAACTCGCCCTAAAACACACACAAGTCTGGTATTATCCTTCAAAAATAAAAATCTGATTAATAAGCAGACAAACTACAACAATTGCACCATATAGGAAATATGGCAGCTGTCAGTCACATGACCTGTCTATTATGTGTATGTGTGAGCTAATATATACTTCCAGGGGGAGGGCTTCCTGTTGGCTGGGGATTTATCAGGCTGCCAATTTAGCTTACAAATACTGAGGTATAAATACTGAGCAAATAACGTGTGAACGAGGTCTAATACAGGAGGAGATGACACACAGGTATATACTATATACAGGGGAGATGACACACAGATACATACTATATAGAGGAGGAGATGATATATAGGTACATATATATACAGGAGGAGATGACATACAGGTATATACTATATACAGGAGGAGATGACATACAGATATATGCTATATATAGAAGATGACATGCAGGTATATACTATATGCAGGAGGAGATGACACTCAGATATATACTATATACAGGGGAGATGACACACAGGTATATACTATATACAGGAGGAGATGACATACAGGTATATGCTATATATAGAAGATGACATGCAGGTATATACTATATGCAGGAGGAGATGACACTCAGATATATACAGGGGAGATGACACACAGGTATATACTATATACAGGAGGAGATGACATACAGATATATACTATATATAGAAGGAGATGACATTCAGGTATATACTATATATAGGGGAGATGACACACAGCAGGTATATACTATATACAGGGGAGATGACATACAGGTATATACTATATACAGGAGATGACATACAGATGTATACTATATATAAGGGAGATGACAAACATGTATATACTGAGGTGAAAATGAGAGGTGTGAGGTGAAAATGAAAAGGTGTGAGTGCAAAATGAGAGGAGTGAGGAAAAATAGTGGAGTGATCAGAAAATGACAGATGTGAGGCTGTAATGACAAGTGTTAGGGGGGAATGAGAGGAGTGAGGGAGAAAATGAGAGGTGTGAGGGAGAAAATGAGAGATGTGAGGGGGAAAATGAAAGATGTGATTGGGAAAATGAGAGGCGTGATGGGAAAATAAGAGAAGTGAGGTGCTATAACTAACCACAGATATTTACTATGCCCAGGCAACGCCGGGCTTTTCAGCTAGTATACATATATTTGGCTAATAAATTTAAAATTAAATTTAAAAAATGACATGGGATCCCCCTTAGTTTTATTAACCAGTTGAAGGAAAGCAGACAGCTATTGACTGGTGTTCTTATTCTGGGAAAGGGCCAATATCCATAAAGGTTTTCAGCCTATTTATAACTGCTGATAGTTGTTTGCTTAGCCTTTAGTGGTTATTAAAAAGGTAGGACCCCCCAAAAAAATATCCTTGAGGTCCCTCTATTTTTAATAACCAGCAAAATCTGAACAGAAAGCCAGTAATGTAATTAAGATTACCTCCTGTGATCTGCAGTAACCTTAATTACATCTTCGTGGCAATGTTTCTGTTCAAATGAGCTTTTCTCAAGCTAAGTTCATTTGAACCGAAGCGTTGCCATGCCATATGGGCAAAATAAAGTCCACTTATTTTGGTTACTATTGGTCGGTGCCTATTTTTTTTACTTCTATATGCTCTCACAAAATTTGGATGTTTTGTTTGGGAGGCTTTTGCACCCACATTGTACTTTTTAAGTGTGCTGTTCCATTTTTTACTATTGATATCTATCTATCTATCTATCTATCTATCTATCTATCTATCTATCTATCTATCTATCTGTCTACAGTATCTACCTATCTATCTATAAGATTTCTTTATTACTTAGAAAATTAGCTTTTAATGACATAAAGAATGACCATATATAAAAGTCGATGTTAAAAAAACGCATTCACTACGGATTGCATATGCATGTCATATGTATGTTATACTAATGCTACTTGATACAAATCCCAGTCGGTCTCCAAGGCAACAAATTGTCAACAAAAGTGTTAATATCGCAATAATGGTTTGAAGTTTGCCTTTTAATAACATTTAGAAAGCGATTATTTTTTACAAGCACTATCCAATAATAGAAATAACTCTTTAACTGCTTCACTCTTCATCCATAACGGTGTTTGCTTGTCCCGAGAAAAGTTTTACACATTTGTTACACATATATTTGTTGAGGCAGAAACGTTTCTGGAGTCTCCATCTGTTGTCCGCAAATGATCTGAGGTTTCATCTTGCATCCTGTTGAGACCTAAACCTTTCAGCATTTTCCAGAAATTCTTTCTAAATTTTGTACCCACAAAAAAGTACAGAACTGGGTTGAGACAAGCATGGATGTAAGCTATGGCCTCCATTACAACGCTCGTGATTGCAAAGGTTGAACCAGATGTGAATCCCTTATTGAGGGCTAGAGCCAGGACAAGAGCATTATGAGGCAACTGTGTGGCTATAAACACAACTACTATGGCCACGATTATCTTCATTGACTTCCTCTTCTGGACACCTCTGGCATTAACCAAAGTCCGGAGAATAAAGCTGTAACAAAACACCATTGAGGTCAAGGGAATTAGAAATCCCACTGTCATCTGGAATGAAACCACCACAATTTCCATGATGGGAGGGTTGTATTCCTCAAAACATTGCTCCCGGTTATGGCTGTTGCTATATATGAACTGAGGAATGGAAAGGAGCAGAGCCAGGGTCCAGAGGAGGGCACACACCCCGTACCGCCACTTGTGTTTAGTCACCTGGTATTTAGCTGCCTTAGTGACTTTGGTTATAGAAATAAACCTGTCAAATGTGATGGAGGTGAGTGTCAGCATGGACGTAAATAAATTCACTCTGTATGTGACCCTTATGATTTTACACAGGAAGTCTCCGAAAACCCAGGCATGTGCTGATTCATATGCCAAGAATGGAAGGGTGAGTAGAAACAGGATGTCTGCAATGGCCAAATTAACCAAAAAGGTGTCGGTCAGAGTCTTTATCTTCTCAAAAAACACAAACACAAGTATAACCAGCACATTTCCAATAAGTCCGAGGACACAAGTCACGGAATAGGCAATGGGTGAGAACAGGCTGTGGAGCCATGGGTGGGCAGCAACAACTGTATGATGCTCATTATTAATATTATTGAAGCCTTCTGGGTAGTCTTCAGCACCCATCTGTAAGTAATTGGAAAGAAGGTATTAGTTGTTAGTTGTAATACAGTAGTAAGACCCTGCAGTTATACTCTGTCAGGAGAGAAGGCTCAGAAAGTCAAGTGGACAAGCCTTCTTAGATATTATAGTGACAAATTTGAAATAAAAAATATACAGTGTATATATACTCACCTCCTGGAATGACGAGGTGTCTGCCATTGTTCTGTCATAGCACTGACACCCTGTAACAATGTCACATAAGTGCTTGCAGACACAGCGCCAACATTTGCAGTGTGGTGCCAGTCCAGGAGGTGAACATACGTTTTTATTATCTTACATGAGGCGCTTTAACATTTAATAAGGGGTTGTGCAGTAGTAAACAACCCCTTTAACATTTACTATTGGGTATTGCTGGGCTGCAGTTTGCATTGCCTGAACCCTAAATTCTCATATTGAATCAGGGAGTTGATGGAATTACTCCTAAAACCTAGCAAATATGACTGGGGTTGCTTCCCTAACCTGTCACAGGCCTATCTCACCATGGAGATGCCAAACCTATATTATCTTTGGTTACAGACCTAACCTTGTACAAGCTAGGAGAAAAGGACTACCCCACAGATGTGCACACTCCAATATACAAAAGAAAATAACAATTTTCAATTTTTACTAAAGCTGACACACACACACAAAAACAATTAAAAGAATAACAACAGCAATGGGGTCCCATATCCGGATCTCCCAACAAAATTTTACTTACAGTATAAAGTGCTGACACGGCAACATATTATAGTAACATGATAGCAAACTTTTTCTAAATGTCATATTACCTTGAACGGATGTTTGCAGTGGTCACAGTGTCCAATACAGCATCCCCTCACCCCGATGCGCGTTTCGCCGCCAGCATTTTCTGGGGGTGTGGAAGAAGTGTGGAAGAAGCAGGTGGCAAAATGTGCATAGGGGTGAGGGGACGCTGTATTAGACACTGTGACCACTGCAAACATCCATTCAAGGTAATGTGACATTGGACAAAAGTTGTCTCTGACCGTCGGGGTTGGGTCCCTTTTATCTTTTGGATAACTTGGCACTAGAGCACTTTACATATTTATAATTTGGGATCCTATCTTCCAACTGGCAGCGCTACTATGCTTTTTATTATTGTATAATGTATCATATACCTTTCACCTTTGCTATTAGATGGATGGGGAGGAATTATAATGTTGTTGGAAGTTTAATACAAGTATAGAACTTATTGCATCCCCCATGGGTAATTATATCACTACAGTAGTCCATTTGGCACTAGAGTACTTTATTTACCCATAATTGAGATTTGGTCTCCCATTGACAGGACTGCTATGTGGGCTATTACCGTATGATATGCTACGTTTGTTATCTGTTATAGTATTGCACATTTAGGGAGGAATTATATTATTGTTGACATGTCAACTCAGGTATATGATTTATTGTATATGATTAATTGTATGCTTATTTCTTACCCATACACTATTACATGTTGTTCGGTAAATTTTTGAGATATATAAGATTAAAAAAACATTTTAAAATTTTGCCGAGATACATTTCTCAGCCATACATTACTATGTTCTTGGGTAAATTTTGTTGGTATATAACCCTCCAAAAACTTTTTCAAAATGTTATTTTTAAGTAGTCTGAAGTACATTTCATTGCTATATAAGCTTCAAAAAACTTGTTAAAAATGTATCAGTATTATACTGATTGCCCATTGTCTATTACCTGAAGCAAAACCTTATGCCAGCAAGGTGAATGAGAAACCTGTCATGCACACGTTAAGTATTTTTGATTTGTAGCAGAAAACAATCTGCAGCATGTCAATTTTCTGTGAGTTTTTGCTCTGCATTTTTCACCATTGACCAAAAGCGCAGGGCAAAACTCAACAAAAACGTGTGTTTTTGTAGTTGTGTTTTTCCTTCCTAGAGATACAGAAATGGTGCAAAAGTTTTACTCAACTTTTCTACATACCCTTATCAATATTATATTGCTCACCCATGGACTATTCCCTGGTCTGGAGGACATTTCCTTGTTATATTACCATCAGAAATGCATAACCTTTATGAGTTTAGAAGACCAATACATGACAATGTGACAGGACTGTGTATGAGACCGCCTCTATGTGTAAGGGTATGTGCACACGTTCAGAAAAAAGTACAGTCTCCAATAGTCCAAATTAGTATCAAAGAAGAAAAAACCAAAAAACTAATATATACAATAACTTTTATTTCAAAACCAAAAGGATTAAAAAATAAGCACGACACCCAAACCCCTGATCATGGGAGTGGGTTAATAAAAGCCTGGTCTGGTTAAAGCGGGCAAAAATCCAGGGGACAAAAGATAGGGGAAAAAAAGGGGGCAAAAAAATTCTAAATACCCCTAGAGATTATTCCCTGCCTGTCTGCGGAGGTTGGCACCCTCTTGCATGCACTATGGCGCCCCCGCTCCACGACGGCTCACCCTAAAAGCCCTGTAAGTCCCTAAATGTGATGATGAAAGATGCCTAATGATATATCCAAGTGGCCCACAACACCGGGCCCAAAGAACAATAGAAACAGCCTACATAAACCAAATACCAGGTAGTATTTTCATCAACAATAAACAAATAGACCGGTCTGACCGCACAGGGCCCTATATCCTAATACACTATGTAAATAGCTAAAGCTAGTGCACCCTACTGAGTCCCTAGCAGAGAGTCCCTGCCTACCAGCGGAGGTTGGCACCCTCTTGAACGCAAAATGGCGCCCCCGCTCCTCGGCGGCTGTCCCTGTTGGCCCTTACACCGTCCCTAAAAACAAGGGACGCCTAGACAGAGATAGTGCCTAAGGGGCTAAAGCGGTGACCCGTATTTCTATGTCCCTCAGCCTTCGGTCAGACCAAAAAACGAGATATAAACTGTATAAAGACACACAGACTGATATTAACTGTAATATATTTTTTAGATATACATATTTAGATATACACCCTGCACCTTCTGAGGTACTGAATACAAAATGGCTGCTGGGCCCTTTAAAGATATATACATAAATGAGGACACACTGGCCCCAATAGTGCAGCCAGAAAAAAAAAAAAAAAAAATCTCTCCCAACCACGATAGAAAACATTTAACATAAAAAATAAAGTAAAGTCCTATCGCAGATATTCAGAACACTGATGTCCTATGTGCGCCAATTGTATATCCACAGTATATCCACAGTTGGTGAAAAAATACCAAAAAACAGAAATAATAAAAAACCAGATCCACTTATCTGCGGTCCGGTTTTGCCTCTACGCGTTTCCCCCCCATGATATGGTTCTTCAGGAGGCAAATGGGAAATTAGACTTCCGTGTGTTCATATCACATCGGAGATGCATGCAGGTGCAGGTGCAGGAAGTACATTGACCAGAACCCCTTTAAATAGCTCCCTCCATCACAATAGAAAATACAGGGGCTATACCCCTACAAATGCCTTATTATTCAGGTTGTCCCATAGATATAAAGACTTGCAGGGCCTCATGTTTTACCTGAGTTCATCTTTAGCCGCCATTGCTGCGTGCCCCATCGGCGTCCTCACACCGCGCATGCGCCGATAGCAGGCACTAGAGGTCAAAATGCATAGCCGGCGACTCAGTACACATCACGCCGCCATCTTGCCGTGCACCGCTCCTATTCCACTGCGCATGTGCCGATATTAGGCACTAGAGGTCGCAATGCACGGATAGCGGCTGCGCATGCGTCCAGTCGCCATTTTCTTGTGTACAGCCCCTCATAAAAGAAAGGAGGACCGCACAGACTGCATACCACCAGAATAGAGCTACATACATACAGGTGCCTGCAATACGTTGTCCTGTCTAAACGGTGACCTACAGTGCACCTCGTTTTTCTTGACACACTTTTTACCAACTTAACTCTAATTATACGCCAAAATGCACAGCACATACCTGCACACGCATCCTGGCCACCATTCCCTTGTGTGTCATTTCCAACTAAGTAACGGCCATACAGGCACCGTACTATCAGTACTAAGCAACGACACCTAAAACTCTTTATCAATATTTATATGTGATGGTGTATTAATCTGCAGCTCAATATATAGGTATACAAACCTATGTGTCCACAAGAGGATATACTCAGATGTACACAAGACCCTCAAATAATGCCCCCAAAAAATAAAATTACATTTGGATATCTCACTGGGATGATTATTCCAAAGGGTATTTTCTAGAACTGGGCACACGCGGTCCAATCAATTATATGAGGTACGGAAAATGTAAATCCACACTCACAACAACCTAACCCTAAATAGATAATATATTGATGCTTAGGAGTACACATAATTAATAGATAGACATCACACCCCTAAATATAGACTATTTTTACTGCAAACCATCTAGTAGGTATGCAGTGCTGTCAAATTAATATCAGGGAAAAAGAAGAGGAACGAAAAACGAAATAGGCGAACACAGTTCACACAAAGCAACCATAGGTTAACCGCTCGTTCAGTCCTCCAGGGACCACTGACTCCATCCTATATATCCACTGGGTTTCCTTTTGAAGGATAACCCTATCCCAATCACCCCTCCTTCCATTTTGTTTTACCACCTCCAGGACACAGAAGGAGAGAACCTTACTGTCACCCTGATGTGTCTCCCAAACGTGACGAGCTATTGGGGTATCTCTAGCATTTTTTATATCCCCTAGATGTTCACCGATCCTCCTTCTAAATTCTCTTTTGGTCTTCCCTATGTAATTCTTCGAACATGTACATGTGGCCATATAGACCACACCAACGGTCTTACAGTTGGCAAAGTCCCTACAAAAAAAGAGTCTTCCATTAAATGCACTGGTAAAGCTCTTGCCAGGTGCTACATAATCACAGAAGGAACAGTTACCGCACCTAAATGTACCATTGATACGTCTGTCCAACCAAGTTCCTTCACGTTTAGGTCTTTTGTAGTGACTGTGTACAAGTCGATCTTTTAGGGATCGTCCTCTACGGAAGGTAATTTGGGGTTTATCCGGGATAAAGTCTGTAAGGGTCTCATCCAACTGTAAGATGCTCCAATGTTTTTTGAGCACACCAAAAACCCGATTGGACTGGTTATCAAAAGTCCCAATAATCCTCGGAATGTTATCGGCCTCTGGTTTCTCATTAACCTGTAGAAGAGAACTTCTCTCTCTACCCAAGGCATTCCTGAAAGCCGGTTCTAGTACCTCATCCGGATAACCCCGATCCCGAAACCTCTCCCTCAGATCATATGCCTGTACCCTAAAGGTATCAGGACTGGAGCAATTTCTCCTTGTCCTCAGGTATTGGCCCCGAGGAATACCCCTTTTTAAGGGAACTGGGTGATGGCTCTCCCACCTTAACAGGGCATTGGTGGCTGTTGGCTTTCGGAACAAACTTGTGTCCAACGTCCCATTGATGTTAATTCTAATCTTTACATCCAAAAAGGGCAGTTCACATCTATCACTCTCTGATGTGAACATAAGACCAAACCCGTTGTTATTCAGACCCTGTGCAAAATTCTTAAACTCCGTTTCCGTCCCTCTCCATATGACCAGGACATCATCTATATATCGGTACCAAGCCGATATCTTGTTGGTCCACCATTGGCATTGTGGTGGAACAGGGTACGATTTTAGGCTCAATAGATGTTGAAGCCTTATATAGCAGCATTCCCCACACCATGGGCCTGAGAGCTCTCGAGTACTATTTGAGGACAAGAGCCATTTTCTTTGAGAGACACAACAAATTCGTTGTGGAGTTGATGGAGTTCGTTCTAACCCACAACTACTTCTTGTTTGACGGTAAGTACTTCCACCAGCTCAGGGGGACCGCGATGGGTTGCTCCTGTGCACCCTCGTATGCAAATCTCCTCCTGGGCTGGTGGGAGGAAACCGTGGTATTTTCTGGAGTAGAGGAATGGTGGACCAACAAAATATCGGCTTGGTACCGATATATAGATGATGTCCTGGTCATATGGAGAGGGACGGAAACGGAGTTTAAGAATTTTGCACAGGGTCTGAATAACAACGGGTTTGGTCTTATGTTCACATCAGAGAGTGATAGATGTGAACTGCCCTTTTTGGATGTAAAGATTAGAATTAACATCAATGGGACGTTGGACACAAGTTTGTTCCGAAAGCCAACAGCCACCAATGCCCTGTTAAGGTGGGAGAGCCATCACCCAGTTCCCTTAAAAAGGGGTATTCCTCGGGGCCAATACCTGAGGACAAGGAGAAATTGCTCCAGTCCTGATACCTTTAGGGTACAGGCATATGATCTGAGGGAGAGGTTTCGGGATCGGGGTTATCCGGATGAGGTACTAGAACCGGCTTTCAGGAATGCCTTGGGTAGAGAGAGAAGTTCTCTTCTACAGGTTAATGAGAAACCAGAGGCCGATAACATTCCGAGGATTATTGGGACTTTTGATAACCAGTCCAATCGGGTTTTTGGTGTGCTCAAAAAACATTGGAGCATCTTACAGTTGGATGAGACCCTTACAGACTTTATCCCGGATAAACCCCAAATTACCTTCCGTAGAGGACGATCCCTAAAAGATCGACTTGTACACAGTCACTACAAAAGACCTAAACGTGAAGGAACTTGGTTGGACAGACGTATCAATGGTACATTTAGGTGCGGTAACTGTTCCTTCTGTGATTATGTAGCACCTGGCAAGAGCTTTACCAGTGCATTTAATGGAAGACTCTTTTTTTGTAGGGACTTTGCCAACTGTAAGACCGTTGGTGTGGTCTATATGGCCACATGTACATGTTCGAAGAATTACATAGGGAAGACCAAAAGAGAATTTAGAAGGAGGATCGGTGAACATCTAGGGGATATAAAAAATGCTAGAGATACCCCAATAGCTCGTCACGTTTGGGAGACACATCAGGGTGACAGTAAGGTTCTCTCCTTCTGTGTCCTGGAGGTGGTAAAACAAAATGGAAGGAGGGGTGATTGGGATAGGGTTATCCTTCAAAAGGAAACCCAGTGGATATATAGGATGGAGTCAGTGGTCCCTGGAGGACTGAACGAGCGGTTAACCTATGGTTGCTTTGTGTGAACTGTTTTCGCCTATTTCGTTTTTCGTTCCTCTTCTTTTTCCCTGATATTGATTTGACAGCACTGCATACCTACTAGATGGTTTGCAGTAAAAATAGTATATATTTAGGGGTGTGATGTCTATCTATTAATTATGTGTACTCCTAAGCATCAATATATTATCTATTTAGGGTTAGGTTGTTGTGAGTGTGGATTTACATTTTCCGTACCTCATATAATTGATTGGACCGCGTGTGCCCAGTTCTAGAAAATACCCTTTGGAATAATCATCCCAGTGAGATATCCAAATGTAATTTTATTTTTTGGGGGCATTATTTGAGGGTCTTGTGTACATCTGAGTATATCCTCTTGTGGACACATAGGTTTGTAAACCTATATATTGAGCTGCAGATTAATACACTATCACATATAAATATTGATAAAGAGTTTTAGGTGTCGTTGCTTAGTACTGATAGTACGGTGCCTGTATGGCCGTTACTTAGTTGGAAATGACACACAAGGGAATGGTGGCCAGGATGCGTGTGCAGGTATGTGCTGTGCATTTTGGCGTATAATTAGAGTTAAGTTGGTAAAAAGTGTGTCAAGAAAAACGAGGTGCACTGTAGGTCACCGTTTAGACAGGACAACGTATTGCAGGCACCTGTATGTATGTAGCTCTATTCTGGTGGTATGCAGTCTGTGCGGTCCTCCTTTCTTTTATGAGGGGCTGTACACAAGAAAATGGCGACTGGACGCATGCGCAGCCGCTATCCGTGCATTGCGACCTCTAGTGCCTAATATCGGCACATGCGCAGTGGAATAGGAGCGGTGCACGGCAAGATGGCGGCGTGATGTGTACTGAGTCGCCGGCTATGCATTTTGACCTCTAGTGCCTGCTATCGGCGCATGCGCGGTGTGAGGACGCCGATGGGGCACGCAGCAATGGCGGCTAAAGATGAACTCAGGTAAAACATGAGGCCCTGCAAGTCTTTATATCTATGGGACAACCTGAACAATAAGGCATTTGTAGGGGTATAGCCCCTGTATTTTCTATTGTGATGGAGGGAGCTATTTAAAGGGGTTCTGGTCAATGTACTTCCTGCACCTGCAACTAGGCACAGCATGCATCTCCGATGTGATATGAACACACGGAAGTCTAATTTCCCATTTGCCTCCTGAAGAACCATATCATGGGGGGGAAACGCGTAGAGGCAAAACCGGACCGCAGATAAGTGGATCTGGTTTTTTATTATTTCTGTTTTTTGGTATTTTTTCACCAACTGTGGATATACTGTGGATATACAATTGGCGCACATAGGACATCAGTGTTCTGAATATCTGCGATAGGACTTTACTTTATTTTTTATGTTAAATGTTTTCTATCGTGGTTGGGAGAGTTTTTTTTTTTTTTTTTCTGGCTGCACTATTGGGGCCAGTGTGTCCTCATTTATGTATATATCTTTAAAGGGCCCAGCAGCCATTTTATATTCAGTACCTCAGAAGGTGCAGGGTGTATATCTAAATATGTATATCTAAAAAATATATTACAGTTAATATCAGTCTGTGTGTCTTTATACAGTTTATATCTCGTTTTTTGGTCTGACCGAAGGCTGAGGGACATAGAAATACGGGTCACCGCTTTAGCCCCTTAGGCACTATCTCTGTCTAGGCGTCCCTTGTTTTTAGTTACTAACAAAGAAATGGAGTAAGAAAATCCCAGATACCATAGTAAAAACAAATACCTTTATTTATACCATATAAACATTACAAAAAGTTCCAAAAATATAACACCAATAAAATTGCAGATAAGCACCGTAACAGATGGAAACTAAGGAGGAAAAACTCTAGTAGTACAGGTGTACATGGGGAGTATAGCGTACATCCGGGGATAAGAATGTTACTAGTGTAGGGCCATAGACATAGTTAAATCCTGCATATATCCCCCGCTGTCAACAGACAGTATTCTATGGGGTGAACCCTAAATCCATTAGTAAATGAACAATACCCACTGCATGCTTACCCATATGTAAACCGGACAGCTCACCCACTGCACACCAGGAACCCCTTGACGCACGTTTCGCCGCCAAGCTTTTTCAAAAGGGGATACTAGTCAGCTGTTCTGATGCCTTAATATAATGCCGAAACCGGAAGTGCCGCTAGGCTATTGGCGCATGCGCACCTGGATCCGGGCACCGCATCCCCAGCGGCCGTCACTGCCGTGCGAGCATAAAGGCGGAAGTCCGCCGTGTGACGTCATGACATGCGCACACACCAGTTCCAGATAGCCACAGGAGAGGCGGAGATAACCGCACCCAAGGAGCGCATGCGTCCACATAGCGGCCATTAAGATGGAGACCAAAGCTGCGGCCATACTTTGAAAGACCCATTAGTGTACGAACATACTATAGATACGGTGGGGGCGGCCAATGTAACCAAAGCACCTACTCTGCCCCACCTCAACAATGCGCTGCGAGAAGCCTCAAGATAGTAAGAATACCAGCAGGTACTAAGTGTGACACAGTGAAAAAAATATGATATACACATATAGTGATTATAAAATCTTAAATATACATAAGTGAACATATGTAGCTGCACCAACTACGGCTACAGCCACACATGGAACAATAAGGATATATAAGAAACATCCTAAACTAATAAACAACATGAAATACACCATGGTAGCCTAATATTATAAAAATATATATAGTGCAGTAAAGTACATAAGATACACCATAGTAACCTATTATTATAAAAATATATATAGTGCAGTAGATGAAACCACAAGGATTCATATCAGTGATGCAGCACAGGGGCGATTCTCCAGCAGCAAAGGAAGACGATAGATGAAACCACAAGGATTCGTATCAGTGATGCAACACAAGGGTGTTGAGTGATGGGGTTTGTAAATTTATTGATTTCTATCTCAAACCATTGGTTGAAACCCTCCCCTCCTATGTCAGAGACACTACTGACGTGCTGTCTCGGGTCAATGGCTTGTCCCTCGAGGCGGGCATGTTATTGGTGACCATAGACATTGAGTCATTATATACCTCAATTAGGCATAAGGATGGTCTTAGGGTGGCCCGCTTCTTCCTCGAGGCGACAAACTGGGATGGCCATTTTTCTGAGTTTATTTTGGATTTGATTCAATTTGTGTTGACTCATAATTATTTTGTTTTCAAAGATCGGTTTTTTTTACAGTTACAAGGTACCGCGATGGGCGCGGCATGTGCCCCGGCTTATGCAAATTTATTTCTTGGATACTGGGAGAGATCTATCTTCCAGGGAGACGGGGCACATGCCGCGGACCAAGTGGTGGGCTGGTTTCGGTACATCGATGATGTGTTGATGATTTGGAGCGGTGACGAGACCAGCCTATCCACATTCATGCGGTACCTTAATGATAATTGTTTTAATTTAAAGTTTACTTATTGTTGGCATCAGAAGGAAATTAATTTTCTTGATATTACGTTGTGTGTCGCGGAGGACGGTACCATTGAAACGGATTTGTACCGGAAAGAAACATCTGTTAATTCGTTGTTGCACGCCTCCTCGGCACACAACTATTCTGTCATTAAAGCCATCCCAGTTGGTCAATTCTTGAGGGGGAGGCGGGTCTGCTCTACCAGTGCCCGCTTCGAGGGGCAGTCATTGGCCCTTGCTGAGAGATTCAGGAACAGAGGATACAGTCGGAGATGTATCAAGGCGGGTTATAGACGGGCAAAGGCCACAGCAAGGGAGGATCTCCTTATTAAGTCAAAGAGGATGAGGTCTACGGGCAGATCTGAAATTAGGTTCATATCTACCTCTAACTGCCACTGGGATCGGATGCGAGAAATTCTGACTAGACACTGGCCAATTTTAAAAACTGACAGTACTCTTGCGGCCCAATTACCGCAGACTCCATTGATGACACAACGCAGAGGGAGAAACCTTAGGGATAATTTGGTGCATAGCCACTATGTGGCAGCACAAAAACCCTTTTTTACCAACTGTCCTCCCCGCGTTGGATGTTTCCCGTGTGGGTCATGTGTCGCGTGTCCTAACATCCTTAGATGTGGGACCTTCAAAACATCTGATGGGAGCAGGGAATATAAAATCCGTGATTACATTTCGTGTAGTACTACCCATGTTGTGTACTATGCTACTTGTCCCTGCTCCCTCATTTATGTGGGTCTCACATCTAGGGAACTCAAGATTAGGACACGCGAACACGTCCGGGATATTATAGCCAGTAAGGATGTCTTGGATGTGTCATTACTTAAAACTCTACCGAGGCACTTCAGAAAGTTTCATCGGTCCGATCCCAGTGGCTTGAGTATTAGGGGTATTGATAGAGTACATGGTGGTGTCAGGGGTGGCAATCTAAACCAATTGTTGGCACAACGTGAATGTAGGTGGATTGTCACCCTTGACACCATGGCCCCAAAGGGCCTAAATGAATCTATCAGTTTTGTCCCATTTTTATGATCTCAATTATCCTCTTTACTTGGATGGGGTATATATATGGGCAGGGTATTAGATTTGGGAGTCTGAGTCCTCATCCTCTCTCAATATATTTTGTGGGATCGTCCCCGCTTTGTTTTTAATGTGTATGTAATTTTATTGTTCTTTTTTCCTTATTTTAATTTTATTTTTCTTGCCTTGCCGGTTTGCGGAACCTATTAGAGACCGCCTTCCTTTCTTGCTGCTGAAGAATCACCCTTGTGTTGCATCACTGATACGAATCCTTGTGGTTTCATCTATCGTCTTCCTTTGCTGCTGGAGAATCGCCCCTGTGCTGCATCACTGATATGAATCCTTGTGGTTTCATCTACTGCACTATATATATTTTTATAATAATAGGTTACTATGGTGTATCTTATGTACTTTACTGCACTATATATATTTTTATAATATTAGGCTACCATGGTGTATTTCATGTTGTTTATTAGTTTAGGATGTTTCTTATATATCCTTATTGTTCCATGTGTGGCTGTAGCCGTAGTTGGTGCAGCTACATATGTTCACTTATGTATATTTAAGATTTTATAATCACTATATGTGTATATCATATTTTTTTCACTGTGTCACACTTAGTACCTGCTGGTATTCTTACTATCTTGAGGCTTCTCGCAGCGCATTGTTGAGGTGGGGCAGAGTAGGTGCTTTGGTTACATTGGCCGCCCCCACCGTATCTATAGTATGTTCGTACACTAATGGGTCTTTCAAAGTATGGCCGCAGCTTTGGTCTCCATCTTAATGGCCGCTATGTGGACGCATGCGCTCCTTGGGTGCGGTTATCTCCGCCTCTCCTGTGGCTATCTGGAACTGGTGTGTGCGCATGTCATGACGTCACACGGCGGACTTCCGCCTTTATGCTCGCACGGCAGTGACGGCCGCTGGGGATGCGGTGCCCGGATCCAGGTGCGCATGCGCCAATAGCCTAGCGGCACTTCCGGTTTCGGCATTATATTAAGGCATCAGAACAGCTGACTAGTATCCCCTTTTGAAAAAGCTTGGCGGCGAAACGTGCGTCAAGGGGTTCCTGGTGTGCAGTGGGTGAGCTGTCCGGTTTACATATGGGTAAGCATGCAGTGGGTATTGTTCATTTACTAATGGATTTAGGGTTCACCCCATAGAATACTGTCTGTTGACAGCGGGGGATATATGCAGGATTTAACTATGTCTATGGCCCTACACTAGTAACATTCTTATCCCCGGATGTACGCTATACTCCCCATGTACACCTGCACTACTAGAGTTTTTCCTCCTTAGTTTCCATCTGTTACGGTGCTTATCTGCAATTTTATTGGTGTTATATTTTTGGAACTTTTTGTAATGTTTATATGGTATAAATAAAGGTATTTGTTTTTACTATGGTATCTGGGATTTTCTTACTCCATTTCTTTGTTAGTATTTATGACCCTTGGAGTGGCCCTATTAAACCAGTTTATCTGGGTATTACGAGTGGGAGAGATGCATTGCACTACTCTCGGCCCTATAGTACTTTTGCGCTTCATGATTCTTTGTTGAATAGTCCCTTGTTTTTAGGGACGGTGTAAGGGCCAACAGGGACAGCCGCCGAGGAGCGGGGGCGCCATTTTGCGTTCAAGAGGGTGCCAACCTCCGCTGGTAGGCAGGGACTCTGCTAGGGACTCAGTAGGGTGCACTAGCTCTAGCTATTTACGTAGTGTATTAGGATATAGGGCCCTGTGCGGTCAGACCGGTCTATTTGTTTATTGTTGGTGAAAATACTACCTGGTATTTGGTTTATGTAGGCTGTTTCTATTGTTCTTTGGGCCCGGTGTTGTGGGCCACTTGGATATATCATTAGGCATCTTTCATCATCACATTTAGGGACTTACAGGGCTTTTAGGGTGAGCTGTCGTGGAGCGGGGGCGCCATAGTGCGTTCAAGAGGGTGCCAACCTCCGCAGACAGGCAGGGAATAATCTCTAGGGGTATTTAGAATTTTTTTGCCCCCTTTTTTTCCCCTATCTTTTGTCCCCTGGATTTTTGCCCGCTTTAACCAGACCAGGCTTTTATTAACCCACTCCCATGATCAGGGGTTTGGGTGTCGTGCTTATTTTTTAATCCCTTTGGTTTTGAAATAAAAGTTATTGTATATATTAGTTTTTTGGTTTTTTCTTATGTGCACACGTTGCAGATTCTACTGCGAATTTTTCCGAGCAGATTCTTAAAAATCCGCAGGTAAAATGCCCTGCGTTTTACCTGCGGATTACCTGTGGATTTACAGTGGATTTACTCCAGAGTTTGTGTGGATTTCGCCTGCAATTTTACACCTGCGGAATCCAATTATGGATCAGGTGTAAAACGCTGCGGAATCTGCACAAAGAATTGACATGCTGCGGAAAATAAACCGTGGCGTTTCCGCTCGGAATTTTCTGCAGCATGTGCACTGCGGATTTTGTTTTCCATAGGTTTACATGCTACTGTACAACACATGGAAAACTGCTGCGAATCCGCAGCATCCAATCCGCTGCGGAAACATGTGCACAGACCCTATGACAGGGTGTATCTTAGTCCCTGATTTTTAGCTGTTCTTGTGTCTTTCAGAAATTACACTGAAACGTTTCAATAAAAAAATCATGGAGATGTAAGTGCAGCGCCCCAGAGACCTGGTCGTTGCAGTAATGTCGCTCTGCCGCTAAGGAGGGTGATGTTATGTCTGATTGCGGTGGTATCTAAAGAAAGGACACGAAGCAAAGGATATTGTGGACAGTGAGAAAAGAGATCAAGTACAAAGGAGAACCAGTAGGAGTCGTGCCTCGAGAATGGCAACATCCTACTGATGCGCGTAGCTGGTGGCCGGAGCACCGAGGAAGTAACAGTCTCCACGCATTACTTCAAACAGTGGCAGGACAGTAAATTACAGGTTGGCTGTCTACCTTACATCACCTAAGAAGGACATAGGAAGCAATCGTGGGAGAGGGGCGTTGCTAGGGTCCCAGAATAACTCCAGGCCTACCTGTCAGAAAGGTGCGTCCTAGCCATACTATCTGGGGGACGGAGAGTGAGAGAGATCTAGAAAGAACAAGAACAGAAGTTGTGAGGACTATCCCGAATGCTCAGCAGGGAAGAACTACAACACACAGACACTAGTTGGTAGGCACTGATTTCCACCTGCAAAGGGAACTCTGGATGTGCCTTCGGACCGGCCGGTCTCAGACAACCCTGTTGACAGTGCTCTGGATTGAGGATCCCGAAGCCTTCAGTAAAAGGTAAAGAGACTGCAACCCTGTGTCCTCGTTATTCCTCGCACCTTGCACCATGCACCATCACCTTTCATTGGACGCCCCTTAGCAGGGTCACGGACCGGGTCCAGCCACCGTGATAGCCCCGGATCGAGTACCCCGTGGCCCTGTGTCTGGGGGCGCTTCAACTTGGCGTCACGAACAGGATCTACTTAAGCCTGAAGAATCAGGTCATGTGTGCCTTGGAACTGTGATTGAACTGTGACTTATTGCAAAGACTGTGTATTGCTATTTGCCGCCAAAAATCCACCATTGCCGCGCTGTGTGGAGCACGAGGGAAGGAGCCATAGCTTCGTGGGTGGAGCCGGCTGGAAAAGAGCGCGGAGCGGAAGATGCGATAAGGTGCCGATCCCGGAAGAAGAGCCCCGACCCCGGAAGGAGAACCCCGACCCCGACAGGTTAGCAAGGGGGGAAGAACGGCCATGTCGGATCCCGGAGGAGCGGAGGCGGTGGCCACAGCTGCAGACTCGGGAGCACTTCCAGATTCCGTGGTAGATGCAGCCACGGGTCTGATCTCACCGCCGGATGCCGCGGGGCTTGCCGCTCCCATCAACCAGCCGGACACTGCCGCCGCTACAACAGCCATAATGCCCTTCTCTATGCCGTACCTACCAGGGGCCGCCTGGCTCCCGCGATACTCCGGAGAAGCTCATACGTTAACTGACTTTAAAGAGGGGATTTGTAGCCTGCTCGAGTTTTATCCCTTGACAGAGCCTCAGAAAGTTCATATGATAACCGGCCAACTCTTTGGAGTGGCATTGAGGGAAGTGAAGTCCTGGCCCGCTGCAGACAAGAAAACTGCACAACAGGTACTTGCAAAGCTTAAAACCACCTTTGACAACCGCACCGCTACGGAAATTAAATTGACGTTCTATGGGTGCAAGCAGAGGCCGCAGTACAGCTTATGGGACTATGCCCTTAATCTTCAGGAAGTGTTGTGGGCCATCAAGCAAAGTGACCCAAACAGCATGCAAGATGAAGATAAACTCCTGAAGGAGCGGTTCGTCGAAGGGCTCCTGTGCAGTAACCAAAGGGCCCAGCTACACTTCCTGGCCATGCAGAACCCAGACCTGACTTTTGTGCAATTCAAAGATAAAGCTATCCACGCACTACCAGAGCGACAACCCAGCCGCACCACACTTCCCAGGTGTCAAGCCCTCACGTACCACCAGGAGGTGGCGCTGGACGCACCCGTCTCCGCCGAGGCCGATGCCCAGATCCTGGAAGACGACTCCCCTGCCGGACTGCTCCTCCAGGTACAGGAACTGACCAGGAGTGTTGCTGCCCTAGCCCGGACCATCCAGTCCCTACAGGAGGCCCCCAAGGAGAAGATCCAGCTGGCTTCCAAACCGGAAGATGTCCCCTGGCAGCGACCAAGGAGAGTTCCATCGACCAGAGGCAGAGACGATGATCGTTTTCATCGGGATGGAAGACCTATCTGCCGCCGCTGCCACCAGGTGGGCCGTCTTGCCAGGCACTGTCAAACGAGCAACCCCTGGGGCCAAGGGCCAACCCCCCGGAGTAGAACGCCCAGGCCCGCAAAATTGGAGAGCCAAATACATCGGGAGGCGTCCAGTTCTCCCCATCGTGATTGACGGTATCCCCATGAACGCTTTGCTGGATACCGGTTCCCAGGTGACAACTATGCCCTACATTCTTTATAGACGTTATTGGGAGGACACCGACATTACCCGTGCCCCCGATGATGATTTCACCATAATAGCTAGTAATGGCCAGCCGCTGCCGCAAGTGGGGCATAAAGAGGTCACTATTAAGGTGGGGCGGGTAGAATTGGAGGCCCAAGGAATTGTCATTGTTGATATTGACCGACGTGAACGTAACCCCATGATGACCATCGGTACTAATGTCATAGAAAATTGTCTTGCAGAAGTTATTGTCTTGTTGCAGCAAGTAGCAGAGACAGCTGGTTACAGTGAACAACGTGCCTTGCAGAAAGAAATCAGAGCCCTAATGCGGAGACAGCAGGTGGAGCTGACTGGTGGTGAAATTGGCCGGGTCACAGTGAGTGATTTGAACCCCATTGCAATACCCCCCAGGAGTGAAATGTTAATATGGTGTCAGGCAGCCATAGGCCTCGGGGGTAAAGACTATCAGGCCCTGGTAGAACCTGTGTATTCGAAGAATAGGCCTACCTTCCTGACAGCCAGAGGGGTGGTTGACGTCCGCAAGGGGAGGGTGCCGGTACGTGTTCTTAACTGCGGGGAGGAGGAAGTCCACCTAAACAAATATGTCACACTTGCCAAGCTGTTTACTGTTAATAATAATAATAATAATTTTTATTTATATAGCGCCAACATATTCCGCAGCGCTTTACAAATTATAGAGGGGACTTGTACAGACAATAGACATTACAGCATAACAGTAATACAGTTCAAAACAGATACCAGGAGGAGTGAGGGCCCTGCTGCTCGCAAGCTTACAAACTATGGGGAAAAGGGGAGACACGAGAGGTGGATGGTAACAATTGCTTTAGTTATTTGGACCAGCTATAGTGTAAGGCTCAGGTGTTCATGTAAAGCTGCATGAACCAGTTAACTGCCTAAGTATGTAGCAGTACAGACACAGAGGGCTAATACTGCATAAAGTGTATGAGAACATGATGCGAGGAACCTTTTTTTTTTTTTTTTTTATTATAAATAGGCCACACAGGGATCGTTAGGTTAATGCATTGAGGCGGTAGGCCAGTCTGAACAAATGAGTTTTTAGGGCACGCTTAAAACTGTGGGGATTGGGGATTAATCGTATTAACCTAGGTAGTGCATTCCAAAGAATCGGCGCAGCACGTGTAAAGTCTTGAAGACGGGAGTGGGAGGTTCTGATTATTGAGGATGCTAACCTGAGGTCATTAGCGGAGCGGAGGGCACGGGTAGGGTGGTAGACTGATACCAGGGAGGAGATGTAGGGTGGTGCTGAGCCATAGAGTGCTTTGTGGATGAGGGTAGTAGTTTTGCCCTGGATTCTGGAGTGGATGGGTAGCCAGTGTAATGACTGGCACAGGGTAGAGGCATCGGTGTAACGGTTGGTGAGGAATATGATCCTGGCTGCAGCATTCAGGACAGATTGGAGCGGGGAGAGTTTTGCAAGAGGGAGGCCGATTAGTAGAGAGTTACAATAGTCCAGACGAGAATGAATAAGTGAAACAGTCAGAGTTTTTGCAGAGTCGAAAGTAAGAAAAGGGCGAATTCTAGAAATGTTTTTGAGATGCAGGTAAGAAGAGCGAGCCAGTGATCGGATGTAGGGGGTGAATGAAAGGTCAGAATCAAGGATGACCCCAAGGCAGCGGGCATGTTGCTTTGGAGTAATGGTGGAACCGCACACGGAGATGGCAATGTCAGGCAAAGGTAGGTTAGTAGAGGGAGAGAACACGAGGAGTTCAGTTTTTGACAGGTTTAGTTTCAGATAGAGGGAGGACATGATGTTAGAGACAGCGGAAAGACAATCACTGGTGTTTTCTAAAAAGGTCGGTGTGATATCGGGAGCAGAAGTGTATAATTGGGTGTCGTCAGCATAGAGATGGTACTGGAAACCAAATCTACTGATTGTTTGTTGTGATACAGGCACCCGGGTCATTGGCTCCGTCCAAGTCAGCGGAGGACAACGGCTCTGCAGAGCAATCAAAAGATTGATGTCAAGAATTACATGTGGGCACTGATGCTACTCCATCTCACCAGATACAGGGAACCTACAGGGTGCTTCACGAGTATGAGCAGGTATTCAGCAAACACCCCCTTGATTTCGGGTGGGTAAAAGGGATTCAACATCACATCCCCACAGGAGATAACCCACCTGTAAAAGAAAGATACCGTCCTGTACCCCCAACTCATTATCAGTGTGCCAAGGACATGTTGCGAGAGATGAAGGAGGCTGGGGTAGTGAGAGACAGCTGTAGCCCCTAGGCAGCTCCATTAGTCCTCGTTAGGAAGAAAGATGGCACCATGAGGATGTGTGTGGATTATAGGCAATTAAACCGCATTACACATAAGGACGCATATCCCCTGCCTAGGATAGAGGAGTCCTTGGCTGCGTTAAAGTCTGCTAATTACTTCTCTACCTTAGATCTCACCAGTGGGTACTGGCAGGTTCCCGTGGCAGAGGCGGACAAGGAACAGACATCCTTCACGACGCTGATGGGTCTCTGCAAGTTTAACTACATGCCCTTCGGATTGTGTAACGCCCCGGGGACGTTCCAGAGGGTGATGGAGTGCTGTTTGGGACACAAGAACTTTGAGACCGTGCTGCTGTATCTGGACGATGTCATTGTCTTCTCTAAGACCTATGAAGACCACCTGGCCGAGGTATTTGAAGCGCTGTCCAACTTTGGCTTAAAGGTGAAACCGTCCAAATGCCATCTGCTCAAACCCAAAGTACAGTACCTGGGCCATGTGGTGAGTGCTGAAGGAGTGGCCCCAGACCCCGACAAGGTCACGGTGATCAAGGACTGGCTGCAGCCCAGTAACCTTCATGAAGTCCAGCAGTTCCTTGGGTTGGTGGGCTACTACCGGAGGTTTATCAAGGACTTCACCAAGAAGGCCGCACCGTTGCAAGACCTGTTGGTGGGCAAGCCCAAGAAACCCAAGGGTAAGAATACCCCATTGGATTGGAACGACGGCCTGGAAGGATCGTTCACTTGCTTAAAATCGGCACTGACGGGAGAAGAAGTGATAGCCTACCCTAAATACGACCAACCGTTTGTATTGTATACGGATGCCAGCAACGTGGGGCTGGGAGCTGTGCGGTCCCAGGTCCAGAAGGGCAAGGAACGAGTAATCGCTTACGCCAGCAGGAAGCTTCGCCCCACTGAAAGGAACCCGGACAAGTACAGTTCCTTTAAGCTGGAGTTGCTCGCCGTTGTTTGGCCCATGACGGAGAGGTTCAAGCACTATCTGGCCTCAGCAAAACTCACCGTCTTCACGGACAATAATCCACTAACGCACTTGGACACAGCGAAACTCGGCACCTTGGAGCAGCGGTGGATGGCCCGGTTGTCCATTTACGACTTCACCATCAAGTACCGGGCGGGGCACAAGAATGCAAATGCCGATGCATTGTCCCGAATGCCTCACCTACCCGAAACGGAGGAAGATCCAGAAGCATTTGAAGAAGTGGAGCTGCCCGCTTTCCATCGCCCCAAGGCAACTCAGTGTTCCCATCAGGTGGAGAACAGGCGCAGAAACAAACAGGGCGCCCCGTTGAATCCCTGCCCCACCACGGGTGGACAGAGAACCAGGATGATGACCCTGCGGTCCGTCGAGTGAAGGAGCTCCTGACGCAGGCAGGTTTGCATCCCGGCCCGGATGATCCCCTGGAGGCATTACAGTTGTGGAAGGAGAGGGGCAAACTGTTTATCCACGATGGCAAGCTGTGCCGGAGGAGCATCGACCCCCGCACTCATGAATTGGTGTGGCAGATTGTGGTCCCCAGACAAGATGTGCCAATGGTCCTGGGAGCGTACCACGATGGGGCAGGACACTTCGGATGGAAGAAGCTGGAGAGGCTTCTCCGTGGGAGGTTCTACTGGATCGGCATGAAGAAAGCCATTGAGAAGTGGTGTTGAGAGTGTGGCCCCTGTAGCCTACGCCAGAAGGATCATGACAGCCAATGGGCTCCCTTGCAGCCCATCATCACCAAACGGCCGCTCGAGTTGGTCGCGCTGGATCACGTAAAGCTAACACCTAGCCGGTCAGGTTATATCTACGCTCTCACCATTGTGGACCACTATTCCAGATTCCTGGTAGTCATACCAGTCAAAGATCTAACGGCTAGGACGGCTGCTAAAATCTTCCAGCAGTACTTCTGTGTAACCCATGGGTACCCAGAGAAGGTGTTGACCGATCAGCATTTGAAGCGGAGGTGTTCCAGGAGTTCTGCAATCTGTACGGGTGTAAGAAGATCAGAACCACGCCGTACCATCTACAGACCAACGGGATGTGTGAGAAGATGGAACCAAGTGGTGATCGACTTACTGAAGACCTTACCTGTAGAGGAGCGGAACTTGTGGCCTACAAAGTTACCAGACTTGGTAGATATGTACAACCACATCCCGGTGAATTCCACTAACTGCACCCCAGCGTACCTGATGCGAGGAAGGTCTAGCAAGTTTCCCGTCGATCTGGACATGGGGGTCCTGACCCCCGAAATATATCGCCAGATGCGGATTGGGATACCGAGAGGCAGCAGAGGTACCGCAAAGTACAGGAATGTGTGGAAAGGAGTCTCGCTCAATCCAGACAGAAGCAAGAGAGGGACTACAACCAGTATGCTCCCGCGGCTCCATTGGCACCTGGTGAGCAGGTACTCAAACGAAAGAAGAGACTACACAAGCTTGATGATCAATGGGAAGCAGAACTGTATACCATTCTCTCCTCCGATTTCGACAATATGAAGGTCTGTCTCATCAGTAAAGACGGAGGGGAAACCTCAACGGCCATATCCAGAGACCACCTTAAAATATGCCCTGATAAGCTGAAAGATGGGGAAACAGATCCCAGGACTTCTCCGCCCGTGGAAGAGGAGAAGATGATACACACTTTTCTTGGCGATTTCCCCCAGTCCTGGACTCAAATAAATCAGGCCATTGTGGTACCTGTCTTAACGTTTCATCAACCGAGACCGCCAGAACTCAATGTGGTGCCAGGGCATCTGGACCCGCCAGCGCAGCCGACCCCACCAGAAGATGCGATGCCAACGGTCGAACCAGCGGGCCCTCCCTCTGCCATCGGTGAATCTGCCATGCCCACCACTAATAGTGGCAGCTCTGACGACTCCAGTATGCCAGTGCTGCCCAGACTCACTAGAAGTGTAGCTAGAAGACAGTGCACTACACTAGCGATAGCAAGCGTAGCGGGTCCTGTCAGGCCAGTAGCAACCCCTGCGCTGCAGAGGTCTACGCGTAGCACAAAGAATCAGACTCCACTTCGCTATAAACCTTGGAGATATTAACGATAGTTGCTATTTGGTTGAAAATGCTTGTGTAAATATCTGTGTTATAGGTTTAAAAATGGACAATGGTGTGATGGACAGTGAATCACTCCAAAACTTTCACTGGGGCCCCTTTGTTTACCCGGGGTCCCTGCTGTTCTATGGTTGCACCTACTGAACTGGGAGTCATGGACTTTGCATGACCAATCTTTTGCAACGTTCAAGCGTCCTTACCTTCCATAACGGAAAGCACGGTTATATTTATTTGTTCATAGTATATAAGAATTTTGTGTGTTTTCTATTAACATGTATTGTTATTCTTCTTTTCCCAGTCCGGGAGTACTGGATTTAAGCGGGGGGGAGTGCAGCGCCCCAGAGACCTGGTCGTTGCAGTAATGTCGCTCTGCCGCTAAGGAGGGTGATGTTATGTCTGATTGCACTAAAGGAGTTCATCTGACCAGGTATCACAGCACACAATACACTTCACACTCCGGCCACTAGGGGTAGCAAAAGGCAATATTTATTAGGTCACTCCTCACACTGGTAAAACTAGGAGTTGGATAGGAAGTTAGTCAGAACGCAGCCTGGGAGAGCTCCAGGGAGGACCTGTCAGAACTGGGAATCTGGCAGGTACCTAGCCGAAAGGACAGATTGTTACGGAAACGCGCCTACACTACCTTGCGGCGGTATCTGTTGTGAATTCTGTGGTCAAGCTCCCTCCTGTGGTCATGAGTGGTACTTCGGCTGGTTCTGTCTATGGGCTTCCTCTGGTGGATGTGAGTGGGGCTGCGGCTTCTGAGTTTCCTTCCTCAGGTGACGAGGTTAAGTCGTTAGGTGCTGCTCTATTTAACTCCACCTAGTTCTTTGTTCCTGGCCTCCAGTCAATGTTCCAGTATTGGTCTTGCTTTCTCCTGGATCGTTCTTGTGGCCTGTCTGCCCTGCATAAGCTAAGTTTTGCTTGTGTTACTTTTGTTTGCTATATTTTCTGTCCAGCTTGCTATATTGGTTTTTCTTGCTTGCTGGAAGCTCTGAGACGCAGAGGGAGCACCTCCGTACTGTTAGTCGGTGCGGAGGGTCTTTTTGCCCCTCTGCGTGGTTGTTTGTAGGTTTTTGTGCTGACCGCAAAGCTATCTTTCCTATCCTCGGTCTATTCAGTAAGTCGGGCCTCACTTTGCTAAATCTATTTCATCTCTGTGTTTGTATTTTCATCTTAACTCACAGTCATTATATGTGGGGGGCTGCCTTTTCCTTTGGGGAATTTCTCTGAGGCAAGGTAGGCTTATTTTTCTATCTTCAGGGCTAGCTAGTTTCTCAGGCTGTGCCGAGTTGCATAGGGAGCGTTAGGCGCAATCCACGGCTACCTCTAGTGTGGTATGATAGGATTAGGGATTGCGGTCAGCAGAGTTCCCACGTCTCAGAGCTCGTCCTATGTTAGTAACTATCAGGTCACTTTGTGTGCTCTTAACCACTAGGTCCATTGTGGTTCTGAATCACCTGTTCATAACAGGTATCTAAAGAAAGGACACGAAGCAAAGGATATTGTGGACAGTGAGAAAAGAGATCAAGTACAAAGGAGAGCCAGTAGGAGTCGTGCCCCGAGAACGGCAACATCTTACTGAGGCGCGTAGCCGGTGGCCAGAGCACCGAGGAAGTAACAGTCTCCACGCATTACTTCAAACAGGGGCAGGACAGTTAATTACAGGTTGGCTGTCTACCTTACATCACGTAAGAAGGACATAGGAGGCAATCGTGGGAGAGGGGCGTCGCTAGGGTCCCAGAATAACTCCAGGCCTACCTGTCAGAAAGGTGCGTCCTAGCCATACTATCTGGGGGATAGAGAGAGAGAGAGATCTAGAAAGAACGAGAACAGAAGTTGTGAGGACTATCCCGAATGCTCAGCAGGGAAGAACTACAACACACAGACGCTAGTTGGTAGGCACTGATTTCCACCTGCAAAGGGAACTCTGGATGTGCCTTCGGCCAGCCGGTCTCAGACAGCCCTGTTGACAGTGCTCTGGATTGAGGATCCCGAAGCCTTCAGTAAAAGGTAAAGACTGCAACCCTGTGTCCTTGTTATTCCTCGCACCTTGCACCACGCACCATCACCTTTCTTTGGACGCCCCTTAGCAGGGTCACGGACCGGGTCCAGCCACCGTGGTAACCCCGGATTTAGTACCCCGTGGCCCTGTGTCTGGGGGCGCTTCATATGTATAAGACAGGTTATACACTGGAGATTATTTGTGGGGAGGCATCAGGAGTTTAGGGCACAGATGAATGGAAAGGACCGGTAATATACTGGAGATTATCTGTGGGGAGGTATCAGGAGATTAGGGCAGAGATGTATGGAGAGGACAGGTTATATACTGGAGATTATGTGTGGGGAAGCATCAGGAGTTTAGGGCACAGATGTATGGAGAGGACAGGTTATATACTGGAGATTATGTATGAGTTTTTATCAGGAGATTAGGACAGAAATGTATGGAGAGGACAGATTATATATTGGAGATTATGTGTGGGGAGGTATCAGGAGATTAGGACAGAGATGTATGGAGAAGACATCTTATATACTGGAGATTATGTGTGGGGAGGCATCAGGAGTTTAGGGCACAGATGTATGGAGAGGACAGGTTATATACTGGAGATTATGTATGAGTTTTTATCAGGAGATTGGGACAGAAATGTATGGAGAGGACAGGTTATATACTGGAGATTATGTGTGGGGAGGCATCAGGAGTTTAGGGCACAGATGTATGGAGAGGACAGGTTATATACTGGAGATTATGTATGAGGTTTTATCAGGAGATTGGGACAGAAATGTATGGAGAGGACAGGTTATATACTGGAGATTATGTGTCGGGAAGTATCAGGAGTTTAGGGCACAGATGTATGGAGAGGACAGGTTATATACTGGAAATTATGTATGAGTTTTTATCAGGAGATTAGGACAGAAATGTATGGAGAAGACAGGTTGTATACTGGAGATTATGTGTGGGGAGGTATCAGGAGATTAGGACAGAGATGTATGGAGAAGACATTTTATGTACTGGAGATTATGTGTGCTGAGTTGTCGGGACAGGTTATATACTGGAGATTATGTGTGGGGAGGTATCAGGAGATTAGGGCAGAGATGTATGGAGAGGACAGGTTATATACTGGAGATTATGTGTGAGGTTGTATCAGAGTAGGACAGAAATGTATGGAGAGGACAGCAATGTATGGAGAGGACAGTTTATATACTGGAGATTATGTGTGGGGAGGTATCAGGAGATTAGGGCAGAAATGGAAATGTATGGAGAGGACAGGTTATATACTGGAGATTATGTGCGGGGAGGTATCAGGAGATTAGGACAGAGATGTATGGAGAAGACATTTTATATACTGGAGATTATGTGTGCTGAGTTATCAGGAGTTTAGGGCACAGATGTGTGGAGAGGACAGGTTATATACTGGAGATTATGTGTGGGGAGGCATCAGGAGTTTAGGTCACAGATGTATTGTGAGGATAGGTTATATACTGGAGATTATGTGTGGGGAGGTATCAGGAGTTTTGGGCACAGATGTATGGAGAGGACAGGTTATATACTGGAGATTATGTATGAGCTTTTATCAGGAGATTAGGGCAGAAATGTATGGAGAGGTGGAGCGCCCCCAGACGCAGGGCCGCAGGTTACTCGATACCGGTCCTCTCTGTCTCGGTTCTGAGGTTGTCACGGTGGCTGGACCCGGTCCGTGACCCTGCTAAGGGGCGTCCAATGAAAGGTGACGAAAGTCGGCCAAGGTTTCATGACGCCACCTGTGGTATTCGGTCAGGATGACCGACGCTGCTTGGGGCTCACTGGGGTGGTGTTATGGCAGCTAGATGGTATACCTTCCCACAGGTGAAGTATATCCCCAGTGCTTCCCAGTGGTGTAGGTGGTGATGATGTGAGGCGCGGTTAATAACGAGGACACAGGGTTGCAGTCTTTTTACCTTTTACTGAAGGCTTCGGGATCCGCAATCCAGAGCACTGTTAACAGGGCTGGCTGAGACCGGCCAGTCCGAAGGTACATCCAGAGTTCCCTTTGCAGGTGGAAATCAGTGCCTACCACTAGCGCCTGTGTGTTGTAGTTCTTCCCTGTTGAGCATTCAGGATAGTCCTCACAACTTTCATATTCGTTCTTTCTCTCTCTCTCTCCGTCCCCCAAGTTTATCTGGATAGGACGCACCCGTTTGACGGGAAGGCTCGGAGCTATTCTGGGACCCTAGAGACGCCCCTCTCCACGCTTGCCCCCTATGTCTTCTTAGGTGATGTATGGTAGACAGCCAACCTATAATCAACTGTCCTACCGCTGTTTGAAGTAATGCTTGGAGTCAGTTACTTCCTCGGTGTTCCGGCTACGCGCCTCAGTAGGATGTTGCCGTTCTCGGGGCACGACTCCTACTGGCTCTCCTTTGTGCTTTGATCTAGTTTCTCACTTCTCCACAATATCCTTCTCTTCATGTCCTTTCTTAGGATGCCACCGCAAGGTAGTGCAGGCGCGGCCCCATCACTTTCTACTCTTTCTGCTAGGTAACTGCCAGGAACCCACCCGTGACAGGTCCTCCCTGGAGCTCTCCCAGGCTGCGTTCTGTTCTAACTTCCTATCCGACCCCCAGTTTTACCAGTGTGAGGAGTGGCCTAATACATAGTGCCTTTTGCTCCCTCTGGTGGCCGGAGTGTGAAGTGTAATGTGTGACTGTGATACCTGGTCAGGTGAACTACTTTAGTGCAATCAGACATAACATCACTCCCCTTAGTGGCAGAGTGACATTACTGCAACGACCAGGACTCTGGGGCGCTGCACTGGACAGGTTATATACTGGAGATTATGTGCTGGGAGGTATCAGGAGATTCGGACAGAGATGTATGGAGAAGACATCTTATATGCTGGAGATTATGTGTGCTGAGTTATCAGGAGTTTAGGGCACAGATGTATGGAGAGGACAGGTTATATACTGGAGATTATGTGTGAGGTTGTATCAGGAGATTAGGACAGAAATGTATGGAGAGGACAGCTTATATACTGGAGATTATGTGTGGGGAGGTATCAGGAGATTAGGACAGAGATGTATGGAGAGGACATCTTATATACTGGAGATTATGTGTGAGAAGGTATCAGGAGATTAGGGCAGAAATGTATGGGGAGGACATCTTATATACTGGAGATTATGTGTTAGGAGTGTGAGGCAGGTAGGGGTATCATATGGCAGGGTCGATATGTATCGCCAAGGATGTGGATGGAGTATTATTAGAGCCACTGGAGTGCCTTGTGGTCACAGCAGGATGCCTGTGAGTCACAGCGCAAAATAAAAGTAAGTGTGGACCTGGTGAAGCTACTTGGCCCAGGTATTGTTCAGGAACAGCCGTTATGGGCTTTTATTTTTTAAATGGACTGCAGGAAGGTAGCGGGACAGTCCGTTTCCTCCAGGCTGGGTCTTGCAAGTGGCCTACGGCCACAGATTCCAGTTTGAGAGAAAAACCCTGCAGGAAGGGTTTTGGGTGTGAGTTTTGGTCTTGCATGCAGGCAGAGCGGTAGCCTCTGCAGAGCTCAACTGCGTGAGGCAACACAGAGTGGAGCAAAGAGGCCTGACACCCTCATAGTACACGACGGTGCAGTCCCCCACGAAAAAAGTTGCGAACTGTCTTTGTTTCCTGGCTGCGATCAGGAGGATCTGATTTACTTTCTTTATTTGTGAGTAGGACAGGATATATACTGGGGATTATGTGTGGGGGGTATCAGGAGATTAGGACAGAGATGTATGGACAGGACAGATTATATACTGGGGATTATGTGTGGGGGGTATCAGGAGATTAGGGCAGAGATGTATGACAGGACAGATTATATACTGGGGATTATGTGTGGGAGGTATCAGGAGATTAAGAAAGAGATGTATGGAGAGGACAGGATATATACTGGGGATTATGTGTGGGGGGTATCAGGAGATTAGGAAAGAGATGTATGGAGAGGTCAGGATATATACTGTAGGTCATGTGTGAGGAGGTATCAGGAGATTAGGACAGAGATGTATGACAGGACAAATTATATACTGGGGATTATGTGTGGGGGGTATCAGGAGATTAGGGCAGAGATGTATGACAGGACAGATTATATACTGGGGATTATGTGTGGGAGGTATCAGGAGATTAGGAAAGAGATGTATGGAGAGGACAGGATATATACTGGGGATTATGTGTGGGGGGTATCAGGAGATTAGGACAGACATGTATGGACAGGACAGATTATATACTGGGGATTATGTGTGGGGGGTATCAGGAGATTAGGACAGAGCTGTATGGACAGGACAGATTATATACTGGGGATTATGTGTGGGGGGTATCAGGAGATTAGGGCAGAGATGTATGACAGGTTATGAATGTTTCATACATTTTATTTGATAAACATTTTTCATTTTCACAATGGATTCATTTTGTAGCAAAACTCTTTTGTTTTCTGATCACAACAGGACTCATAAGTGATTGACTGCTATTTTACTTTGACAGATTATGTGCTACAGATGAGATACGGCAGCTGAGGCCTTCAATCTAAAATACTTTTTATGGATTGTGAATGTGATTCTTTTTCTTCTATCTCTTCTCTGTGGTTCACAGTGGTTGGAATTAGACAGATTGAAGGTTTGTAGGTAGTGATGAGTGAGCATGCTCGGTACTCACCCGAGCATCGCAGTGCTCGCGATGCTCAGTGAGTGCCAAGCATTTCTGGGTTTGTTCGACGGGTCCCCGTCCTGCTTGTTTGGCACTCTTTAGAGAGGCAATCAACATGCAGGGATTGTCTGCCACACACTGTCGCAGCCATGTTGTTTGTGGCATTACAGTGATTGGTTGGCCACACAGCGTCATCAGGTCTATAAGAGACCCAGCGCCGCCCTGCTTGTCCTAGTCAGCTCCGGAATCACCAGAGTAGGAAGAGTTGCTGCAGCATTAAGGACCGAATAGAAGGGGTATCAGTGTGGGTATACCATTGTTGAATCCACAAATCCAGCTAAACCAACAGTCCTTCTAAGGACTAATTACTTAGTATATAGATATCAGTGATAGGTAGGCAGGGGAGTGTATGTGGCATACTTTACTGCATACAGCAAAAGGGTCCATTCTATTACTGTCTGCTGCTGCTGCCTATTACAGATACTGACTGTATAAACATAGCCCCAGGTATCAGTGGCCAGGAATGATTTGTTTTGCATCTTCATCCTGATTATTTTATTTAAAAGCAATCTAGAGCATATGTTTTTTTCTCCATTTGCTTGTTGGCAATGCAGAATACAGCCAGATCCTTTCCATAGTACAGCGATAAAATGCAATTATTTTGAACAGGGGTTTAGCCGTCACAGCTATCACATCTGAGTGCGCATAAAATTCTGCCATTTTTGTGGAACTGTAAAAAAATTTTTGGAGTGTCTCTTACAAGTTCTTGACACCAGTTGGCCTAAACAAAAATCTTTACCTACAGGGCAGATATTTTACACTGTGTTTTGTGCCGCCACACGGATCGCCTATCATTGTGTTCAAAATTGTGCCATTTCAGGGCTCCATTGAATATTTTTTGCCGTGTCTTAGGCCAGGGTCACCCTAGTGTAGAATATGGACTGTTAATCTATGGGGCAGCTCCCATCACTGTTTTTTTTCTCGGTGCATATTCAGCGTGCGAGTGAAATTGCAGCATGCTGCGATTGTAGGCGTGTATCGCCCGAGTCCTGGCAATGCAAGACTATGGGGGCTAGAAAAAAATCAGACACCACACGGATCACCCATGTGATTTGCGAACGAGAAATATGCACACATTTTCCTCATTTACGCCCAAGGAGCCATTAAATTCAATGGGGAAAAGCAGTGAGAAATGTAAAACCATACGCATGTCATACAGATGTCATATGGATAGGTGCAAGAAAATCGCATCATAGCATTGCAAATGTATTACACACAGATGACCATACGGAGAACACTTGTGCGACTCTCGGCCGAGAGAATAGGACCGATTTTTCATACGTTAAGTGTGACCCTGGCCTTAGCCTACTTATTAACACAATTTTGCTGTAAAAAAAATTCCAGGCCAGATAATTTAAAGTCTGGTATCTCCGTCAAACGCCTCACCTATCTGAGTGCTAAAAATTGGGGCATTTTTGGGGCTCAATTGAACTGTTGTTGCTGTGTCCCACCATAGTTATTGCAGGAAGATAAAGCAGAATAATAGTCTCCTTTGCGTGTCCGGGTCGGAACTGTCGGGACTGTCACCATTGTTGCCGGGGGAAGCATTTTCTGACTGGAAAAGACCTTTGCACTGGACTGTTGGGGGCGGGTGTTATATAAAGAGGACTGTGCGCACGGAAACAGGGCTTTTGGCAGGGACCCAGCATGCGCAACATGAGAAGGTTGACTCCCTCTCTGCAGACCAACGCCAACTTTGCAGCATTCCATCCCCCGCGCATACAGACTGTGCAGCTCCCGAGAATAACTCCACATTAATCCCCGACCCTAACAGCACTAACTGGTCGGTGCATTGTACACCTGCTGACTCTTTTTGTAACGCTGAACAGCTGTCACATGCAGTTCGCAGCTTTGAGACTGCGGCCTTCACTCTGGGACTTTGTTCTTCTTTGGCTGTGCAGCAGACCTTTCCCCATTCTGCACCTCATTCCAGGATCACAAGACCATGTGTAAAAAAGATCAGGATACTTTGCCGCCATACAGAGACAGTGCTTCACCCTTCTGCAGCATAGCTCCCAACCGTCCCGATTTTGAGGCTGTGCCCCGCAGTCCCGTATGGGACCCTGCTTCTCCCGCACAGGCAGCCGGAGACGCAGCCGACACACCCCTTGCATTAGGCCACGCCCCCTCCATATCTTCTTCTCCAGTGGTTCAGAGAGGAAGAGAGGACATTCTGAGGTACGTGTGTTTGTGCATGTATTGCACACATACATGCAGCTGGCCCTGCTCTGCTGTGCTTACAGCACAATGCATTATAACCAGGAGTAGTGGCAGCTTGTTAGTCATAGGCCCAGTATATATGGATATTTTATATACTACAGCAGTTATGGAGTGGAGCCAGTAGATAGTGGTGTTGTCTGAGTGCATGCAGAGTTTGCAGAGCTTGGCTACATTGCAATGTGCAGGATTTGTGAGGCAGCAATGTGGACAGCAACAGGTGGTGAAATCTTTGCCTGCATTGTAAGCAGAGCTGCTGGGACACATCTACAGCCCCGACTGTACACTGGCATCGTTATACTGTACGCAGCATCCATTATACTGTACGCAGCATCATGTGGGGCCATTATAATGTATGGAGCATCATGGGAAACCATCATACAGGATTGAGCATCATGTGGGGTCATTATACTGTATGCAGCATCATGTGGGGCCATTATACAGTATGGAGAATCACGTGGGGCCATTATACAGTATTTAGCATCATGTGTGGCCATTATACAGTATGGAGCATCATGTGTGGCCATTATACAGTATGGAGCATCATGTGTGGCCATTATATAGTATGTAGCACTGTGTGGCCATTATTGTTGTGAATTCTACTCTTGGGCTCCCTCCGGTGGTTATGAGTGGTAGTGCTGCTGTCTTTGGATCGCAGCATTTATCAGGTGTGTTCACTTTTTGCAATTTGGACTCAGCTATTTAGTCCTGCTTGATCCTTTAGTCAGTGCCAGTTGTCCATTGTTTTTGGAGGATTCACATCCCTTACTGGTCTCTCCTGTTTGCTCTGCTTTTCAACAAAGATAAGTCCTGGCTTTGTTTTTGCTGTCCATATACTGTGGGCCTTATAGTTCAGTGCATTTTCATGTTTTGTCTTGTCCAGCTTGTCTGTGTAAGGATTTTTTGCAGCCAAGTGGTATCTCTGGAGATGCAGATATACCCTCCATGTCTTTAGTCAGATGTGGAGTTTTGTATTTTCTGTGGTGGATATTTTCTAGTGTTTTAATACTGACCGCATAGTTCTCTGTCCTATTCTTTCTTTTTAGCTAGTAAGGCCTCCTTTGCTAATCCTGATTTCAGTCTGCGTTTGTCATTTCCCTCTCTTCTGACAGTCAATATTTGTGGGGGGCTGTCTATCCTTTGGGGATTTTCTCTGAGGCAAGATAGTTTTCCCGTTTCTATCTTTAGGGGAAGTTAGTCCTTAGGCTGTGTCGAGGTGTCTAGGGAGTGTTAGGTACATCCCACGGCTATTTCTAGTTGCGCTGCTAAGTTCAGGGTCTGCGGTCAGTACATGTACCACCTTCTCCAGAGTACGTCACATGCTGCTCCTAGGCCACCAGATCATAACAGTACAACTGGCCAACAATGAGTTAATTGCATCTCAGAAGAAGGGAGGAAAGGTTTTGAGCCATTTTTTTTTCCTTAGCCTGTTTTGTCTTTTCCTCCCTCTTAATCTCTGGGTGGCTGCGGAACCTAGTAATAACATGAATGTTCAGGAGTTAGTTTCTCGTGTGGATCAGCTTGCTGCTAGGGTACAGGGTATTTCAGATTATATTGTTCAGACTCCTGCCTTAGAACCTAAGATTCCCACTCCTGATTTATTCTTTGGTGACAGATCCAAATTTTTGAGTTTCAAAAATAACTGTAAACTGTTTTTTGCATTAAGACCCCGGTCTTCTGGTGATCCTATTCAGCAGGTTAAAATCATCATATCCCTGCTGCGTGGTGACCCACAGGATTGGGCATTTTCCCTGGAAACTGGCAATCCTGCTTTGCTTAATGTTGATTCTTTCTTTCAAGCATTGGGGTTATTGTATGATGAGACTAATTCTGTGGATCAAGCTGAGAAGATCTTGTTGGCCCTGTGTCAGGGTCAAGAAGCGGCAGAATCGTATTGCCAGAAATTTAGAAAATGGTCTGTACTGACTAAATGGAATGAGGATGCCTTGGCGGCAATTTTCAGAAAGGGTCTTTCTGAATCCGTTAAAGATGTTATGGTGGGGTTCCCCACGCCTGCTGGTCTGAGTGATTCTATGTTTCTGGCCATTCAGATTGATCGGCGCTAGCGCGAGCGCAGAGTTGTGCACACTGTGGCGTTGTCCTCTGAGCGGAGCCCTGAGCCTATGCAGTGTGATAGGATTTTGTCTAGAGCTGAACGTCAAAGATTCACGCGTCAGAATAGGGTGTGTTTTTACTGCGGCGATTCTGCTCATGTTATTTCTGATTGCCCTAAGCGTACAAAGAGAATCACTAGTTCTGTTACCATCAGTACTGTACAACCTAAATTTCTGTTATCTGAGACCTTGATCTGCTCATTATCATCATTTTCTGTCATGGCATTTGTGGATTTAGGCGCCGCTCTGAACTTAATGGACTTAGAATTTGCCAGACGTTGTGGTTTCCCCTTGCAGCCTTTGCAGAACCCTATTCCTTTAAGGGGCATTGATGCTACACCGTTGGCTATAAATAAACCTCAGTTTTGGACACAGCTGACCATGCGCATGGCGCCAGCCCATCAGGAAGATTGTCGTTTTCTGGTGTTGCATAATTTGCATGATGATATTGTGCTGGGTTTTCCATGGTTACAGGTACATAATCCGGTGTTAGATTGGAGATCTACTGTATGTCTGTGACTAGTTGGGGTTGTCAGGGGGTTCATGGTCACGTTCCTTTGATGTCAATTTCCTCTTCCCCCTCTTCTGAAATTCCTGAGTTTTTGTCAGATTTCCAGGATGTATTCGATGAGCCCAAATCCAGTTCCCTTCCACCGCATAGGGACTGTGATTGTGCTATTGACTTGATTCCAGGTTGTAAGTTCCCTAAGGGTGGACTTTTCAACCTGTCTGTGCCAGAACATGCCGCCATGCGGAGCTATATTAAGGAGTCTTTGGAGAAGGGGCATATTCGGCCATCTTCTTCACCATTGGGAGCAGGTTTTTTTTGTTGCCAAGAAGGATGGTTCCTTGAGGCCCTGTATTGATTATCGCCTCTTGAATAAGATCACGGTCAAATTTCAATACCCTTTTGCCTTTGCTTACTGATTTCTTTGCTAGGATTAAGGGGACTAGCTGGTTTACCTGGTTGACCTTCGAGGGGCATATAATCTTATTCGTATTAAGCAGGGTGACGAATGGAAAACTGCATTTAATACGCCCGAAGGCCATTTTGAATACCTTGTCATGCCATTCGGACTCTCTAATGCCCCATCTGTGTTCCAATCCTTCATGCATGATATCTTTCGGAGTTATCTTGATAAATTCATGGTTGTATATTTGGATGATATTTTGATTTTTTTCCGATGATTGGGAATCTCATGTGAAACAGGTCAGGATGGTATTTCAGATCCTCCGTAATAATGCCTTATTTGTGAAGGGGTCTAAGTGCCTCTTTGGAGTGCAGAAGGTTTCTTTTTTGGGCTTCATTTTTTCTCCCTCATCTATAGAAATGGATCCGGTTAAGGTTCAGGCCATTCATGATTGGATTCAGCCCACATCTGTGAAGAGCCTTCAGAAATTCTTGGGCTTTGCTAATTTTTATCGTCGTTTCATTGCCAACTTCTCCAGTGTGGTTAAACCTCTGACCGATTTGACGAAGAAAGGCGCTGATGTTACGAATTGGTCCTACGCGGCTGTTTCTGCCTTTCAGGAGCTTAAACGCCGATTTACTTCTGCCCCTGTGTTGCGTCAGCCGGATGTTTCTCTTCCATTTCAGGTTGAGGTTGACGCGTCTGAGATTGGGACAGGGGCCGTTTTGTCTCAGAGGAATTCTGATGGTTCCTTGATGAGACCGTGTGCCTTCTTTTCTCGGAAGTTTTCTCCTGCGGAACGCAATTATGATGTCAGCAATCGGGAGTTGTTGGCTATGAAGTGGGCATTTGAGGAGTGGCGACATTGGCTTGAGGGGGCCAAGCACCGTATTGTGGTCCTGACCCATCATAAGAATCTGATTTACCTCGAGTCTGCCAAACGGCTGAATCCTAGACAGGCTCGATGGTCCCTGTTTTTTTCCCGTTTTGATTTTGTGGTCTCGTACATTCCTGGTACTAAGAATGTTAAGGCAGATGCCCTCTCTAGGAGTTTTTTTCCTGATTCCCCTGGGGTTCTTGAGCCGGTCGACATTCTGAAGGAAGGGGTGATTCTTTCTGCCATCTCCCCTGATTTACGATGGGTTCTTCAGAAATTTCAGGCTAATAAACCTGACCGCTGTCCAGTGGGGAAACTGTTTGTTCCTGATAGATGGTCTAGTAAAGTGATTTCTGAGGTTCATTGTTCTGTGTTGGCTGGCCATCCTGGGATTTTTGGTACCAGAGATTTGGTTGGTAGGTCCTTTTGGTGGCCTTCTTTGTCGCGGGATGTGCGTTCTTTTGTGCAGTCCTGTGGGATTTGTGCGCGGGCTAAGCCTTGCTGTTCCCGCGCTAGTGGGTTGCTTCTGCCTTTGCCGGTCCCTGAGAGACCTTGGACGCATATTTCTATGGATTTTATTACAGATCTTCCGGTTTCCCAGAGGATGTCTGTTATCTGGGTGGTTTGTGACCGGTTTTCTAAGATGGTTCATTTGGTACCTTTGCCTAAATTGCCTTCCTCTTCTGATTTGGTTCCGTTGTTTATTCAGCATGTGGTTCGTTTGCATGGCATTCCAGAGAATATTGTGTCCGATAGAGGTTCCCAGTTTGTTTCTAGGTTTTGGCGGGCCTTTTGTGCTAGGCTGGGCATTGATTTGTCTTTTTCTTCCGCATTTCATCCTCAGACAAATGGCCAAACCGAGCGAACTAATCAGACTTTGGAAACTTATTTGAGATGCTTTGTGTCTGCTGATCAGGATGATTGGGCGGCTTTTTTTGCCATTGGCCGAGTTTGCCCTTAATAATCGGGCTAGTTCTGCTACCTTGGTTTCGCCTTTTTTTTGTAATTTTGGTTTTCATCCTCGTTTTTCTTCAGGGCAGGTTGAGCCTTCTGATTGTCCTGGTGTGGATTCTGTGGTTGACAGGCTGCAGCAGATTTGGGCTCATGTGGTGGACAATTTGGTGTTGTCTCAGGAGGAGGCTCAGCGTTTTACTAACCGTCATCGGTGTGTTGGTTCCCGGCTTCGGGTTGGGGATTTGGTCTGGTTGTCTTCCCGTCATGTTCCTATGAAGGTTTCTTCCCCTAAGTTCAAGCCTCGGTTTATTGGTCCTTATAGGATTTCTGCCAGGAGAATAATTCTTGGGTTGTTGCCTCCGATGTTCATGCTGACAATTTGGTTCGTGACTTTCATTTGGCTCGTCCTGATCGGCCTGGGGCTCTGGTGAGAGTTCGGTGACCCCTCCTCAAGGGGGGGGGGGTACTGTTGTGAATTCTGCTTTTGGGCTCCCTCCGGTGGTTATGAGTGGTAGTGCTGCTGTCTTTGAATCGCAGCATTTATCAGGTGTGTTCACTTTTTGCAATTTGGACTCAGCTATTTAGTCCTGCTTGATCCTTTAGTCAGTGCCAGTTGTCCATTGTTTTTGGAGGATTCACATCCCTTACTGGTCTCTCCTGTTTGCTGTGCTTTTCAACAAAGATAAGTACTGGCTTTGTTTTTGCTGTCCACATGCTGTGGGCCTTATAGTTCAGTGCATTTTCATGTTTTGTCTTGTCCAGCTTGTCTGTGTAAGGATTTTTTGCAGCCAAGCGGTATCTCTGGAGATGCAGATATACCCTCCATGTCTTTAGTCAGATGTGGAGTTTTGTATTTTTTCTGTGGTGGATATTTTCTAGTGTTTTAATACTGACCGCATAGTTCTCTGTCCTTTCTTTTTAGCTAGTAAAACCTCCTTTGCTAATCCTGATTTCAGTCTGCGTTTGTCATTTCCCTCTCCTCTGACAGTCAATATTTGTGGGGGGCTGTCTATCCTTTGGGGATTTTCTCTGAGGCAAGATAGTTTTCCCGTTTCTATCTTTAGGGGAAGTTAGTCCTTAGGCTGTGTCGAGGTGTCTAGGGAGTGTTAGGTACATCCCACGGCTATTTCTAGTTTGCGCTGCTAAGTTCAGGGTCTGCGGTCAGTACAGGTACCACCTTCTCCAGAGTACGTCACATGCTGCTCCTAGGCCACCAGATCATAACACAGTATACAGTATTGAGCATCATGTGTGGCCATTATACAATATGGAGCATCATGTGGAGCTATTATACAGTATGGAGCATCAGGTGTGGCCATTATACAGTATTGAGCATCATGTGGGGACATTATACAGTATGGAGCACCGTGTGGCCATTATACAGTATGGAGCACTGTGTGGCCATATTTTTTTCTGCTTATAATTATTGTTTATGAAACACTGTGATCAGCAGTGCTAAATGGGTGTGGTTGAGGCGTGGGTATGGGTGTGGCTAGTTGTGAAATGGGTGTGGTCAGGGGCGTGACCTAATATTTGTCCCTCTTTCCCTTCAAAAGTTGGGAGGTATGCTGCAGGACCAGCTCAGAGACGTCACGTACCAGCTATGAGTTATATGGCTAGAGTCATTGTTCTAGAAAAATCTTCAGCATCCTTCACTTGGATACAAGGATCCCATATGCTCTGGAACAAACCAACAGTATCTGATTTAGTAGCCTCAATTTTCTCATATAGCATTATTAGATCAATTCTTGTCCTCACCTGAATTACTGATAACATATTTTTTTTTTCCATTGACCTGCTCTATGGTTTCTGGTAGCCATAGTGATGAAATCAATTAAACGACAAGTTTTATTGCTAGCATGAACTGGTCTGTCTCCCAAAAGTACAGTAGTACTGACGGAGGAAGAGGCAATTCTTTTTTTAGAACTGTGTTAATTAACTTTATCACATCCTTCCAGAGAGACTTCACTATTGGACATGTCCACCAGATGTGGAGTGTATCTCCCACATCAGTACATCCTCTAAAACATTTATTAGCATGACAGATATTATGTAAAAAGCTGGGGACATAGTGTATTCTATTAAATAATTTTTAGAGATGTCTCAGTTAATGAAATTTGGTTGCTTCCCTTTAAAATATTTTGATAACATTTAAACCATCTTTGAGGTGTGAGAGTAAGGCCATGTTCACACAGTGCGTTTTTTACCGCGGAACCGCAGCTGTTTTCCATGCAGGGTACAGTACACTGTACCCTATGGAAAACAGGACACACTGTGCACATGGTCCGGAAATTGTAAAAAAAAAGCCGCGCTGAATAGCTCCCGGAAAAAAGAAGGAGCATGTCAATTCTTCTTCCTGAACCGCAGCGGTTCTGCACCCATAGACCTCCATTGTGAGGTCAAAATTGCAGTAAAACCCGCAGATCAAAAATATATCTGCGGGTTTTACTGCGATTTGATGTGCAGAACCGCTGCAGCAGGAAGTGCGGGGGAGCGGGCGGAAGTGCGTGGGCGGAGTGTGGCTGCCCCCCCGTGCTCCGATCCCGCCCCCCCGTGCTCCGATGCCCCCCCCGTGCTCCGATGCCCCCCCCCAGTGCTCCGATGCCCCCCCCGTGCCCTAATCTCCCCCCATTATACTTACCCGGCGTCCCGGTGTCCGTCCGGCCGTCTTCTCCCTGGGCGCCGCCATCTTGCAAAATGGCGGGCGCATGCGCAGTGCGCCCGCCGAATCTGCCGGCCGGCAGATTCGCTCCAAAGTGCATTTTGATCACTGAGATATAACCTATCTCAGTGATCAAAATAAAAAAATAGTAAATGACACCCCCCCCACTTTGTCACCCCCATTGGTAGGGACAATAAAAAAATTAAGAATTTTTTTTTTTTCACTAAGGTTAGAATAGGGTTAGGGTTAGGGGTAGGGTTAGGGGTAGGGTTAGGGGTAGGGTTAGGGGTAGGGTTAGGGGTAGGGTTAGGGGTAGGGGTAGGGTTAGGGTTAGGGGTAGGGTTAGGGTTAGGGTTAGGGGTAGGGTTAGGGGTAGGGTTAGGGGTAGGGGTAGGGTTAGGGGTAGGGTTAGGGGTAGGGTTAGGGGTAGGGGTAGGGTTAGGGTTAGGGGTAGGGGTAGGGGTAGGGTTAGGGTTAGGGGTAGGGTTAGGGGTAGGGGTAGGGGTAGGGTTAGGGTTAGGGGTAGGGTTAGGGTATTTTCAGCCATTTTAGCCCTAAAAAGCTTCCTAGGAAACACACAGTAAAAAAAGGATAAAAAAACGCATCAAAAAACGCATCAAAAAACGCATCAAAAACGCATCAAAAAAGGACAAAAAAAGGACCTGCGTTTTCTGCCAAGAGCTGCAGTTTTTAAAAAAAACTGTCCTGAAAAAAAAAAGGATGGAAATCCTGAACGTGTGAACATACCCTTATTTGTAGGTCTTCCTCCCACAGTTCCATAGCCTTCAATTTCAAATCATCTCTTGGTTGGTTAAATGTAGAGTATAAATGTGATATGAGGCCATTTCCCAAAGGGTCATATAGACATTTTAGTTCAAAACTTGTGGGTTTTGGATTTGGTGCGTTGGTAGACAATGCATGCATGATCTGACCATGATGAGGGGATATGTCTAGAATATAATAAAGATGGTATATTTTCTGAATTGGTAAGGATCCAATCAATCCTAGAGTATGAGTGATAAACTCTAGAGAAATAAGTATATGCTCTTGTTTGATGGTAGGTTTCTCTCCATGTGTCAACCAAGCGGTGAGATTGTAAAATCCTTTTTTCTTTCCCTGACATGTCAGATTGATGATTGTTGGAGCTATCGAGAGTTTTATCTACAGTTAAATTGAAGTCTCGCCCCCATATAATAACATCATATGTAGCAGAGTGTAAGGATCTCGCAATTTAATAGTCTTCATTTGCAACGTCGGGGGTGCATAGCAACTAAGGCTACTTTCACACTAGCATCGTGTGACGGACGTCGCAATGCGTCGTTTTGGAGAAAAAACACATCCTGCAAAGTTGCCCGCAGGATGCGTTTTTTCTCCATAGACTTGCCTTAGCGACGTGTTGCCACACGTCGCATCCGACGTGCGACGGATACGTCGTGTTTTTGGCGGCCGCGACGCACAAAAAACGTTCCATGTAACTTTTTTTGTGCATTGGGTCCGCCCCCTCCTCCCCGGAACTCACAATGGGCAGCGGATGCAGTTTTACGTTGTGCTAATCAATCACACTGTCCGTCGGTACGTCGGGCCGACGGTTTGCGACGGCCCGTACCGATGGACTAGTGTGAAAGTAGCCTTACGAGGCAGATTCGCTTTTCTTGTATGGCTCCCCAAAGTATTATAAATCTGCCATCTTTATCTACTATTATATCCTCTTGTATAAATGGTAGGGAATTATGTAGAAAAATAGCAACTCCTCTCGTTTTTTTTGTCATGCGTGGCTAAATAGAATCTTGAATAAGACTTATGAAAATATTTGGGAATGAGGTATTTGGAAAGTGGGTTTCCTGTAAGAATATTACATCAGGGGAGTTTTTTGAATAATCAATAAAAGCGCATTTTCTTTTGACTGTAGAATTAAATCCCCGTATGTTATGTGATAACATCTTATACATTTAACATGTGAGGTAGTCTGGCTAAGTCACCTGATGTAACAGTGCATATGATGGACTGTGTTACGTCAGCTTCTGGTACATTTAAAAGTTCTATTTTCTCCAACACTCTGGTAGGAAAGGGAATGGAGAAAAAAAGTGCGACCAATAACAGTAATATCCCAAAGTGGAGTGGCATATTTGCTCCAGGGGCACCACACTCTGTAAATGTAACAAGTATTAAACAGCCCAATATTTAACACCTTATGGAGTGTATCAGTTCTTTAAACAATCAACTGTCTTCCAGACCCACCTTAAAGTCTTTAGCGGGCTTGTCCTCAGTGAACAGTTTGTCTGTGGAGTTATGGTTTTTTGGTACGTTGGACCTCCGTCCATTCTCTGCGTGGTCTTTGTCTCCGTGGTAATGCACTTGAGTCGAATACTGGGATTCCAGCTTTTTCCAATGCTTTTTTACCCTCTTCCTGATTTTTTGGTGAATAGGTGGAGTTACCATGTGAGAAGATTAATGCATGTGGGAATCCCCACCTGTACTTGATATTTGCTTTGATTAGAGCCATTGTTGTGTCCTTCATAGCTCTTCTCCTCATTAAGGTCGATGGGCAGATGTCAGAGAATATGAAGACAGTGTCTGGGACACCTGGCAAGTTAGTTTTATTGCGTGCTGCTTTTAGTATCAAGTCTCTTGTTTCTTCATGGTGTAGATTAGAATGATATATCTTGGCGAGGCATCTGGCTTAGGTCCACCTAGTGCTCTGTGAATCCTTGTAATCCGTAAGGTGTTAGAGTCAGTTTGTGGTAAGAGAGCACTGAAGAGTTTCGAGGTCATTTCCATGAGATTGGTATCATTTTCTGGTAGTCCTTTAATTCCAAGATTTTCTCGTCATGAATGGTTCTCCAGATCTTCACATTTAAGTTCTAGGAACTCAATTCTAGCATCTTGTTCTTGTAGTTGTTCTCTGTCATATTCAATAGCATCAGCAGTATCATCCATTCTTTTCTCCAGATCATTGGTTCTTGGATTTGTTGTGTAGAATTGTCTACAGCTTTAAAAGTATTCTGGATGGTGTTTAAAAGCTCTTTCATCGTCATAGGTATTATAGTTATGTCAGCCTGTTGAGACTTCTGAGGAGGACTGTTAGAATTTGTTGAGGATGATTGTGTGGCTGACATGCTGCGACTGATAGCTTTTGGAGATAACAACTGTGTTATTGATCTGGTGCTAGTTTCAGGTGCAATGGGCTTTTAGGGCGCATCAATTAAAGACTTAATGTAGCTAACATCTCTAAACATGGGGATTGACTATATTTTTGAGTGCATATTAGTGCCCAAGGTGTCAGCCCTAGTGTGTCATAGTCACAACCCACCAAGGCTGCCCATGCCTTCCTTGTTGAGTTTCAGGGGGGTGAGAGGTCAGTTTGGTCTATGGATGTTTTAATAAATGTTGTAACATTGAAGTTGGTAATATTAGTCTTAACAGTTGGAGTATGCCCACCCCGTGCAAAGATAATTTTCAGTATAATCTTGTAATGCAGAAAGTCTCTAGTAGTGCAAGACGGTGTATGGCTAATGGTTTATTATTAAGTGCAGTTCTAAAGTTAGCCACTAGATGCCTCTGTTGTTTCAGGGACAGTTCAATACTTGTAAATAGTCTTTATCTCCAACAATTATATGGTTGGTGTTGTAATATAGATAATATTCTTTGGGGAAACTTGTAGAGAGATCTTAAAGTCAGTGAATTCTGGAGATAATGGCCAATTAAACGATAAGGACGTTTTCTCCCTTGTCCCTTCTTATCCTCTCTGACCTCTTTTATTTTCCTCCTCCACTTCCTCCTCGCTCTCTTCTCCCAATTGTGTACTGTCCCCTCTCCTTGTTATTTTATATTATTACTTTCCTCTTCTTCCTCCTTCAAATGTCCCCTCTTGAGTGGCAGGGACCGCTATGAGGTGCTACCACACTTTTAACTGCAGTTGGAATCCACAGGTCCTCAGCGCTCTGTGACGTCTTTCAATATGGCTCCAGTTTGTGGCGGGAAAACTCCCAGCACCACCGCAGCCCCGGGTCCAGCCTGCCGACAACCCATCACGTATGGTGGGAAGAGCAGAAGAAGCCGGCAGAGCTCCTAAGCGGTGAGTGATCGCTATGTGCTGCCTGTTTGTGGTGTCCTCCCTGCTGGTTTAGAGGAGCTTGTGGGAAATGTCCGGGCAGATTGTGGCAGGGTTCTGCACCGCTCGGTGTGCCGGTGCCAGGGACTAGTGGAGAGATGGAGTGGAGGGGCAGCTCCAGCCCGGGCACTCAGGGGCAAGAGTGGAGAGAGGGCCGGATAGTCCCGCTTTATGTTACCTCCGTGGTTTACACCACAAGCTGATCTTCTGGCAGCTGCAGCCCTCAAGAAGATGGCGTCCATCCTCCTCCGATCTGGTCTGCACTGTTTGTCTCCCAGCTCGGCCAGTAATGCCGCAGGAACACACCCTGGCGTTGATTCCTCTTCCCTAGTATTCAGGGTGAGTTCAGGTCTTTCTTGGTAGTCGATTGGGATCTTTAGATTCACTTATATCCCACTATTTATTTGGTCTTTGCAGGAACTCCTGTCCAGCACGTCCTTTCCTCTCCTGGGCGACTTGAATTTTGAAGCCAAACTTATTACCTAGATGACGTAATAGTCTACACTACTTCATTTGAGGAACATCTCCGATGGCTAGAACAGGTGAATCCCCAAAAATGTCATTTGTTCCGCACACAGATTGAATACTTGGGCCATGTTGTTTCTGCTGACAGGGTGAAACCATTCCGCGAAATCGATCGCAGTGATACAGGATTGACCTACTCCAGAGATGGTCAAAGACGTCCGAGCGCTTCTGGGATTAATCGTATATTACCGCCATTTTGTGAAGAATTTTGCCTGCCGAGCAAGACCGCTGCAGGAGTTGCTTAAAGGGGCATCCTCGGGCACACAGAACTGGAGCATTCGGTGGAAGGAACATCAGGAGGAAGCTATTCAAGATTTAAAGAAACCATTGATGGAAGCTCCTGTGTTGACCAATGCGGACTATTCTCAACCGTTTATTCTCCACACTGACGGGAGTTTGCTGGGACTTGGGGCTGTGATCGCCTACTCAAGCCGGTCCCTTCACGATTCCGAACGTAATCTGGACAATTACAGTTCTTTTAAGTTGGAGCTGCTGGCGTTGGTTGGGGCTATGACGGAGAGGTTAGCAGAATATTTGTCTGGTTCTGAAGTTCTGGTGCGCACCGACAACAACCCATTGGCTCACCTGGAAAATGCGAGACTGGGAGCTCTGGAACAACGATGGGCGGCCAGAACAGCAAAGTGTCATTGCAAAATTGCTTACAAAAGAGGAGCAGAAAACACTCACGCAGATGCCCTATCTAGGTTGAAACAAGTGAAATCTGAGCGGAATAGAGATGAAGAACTGGAAAATAAGGAGGTCCCCAGGTTCCTAGACCTCGCCAGTGTAAGGTTCAGCCCAGGCAGTAGTCATGGCTGAGGACTTCCACTCCATCGCACCCTGGCCTCCCCTCACATAAACATGGTGCTCCTTAGTCGGCATACCTGTGTCTTCAGATCCAGCATCATCATGTTCTGTTCTATGTCACTGAAGGCTGTCTGCAGATGATTTCGCAAGAATTGAGAAACAGTCCATTTAAACAGAACATCTTTAAACAGAACATCTTTACTGTTTACATTTCTCAGCACATCCAAGTATTTCACAGCATTGACCACAGGTTGCACAGCACATGTATCTTCACCTTTCCCTGCACTACTTGCCACGTCCTCCAGTATATTATGGGGTAAAAGCGCCTTTGGCGGTACCACAGTGTCCTCCATATCCAGACTCACTGTTTTGGGGGTTCTCCTCATCCAATTCGCCCTGGAATGAAGGATATCAGCCCACGCAATGACCTGCCACATATTGGACAATTTGCACCCCGTATTATTGCACGTATAGGGGATGGACAGTACCTTTCGATCCCTCAGCATCCTCCCCTTCCAGCTCTGTCATGGTCGTCCTGCAGTCTGTTTCGCCCCAGACACAAGAATTTCAGCCCCCGAAGTCAGCTGCAAAATGGTGTGTGACCTGCCCTTCTATGCTGGTGTAACTTTTCCTGCTGTTCTTCCTACGGCCTTCAACCTCTGTTCCAACACTGCTGTAGCCTGCTGCTGTGAACTTTACCTGCAGCTCCAATTCTCACTAAACGCTGTCAATGCTAGTGGTCCTGGATGGCTGGGTTTCTCCCTTGGCAACGTTATGTGGCCACTGTGTTGTCCTGGGCATTAAGCCCATTTGGACTGTGAGGGCACTCTGGCCCTCCTGAGCGGTTCAGCTCCCAGGCTACACTGAACTAGTGATGTGTCGTTCGTGAACGATCCGACACAAAGAGCCGGCTCTCTTCTGTGAACGAAAGAAATCGGCTCTGCAGTGTGAGTGAGCCGAGTCTTTTTTTTTTTTTCTTGGCTGCTGGTGCCTGCAGCCTATCATATTCAGGGTAGTGAAGTGACTGTGACTCATGTGGGAGGAGCAGTGAGGAGAGAGGGAGCTGTGGATTGTTAACCCTTAAGTGCCCCCAGACTGCAAGGATTAGTGTTCCACCATCCTTCAGTGAGTGCTGGAGTCAGGATTTGAGCTACCTTAGTCCCACATAAAGATATACTTTACTGGCCTCATCCATGGCATTATATACTGATATATACTTTATAATTGTCTAAGGGTTACTTCCGTCTGTCCTTTCTTTCTGTCACGGTTATTCATTCGGGCACAGTCCGGAAAAAAATGGCCGCTCCTTACTCCCCGCAGTCAGTGCCTGTCGCCCACATACTCCCTGCTAACACAGGGTTAATGCCGGTGGTAACGGACCACGTTATGCCACGGGTAACGCACTCCGTTACCGCCGCTATTAACCCTGTGTGACCAACTTTTTACTATTGACGCTGCCTATGCGGCATCAATAGTAAAAAATGTAATGTTAAAAATAATTTAAAAAAAACAACCTGCTATACTCACCCTCCGTAATCGCTCGTGCCGGCCGCCATCTTCCGTTGCAGGTTCCGGTGGCAAAGATGGTATGGGAGAAGGACCTGCCATGATGTCACGGTCATGTGACCGCGACATCATCACAGGTCCTGCGCTCATACCAGCCCTGGGACCGGAAGCTGCCGTGGAGTACAAGGGGCCCTTTGAAAGGTGAGTATATGTTTATTTTTTAACCTGTGACAAACCTGGCTGGGCAATATACTACGTGGGCTGTGCAATATACTACGTGACTGGCCAATATACTACGTGGCTCTGTGCTGTATACTACGTCGCTGTGCAATATACTACGTGGCTCTGTGCTGTATACTACGTGGCTGAGCAATATACAATGTGGCTCTGTGCTGTATACTACGTCACTGGGCAATATACTACGTGGGCTGTGCAATATACTATGTGACTGGCCAATATACTACGTGGCTCTGTGCTGTATACTACATCTCTGTGCAATATACTACGTGGCTCTGTGCTGTATACTGCATCACTTGGCAATATACTACGTGGGCTGTGCAATATACTATGTGACTGGCCAATATACTACGTGGCTCTGTGCTGTATACTACGTCGCTGTGCAATATACTATGTGGCTCTGTGCTGTACACTGCGTCACTTGGCAATATGCTACGTGGCTGCGCAATATACTACGTCACTAGGCAATATACTACGTAAGTGGGCAATATACTACGTGGCTGGGCAATATACTACGCGGCTGGGCAATATACTACGCGGCTGGGCAATATACTACGTGGCTGGGCAATATACTACGCGGCTGGGCAATATACTAAGTCACTGGGCAATATACTACGCGGCTGGGCAATATACTACGCGGCTGGGTAATATACTATGTGACTGGGCAATATACTACGCGGCTGGGCAATATACTACGTGGCTGGCCAATATACTACGTCGCTGGGCAATATACTACGTGGCTGGCCAATATACTACGTCACTGGGCAATATACTACGTGGCTGGGCAATATACTACGTCACTGGGCAATATACTACGTCACTGGGCAATATACTACATAAGTGGGCAATATACTACGTCACTGGGCAATATACTATGTGACTGGGCAATATACTATGTGACTGGGCAATATACTATGTGACTGGGCAATATACTACGTCACTGGGCAATATACTACGTCACTGGGCAATATACTACGTAAGTGGGCAATATACTACGTGACTGGGCAATATACTACGTAAGTGGGCAATATACTACATAAGTGGGCAATATACTAGGTCACTGGGCAATATAATACGTCACTGGGCAATATACTACGTGGCTGGGCAATATAATACGTCACTGGGCAATATACTACGTAAGTGGGCAATATACTACGTAAGTGGGCAATATACTACGTGACTGGGCAATATAATATGTCACTGGGCAATATACTACGTGGCTGGCCAATATATTACGTGGGCCAGATTGCATCTCTACATTTGACATAGGGACGCATGGACCTGCGTCTGCATCAGGATCAGGATGCATCAGGATTTGTCATGTGCTCCCAAAACGCAGCTTGTTGCGAATTTTGGGTGTTAAAAAATCTGCAGACATCCTGGTACGTGGCAGCGAATCCAATAAACATGATTGTCAATGTAGACGCCCCCCAAATCAGGATGACTGCGTCCAATCTGTATGTGGATGTCATACTGCGCAGGCATGGAGCCTAATTTTTATTTTCTTTCACTTTCACCAGTGTTTGTAACATGCCTTTATTTTTATGAATTATAATCTCATACAGCGCCAGCACATCACAGCACTTACTAAATCAGAATGGACATGTACAAAAAAATGCCACATATTAGGCTGGGATCACACATGCGAGAAACATGTCCGTGTCTCGCATGTGAAATCCAAGCTGTGGCGCCGGCACTCCAGAGCGGAGCGTGCGGCTCCATGTGTTGCTATGCGGCTGCACGCTCCGCTCCGAAGTGCTGGCGCCAGAGCTTGGATTTCACATGCGAGACACGGACGTGTTTCTCGCATGTGTGATCCCAGCCTTAGAAAGTAATACATAAGAATACAACCGAGTAGCAGGGCCCTGTTCACAAGAGCTAACAATCTGAGGAAATAGCAATGCTAAAAAACAGTCTGTACTGCTTCACTAGATACTTCTTCAGGTGTATAAAGAGGTCCTCACTGTGCAGGCAAACACCTGGAGCAAGGACTATGGAAAACGGATTTTTATTTTGAAAAAGAGCCGGTTCGCGAGCCAAAAGAGCCGGCTCTTTATGGTGAGCAGAGCCGAAAGAGCCGGATCACCAAAAAGAGCCGGACTGCCCATCACTACACTGAACTGAAAAACAGGAAGCTCTCTATCTTATCCCACAGCGGCCCCTCCTATCATGACTATGCACAATGCTATGACTACAGTGTAATAATCTCTGTGACCCCATCTAGTGGCTAAATTTAGCACTGTGCTTTCCCTACAACATCATATACATGAAGGTAATATATATATATATATATATATATATATATATATATATATTTACAGAAGCACTTGCAATAGCATAGTAAAACAACAATATAAAAACAGTTACCGAGAGCATGTCTAAAGGGGTGAGAAGTACACCAGTTTCTGCCACCCCTTGCATTCCCCCTTCCTTTTAAAATGGTTGTTCCCAAGCATGAAATTTTTAATACATACAAGCAATACTCCATTCAAGGAGGAATACGATAAAACAGAGGTAGAAGCGCTGGACTCAGGGCCGGCGTCAGCACCCGGCGCACCCGGGCAAATGCCGGGGCCCTGGCGAGACGGGGGGGCCCACTCGCGCTGGGATACTGCTGCGCACATACACTGTTCAGCAGGGCCGCCGGGACCTGCATCGGTCCCGCCCTCCTCACTATTCCCCTCAGCGGGGGGAGGAGCGCACTCAGCGCATGGTGTGGCAGGGGAGCGCGAAAGGAACAGGAACAGCCCCTGGGAGAGAGGAGAGCTGGGCAGGGTCCTGGTGGCTGTGTCCGCAGCTAGCAGTCCGGGATGTTCCTCATCCAACAGTGGCCAGTCTGGATGCCCAGCCGTGCACTATCACACTGGCAATAACTCCATCCCGCGCGCGGCAGTGCATGCTGGGAGCTGTAGTTCCCCGTCAGCTGTGCCTTCCCTCCCCGGTCACCTTCGTTCTGGTACATCATGCCGATGGTGCCCCCGGTGTTGACCACCAGCACCCGGGCTTCGCTGACGAGGCCGCTCAGACTCTCCTGGGAGCCGGACAGGCTCTGGCTCTTGGACAGCTTCCTCTTGCGGCTGCTGGCAGCAGGGCCGGGGGGTCGCGGGGACAGCAGGGGTGACGCCACCATGGCTTCTTGCTCCAGCAGGTCCAGGTGGGTGTGTGACAAGGCCTGGGAGAGCCGGGACATGGAGCAACTGCCCCGGAGAGGGGTGCTGGCACTGTCCTCCGCCATGCTGCTATCAGTGACTGTCTGAGGAAGACACTACAACACGACACGACACTCCCCCCACGTGTGCTGCCTGCACCTCCCCCACAAGACGAGCCGGGGGGCGCCTGATCGGGGATCTGACTGCGACCTCTAGGTGACCAGGGGGAGAGCGCTGAGCAGGACACACCCTGAGGAGTGGGAGCAGCCAGGGATACTGGTGGGCACTAGTCCAGGAGATCGGGCGCAGCGGCTGTGGAAGTCACCGAGAGCAGCAGCTGCAAAGGTAGCAGCAACTTCTCCAGCACCGGCGAGGAGGAGAGGATCATGAGGTGCATCTTCCAGACCTGTGATGGGGACGGACGGCGACGGCTATATCAGCAGGTATGGGGGGGCGCCGCGCAACTTTCCACCTTACTCCTGAATAGTTGGCTGCAGGGGGCACTTATTCCCCTGTGAGTGCTGGAGGCCGGCCTGAGAGCCCTTTTGCCCACTGCTGATGCCACACTCCGGGCCCTGAGGGCACAGGGGCTCCACTCATTCTGCCCTGGTACAGCACATGTCCCCCCCTCAGGCTGCTATATACTACGTGGGCTGCTATATACTACATGGGCAGCTGGGCTGCTATATACTACGTGGGCTGCGCTGCTATATACTACGTGGGCTGTGTTATACACTACATGGCTGTGTTTATATGTGATCATGAATCGTGGTATGTGTTAAAGGGGGGGCCCACTGAGACTCTTCTGCCCGGGGCCCACAAAAACCTGGAGCCGGCCCTGGCTGGACTCAATGTGAGCCAAGTCCATAAGTCTGTAAATGAAGTCGGCCCCCTTCCTTTGAATATGGTACTACAGTACCCAATCCTGCTTTCAAAGAAGGAAGGGGTGCAATGAGCGCAACAAAACAAAAAGTCCATAGGCTCCAAATAATATGCAAATTGCCTCTTCTGAGAAAAAGAGGACTTAAACTCTATAGCGCCACCTGTTGGAAGTAGCGATCCTACAAGTCACAATCAACTCTTTAACGAGTTGTGCAATATGACTTAGGATAAAAGCCAAATCAGTATCTCAATTCACAGACACGGTGTTTCGGGCTGTTGGCCCTCGTCAGTGCAAAGCATGAGAACTAATTTGGCTAGGTGAGAGGCTCTGGACTGGGGTCTAAGGGGTATTGTTTCTCCTTATGGAGAGTGACATACCAGCACTGACTTGTCAAGGTAAGGAGGCTTATTCGCCGTGCAATGCTCCTCTGGGAAATATAATATGCAAATTGCCTCTTCTTAGAAAAAGAGGACTTAAACTCTATATGCTTCAAATAAACACCAGGCTCACAGTCCTCAAGGTCAAAACATACACAAAAAAAAAGTTCTTATGACCGTTCGTACTTGGCCACACTGCTCCTCTATCCTATGGGGAGAAACATTGTCAGGTTCTTTTCTGCGCCACTGAAGGCTGTTTACAGATGATTTTGCAAGAATTGAGACGCAGTCCATTCCAACTTTAACCCCTTTACCCCCAAGGGTGGTTTGCACGTTAATGACCGGGCCAATTTTTACAATTCTGACCACTGTCCCTTTATGAGGTTATAACTCTGGAACGCTTCAATGGATCCTGGTGATTCTGACATCGTTTTCTCGTGACATATTGTACTTCATGACAATGGTAAAAATTCTTTGATAGTACCTGCGTTTATTTGTGAAAAAAACGGAAATTTGGCGAAAATTATGAAAATTTCGCAATTTTCCAACTTTGAATTTTTATGCAATTAAATCACAGAGATATGTCACACAAAATACTTAATAAGTAACATTTCCCACATGTCTACTTTACATCAGCACAATTTTGGAACCAAAATTTTTTTTTGTTAGGGAGTTATAAGGGTTAAATGTTGACCAGCAATTTCTCATTTCTACAACACCATTTTATTTTAGGGACCACATCTCATTTGAAGTCATTTTGAGGGGTCTGTATGATAGAAAATACCCAAGTGTGACAGCATTCTAAAAACTACACCCCTCAAGGTGCTCAAAACCATATTCAAGAAGTTTATTAACCCTTCTGGTGCTTCACAGGAATTTTTTGAATGTTTAAATAAAAATGAACATTTAACTTTTTTTCACAAAAAATTTAATTCAGCTCCAATTTGTTTTATTTTACCAAGGGTAACAGGAGAAAATGGACCCCAAACATTGTTGTACAATTTGTCCTGAGTATGCCAATACCCCACATGTGGGGGTAAACCACTGTTTGGGCGCATGGCAGAGCTCGGAAGCGAAGGAGTGCCATTTGACTTTTCAATGCAAAATTGACTGGAATTGAGATGGGACGCCATGTTTCGTTTGGAGAGCCCCTGATGTGGCTAAACATTGAAACCCCCCACAAGTGACACCATTTTGGAAAGTAGACCCCCTAAGGAACTTATCTAGAGGTGTGGTGAGCACTTTGACCCAACAAGTGCTTCACAGAAGTTTATAATGTAGAACCGTAAAAATAAAAAATCATATTTTTTCACAAAAATTATCTTTTCGCCCCCAATTTTTTATTTTCCCAAGGGTAAGAGAAGAAATTGGACCCAAAAAGTTGTTGTACAATTTGTCCTGAGTACGCTGATACCCCACATGTGGGGGTAAACCACTGTTTGGGCGCATGGGAGAGCTCGGAAGGGAAGGAGCGCCGTTTGACTTTTCAAAGCAAAATTGACAGGAATTGAGATGGGACGCCATGTTGCGTTTGAAGAGCCACTGATGTGCCTAAACATTGAAACCCCCCACAAATGACACCATTTTGGAAAGTAGACCCCTTAAGGAACTTATCTAGAGGTGTGGTGAGCACTTTGACCCACCAAGTGCTTCACAGAAGTTTATAATGCAGAGCCGTAAAAATAAAACAAAATTTTTTTCCCACAAAAATTATTTTTTTAGCCCCCAGTTTTGTATTTTCCTGAGGGTAACAGGAGAAATTGGACCCCAAAATTTGTTGCCCAATTTGTCCTGAGTGCGATGATACCCCATATGTGGAGGGGGACCACTGTTTGGGCACATGGGAGGGCTCAGAAGGGCAGGAGTGCCATTTGAATGCAGACTTAGATGGAATGGTCTGCAGGTGTCACATTGCGTTTGCAGAGCCCCTAATGTACCTAAACAGTAGAAACCCCCCACAAGTGACACCATTTTGGAAAGTAGACCCCCTTAGGAACTTATCTAGATGTGTGCTGAGCGCTTTGACCCACCAAGGGCTTCACAGAAGTTTATAATGGAGAGCCGTAAAAATAAAACAAAAATTTTTTCCCACAAAAATTATTTTTTAGCCCCCAGTTTTGTATTTTCCCGAGGGTAACAGGAGAAATTCGACTGCACAATTTGTTGTCCAATTTGTCCTGAGTGCGCTGATACCCCATATGTGGGAGGGAACCACTGTTTGGGCGCATGGGAGGGCTCGGAAGGGAAGGAGCTCCATTTGGAATGAGGACTTAGATGGAATGGTCTGCAGGTGTCACATTGCATTTGCAGAGCCCCTAATGTACCTAAACAGTAGAAACCTCCCACAAGTGACACCATTTTGGAAACTAGACCCCCTAAGGAACTCATCTAGATGTGTTGTGAGAGCTTTGAACCCCCAAGTGTTTCACTACAGTTTGTAACGCAGAGCCGTGAAAATTAAAAAAAAAAATCTTTCCCCCCAAAATTATATTTTAGCCCCCAGTTTTGTATTTTCCCGAGGGTAAGAGAAGAAATTCGACCCCAAAAGTTGTTGTCCAATTTGTCCTGAGTACGCTGATACCCCGTATGTTGGGGGAAACCACCGTTTGAGCGCATGGCAGAGCTCGGAAGGGAAGGAGCGCCATTTGGAATGCAGACTTAGATGGAATGGTCTGCAGACGTCACATTGCGTTTGCAGAACCCCTAATGTACCTAAACAGTAGAAACCCCCCACAAGTGACCCCATATTGGAAACTAGACCCCCCAGGGAACTAATCTAGGTGTGTTGTGAGAACTTTGAACCCCCAAGTGTTTCACTACAGTTTATAATGCAGAGCCGTGAAAATAAAAAATCTTTTTTTTCCCACAAAAAATATGTTTTAGCCCCGAGTTTTGTATTTTCCCAAGGGTAACAGGAGAAATTGGACCCCAAAAGTTGTTGTCCTATTTGTCCTGAGTACGCTGATACCCCATATGTTGGGGTAAACCCCTGTTTGGGCACACGGGAGAGCTCGGAAGGGAAGAAGCACTGTTTTACTTTTTCAACGCAGAATTGGCTGGAATTGAGATCGGACGCCATGTCGCGTTTGGAGAGCCCCTGATGTGCCTAAACAGTGGAAACCCCCCAATTATAACTGAAACCCTAATCCAAACACATCCCTAACCCTAATCCCAACAGTAACCCTAACCACACCTCTAACCCTGACACACCCCTAACCATAATCCCAACCCTATTCCCAACCGTAAATGTAATCTAAACCCTAACTGTAACTTTAGCCCCAACCCAAACTGTAGCCCTAGCCCTAACCCTAATCCTAACCCTAGCCCTAACCCTAGCCCTAACCCTAGCCCTAACCCTAGCCCTAACCCTAACCCTAGCCCTAGCCCTAGCCCTAACCCTAACCCTAGCCCTAACCCTAGCCCTAGCCCTAACCCTAACCCTAGCCCTAACCCTAGCCCTAGCCCTAACCCTAGCCCTAACCCTAGCCCTAACCCTAACCCTAGCCCTAATGGGAAAATGGAAATAAATACATTTTTTTAATTTTTCCCTAACTAAGGGGGTGATGAAGGGGGGTTTGATTTACTTTTATAGCGGGTTTTTTAGCGGATTTTTATGATTGGCAGCCGTCACACACTGAAAGACGCTTTTTATTGCAAAAAATATTTTTTGTGTTACCACATTTTGAGAGCTATAATTTTTCTATATTTTGGTCCACAGAGTCATGTAAGGTCTTGTTTTTTGCGGGACGAGTTGACGTTTTTATTGGTAACATTTTCGGGCACGTGACATTTTTTGATCGCTTTTTATTCCGATTTTTGTGAGGCAGAATGACCAAAAACCAGCTATTCATGAATTTCTTTTGGGGGAGGCGTTTATACCGTTCCGCGTTTGGTAAAATTGATAAAGCAGTTTTATTCTTCGGGTCAGTACGATTACAGCGACACCTCATTTATATCATTTTTTTATGTTTTGGCGCTTTTATATGATAAAAACTATTTTATAGAAAAAATAATTATTTTGGCATCGCTTTATTCTCAGGACTTTAACTTTTTTATTTTTTTGCTGATGATGCTGTATGGTGGCTCGTTTTTTGCGGGACAAGATGACGTTTTCAGCGGTACCATGGTAATTTATATCTGTCTTTTTGATCGCGTGTTATTCCACTTTTTGTTCGGCGGTATGATAATAAAGCGTTGTTTTTTGCCTCGTTTTTTTTTTTTTTTCTTACGGTATTTACTGAAGGGGTTAACTAGTGGGCCAGTTTTATAGGTCGGGCCGTTACGGACGCGGCGATACTAAATATGTGTACTTTTATTGTTTTTTTTTTTTTATTTAGATAAGGAAATGTATTTAGGGGAATAATATTTTTTTTTTTTTTTCATTATTTTGGAATTTTTTTTTTTTTTTTTTTTACACATTTGAAATTTTTTTTTTTAACTTTTTTACTTTGTCCCAGGGGGGGACATCACAGATCAGTGATCTGACAGTTTGCACATCACTCTGTCAGATCACTGATCTGACATGCAGCGCTGCAGCCTTCACAGTGCCTGCTCTGAGCAGGCTCTGTGAAGCCACCTCCCTCCCTGCAGGACCCGGATCCGAGGCCATCTTGGATCCGGGGCTGGAGGGAGCAGGGAGGGAGGTGAGACCCTCGCAGCAACGCGATCACATCGCGTTGCTGCGGGGGTCTCAGGGAAGCCCGCAGGGAGCCCCCTCCCTGCGGGAAGCTTCCCTGTACCGCCGGCACATCGCGATCATCTTTGATCGCGGTGTGCCGGGGGTTAATGTGCCGGGGGCGGTCCGTGACCACTCCTGGCACATAGTGCCGGATGTCAGCTGCGATAAACAGCTGACACCCGGCCGCGATCGGCGGCGCTCCCCCCGTGAGCGCCGCCGATCGCGCTGGACGTACTATCCCGTCCATGGTCATAGGGGCCCACCCCACATGGACGGGATAGTACGTCCGATGTCAGAAAGGGGTTAAACTGACTATCTTCATTTCTTAGCACATCCAAGTATTTCATAGCTGCTGTGAACTTTTCCTGCAGCTCCAATTCTCACTAAACGCTGTCAATGCTGCTGGTCCTGGATGGCTAGGCTTCTCCCTTGGCAATGTTACGTGGCCACTATGTTGTCCTGGGCATTAAGCCTGTCTGGACTGCGAGCCCACTCTGGCCCTCCTGAGCGGTTCAGCTCCCAGGCTACACTGAACTGAAAAACTGGAAGCTCTCTATCTTATCCCACAGTGGCCCCTCCTATCATGACTATGCACAATGCTATGACAGTAGTGTAATAATCTCTGTGCCCCCATTTAGTGGCTAAATTTAGCACTGCGCTTTCCCTACAACATCATATACATGAAGGTAATATATATATATATATATATACAGTATATATATATATATATATATATATATATATATATAAATATATATATATTAGCTGAAGAGCTCGGTGTTGCCTGGGCATAGTAAATATCTGTGGTTAGTTATAGTACCTCACTTCTCTTATTTTCCCCCTCACACCTCTCATTTTCCCCCTCACATCTCTCATTTTCTCCCTTACACCTCTCATTTTCCCCATCACTCCTCTTATTTTCCCCTCACTCCTCTCATTCCCCCCTAACACTTGTCATTTCAACCTCACATCTGTCATTTCCCGATCACTCCACTATGTTCCCTCACTCCTCTCATTTTGCACTCACACCTTTTCATTTTCACCTCACACCCCTCATTTTCACCTCACACCTCTCATTTTCCCCTCAGTATATACATGTTTGTCATCTCCCTTATATATAGTATAAACCTGTGTGTCATCTCCTGTATATAGTACAGTATATACCTGTATGTCATCCCCCCTGAAAATAGTATATACCTGCTGCATGTCATCTCCTCCTGTATATTGTATATACCTATGTGTTATCTCCTCCTGTATATAGTATATACCTGTATGTCAGCTCTTCTGTATATACTATATACCTGTATGTCATCTCCTATATATAGTATATACCTGTATGTCATCTCCTGTATACAGTATATATCTGTGTGTCATCTCCTCCTTTATATAGTATATACCTGTGTGTCATCTGCTCCTGTATATAGTAAATATCTGTGCGTCATCTCCTCCTGTATATAGTATATATGTGTGTCATCTCCTCTGTATATAATATATACCTGTGTGTCATCTCCTCCTGTATATAGTATATACCTGTGTGTCATCTCCTCCTGTATATAGTATATATCTGTGTGTCATCTCCGCTGTATATAGTATATATCTGTGTGTCATCTCCCCTGTATATAGTATGTACCTGTGTGTCATCTCCTCCTGTATATAGTATATACCTGTGTGTCATCTCCCCTGTATATAGTATATACTGTACCTGTGTGTCATCTCCCCTGTATATAGTATATACCTGTGTGTCATCTACCCTGTAAATAGTATGTACCTGTATGTCATCTCCCCTGTATATAGTATTTACCAGTGTGTCATCTCCTCCTGTATATAGTATATACCTGTGTGCCATCTCCCCTTTATATAGTATATATGTGTGCCATCTCCTCCTGTATATAGTATATAACTGTATGTCATCTCCTCCTGTATATAGTATAGACCTGTGTGTCATCTCCCCTGAATATAGTATATACTAGCTGTTTCCAGCCAGCTAACGCTTGGCACGCTCATTGCTATCTAATTAACGCTGCTGGTGATTAAACTAAAGTAAACAATGACAACATTCAATAGCGCTTACGCAGGTGGTAAATTAACTTAAAATGAAGTTAATAATAATAATCATTAAAAATCTGAATAATACTAATAATACATTTTATTCACGGTGTGTGTTTTTTATTCATTCCAGCATCAAAACAAATTTCATAACGAAATGTAAATTAAGTTAAAATTTTTCTGTAAACACAATCACATGTGTGAGTACGGAGCCTCATGAGGTAATGTGCGGGGCCGGAGCCTTGTGTGGTAATGTGTGGGGACGGAGCCTCGTGTGGTAATGTGTGGGGACGGAGACTCGTGAGGTAATGTGGGGGGACGGAGCCTCGTGAGGTAATGTGTGGGGACGGAGCCTCGTGTGGTAATGTGTGAGGACGGAGCCTCGTGTGGTGATGTGTGAGGGCGGAGCCTCATGTGGTAATGTGTGGGGACGGAGCCTCGTGTGGTGATGTGTGATGACGGAGCCTCGTGTGGTAATGTGTGAGGACGGAGCCTCATGTGTTAATGTGTGTGGATGGAGCCTGGTGTGGTAATGTGTGGGGATGGAGCCTCGTGTGGTAATGTGTGGGGACGGAGCCTCGTGTGGTAATGTGTGGGGATGGAGCCTCGTGTGGTAATGTGTGGGGATGGAGCCTCGTGTGGTAATGTGTGGGGATGGAGCCTCGTGTGGTAATGTGTGGGGAAGGAGCCTTGTGTGGTAATGTGTGAGGACGGAGCTTTGTATGGTAATATGTGAGGACGGAGCCTCGTGTGGTAATGTGTGGGGACGGAGCCTCATGTGGTAATGTGTGGGGACGGAGCCTCGTGTGGTAATGTGTGGGGATGGAGCCTTGTGTGGTAATGTGGTGGGGGCGGAATTATCTGTGGTAATGTGGGGGGCGGGAATGTGTGGGAATGTGTGGTAATTTGGTGGGGGGCGGGATTATGTGTGGTGATGTGGTGGAGGGGTGGGATTATGTGTGGTGATGTGGTGGGGGACGGGATTATGTGTGGTGGTGTTTTGGGGGGGCGGGATTATGTGTGGTAATGTGGTGTGGGGGCGGGATTATGTGTGGTGATGTGGTGGGGGCAGGATTGTGTGGTGGGGGCGGGATTATGTGTGGTAATGGAGTGGGGGGCAGGATTATGTGTGGTGATGTGTTGGGGGGTGGGATTATGTGTGGTGATGTGTTGGGGGGTGGGATTATGTGTGGTAATGTGGTGGGGGCAGAATTATCTGTGGTAATGTGGGGGGCGGGAATGTGTGGGAATGTGTGGTAATTTGGTGGGGGGTGGGATTATGTGTGGTGATGTGGTGGAGGGGTGGGATTATGTGTGGTGGTGTGGTGGGGGGGCGGGATTATGTGTGGTAATGTGGTGTGGGGGCGGGATTATGTGTGGTGATGTGGTGGGGGCAGGATTGTGTGGTGGGGGCGGGATTATGTGTGGTAATGGAGTGGGGGGCAGGATTATGTGTGGTGATGTGTTGGGGGGTGGGATTATGTGTGGTGATGTGTTGGGGGGTGGGATTATGTGTGGTGATGTGGTGGGGGTGGGATTATGTGTGGTGATGTGTTGGGGGTGGGATTATGTGTGATGTGTTGGGAGCGGGATTATGTGTGGTGATGTGGTGGGGACGGGAATATTTGTGGTAATGTGGTGGGGGGGCGGGATTATGTGTGGTAATGTGGTGGGGGGGCGGGATTGTGTGGTAATGTGGTGGGGGGCGGGATTATGTGTGGTGATGTGGTGGGGGCAGGATTATGTGTGGTGGGGGGAGGGATTATGTGTGGTAATGGGGTGAGGGGTGGGATTATGTGTGGTGATGTGTTGAGGGGACGCGATTATGTGTGGTGATGTGGTGGGGGCGGGATTATGTGTGGTGGGGGGAGGGATTATGTGTGGTGGGGGGAGGGATTATGTGTGGTGATGGGGAGGGGGGTGGGATTATGTGTGGTGATGTGTTGAGGGGACGCGATTATGTGTGGTGATGTGGTGGGGGCAGGATTATGTGTGGTGGGGGGAGGGATTATGTGTGGTAATGTGGTGGGGGGTGGGATTATGTGTGGTGATGTGTTGAGGGGACGCGATTATGTGTGGTGATGTGGTGGGGGCGGGATTATGTGTGGTGATGTGGAGGGGGGTGGGGTTATGTGTGGTAATGTGGTGGGGGTAGGATTGTGTGGTAATATGGTGGGGGGCGGGATTATGTGTGGTGATGTGGTGGGGTGGGATTATGTGTGGTAATGTGGTGGGGGGCAGGATTGTGTGGTAATGTGGTGGGGGGGTGGGATTATTTGTGGTGATGTGGTGGGGTGGGATTATGTGTGGTTGGGGGCGGGATTATGTGTGGTAATGGGGTGGGGGGCGGGAATGTGTGGTAATTTGGTAGGGGGCAGGATTATGTGTGGTGATCTGGTGGAGGGGCGGGATTATGTGTGGTGATGTGGTGGGGGGCGAGATTATGTGTGGTAATTGGGTGGGGGCGGGATTATGTGTGGTGATGTGGTGGGGGACGGGATTATATGTGGTAATGTGGTGGGGCAGGATTATGTGTGGTAATGTGGTGGGGGGCGGGATTGTGTGGTAATGTGGTGGGGGGCGAGATTATGTGTGGTAATTGGGTGGGGGCGGGATTATGTGTGGTGATGTGGTGGGGGACGGGATTATATGTGGTAATTTGGTGGGGCAGGATTATGTGTGGTAATGTGGTGGGGGGCGGGATTGTGTGGTAATATGGTGGGGGGCGGGATTATGTGGTGATGTGGTGGGGGCGGGATTATGTGTGGTGGGGGGTGGGATTATGTGTGGTAATGGAGTGGGGGGCGGGATTATGTGTGGTGATGTGTTGGGGGCGGGATTATGTGTGGTGATGTGGTGGAGGGGCGGGATTATGTGTGGTAATGTGGAGGGGGGCGGGATTATGTGTGGTAATGTGGTGGGGTCGGGATTATGTGTGGTGATGTGTTGGGGGCGGGATTATGTGTAGTGATGTGTTGGGGGGTGGGATTATGTGTGGTGATGTGTTGGGGGGCAGGATTTTGTGTGGCAATGTGGTGGGGATGGGACTATGTGTGGTAATCTGGTGGGGGGGCAGGATTATGTGTGGTGATGTGGTGGGGGGATGGGATTATGTGTGGTAATGGGGTGGAGGGGCGGGATTGTGTGGAGATGTGTTGGGGGGGCGGGATTATGTGTGGTGATGTGGTGGGGGGCTGGATTATGTGTGGTAATGTGGTGGGGGAAGGGATTATGTGTGGTGATGTGGTGGGGTGAGGGATTATGTGTGGTGGGGGTGGGATTACATGGTAATGGGGTGGGGGGCGGGATTATGTGTGGTGATGGGGTGGGGGGCAGGATTATGTGTGGTGATGGGGTGGGGGGCAGGATTATGTGTGGTGATGGGGTGGGGGGCAGGATTATGTGTGGTGATGGGGTGGGGGGTGGGATTATGTGTGGTGATGTGGTGGGGGGCGGGATTATGTGTGGTGATGTGGTGGGGGGCGGAATTATGTGTGGTAATGGGGTGGGGGGCGGGATTATGTGTGGTGATGTGTTAGGGGCGGGATTATGTGTGGTAATGTGGTGGGGGGTGGGATTATGTGTGGTAATGGGGTGGGGGGCGGGAATGTGTGGTGATGTGTTGGGGGGCAGGATTATGTGTGGTGATGTGGAGAGGGGGCGGGATTATCTGTGGTAATGTGGTGGGGGGCGGGATTATGTGTGGTAATGGGGTGGGGGCGGGATTATGTGTGGTGATGTGTTGGGGGCGGGATTATGTGTGGTGATGTGTTGGGGGGCGGGATTATGTGTGGTGATGGGGCGGGGGATGGGATTATGTGTGGTAATTGGATGGGGAGTGGGATTATGTGTGGTAATGGGGTGGGGGGATGGAATTATGTGTGGTGATGTGGTGGAGGGCAGGATTATGTGTGGTGATGTGGTAAGGGGGCGGGATTATGTGTGGTAATGTGGTGGGGGGCGGGATTATGTGTGGTGGTGGGGGGCAGGATTATGTGGTGGTGGGGGTGGGATTATGTGTGGTGGGGGTGGGATTGTGTGTGGTAATGGGGTGGGGGGTGTTATTATGTGTGGTGGGGGCGGGATTGTGTGGTGATGTGGTGGGGGGCGGGATTATCTGTGGTAATGTGGTGGAGGCGGGATTATGTGTGTTGATGTGGTGGGGGGCAGGATTATGTGTGGTGATGTGGTGGGGGGTGGGATTATGTGTGGTGGGGGGGTGGGATTATGTGTGGTAATGTGGTGGGGGGTGGGATTATGTGTGGTGATGTGTTGGGGGCAGTATTATGTGTGGTGATGTGGTGGGGGGCGAGATTATGTGTGGTAATGGGGTGGGGGGGCGGGATTATGTGTGGTGATGTGTTGGGGGGCGGGATTATGTGTGGTGATGTGAAGGGGGGCAGGATTATGTGTGGTGATGTGGTGGGGGGCGGGATTATGTGTGGTAATGTGGTGGGGGGTGGGATTATGTGTGGTAATGTGGTTGGGGTGGGATTATGTGTGGTGATGTGTTGGGGGGGCGGGATTATGTGTGGTAACGTGGGGGGCGGGATTATGTGTGCTAATCTGGTGGGGGGGCGGGATTATGTGTGGTGATGTGGTGAGGGACGGGATTATGTGTGGTGATGTGGTGGGGGGCGGGATTATGTGTGGTGATGTGGTGGGGGTGGGATTATGTGTGGTGATATGGTGGGCAGGCGGGATTATGTGTGGTGATGGGGTGGGGGCGGGATTGTGTGTGGTGATGTAGTGGGGGCGGGATTGTGTGTGGTAATGGGGTGGAGGCTGGCTTGTGTGTGGTGATGTGGTTGGGGGCAGAGCTACTGTGCAGGGGGCGGGATTAGCGAGTAATCACGATGCCTCTTATATATATAGATGTGTGTGTCATTTCCTCCTGTATTAGACCTCGTTCACACGTTATTTGGTCAGTATTTTTACCTCAGTATTTGTAAGCTAAATTGGCAGCCTGATAAATCCCCAGCCAACAGGAAGCCCTCCCCCCCTTGTAGCCTTGTAGTATATGGCAGTATATATTAGCTCACACATACACATAATAGACAGGTCATGTGACTGACAGCTGCCGTATTTCCTATGGTACAGTTTGTCTGCTTATTAATCAGATTTTTATTTTTGAAGGATAATACCAGACTTGTGTGTGTTTAAGGGCGAGTTTCATGTGTCAAGTTGTGTGTGTTGAGTTGTGTGTGGTGACATGCAAGTAGCGACTTTTGTGAGATGAGTTTTGTGTGGCGACATGCATATAGCAACTTTTTATGTCGAGTTTCATGTGACAGGTTAGTGTAGTAAGTTGTGTGCAGCAAGTTTTGCACATGGCGAGATTTGCGCGTGGCGAGTTTTATGTGTGGTGCGTTTTGAGTATGTGCAAGTTTTGTGAGAGGCAACTTTTGCATGTGTTGCAACTTTTGTGCATGTTCCACGTGTGCAAGTTTTGCGTGTGGCAAGTTTTCCATGAGGTGAGTTTTGCACGTGTGGCGAGTTTTGCGTGAGCCTAGTTTTGCATGTGGCGAGTTTTGCGCATGGCGAGTTTTGAGTGGCGACTTTGGGTTTCGACTTTTATGTGGCGAGGTTGGTGTATGTGTGGTGAAATGTGTGCTGAGGGTGAAATATGTGTTCAAGCACGTGGTAGTGTGTGGCGCATTTTGTGTGTGTGTTCATATCCCCGTGTGTGGTGAGTATCCCATGTCGGGGCCCCACCTTAGCAACTGTACAGTATATACTCTTTGGCGCCATCGCTCTCACTCTTTAAGTCCCCCTTGTTCACATCTGGCAGCTGTCAATTTGCCTCCAACACTTTTCCTTTCACTTTTTCCCCATTATGTAGATAGGGGCAAAATTGTTTGGTGAATTGGAACGCGCGGGGTTAAAATTTCGCCTCACAACATAGCCTATGATGCTCTTGGGGTCCAGACGTGTGACTGTGCAAAATTTTGTGGCTGTAGCTGCGACGGTGCAGATGCCAATCCCGGACATACACATATACACACACACATTCAGCTTTATATATATATATATATATATATATATATATCTATATATATAATTGTCTAAGGGTTTTTCCGTCTGTCTGTCTGTCTGTCTGTCTGTCCTGGAAATCCCTGGTCTCTGATTGGTCGAGGCCTGGCGGCCTCGACCAATCAGAGACCGGCACAGCATCGACGTAGAAATCCCGCGTCTCTGATTGGTCTAGGCCGCCAGGCCTCGACCAATCAGCAGCGGGCACAGCGACGATGATGTCATAATGGTTGCCATGGCGATGATGATGTCATAAAGGTTGCCTCGACCAATCAGCGATGGGCACAGTCTGCCGCGAATTCTGGAATTATCATTGTCCATATACTACGGGGACATGCATATTCTAGAATACCCGATGCGTTAGAATCGGGCCTGGCGGCCTCGACCAATCAGCGACGAGCACAGCGACGATGATGTCATAATGGTTGCCATGGCGACGATGATGTCATAAAGGTCGCACAACAGACAACCATACACAAATATGCACAAATCATCATTGGCCATATACTACGGGGACATGTATATTCTAGAATACCCGATGCGTTAGAATCGGGCCACAATCTAGTATATATATATATATATATATATATATATATATAAAACAGAGTAAAGAAATGGAGCGCACTTCCTGGACGTCCGGTGCAGGTAACTTTATTCAGACATAGTAAAAGACATCTTCACGACCGGGGGTGCTGTACAAAGAGTGCGGCGAAGCTAGACGACGGCCGTTTCGCGCCTAACTGGCGCTTCAACGGGTCAGCACCCCCAGTCGTGAAGATGTCTTTTACTATGTCTGAATAAAGTTACCTGCACCGGACGTCCAGGAAGTGCGCTCCATTTCTTTACTCTGTTATTCACATGTGGACTTTATCCAGCGGAGCTCGGCACCCAGGACCGGACATCTTGGCATTCAGGACACAGGTGAGCGGTTCCCACTATATTCTTTGGCGGTAGTGCTGTCCGGCTGTTTTCTTCACATTTGCATATATATATATATATATATATATATATATATATATATATATATATATATATATAAACACACAGCAGCACTTGCAATGGCACAGTAAACACAACAATATACAAACAGATACACAGAACATGTTTAAAGGGGCAGGGAGTACACCAGTTTCTGAACCCCTTACACCAGGATGGTGGTGACATCGCTGGACCAGGTATAAATCCCTATTCAGGGGGGCGTCTTGGGCCAATCTCGGGATGAGTGAGTCCGATTACAACAAGAAAATAGTGAGCTTACTTTGCTTAGGCTAGGTTCACATTTGCTGTCCACAGCGTATCGTCCGCAACCGCAAACGCATGCCGGCAAAAAAAACACAGCGTTTGCATGTGTTTTTACATGCATTTGCGCTTTTTATGCGCATGCGTTTGATATTTCCAGGAGGGCGTGTCTCAATGGGCGTGTCTAAATGAGTTCATGGACATGCGCAGTCCGAAGTACGCAAGCGCATAGAACGCATGCGTATGCATGCATTTCCATAGACAGTAATGCGTTTTTTTTTAATGCCCTCATCCAATGCTAAAGTTGAAAAACACATCAAAAACGCTACGTGTGAGCATAGTCCAAGTGGGTGAGCATAGCCCAAGTGGTGGAGGAGCATTTTTGTTTTGGGTTATATATTTTGCCTTACATACAAATCATTACCCTGGATAGGATGTTCCTTAACATATTTCCCAGAAAAATCAAGTTTGGTTAAATTTTTTGTATGTTTTATTGTGCGCTCGGAAAAATGGTGTAAAACTCTGACAACATTGTTCACAGCAGTGACCTGGGAGTCAGAAATGCTTCCAGGGGTCTTCCCCATGATGTTCCCGTGTCATTTGAGCACTGTTCCCATCGATTTCAGACGTTTTTAGACCCTAAAAAGACCCCTGGGGTAGCGGCAAAGATGCACAGGTTTCCTATAGATTTACATTGGGCTCACTGCTCAGGTCGAGCACCCGAGCATTCCAATTTGCTCTACTGGAGCAACAAGCACCCGAACATTTTAATGCTTGCCCATCACTATTTGTAGATTAAAATTGAATTGTTTATATTTAGATTTAAAAATTACAAGAAACAAACTTTATCCTAAGTCATATTGCACGACTCGTTAAAGAGTTGATTGTGACTTGTAGGATCGCTACTTCCAACAGGTGGCGCTATAGAGTTTAAAGGGACACTGTCACCTGAATTTGGAGGGAACAATCTTCAGCCATGGAGGCGGGGTTTTGGGGTTTTTGATTCACCCTTTCCTTACCCGCTGGCTGCATGCTGGCTGCAATATTGGATTGAAGTTGATTCTCTGTCCTCCATAGTACATGCCTGCACAAGGTAATCTTGCACAGCGCAGGCGTGTACTATGGAGGACAGAGAATGAACTTCAATCCAATATTGCAGCCAGCATGCAGCCAGCGGGTAAGGAAAGGGTGACTCAAAAACCCAAAAACCCCGCCTCCATGGCTGAAGATTGTTCCCTCCAAATTCAGGTGACAGTGTCCCTTTAAGTCCTCTTTTTCTCAGAAGAGGCAATTTGCATATTATATTTCCCAGGGGAGCATTGCACGGCAAATAAGCTTCCTTACCTTGAAAAGCCAGCTGGTATGTTACTCTCCATAAGGAGAAACGATACCCCTTAGACCCCCGTCCAGAGCCTCTCACCTAGCCAAATTAGTTCTCATGCTTCGCACTGACGAGGGCCAACAGCCCGAAACACCGTGTCTGCGAATTGAGATACTAATTTGGCTTTTATCCTAAGTCATATTGCACGACTCGTTAAAGAGTTGATTGTGACTTGTCCAACAGGTGGCGCTATAGAGTTAAGTCCTCTTTTTCTCAGAAGAGGCAATTTGCATATTATAAGAAACAAACTAATGATAGATACATTTTCATAATAATTTGGATAACTTTGCATTTTCATTTGGATACCTTTTGATATTGCACCAAATTATGTGAGTCTTGGTCAGGTACGGACTGGGACTGAAATTCAGCCCTGGCATTTAAAATCACACAGGCCCATGTTATCCCCGTCCCAGAGCACCAGATGTTGATATATTACTAATATTACCCGGTATGGAAGAAAGCAAGATTTACTACAAGGCCAATATTTCTAATGATACAGGTGGCCTGCTGGGATAAGTGACGGAGTCAGCGACTTTGTGCTCCGTCACAACTTTTAACAATATGGGTGTCTTGAAAACACCGATTCTGTTAACATCATAGCATACAAGGCAGCGCACAACCAGATAGGCCCTTCTGGCATTTGCCAAAATTGCCAGATGGCCAGTCCGGCCCTGGTCTTGGTTGTTCCTCTCTGGCAATAGCTAATTTACAGACAGATCCATGACTCCACTTATTCATTTACTCACCTTTTGAGACATGAATAGATAAAACAGATTGTACACACTGATTGGATCATTATCACTAGTGTCTCTTCCCCTTTTGGTTTCCTACAATTCTGCATCCAGGTCCTTGGCTATTGAAGTCACCTCCAGTAGTAAAATGATTGGCTAGAGCTTAGATTTAAAGATTAGTGATGAGCTAATAGCATTGTTGCTCGGGTGATCTCTGAGTATTTGTTGGTGCTCAGACATTTCATTTTCCTTGCCTCAGCTGAATGATTTACGGCTGCTGGACAGCCTGAATGCATATGGGAATTCCCTAACAAACAGGCATTCCTCACATATATTCAGCCTGGCTAGCAGCCGTAAATCGTGCAGCTGCAACAACGAAAACTAAATCTCCGAGCACTAACAAATACTCAGAAACCACCCGAGCAACAAGTATACTCAATCATCACTATTTAAGAGCCATCTAGGGAAATATCTAGGTACACAGACTATAGCGAGCAGTGTCACTCACAAGATGCGTAGATACTCCTGTTCAGCAGTACCCCATCCATGTAGATTAGTTGTGATACAGACTTCAGGCTAGAAAGCTTAGAGTAATGATGCATGGTAGGTTCAATTGGAAATGAGCACCTAGGTGTGAAGGAAATATGTAAGGATCATAATTTGCCACTTACCGCTGCTGGAGAATGTTTTTGAGCCGAGTCAGACGCTTCAGCTGTATTTCTGCTTATTTGCAGTCTAGATGTGTTTTACCCTTCTCAGCACCTATTTACTTGAACCCATGATGAGCAACTTCCTGCACCTAGAAAAGCACCACTAGCAAAAAAAAGTCATAGCAGAAAAAAACACGATGTGTTCTAGAGTTCTGCAGCTGTAAATAATGCCTCCATTCTGGGCACCTAAATAATGCCTTCCAACTGGACACCCCCATACTGGACACCTAAATAATGCCTCCATACTGGACACCTAACTAATGCCTTTTTTACTGAGCACCTAAATAATGCCTCCATTCTGGGCATGTCATGTGTGACTCGACCCAACGGGTGGTCAGTCAACGGATGGCACAACTCACAAACAACAGGATGGAAAAAGTGAGAGGAAAACCCTACCTGTAGGGAATGGAGGATGGTCACCACTTGAGCTCAAACCTGAGCCTGTCCCGGCACTCTCCTAATGCCCCGTGTGGGTCCTTCCCTCCACCACTGTCAGGATACCTCATCCCTAGTAGTCACCTATTACAGCCCTGGCTAGTGCACTGGCTGATGCATGAGGTTACCTTTTAAAGGATGGTGGGAGTGGTCACCACCTGCATCAGCTGACATAGCAGCACTGCAGTAACATCAGATTGCCAGCAGGGGAAAGAAACTGACATTAACCCCCAAAGGTCCAAAAGGAAAAAAGGTTTTAAACAGAGTGGAACCAGAGCTGCCACAAATCCAAAAATGGATCGTGACAGTACCCCCCTTTCAATTAGGGGCCTCTGGACCCTCAACACTGGACCTCACCAGAAAACAACACAAGTTGAGGACGCCTTGATCCACCAGAGTTCACCTCTGTAGTCACCTGACCCTCATGCTTACAGCGAACGCAACCCGTAACACGACTATATAACATATAATCAAAGCTGTATCCAGTAATTCAGCTCAGTCCTATTTATGGCTTTTAGTTGCAGTACCAAGAAAAGCAGCTACTTTACCTACATAACTAGATCTCGTAGATAATGAAGAGATTGAGATGACCAAAGGCTATAGAACCTCAATCTGATGCTCCATAAACTTTGCCTACAGCCACTTTTGGTTCCGCTGTGCAGCACGAGACCTGGTGACTCTGAAGAGCGGTGACATCAGTATCTCAGTAACGTCACCACTCTTCTGATATTCCGGGTCTTGCGCTGAGCTCGGCGACTGAAGAGCGGTATTGTTACTACCGTCATCGCTCTTCAGAGTCGCTGGGTCTCGCCAGGTCTGGGCTAGTAGTGGGGATGTCTGATAGACACCTCTCCATTACTTACTCCAGGGATTAATGGCAGCTGACATTATGCAGCTGACATCAACCCTAAAAACCATTAGGGTATGTGCACAATTTGTGGATTTGCCTGTGGAATTTTCTGTGCAGATTCTTCCTCTCTTGGCAGAAAACGCAGGTAAAAATCCACGCGTTTTTTATGCGGATTTTCATGCGGATTTGTATGTGTTTTTGAAAGCTAAATAAAGATCTATTATTGAACAAAAAAAAGAATTGTGATGTAATTTCTTGTCCAACCTCTTCATTTGCATACTCCATTGAAGAATGTTTACACACACAGATAGATGGATAATTGATAGATGATAGATATTTAGATCTATAGATAGATAGATATATCTATAGTTAGATGATAGATAGATAGATAGATGATAGATATTTAGATCTATAGATAGATAGATAGATAGATAATAGATAGATATATCTATAGATAGATATAGATAGAGATATCAATAGATAGATGATAGATAGATAATAGATATTTAGATAGATAGATCTATAGATAATAGATAGATATATCTATAGATAGATAAATACCAAGCCCGATGATTAGTAATAAACATAATAACGGGACATACCAGGGCCGACGTGTACCCCCTACACGGGACACACCAGGGCTGACATGTATCCACCACACGGGACATGCCAGGTGCTGAAGAGAATCTGCCACACGTGACACGCCAGGGCTTACGAGAATCCGCCAAACGGGACATGCCAGGGCCGACGTGTATCCACCAAACAGGATACGCCAGGGTCAACGTGTACCCACCACACAGGACACAACGGGGCCGACGTGTATCTGCCACACAGGACACGCCAGGGCTGATGAGAATCTACCACATATGACACGCCGAGGCTGATGAGAATCTGCCAGACAAGACACACCAGGGTCGAAGTGTACCCACCACACGGGACACACCGGGGCCGACGTGTATCCGCCACATGGGACACGCCAGGGCTTATGAGAATTTACAACATGTGACATGCCGGGGCTGAACAGAATCTGCCACATGGGACACTCCAGGGCTGACCTGAATCTGCCACATGTGACACGCCACGGCTGACCAGAATCTGCCACACGGGACACGCCAGGGCCGACGTGTACCCACCACATGGGATACGCCAGGGTCGATGTGTATCTGCTACACGGGACACACAGGGGCCGATGTGTATCCACCACACGGGACACGCAAGGGCCGACATGTACCCACCACACGGGACACGCAAGGGCCGACGTGTATCCACCACATGGGACACACCGGGGCCAACGTGTATCCGCCACAATGGACATGCCGGGACTGACGAGAATCTGCCACACGGGACACACCAGGGCCGATGTGTACCCACCACACAGGACATGCAGGGGCCGACGTGTACCCACCACACGGGACACACTGGGACCAACGTGTATCCGCCACACGGGACACGCCAGGGCTGATGAGAATCTGTCACACAGGATACACCAGGGCCGATGTGTACCCACCACACAGGACATGCAAGGGCCGACGTGTACACATCACACGGGACACACCGGGGCCAACGTGTATCCGCCACACGGGACACGCCAGGGCTGATGAGAATCTACCACACGTGACATGCCGGGGCTGACAAGAATCTGCCAGACAAGACACACCAGGGCCGACGTGTATCCGCTACATGGGACACGCCAGGGTTGATGAGAATCTACCACACGTGACACACCGGGGCTGAACAGAATCTGCCACATGTGACACACTGGGGCTGACCAGAATCTGCCACATGGGACACGCCAGGGCCTACGTGTACCCACCACATGGGACACGCCAGGGCCGACATGTATCTACCAAATGGGACATGCCATGGTCGATATATATCTGCCATATGGGACACACCAGGGCCGTCGTGTACCCACCACACGGGACACGCCAGGGCCGACATGTATCTGCCACACAGGACACACCAGGGCCGACGAGTCCCCACCACATGGGACACGCAAGGGCCAACGTGTATCTACCACACGGTATATGCTGTGGCTGATATATATACATTAAATATGTGATATTTGAAAGTAAAATTATGGGCTGCCTACACTTACACATATATTTGAAAACACACATGCACGTTCACCCACACTGCAAAACACACACATGCATGTTCACACACACTGCAAAAGACACACACACAAGCACACTCACACACATGCATGTTCACACACACACTGCAAAAGTTGCACACAAACGCAAGCTCACACACATAGGAAAACACACATACTCTAACCTGTCATGTTTAATTTATCATTTGTCAAATGCCCCCAGCCCCCCCTTCCTGTTACTTATCTCAGCACAGCAAAAGCTGAGATGGCAGCTGGAGACCTGGAGTGTGCAGGGCTGTGGGCACACAGGGCAGTTTGCTCATCTTGTCCTGCTGTCCTACTGTGCTGCCGCTCTGCACACTGATGATCCTCCCCCTCTAGGTCCTGGCAGATCGGTCACATTCTGAAATCTGCACACAGATAAGAGAGGATGCTGCGTGCGCTGTAAGTAACGCAGTCTCCTCTTTTTTCAGTTGTGTGCCAGGACTGCCCTCCCACCACTGAGTGCACATTGCTGAGGCCGGCCATAGCTCCATGTTGTGAATTCTGCTCTTGGGCTCCTTCCGGTGGTTATGAGTGGTAGTGCTGCTGTCTTTGGATCGCAGCATTTATCAGGTGTGTCCACTTATTGCTGGGCTATTTAGTCTTGCTTGATCCTTTAGTCAGTGCCAGTTGTCCATTGTTTTTGGAGGATTCATATCCCTGACTGGTCTCTCCTGTTTTGCTGTTCTTTTCAACAAAGATAAGTTCTGGCTTTGTTTTTGCTGTCCACATGCTGTGGGCTTAATAGTTCTGTGCATTTTCTTGTTTTGTCTTGTCCAGCTTTGTGTAAGGATTTTTTGCAGCCAAGCTGTATCTCTGGAGATGCAGATAAACCCTCCATGTCTTTAGTCAGATGTGGAGTTTTGTATTTTCTGTGGTGGATATTTTCTAGTGTTTTAATACTGACCGCATAGTTCTCTGTCCTAGTCTTTCTTTTTAGCTAGTAAGGCCTCCTTGCTAAATCCTGATTTCAGTCTGCATATGTCATTTCCCTCTCCTCTCACAGTCAATATTTGTGGGGGGCTGTCTATCCTTTGGGGATTTTCTTGGGTTTGTAAGGGAATCCTGGGAAGAAGAGCCAAACCCTTCCAGAGTGTCCATAGTGGAGTATGTCATGCGCTTCCGTGAAAAAATGCAAATCATGGCACAGTTGGTGCATGACAACATGGCGCAGGCCCAGGCTGATCAGAAGCACTGATGCGACCAGAAAGCCCAGGAGCGGACCTACTAGGTGCGTCAGAAGGTGTGGGTGCTGGTCCCCGTACCAAAGGATAAGCTTTAGGCAGCCTGGGAAGACCCGTATGTCATCCACCAATAGCTCAACCCGGTCACCTACCTGTTCACGCTTGACCACACTCAATGTAGGCGAAAGGCCTTTCACATCAATATGATGATGGCTCATTACGAACGTGAAGCCTGCATCCTAACGGTCTGCAGCCTGCCTGAAGGCGCCCTCCTTGATATGCTGGCCCAAGCCAAGGCCAGTGGGTCCATCGAGGACGTGGAGGTAATTCCTTGCTAACCGAACCCCAGCGGTCGCAGGTGCGAACCAAGCTGAAACCCTTCTGGGCTGTGTTCACCAAGAAACTTGGAAGGACTGAGTTAGCGGTCCACGAGGTAGACATCAGGAATCATGCCCCACTATGGCGAACACCCTATCGGATCTCCGACAAGATGCAGCAGGCTATGCACCAGGAGATCGATGAGATATTACAGCTGGGGGTGATTCAACGGTCCAAAAGTGCGTGGGCCTCACCTGTAGTCCTCGTGCCAAAGAAGGATTGGACCACCCGGTTCTGCGTGGACTACAGGGGGCTCAACCTTATCACAGCCTCGGATGCGAACCCAATGCTACGCATCGAGGAGCTGCTTGAGCGGTTAGCTGGTGCAAAATATATGTCCTTAATGGATTTGAGATGGGGATACTGGCAGATTCCCCTGAGCCCTGAGGCGCAGGAGAAGTCCACCTTTATCACCTCTTTCAGACTGCACGAGTCCACGGTCATGCCATTCGGCATGATGAATGCCCCTGCCTCTTTCCAGTGGATGGTCAACCACCTGCTTCAAGGACTGGAGAAGTACGTGGTGGCATACTTGGATGACATTGCTATCTTCAGTCTCTCCTGGGAAGAACACCTGCAGCATCTCCAGGAGGTGCTCCGGCAAATTCACCAAGCAGGCCTGACCATCAAGCCTGGAAAGTACCATATGGGCATGAGAGAAGTCCACCACCTGGGGCACCGGGTAGGTAGGATGTGGGTACCAGCATCTGACGTCCATGTGACCAGACTGATCCGGTCTTTTCATGTGGCACACCCTGATAAACCTGGTCTTGAGGTTCCAGAGGTCTCTCGTAAAAGTGGGGGCACTGTCACGGGGTTACCGAAACAGAGAGGAGCCAGAATACCACAGCATCTGATTGCTCCTACCTGTGCACTGAAAAGAAGCACTTCACCTTCTTTTTAAATGGTGTTAATTTCTTTCGGCAGAAAAGGGGTTAATCGGCAATGTTTGGAGCTCTGGGAATCTGAGCTCTCAGATGAGCTCAGTTAGCCACCCCTATCGCCTTTATAATCTGGGTCCTGATTGAAACACATTATTAGAGCTTGCTTATGCTGCATGGCTTAGAGGAGAGGTGTTTTGGTGGTTATGAGAATGAGTTTGGAGGATTTATCTGTGACTGCTGTGTGGGTTTGTAAGTGTGATAATTCCCTTCGCTCCTATTACTTTGGTTTTTCCCCATCCTTCACTCCCCGGTTCATTCCTCTGTTATATGTGAGTGAATATTTGTATGCCTGGCAATTTCATTTACCCTTGTTCATATTGCCTTGTTCATTGTGTTCGTGTACTTCGGTACACGGCAGCTCCCCTCTTTCCTGGGTGGGGGAAGAGAACAGAAAGAGGGAGGGCTGATTCGGGAGATAAGGCAAGGGTGGAAGCCCCGGCATTTTCACCTTCAGAAGTATCCCACTGAATAGTTCGAGCTAAGGCGCCCCCTAGTGTTAGGGACAGCGTAGGAGCCCCTGGCCTGGGTCACCCGACAGCTGAGTTGTGACACCTCGTCTTCCTACTCCTCCACCTCCTCCGCTGAGCTAATCAGCTAGATACCTCTGGGTTCACACCAAGAGGGATCTAAAACCTCATCATCATCCTCTCTGTTCTCACACTCCTCACCGAGAGTAACCCTCCTCCGTTTCTTGTCCTGACACCACAATACAGTCCTTGTGCGCTTCTGGTATCTGAGTCTCATCAGGATCACCTCCACCCTCGGTGGTTAACGTCTGATGACTAGGGCCTGGATTCTGTTCGGACTCTACTTCATCCGGCCCCAGATCCAACATCCAAAAATTTGGGACATTGTTGAAGATTCTTTCCTCCTCTGGATTCTGTGAATCTTTGGAACAGACCTCTGATGCTCATGGAATAGAATGGGTGAATAGCTTTGCAGAATGGCCCATCTGTGGATCCCCACAGTCAGTTGGGCATTTGGAAATTTATGACGCAGAGGGGAAACAAGGGTGATTGGGGTGCCACCTCCGAGGAATGTATTGCGTGTGATGTTAAGGTGGCGGAAGAGGAGGAGAGACCTCTTGATGAAGCGCTTGCCATCCACTGTAGCATATGCTCTTTATAAACCTCATCTACACCGTGTTCCAAATTATTACGCAAATTGGATTTAAGTGTCATAAAGATTTAATTGTTTTGTTTTTCAAATAAACTCATGGATGGTATTGTGTCTCAGGGCTCAATGGATCACTGAAATTAATCTTAAACACATGTGATAATTAGTTTTCCAGGTGATTCTAATTAAAGCAAAACTACTTAAAATGATGTTCCACATTATTAAGCAGGCCACAGTTTTCAAGTAACATGGGAAAGAAAAATGATCTCTCTGCTGCCAAAAAGCATCAAATAGTGCAATGCCTTGGTCAAGGGATGAAAACATTAGATATTTCCTGAAAACTTAAGCATGATCATCATACTGAGATTTGTGCCAGAATCTGATCACAGACGTGTTCGTGCTGATAAAGGCATAATGAGGAAGGTTTATGCCAGACAATTTCATCGGATTAAGAGAGCAGCTGCAAAAAAGCCATTACAAACCAGCAAACAGATATTTGAAGCTGCTGGTGCCTCTTTAGTCCCTTGAACCTCAAGGTGTAGGATCCTTAAAAGGCTTGCTTTGGTTCATAAACCTACTATTCGGCCAGCCCTAAACAGTGTTCACAAGCAGGAACGGTTGCAGTGGGCCCAGGCATACAGTACAGACCAAAAGTTTGAACACACCTTCTCATTTAAAGATTTTTCTGTATTTTCATGACTATGAAAATTGTAAATTCACACTGAAGGCATCAAAACTATGAATTAATGTGGAATTATATTCTTGACAAAAAAGTGTGAAACAACTGAAAATATGTCTTATATTCTAGGTTCTTCAAAGTAGCCAGCTTTTGCTTTGATGACTGCTTTGCACACTTTTAGCATTCTCCAAGTGAGCTTCAAGAGGTAGTCACCAGAAATAGTTTTCACTTCACAGGTGTGCCCTGTCACATTTAATAAGTGGGATCTCTTGCCTTATAAATGGGGTTGGGACCATCAGTTGTGTTGAGCAGAAGTCTGGTGGATACACAGCTGATAGTCCTAATGAATAGACTGCTAGAATTTGTATTATGGCAAGAAAAAAGCAGCTAAGTAAAGAAAAACAAGTGGCCATCATTACTTTAAGAAATGAAGGTCAGTCAGTCCGAAAAATTGGGAAAACTTTGAAAGTCTCCCCAAGTGCAGTTGCAAAAACCATCAAGCGCTACAAAGAAACTGGCTCACATGAGGACCGCCCCAGGAAAGGAAGACCAAGCCTCACCTTTGCTTCTGAGGATAAGTTTATCCGAGTCACCGGCCTCCGAAATCGCAGGTTAACAGCAGCTCAGATTAGAGACCAGGTCAATGCCACACAGAGTTCTAGCAGCAGACACATCTCTACAACAATTCTTAAGAGACTTTGTGCAGAAGGCCTTCATGGTAAAATTGCTGCTAGAAAACCACTGCTAAGAACAGGCAACAAGCAGAAGAGACTTGTCTGGGCTAAAGAACACAAGGAATGGACATTAGACCAGTGGAAATCTGTGCTTTGGTCTGATGAGTCCAACTTTGAGATCTTTCGTTCCAACCACCGTGTCTTTGTGCGACGCAGAAAAGGTGAACGGATGGACTCTACATGCCTGGTTCCCACCGTGAGGCATGGAGGAGGAGGTGTGATGGTGTGGGGGTGCTTTGCTGGTGACACTGTTGGGGATTTATTCAATATTGAAGGCATACTGAACTAGCATGGCTACCACAGCATCTTGCATCGGCATACTATTCCATCCGGTTTGCGTTTACTTGGACCATCATTTGTTTTTCAACAGGACAATGACCCCAAACACACCTCCAGGCTGTGTAAGGGCTATTTGACCAAGAAGGAGAGTGATGGGTTGCTACGCCAGATGACCTGGCCTCCACAGTCACCAGACCTGAACCCAATCGAGAGGGTTTGCGGTGAGCTGGACCACAGAGTGAAGGCAAAATGGCCAACAAGTGCTAAGCATCTCTGGGAACTCCTTCAAGATTGTTGGAAGACGATTTCCGGTGACAACCTCTTGAAGTTCATTAAGAGAATGCCAAGAGTGTGAAAAGCAGTTATCAAAGCAAACGGTGGCTACTTTGAAGAACCTAGAATATAAGACATATTTTCAGTTGTTTCAAAATACAAAAAAGGGTGCACTCAAGCTGTATATAAATGTCAAGGAAAAGGGTGCAGTGCCTAGTCCAATAATATATATAGCCAAAGAGAAAGAAAAAAGATTGGACTACAAACAGGCCCGCACAACCACAAGGTATGGAAAAATGACAAAATGTTTTATTAAACACCACAGCAAAACATGTAAAAACAATTAAAATACAACAAGTGTATACAAAACACCCCTACTCAAACTTAATATGTCTGCAATAGAATATGGTAAACCGGGCTAGCATTAGTATATATCCCACCACATGCTAGTACGTTATGGCTGAAAAGGGAGACCTCCATAAAAAGACATAAAGGTAGGAAATACAAAATCCTATGTACTAAGTTCCCTATGAATGCATCAGCATAATGAGCCTATAGTGAAAATATCCAAACAGAGCTCACTAAATAACCCACAAATGGGGTATAATACAGATGACGAGATAGAAAACCTATACAAGCAATAAAGACGGCATAATGCCGTGAATACTAAGCTGAATGAGGGAAGAAAAAAGCTGGAGCCCAAAAGTAATCTGGCTATAGAGTGCCATGCAGATGTCCATGGCTTAAAGGGACACTGTCACCTGAATTTGGAGGGAACAATCTTCAGCCATGGAGGCGGGGTTTTTGGGTGTTTGATTCACCCTTTCCTTACCCGCTGGCTGCATGCTGGCTGCAATATTGGATTGAAGTGAATTCTCTGTCCTCCATAGTACACGCCTGCGCAAGGCAAGATTGCCTGGTGCAGGCATGTACTACGGAGGACAGAGAATGAACTTCAATCCAATATTGCAGCCAGCATGCAGCCAGCGGGTAAGGAAAGGGTGAATCAAACACCCAAAAACTCCGCCTCTATGGCTGAAAATTGTTCCCTCCAAATTCAGGTGACAGTGTCCCTTTAAGTAACCGGCATAGAACCAGAATAGGGTGTGTGGAGAAGACCCCACGCGTATCGCCGCCGCAGCGGCTTCTGTTGTGAATTCTGTTGTCGGGCTCCCTCCTGTGGTCATGAATGGTACTTCGGCTGGTTCTGTCCATGGACTTCCTCTGGTGGGTGTTTCTGAGTTTCCTTCCACAGGTGACGAGGTTAATTCGTTAGCTGGCTGCTCTATTTAGCTCCACTTGGATCTTTGCTCCATGCCACCTGTCAATGTTCCAGTATTGGTCTAGTTCACTCCTGGATCGTTCTTGTGACCTGTATTCCCAGCAGAACTTAAGTTCCTGCTTGTTTTTCTTTGGTTTGCTATTTTTCTGTCCAGCTTGCTATTTTTATTGTTGTCTTGCTTGCTGGAAGCTCTGGGACGCAGAGGGAGCGCCTCTGCACCGTGAGTCGGTGCGGAGGGTCTTTTTGCGCCCTCTGCGTGGTCTTTTTGTAGGTTTTTGTGCTGACCGCAAAGCAACCTTTCCTATCCTCAGTCTGTTCAGTAAGTCGGGCCTCACTTTGCTAAATCTATTTCATCTCTGTGTTTGTATTTTCATCTTACTCACAGTCATTATATGTGGGGGGCTGCCTTTTCCTTTTGGGAATTTCTCTGAGGCAAGGTAGGCTTTATTTTTCTATCTTCAGGGCTAGCTAGTTTCTTAGGCTGTGCCGAGTTGCATAGGGAGCGTTAGGAGCAATCACAGCTATTTCTAGTGTGTATGATAGGATTAGGGATTGCGGTCAGCAGAGTTCCCACGTCCCAGAGCTTGTCCTTATTATCAGTAACTATCAGGTCATTCCGTGTGCTCTTAACCACCAGGTCCATTATTGTCCTGACCACCAGGTCATAACAGTACAGGTGGCCCAAAGTACTAATGCATCTCAATAGAGGGATAAGAGAAGTTCTGAGACCATTTTTTTTTCTTTGCAGTGTGTTTTGTCTCTCTTTTCCCCTTTACCTCTGGGTGGTTCAGGACACAGGTGTAAACATGGACATTCAAGGTCTGTCCTCTTGGATGGATAATCTCACTACAAGGGTACAAAACATTCAAGATTTTGTGGTTCAGAATCCGATGTCAGAGCCTAGGATTCCAATTCCTGATTTGTTTTTTGGTGATAGATCTAAGTTCTTGAATTTCAAAAATAATTGTAAATTGTTTCTTGCCTTGAAACCTCGCTCCTCAGGTGACCCTGTTCAACAAGTAAAGATCATTATTTCTCTGTTAAGTGGTGACCCTCAAGACTGGGCATTTTCCCTTGCGCCAGGAGATCCGGCATTGCGTGATGTTGATGCGTTTTTCCTGGCGCTTGGATTGCTTTATGACGAACCTAATTCAGTGGATCAGGCAGAGAAAATCTTGCTGGCTCTGTGTCAGGGTCAGGATGAAGCGGAGATATATTGTCAGAAGTTTAGAAAGTGGTCTGTGCTCACTCAGTGGAATGAATGTGCCCTGGCAGCAATCTTCAGAAAGGGTCTCTCTGAAGCCCTTAAGGATGTCATGGTGGGATTTCCCATACCTGCTGGTCTGAATGAGTCTATGTCTTTGGCCATTCAGATCGATCGACGCTTGCGTGAGCGTAAAGCTGTGCACCATTTGGCGGTACTATCTGAGCATGGGCCTGAGCCTATGCAATGTGATAGGACTTTGACCAGAGCTGAACGGCAAGAACACAGACGTCGGAATGGGCTATGTTTTTACTGTGGTGAATCCACTCATGCTATCTCAGATTGTCCTAAGCGCACTAAGCGGTTCGCTAGGTCTGCCACCATTGGTACGGTACAGTCTAAATTTCTATTGTCCATTACTCTGATTTGCTCTTTGTCATCCTATTCTGTTATGGCATTTGTGGATTCAGGCGCTGCCCTGAATTTGATGGACTTGGAGTATGCTAGGCGCTGTGGTTTTTTCTTGGAGTCCTTGCAGTATCCTATTCCATTGAGAGGAATTGATGCTATGCCTTTGGCCAAGAATAAACCTCAGTACTGGACCCAATTGACCATGTGCATGGCTCCTGCACATCAGGAGGATATCCGCTTTCTGGTGTTGCATAATCTGCATGATGTGGTCGTTTTGGGGTTGCCATGGCTACAGGTTCATAATCCAGTATTGGACTGGAGATCTATGTCTGTGTCCAGCTGGGGTTGCCAGGGGGTACATGGTGATGTTCCATTTTTGTCTATTTCGTCTTCCACTCCTTCTGAAGTTCCAGAGTTTTTGTCGGATTACCGGGATGTATTTGATGAGCCCAAAGCCAGTGCCCTACCTCCTCATAGGGATTGCGATTGTGCAATTAATTTGATTCCTGGTAGTAAGTTTCCTAAGGGCCGATTGTTCAATTTATCTGTGCCAGAAAACGCCGCTATGCGGAGTTATATAAAGGAATCCTTGGAGAAAGGCCATATTCGCCCGTCGTCATCACCGTTAGGAGCAGGGTTCTTTTTTGTGGCCAAGAAGGATGGTTCTTTGAGACCTTGTATTGATTACCGCCTTCTTAATAAAATTACAGTCAAATTTTAGTATCCTTTGCTGTTGCTGTCTGATTTGTTTGCTCGTATTAAAGGGGCTAGTTGGTTCACCAAGATAGATCTTCGAGAGGCGTATAATCTTGTGCGTATTAAACAAGGCGATGAATGGAAAACAGCATTTAATACGCCCGAGGGCCATTTTGAGTACCTGGTTATGCCATTCGGGCTTTCCAATGCTCCATCAGTATTTCAGTCCTTTATGCATGACATCTTCCGAGAGTACCTGGATAAATTCCTGATTGTGTATTTGGATGATATTTTGGTCTTTTCGGATGATTGGGAGTCTCATGTGAAGCAGGTCAGAATGGTGTTCCAGGTCCTTCGTGCGAATTCCTTGTTTGTGAAGGGGTCAAAGTGTCTCTTTGGAGTTCAGAAGGTTTCATTTTTGGGGTTCATTTTTTCCCCTTCTACTATCGAGATGGACCCTGTTAAAGTCCAGGCAATTTACGATTGGACTCAGCCGACATCTGTAAAGAGCCTGCAAAAGTTCCTGGGCTTTGCTAATTTTTATTGGCGCTTCATCGCTAATTTTCTAGTGTTGCTAAACCGTTGACTGATTTGACCAAGAAGGGTGCTGATGTGGTCTTCTGCAGCTGTGGAGGCTTTTCAGGAGTTGAAGCGTCGTTTTTCTTCTGCCCCTGTGTTCTGCCAGCCAGGTGTTTCGCTCCCGTTTCAGGTTGAGGTTGATGCTTCTGAGATTGGAGCAGGGGCTGTTTTGTCGCAAAGAAGTTCTGATGGCTCGGTGATGAAGCCATGTGCTTTCTTTTCTAGAAAGTTTTCGCCTGTTGAGCGTAATTATGATGTTGGTAATCGAGAGTTGTTGGCCATGAAGTGGGCATTCGAGGAGTGGCGTCATTGGCTTGAAGGAGCCAAGCATCGCGTGGTGGTCTTGACAGATCAGAAGAATTTGACTTATCTTGAGTCTGCCAAACGGTTGAATCCGAGACAGGCTCGAAGGTCGTTATTTTTCTCCTGTTTTGATTTTGTGGTTTCGTACCTTCCGGGCTCTAAGAATGTGAAGGCTGATGCCCTGTCAAGGAGTTTTGTGCCTGACTCTCCGGGTGTTCCTGAGGCGGCGGGTATTCTCAAAGAGGGGGTAATTTTGTCTGTCATCTCCCCTGATTTGCGGCGGGTGCTGCAAAAATTTCAGGCTGATAGACTTGACCGTTGCCCAGCGGAGAAACTGTTTGTCCCTGATAAATGGACTAGTAGAGTTATCTCTGAGGTTCATTGTTCGGTGTTGGCTGGTCATCCTGGAATCTTTGGTACCAGAGATTTGGTGGCTAGATCCTTTTGGTGGCCGTCTTTGTCACGGGATGTGCGTTCTTTTGTGCAGTCCTGTGGGACTTGTGCTCGGGCTAAGCCCTGCTGTTCTCGTGCCAGTGGGTTGCTTTTGCCCTTGCCGGTCCCGAAGAGGCCCTGGACGCATATTTCTATGGATTTTATTTCGGATCTCCCCGTCCCTCAAAAGATGTCGGTTATTTGGGTGGTTTGTGATCGCTTTTCTAAGATGGTCCATTTGCTACCTTTGTCTAAATTGCCTTCCTCCTCTGATTTGGTGCCATTGTTTTTCCAGCATGTGGTTCGTTTGCATGGTATCCCGGAGAACATCGTTTCTGACAGGGGTTCCCAGTTTGTTTCGAGGTTTTGGCGATCCTTTTGTGCTAGGATGGGCATTGATTTGGCTTTTTCCTCGGCTTTCCATCCTCAGACAAATGGCCAAACCGAACGAACTAATCAAACTTTGGAAACATATCTGAGATGCTTTGTTTCTGCTGATCAGGATGATTGGGTGTCCTTTTTGCCGTTGGCTGAGTTCGCCCTTAATAATCGGGCCAGCTCGGCTACTTTGGTTTCGCCGTTTTTTCTGCAATTCTGGTTTCCATCCTCGTTTCTCTTCAGGGCAGGTTGAGTCTTCGCACTGTCCTGGTGTAGATACTGTGGTGGATAGGTTGCAGCAGATTTGGACTCATGTGGTGGACAATTTGACATTGTCCCAGGAGAAGGCTCAACGTTTCGCTAACCGCCGGCGCTGTGTGGGTCCCCGACTTCGTGTTGGGGATTTGGTTTGGTTGTCGTCTCGTTATGTTCCTATGAAGGTTTCCTTTCCTAAGTTTAAGCCTCATTTCATTGGTCCGTATAAGATTTCTGAGGTTATCAATCCTGTGTCATTTCGTTTGGCCCTTCCTGCTTCTTTTGCCATCCATAATGTGTTCCATATGTCGTTGTTGCGGAGATACGTGGCGCCTGTGGTTCCATCCGTTGATCCTCCTGCCCCAGTGTTGGTTGAGGGGGAGTTGGAGTATGTGGTGGAGAAGATTTTGGATTCTCGTATTTCGAGACGGAAACTCCAGTACCTGGTCAAGTGGAAGGGTTATGGCCAGGAAGATAATTCCTGGGTTTTTGTCTCTGATGTTCATGCTGCCGATCTGGTTTGTGCCTTTCATTTGGCTCATCCTGGTCGGCCTGGGGGCTCTGGTGAGGGTTCGGTGACCCCTCCTCAAGGGGGGGGGGGTACTGTTGTGAATTCTGTTGTCGGGCTCCCTCCTGTAGTCATGAATGGTACTTCGGCTGGTTCTGTCCATGGACTTCCTCTGGTGGGTGTTTCTGAGTTTCCTTCCACAGGTGACGAGGTTAATTCGTTAGCTGGCTGCTCTATTTAGCTCCACTTGGATCTTTGCTTCATGCCACCTGTCAATGTTCCAGTATTGGTCTAGTTCACTCCTGGATCGTTCTTGTGACCTGTCTTCCCAGCAGAACTTAAGTTCCTGCTTGTTTTTCTTTGGTTTGCTATTTTTCTGTCCAGCTTGCTATTTTTATTGTTGTCTTGCTTGCTGGAAGCTCTGGGACGCAGAGGGAGCGCCTCCGCACCGTGAGTCGGTGCGGAGGGTCTTTTTGCGCCCTCTGCGTGGTCTTTTTGTAGGTTTTTGTGCTGACCGCAAAGCAACCTTTCCTATCCTCAGTCTGTTCAGTAAGTTGGGCCTCACTTTGCTAAATCTATTTCATCTCTGTGTTTGTATTTTCATCTTACTCACAGTCATTATATGTGGGGGGCTGCCTTTTCCTTTGGGGAATTTCTCTGAGGCAAGGTAGGCTTTATTTTTCTATCTTCAGGGCTAGCTAGTTTCTTAGGCTGTGCCGAGTTGCATAGGGAGCGTTAGGAGCAATCACGGCTATTTCTAGTGTGTGTGATAGGATTAGGGATTGCGGTCAGCAGAGTTCCCACGTCCCAGAGCTTGTCCTTATTATCAGTAACTATCAGGTCATTCCGTGTGCTCTTAACCACCAGGTCCATTATTGTCCTGACCACCAGGTCATAACAGGCTTCGTCAGGGGAAGTGGGTTCTGTGGCGAGTAACTCACGTTTAAATATAGGCGATAATCATCTGGAGCGCACACAGCCGTGTCGCCCGAGGATGGAAGACATGTACCGGAAGACGCGCGCTGGCCCCGAGTGGAGAGAAAGCGGAAGTATCGGTAATCTCCATGGAGATAGACGACGCATGCGCAGACGCGGCTCAATTAATGAGCCGCGCTGCACAAGCGTCTAACAAAGATAAGTCAGAGGACACAGGTAGAGAACAGGAACGCGTGAAGTAAGAAGCGCATCTCAAGACAGGATTCGATTGAGCACAAATTCTGGCCGTACGGGCATAGACAGAATGAAGGTACCTAAATAAAGGGAAATACGTTGTTAGTGCAAGTAAAAAATAACAATGTATATGTAGGTGGCTATATACCATGCCATATATATATGGGTACAGAAAAACAATAAATCGAAACCCTAATCACCAAATATAGCCAGTTAGCCATGATGCCAACCCTCCTGAATATAGCGAAGGAGACATGTATGGAAATCCAAGCACCAAGGGCTAGGGGATCAGGGAACAAGTAATTTGTCCATGACCCACACTGGCATATCCACTAACTGGTGAAAGTGTACAAACTGGGACAAGTATAGGGAAGAGGACAAAATATCCCTCCTCCATGAAGCTTGCAGAAAACTGTCCATCTTGAATACTGCATCCCTCACATAACAATAGGGGATTAGTATATCCGACGAAAGTACGATGATCATGTCCCAAAATCTTCGGACTCAAGAGAGTCCATAGCCAGACCCTGCAGATTCCATAATTGTCCTGATTCCGTCATCGTCCAGAAGTTCGAGTCTCCCACAGGTCATGTACAGGTGAGCAAACATCTGACATCCAACTGGTTACAAAACAATTGATGTTAAAACGAGTCGATCCAATCCCAATAGGAGGCTAAAAGGAAATAGTGAGAATGTTAAAACCATAATGAAGGCCAGACAGAACAAATTTCCTAGATGGATCAACTACCCAGAAATCCCCTAAAGAGAAGTTCTTTGTTCAATCCAGAGGGAGCTACTGATTGTGGTTGAAAGATCCATCTGGATTCTATTTGCAAAAGTAATTTGCATCTGTCCCCTCCTCTTTCATATGTGGTAAGTTTTTGCAAGCCCACCACCCTGAGATTAGTTGAAGAACCCCTATGGTTAGCTAAAAAATGTTCGGACACCGGGGTAAGAGTCTTGCCCTTTCTCAAGTCCGAAGCGGCTAAATGTATTGTGGAAATGTGCTTCTGGACTCGTTTTCTAAGTTCTTGTGAGGTCTGTCCAACGTACAGCATCTTACACGGGCAGATACGGGTATAAATAACATCCCTAGATTTACAATTAATGTATGCCTTAAGGGTATGTCTACTAAGAAGTGTGGGATGAACAAAGAGGTCGCGAGTTGGAGCCATGTGGGGACAAACGTTGCAGTCCCCACATGGAAAGGAACCCCTAAGGATAATACCTCTGTTTAACCTCACTGTTGGTCTTTGGAAATGACTCCTAGTGAGGAGGTCCCTTAAATTGGGCGCCCGTCTCGCTGTCATAAGGGGTCTGTCACTTGTAACCTCCATTGTTTGTAGATCCGCTCGAAGGATTTGCCAATGTTTAGTAAGAATATCACTGACCTGTTTCCAGTTATTATTAAAGTCAGTGATGAATCTGGTTTGTGTCTCCTGACACTGTCTTCTGGATGAAAGAAGCGATCTCTGGTCTTGACCTCTCACTCTTTGATAGGCAGTAGAGATTACACATTTCGGGTAACCCCTTTGGTGAAATCAATCCGAGAGATCCCGAGCCTGGATCGAAAAATCACAGTCGCGAGTACAATTACGTCTTACACGTAAGAACTGTCCTGTGGGTACACCCACCTTAGTATGCCAGGGGTGGAAACTAGAGAATTCCAGGAGTGCATTTGTTGCCGTAGGTTTTCGGAACAAATCCGTCGCCAGGCGATTCTCGTGTGGAAAAATCTTTAGATCCAAGAAGGTAATTTCACTGGCAGAAAAAGAGTAAGTGAGGAAGATGTTATAGGGGTTGGAGTTCAAGTTGTTAAAGAATTCAATGCACTCCTCCTTAGTAACCTTCCAAAGAATGAAAATATCATCTATAAAGCGAAACCAGGCGTGTACGTGGGCCACGAAAGATGGTGAAGGGTAGACGAATTTCTCTTCCCACCAGCCAAGAAAAGTATTAGCATAGGCTGGTGCGCATTTTGCGCCCATCGCCACGCCTGATCGCTGTAGATAGTAAACCCTGTCGAAGAGAAAGAAGTTATGATGAAGGACGAATGTCAGTAAGTCAAGCAGAAATGAATCATGCCCCCTGTCTGCAGAGCTGTTCTTATTCAAAAAATAGGCAACCGCCTCAGTCCCTTCTTTGTGGCCAATGTTAGAATAAAGTGATTCTACATCACACGTGACTAGAAGGAAGTCCCCAGGAAGTTCAATTTGACCACATACATCAATGAAATGTGAGGAGTCACGGACAAATGAAGGAAGGGACGAGGCAATAGGCTGGAGAAAAAAGTCCAGATACTCACCCGCCCGTTCACACATGCTGCCGACACTGGAAACGATTGGCCTACCAGGAGGCCTGGTGCTGTCTTTGTGTATTTTCGGCAGCATGTAGAATGTTGCCGTAACCGGGTTTTCCACCCACAGATACCGTTTCTCTTGTGGGGTGATGATGGCGAACTGTAGGGCCCTGCAGAGGAGACGTTCAAATTTTGAGAGGAACAAAGAAGTGGGGTCAGAAGGAAGCTTTTGATAATATTGAGTATTATTGAGCTGTCGCTTAGCTTCAGCTTCATAAAGATGGTAAGACCACAACACCACATTGCCCCCTTTATCTTCCTCTTTGATGGTGAATGCTCTATTGTTCTGTAAAGCAGTTAAAGCTCGCTTCTCCTCTACATTAAGATTGGAAGGGCCACTTACCCGAATAGGCATAGCCTGGATATCTCGCTTGACCACCTCGAAAAATATTTTTATGGCCGGTACCAGAAAAAAGGATGGTGCTTTGAGAGATTTATTCCTGTATGGAAACTTTCTTCTGCTGGAGCCAGACTCATTTTCTTCTAATAATTCCAGTAAATCTTGAAAAGTCCCGCGTTCATCCATAGGCATAGTTTGTAGGATGTCGGGTCTCCTGTACATGACCTGCAAGATAAGCTTTCTGCAAAAAAGATAAAGATCTTTTATGAGGGTAAATTTATCTGCCGGATGTGTGGGAACAAATGATAAACCCCTCTGGAGGACCGACAACTCAATAGCTGTGAGATTGTATTCAGAAAGGTTTATTACCTGTAGTGTCGTTGATCCAGAGTCGTGCTCATCTGTACTCTGGTCGGAGGCCCCCAAACCATTTACTTCCGTCTGGTAGTGTATTTGTGACGGTAGGGTGATGTATGACCCTTGTACCGTGTTAGTCTTTTTTTCACGCTTCTTGAGCTTTCCTCCCCCCGTCTGGCCCGTGGTCTACCTCACTCCCGGTGGAGGACAAAAAATCACTGGAACTCTCTTTTCTGCATAAGGAGTTATTAGCCAGTGATGGGGAACTACCCCTATTCAATCTTGGACGACGGGCATTACCCGTATGTCTCCATTTATATGCCGTTTTCTGCTCAAAGTCTGCTTTGTCCCTCTGAAGCTTCATGGAGGAGGGATATTTTGTCCTCTTCCCTATACTTGTCCCAGTTTGTACACTTTCACCAGTTAGTGGATATGCCAGTGTGGGTCATGGACAAATTACTTGTTCCCTGATCCCCTAGCCCTTGGTGCTTGGATTTATATACATGTCTCCTTCGCTATATTCAGGAGGGTTTGCATCATGGCTAACTGGCTATATTTGGTGATTAGGGTTTCGATTTATTGTTTTTCTGTGCCCATATATATATGGGCATGGTATATAGCCACCTACATATACATTGTTGCTTTTTACTTGCACTAACAACGTATTTCCCTTTATTTAGGTACCTTCATTCTGTCTATGCCCGTATGGCCAGTATTGTGCTCTATCGAATCCCATCTTGAGATGCGCTTCTTACTTCACGCGTTCCTGTTCTCTACCTGTGTCCTCTGACTTATCTTTGTTAGACGCTTGTGCAGCGCGGCTCAAATAATGAGCCGCGTCTGCGTATGCGCCGTCTATCTCCATGGAGATTACCGATACTTCCGCTTTCTCTACACTCGGGGCCAGCGCGCGTCTTCCGGTACATGCCCTCCATCCTCGGGCGACACGGCTGTGTGCTCTCCAGATGATTATCGCCTATATTTAAACGTGAGTTACTCGCCACAGAACCCACTTCCCCTGACGAAGCCGCTGCGGCGACGATACGCATGGGGTCTTCTCCACACACCCTATTCTGGTTCTATGCCGGTTACTTAGGGCATGGACATCTGCATGGCACTTTATAGCCAGATTACTTTTGGGCTCCAGCTTGTTTCTTCCCTCATTCAGCTGAGTATTCACGGCATTATGCCGTCTTTATTGCTTGTATAGGTTTTCTATCTCGTCATCTGTATTATACCCCATTTGTGGGTTATTTAGTGAGCTCTGTTTGGATTTTTTCACTATAGGCTCATTATGCTGATGCATTCATAGGGAATTTAATACATAGGATTTTGTATTTCCTACCTTTATGTCTTTTTATGGAGGTCTCCCTTTTCAGCCATAACGTACTAGCATGTGGTGGGATATATACTAATGCTAGCCCGGTTTACCATATTCTATTGCAGACATATTATGTTTGAGTAGGGGTGTTTTGTATACACTTGTTGTATTTTAATTGTTTTTACATGTTTTGCTGTGGTGTTTAATAAAACATTTTGTCATTTTTCCATACCTTGTGGTTGTGCGGGCCTGTTTGTAGACCAATCTTTTTTCTTTCTCTTTGGCTATATTTTCAGTTGTTTCACACTTTTTTGTTAAGTATATAATTCCACATGTGTTAATTCATAGTTTTGATGCCTTCGGTGTGAATTTACAATTTTCATAGTCATGAAAATACAGAAAAATCTTTAAATGAGAAGGTGTGTTCAAACTTCTGGTCTGTACTGCACTTGAAGACTAATTTTCAAACAATGTTGTTTACTGATGAGTGTTGAGCAACCCTGGATGGTCCAGATGGATGGAGTAGTGGATGATTGGGGGATGGCCACCATGTGCCAACAAGGATGCAGCATCAGTAAGGAGGTGGAGGAGTCATGTTTTGGGCCGGAATCATGGGGAAACAGCTGGTAGGGTCCTTTAAGGTTCCTGAAGGTGTGAAAATGACCTCTGCAAAGTATATAGAGTTTCTGACTGACAACTTTCTTCCATGGTATAAAAAGCAGAAACGTGCCTTCAGTAGCAAAATCATCTTCATGCATGACAATGCACCATCTCATGCTGCAAAGAATACCTCTAAGAATTGGCTTCTATGGGCATAAAAGAAGATAAACTCATGGTGTGGTCACCATCTTCCCCTGACCTCAACCCTATAGAGAACCTTTGGAGTATCATCAAGCAAAAGATCTATGAGGGTGGGAGGCAGTTCACATCAAAACAAGAAATACAAGCAGAAACTCTCCAAAAACTCTCAAGTTCAATGGATGCAAGAATTATGAAGGTGATATCAAAGAAGGGTTTCTATGTTAACATGTAACTTGGCCTGTTAGGATGTTTTGGAGTTAAATAGCTTTTTTGTTCAGTGAATGTGACCTCCTCATGCTGCAAATTCAACGAATGAGCATTTTCAGTTCTTTAAAACATATAAAATGTTTAGAAAATCTACTGTGCCTAATAATTTGGAACAGTGCATTTTGAGGTTTTATTCATTTTGGAGAGTATACTGTTATCATTGGGAGGTTTCTTCAATAAAATTTGATGTATACTCTAATGGGTGATGACTTTTATTAGACTGACTGTCATTTGCACTGACCATTTAGGAAAATCCAAGAAAAATATCATTTGCATAATAATTTGAAACATGGTGTACAAGGCGTACGGCTGTGTGGCTGCCAAAGAAAGGGCATTGTCATGCTGCTGCAGTGCAGTATAGCGCAGCCTCCACCAGGGGGAGCTTGAGAGGGAAGTGAGACTGCACACACAGAGCAGCAGCACAGACGCCACCAAATGGCGAGAGAGTTGTCAGACAAGCCGAGTCAAAAAAAAGTTAGAAGCAGAAGTACCAAAGGGATCAGAAGTACACGTGGTCAGGAACAAGCCAGGAGGATTAGCACGGTCAGAAGCGGACAAAACAAAGACAGAAGGCAGAAGCGTGTCCGAATATGAGCCAAGTCAAAAACCATAGAATCAAACCAAGAAACACTGGGAAAAGGACAGACAGAGGGAGTCAACAGACACAGGGCAAGTCAGGGATCACAGTAGGACAGATCAAGAGCTACCAGAGTCAGGTTCACATGCCAAAGGCAGAACTATAGCTGATACCGCCAGCAGGATGCATCAGAACTAAATAGCAAACCTGAACCCAGAATGAGGCAGAGCAAAGTTAACCCTCGACATGATCCGCCTGGACGAAGGGCAGACAGGATTATACCCTGGAACGGATCATGACAGACATCAAGCAAGCCATCCAGATATTGTCACTGTTCTTTGGATAGGGTGAGATGGTGTTTGTTCAGGGGCACTGTGTGTTTGCTTTAAGATGCGCTTGGAGGCATAAATGTGATGAGACAAAGTCCGTCAGGAGTGTAAATGGCCGGTGTGTGTTGCAGAGGAAGACACTCTGTGCTGTCAGTCTGAAGTTAGGCTGGTGTTCTGGGACCTGTAGTCCCACAAGTAATGGTGTAGTTCTAATAGGAGACTGACAGGGCTAGTTATGAGAGATGGGCGGGTCAAACTAGCCACACACACCCACACTCCCACCCAGGAGAGTGGTTACACCTAGATAATGTGACCAGGGTGTGGGTCACATGGGTTCAGAGTGTATGGATCTGTTTGGTCCATGTGCAAGGTCCTGGACGGTCAGTGTTGGAAGCTCCTGTGAGTGGAGTTTTCCTGGAAGCACCTGAGACCATGAACCTAGTGGATGGTCAGTGTTGGAGTCTCCTGGCATTGGAGAAGTCCTGGAAGCACTGAAGAGTGAGTCCTGCAATAGCCTGGGTGTTGGATTGTCCTGAAGTGGGCTGGAGTCCTGGAAGCACTGCTGAGGCTATAGACTGAATGCTCGAGGTGTTGGATTGTCCTGGTATGGACTGGAGTCCTGCAAGCACCTGGTAAGAGTGTGAGTCCTGGAATGGTCAGGGTGTTGGATTGTCCTGGGATGGACTGGAGTCCTGTAAGCACCTGGTAAGATCATGGACTGATGGCCTGTGTGTTGGAAGTGCCTGTGATTAGACTTCCTGGAAGCACATGGAAAGGCTGCATCTACAGAGCCTGAGACGGTTTCTGTGCTGGGGAAGCTACAGTTCCTACTGTGGGTCTGGACTATCTGAGGTGCCCTGATCCCAAGGACGGTGATCCCAGTGAGGCAGTTTCGCTGTGAACCAGCACTGGCAGGAGTCAGTGTGTGGAGCCGGAGCTCCTGAGAGGTAACCCCTGGTATGGGTAAAAACCTGTAATATACGGCAGAGACGTATCTGCCATTGGAACAGACTGTCGGTGGTTAATATGTTCCATTGATACATGTAATGAACTGTAATGAACTGTGCACTAATATATGACAGTTGCTGAACTGTGCAGTCACCTGGTGACTGAAGAGATAAGGCGTGACTATTGAATGCTTTGTAAAGCCACACGTGTTAAAGTACCAGACTATGTGTCAGCTGGTGATGTGTAACCTGGCTTACGGTGCAGTTTATGACGCTTTAATAAACCGGAATGGACTTAATTTGTGTGAGATATCGTGCCTGTATGCGCTATTCCCGTGCAAGGCGAGCGTTCCCCAAGACCCGAAGTAAGGGAAACGCTTCACACCTAACCCATGTTCAAGTCAAACACCAAGCCTGTTCCCTCTTCCACCACAACCTTGCTTTTTCCCACTCATGTTGTACAGTGGGGCAAAAAAGTATTTAGTCAGTCAGCAATAGTGCAAGTTCCACCACTTAAAAAGATGAGAGGCGCCTGTAATTTACATCATAGGTAGACCTCAACTATGGGAGACAAACTGAGAAAAAAAAATCCAGAAAATCACATTGTCTGTTTTTTTAACATTTTATTTGCATATTATGGTGGAAAATAAGTATTTGGTCAGAAACAAACAATCAAGATTTCTGGCTCTCACAGACCTGTAACTTCTTCTTTAAGAGTCTCCTCTTTCCTCCACTCATTACCTGTAGTAATGGCAACTGTTTAAACTTGTTATCAGTATAAAAAGACACCTGTGCACACCCTCAAACAGTCTGACTCCAAACTCCACTATGGTGAAGACCAAAGAGCTGTCAAAGGACACCAGAAACAAAATTGTAGCCCTGCACCAGGCTGGGAAGACTGAATCTGCAATAGCCAACCAGCTTGGAGTGAAGAAATCAACAGTGGGAGCAATAATTAGAAAATGGAAGACATACAAGACCACTGATAATCTCCCTCGATCTGGGGCTCCACGCAAAATCCCACCCCGTGGGGTCAGAATGATCACAAGAACGGTGAGCAAAAATCCCAGAACCACGCGGGGGGACCTAGTGAATGAACTGCAGAGAGCTGGGACCAATGTAACAAGGCCTACCATAAGTAACACACTACGCCACCATGGACTCAGATCCTGCAGTGCCAGACGTGTCCCACTGCTTAAGCCAGTACATGTCCGGGCCCGTCTGAAGTTTGCTAGAGAGCATTTGGATGATCCAGAGGAGTTTTGGGAGAATGTCCTATGGTCTGATGAAACCAAACTGGAACTGTTTGGTAGAAACACAACTTGTCGTGTTTGGAGGAAAAAGAATACTGAGTTGCATCCATCAAACACCATACCTACTGTAAAGCATGGTGGTGGAAACATCATGCTTTGGGGCTGTTTCTCTGCAAAGGGGCCAGGACGACTGATCCGGGTACATGAAAGAATGAATGGGGCCATGTATCGTGAGATTTTGAGTGCAAACCTCCTTCCATCAGCAAGGGCATTGAAGATGAAACGTGGCTGGGTCTTTCAACATGACAATGATCCAAAGCACACCGCCAGGGCAATGAAGGAGTGGCTTCGTAAGAAGCATTTCAAGGTCCTGGAGTGGCCTAGCCAGTCTCCAGATCTCAACCCTATAGAAAACCTTTGGAGGGAGTTGAAAGTCCGTGTTGCCAAGCGAAAAGCCAAAAACATCACTGCTCTAGAGGAGATCTGCATGGAGGAATGGGCCAACATACCAACAACAGTGGGTGGCAACCTTGTGAAGACTTACAGAAAACGTTTGACCTCTGTCATTGCCAACAAAGGATATATTACAAAGTATTGAGATGAAATTTTGTTTCTGACCAAATACTTATTTTCCACCATAATATGCAAATAAAATGTTAAAAAAAAACAGACAATGTGATTTTCTGGATTTTTTTTTCTCAGTTTGTCTCCCATAGTTGAGGTCTACCTATGATGTAAATTACAGACGCCTCTCATCTTTTTAAGTGGTGGAACTTGCACTATTGCTGACTGACTAAATACTTTTTTGCCCCACTGTATGTACCCTTTCCCTCTTGTAACCTGCTGTTTCACAACTGTAGGCCCACAGCTGTCAGTCACATGTCACTAAATGAGCAATCACTATTTAATTTCTTAATGATCCAGGCTGGGGTTTACTTTCTGTCTTCCCTTCCCGGTCTGGTCATGGCGGGGTTAACTTTTCCTGCCTCTTTTTGATTTTTGGGTGGCTTTTTATTGGTGTTGTTGCTGGCAGCCTTTGTCAGCGATAGTTCTGGTCCTTGGCTTGAGCAGCTGACCCATTATTCCCTAGTAATCTGATGGTACTGCACCTTAGGCAACATGACATTATCGCTGAACTTTCTAATTTTGGGGGATGCCTTCCTCTCCCCTTCACTGTGTGTTGTGGTATGGATCCCCTCTGTACTCTGGCAGACCAAGTGACCTTATTAATAAGCAGACCTTAGGCTACGTTCACACTAGCGTTCCGCTAGTGTGCGTCGCCTTAGCGTCGGGCGACGCAGCGGCGACGCACGCGTCATGCGCCCCTATGTTTAACATGGGTGACACATGCGTTTTTCTTGTTGCGTTTTCCGACACGTGCGTCGTTTTTGACGCTAGCGTCGGACGCAAGAAAATGCAACAAGTTGCATTTTTCTTGCGTCCGATTTTCGTCAAAAAACGACGCACGCAAGCGTTTTTTCGTGCGTCGTGCGTTGCGTCGCCGACGCAGCGGCGCACAACGCTAATCTGAACGTAGCCTAATGAATAAGCAGACCTTATTCAGATGATGCAGGAATTATCTGAAGATCACAGGGCTTTGGCTACTTCTCAGAAGCAGGTGCAGAGGGAGCTGGCTGAGACAGCTAAAATAGCCCGGGGGACTCTTTCTGTCAGTAAGGATGGTGAGGTGACTGACGTGTCTCTGCACTCTCCTTAGCCTTCGGTGAAACTCCCTGACACTTTCTCTGGTGAGAAGGATAAGTTTTGCACGTTCAGGGAGGGTTGCAGACTATTGTTTTCCCTTAGACCACGATCTTCAGGGGATGAGAGTCAGTGGGTGGGGATAATTATATCTTTACTGAGGGAAGGTAAGCAGTCTTGGGCTTTTTCCTTACCCCCGACCGCTCCTGAGAGAATGTCTGTGGATCATTTCTTTGAGGCTCTGGGCCCCATCTATGATGAACCAGACCAAGTCAGATTAGCAGAGGACACTATTATGGATCTATCTCAAGGAAAGCCATCTGCCGCATGGTACTGTTCGGAATTTTGGCGATGGTCCCCAGAAGTGTCATTGAAAGACTCGGCACTCAGGTGTCAGTTCCGGTGGGAACCCTCTGATCATTTAAAGGATGCTCTGGCTCTTCATCCTCCACCCAGCTCTCTGGAATAGGCCATGACTCAGGCAGTCCGCATGAATCAGAGGTTATAGGAGAGAGGAGTCATGCAAAGGGAGACTCTTTTCCTTCCGGTTAAGCTGGAATCCTCACAAGCTGCTGAGCCCATGGAAGTTGGGGCCATCACCTTTAAGGAAAAGGAGAGGAGATATTGATGGGAAGGCAAACTTTGTTGTTATTGCGGTGCTCCAGGACATTGGATGGAGGACGGTCTCTCCTGTCCTCCCACTCCCAAGGTGTTTGGAAACACCTAAATTTGGGTAACTACCGAGGAGGTTGCCCAGACTCACAGGTACCTTTTTCCTCATTCCTTAAAGTACTGTTAAAAGTGGAACTTGGTATTGCAAACTGCTTCACTCCCACTTTGGCCTTTGTGGACTGTGGGTCATACATGAACCTAATTGACTCTAAGCTGGTGGCCAGCTGTAGGTTAGGGACAGTTAGGTTGGGGACTCCCATTAAAATCGTGGCCATTGACTACATCTCTCACCAAGGGTGGTGTTAATTTCATGTCTGAAGAGTTCACCCTCAAGGTGGGGGCTCTATACCAGGAGCGTATTTCATGTTTTGTGTTGGATAATTTCCCTGCTGGCATGGTGTTAGAGTTTCCTTGGTTACAGCTTCATAACTCAGTTATTGGCTGGGGGTGCCAACATATTGTGAAGTGGGGACCTAATTGTTCTAGTGTTGTTTTGCTACTATGTCTCTGTCATCCGTTAGTCTGGAGGGTATTCCGGAGTACCTCAAGGACTTTGTGAATGTGTTCTCCTAGAAAGAGGCTGAGGTTTTACCACCACACTGTTCATTTGATTGTACTATTGATCTTGTTCCTGATGCTAAATTGCCCTAGGCCTGGTTATACAATTTATCTTGCCCTGAGCGAACTGCCATGAAAGAATACATCTCTGAGAGTCTTTGTAAAGGGCAAATTCACCCCTCTCTTTCCCCTGTGGTGGCTGGGTTCTTTTTTTGTAAAAAAAAGATGGTGGTTTGCGCCCATGTCTCGATTTCCAAGAACTCAATAAGATCCCTGTAAGGAATACGTACCCTCTCCCACTTATCCCTGATTTATATAACCAATTGTCTGGGGCTAAGTGGTTTTCTAAATTGCATCTCCGAGGGGCATACAATCTTATCCGTATATTGGAGGGGGATGAGTAGAAAACTGTGTTCCTCACCTCCGCCTTTTTTTTTTTGGAAGTGCATTTGAGCAGCAAGGTTGATTGCTGTTGAGGGGAACTAGAAAAAAAAAAAATCTATAAATCTTCAGCAGAGCGAGTGTGAGCGAGCTGAGTGTGTCCTGAGCGTAAGTGTGGACGGCGGTAAGTGTGACTTGTGATTCAGTGAAGAGGTATTTGGAAAGCCTTTAACAAATACCTGTGTGAATTGGTGTGAGTTGCTGAATTGGGGGTAGGTATATTCATAAGGGTTAACTTAGGGTGGGGGCTCATAGTTAAGGGTTTATAAGGGGCAGCTGTTTGGGGCTCAAGTCCTTTTTGGAAGTGCATTTGAGCAGCAAGGTTGATTGCTGTTGAGGGGAACTAGAAAAAAAAAAAATCTATAAATCTTCAGCAGAGCGAGTGTAAGCGAGCTGAGTGTGTCCTGAGCGTAAGTGTGGACGGCGGTAAGTGTGACTTGTGATTCAGTGAAGAGGTATTTGGAAAGCCTTTAACAAATACCTGTGTGAATTGGTGTGAGTTGCTGAATTGGGGGTAGGTATATTCATAAGGGTTAACTTAGGGTGGGGGCTCATAGTTAAGGGTTTATAAGGGGCAGCTGTTTGGGGCTCAAGTCCTTTTTGGAAGTGCATTTGAGCAGCAAGGTTGATTGCTGTTGAGGGGAACTAGAAAAAAAAAAAATCTATAAATCTTCAGCAGAGCGAGTGTAAGCGAGCTGAGTGTGTCCTGAGCGTAAGTGTGGACGGCGGTAAGTGTGACTTGTGATTCAGTGACTTTGGATTCAGGGAGTTTCCAGGGGAGGAATTGCTGTCTGATTTTTATTAATACTTTGTATTTATTTATTTATTTATTTATTTATTTATTTTTTTAATTGAACTGTTCTGTCTGGTGCAATCCCCATTAGGAAATGTGCTCCACGATTGTTAATGCCATCCAGTGCACATCTTGCCACATGTATGCAGTCCTTGAGCAGCCGATCGAGGGTGCATACTGCTGTGCGAGATGTGATCACGTTGTGCATTTGGAAACCCAGATTCTGACTCTAAATGTGCAGCTGGCAACACTGAGATCCATAGACAATATGGAGAGGAGTCTTCTGCTCACGGAGCAGACGCTCAATGGGACAGATGAGGGGGGTGATGGTGGGATGGAGCTGCAGGACAATGAAGTAGCAAGCTGGGTGACAGTTAGGAAGCGGGGTAGAGGGAAGAGTGCCAGGGAGGCTAGTCCTGATCTGGAACACCCCAATAAGTTTGCTAAGTTGGCAGATGAGGGGGGTGCCAGTACAGGGGTAGCACTGCTGCAGCCAGGCATGTCCTCTGAAAGCCGGAGGAGTGACTGCTCCAGTAAGGAGGGAAATAGGAGAGCAGGGCAGGCCAGACAGGTGCTGGTAGTGGGGGACTCAATTATTAGGGGAACAGATAGGGCAATCTGTCACAAAGACAGGGATCGTCGAACGGTGTGCTGCCTACCTGGCGCTCGAGTCCGACACATCGCTGATCGGGTGGACAGCTTATTGGGAGGGGCTGGTGAGGACCCAGCGGTCATGGTGCACATTGGCACTAATGACAAAGTTAGAGGTAGGTGGAAGGTCCTTAAAGATGATTTCAGGGAATTAGGCTGCAAGCTGAAAGCAAGGACCTCCAATGTGGTATTTTCCGAAATACTGCCGGTACCACGTGCCACGCCAGAGAGGCAACGGGAGATTAGGGAGGTTAATAAGTGGCTCAAGAATTGGTGTAGGAAAGAGGGGTTTGGGTTCCTGCAGAACTGGGCCGACTTCTCAGTTGGCTACAGGCTCTACGCTAGGGACGGGCTGCACCTCAATGGGGAGGGTGCAGCTGTGCTGGGGGAGAGAATGGCTAGAAGGTTGGAGGAGTGTTTAAACTAGGAATTGGGGGGGAGGGTATTCATTTTATAGGAGGGGAAGATAGTGCAGACAGAGACCTGGGCACAAATAAGGAAGTTGGGGGTGGCGGTGGCATGGGGGTTGGGGTCAGAACAGTTAATAATTTAAGAAATAGAAGTACAGAGAGGAACATAAAGTGCATGTATACTAATGCCAGAAGCCTCGCCAACAAAATGGACGAATTAGAACTAATGTTGTTGGAGCATAATTATGACATGGTGGGGATATCTGAAACGTGGCTGGATGAGAGCCATGACTGGGCTGTTAACTTGCAGGGCTACAGCCTGTTCAGAAATGACCGTACAGATAAGCGAGGGGGAGGGGTGTGTCTATATGTAAAATCATCCTTAAAACCCATCCTGCGCGATAATATAGGTGAATTTAATGAAAATGTAGAATCCCTGTGGGTGGAGATAAGGGGAGGGGGAAAAAATAATAAATTACTGATAGGGGTTTGTTATAAATCTCCAAAAATAATGGAAGCAATGGAGAATATCCTCGTAAAGCAAATAGATGAAGCTGCGACTCAAGGAGAAGTCATTATTATGGGGGACTTCAACTACCCTGAAATAGATTGGGGAATAGAAACCTGCAGTTCCAGCAAAGGTAATCAGTTTTTGACAATTATGAGAGACAATTACCTTTCACAACTGGTTCAGGACCCAACAATAAGGGGGGCACTGCTAGACCTAATATTAACCAACAGGCCAGACCGCATATCAAATATAAGGGTTGGGGGTCACTTGGGAAATAGCGATCACAAAATAATAAGTTTTCAAGTATCCTTTAAAAAGATGTGTAGTAGAGGGGTTACAAGGACACTAAACTTCAGGAGAGCAAATTTCCAACGGATGAGAGAGGATCTTGGTGCAATTAACTGGGACGATATCCTGAGACACAAAAATACACAAAGAAAATGGGAGACGTTTATTAGCATCCTGGATAGGACCTGTGCACAGTATATACCGTATGGGAATAAACATACTAGAAATAGGAGGAAACCAATATGGCTAAATAGAGCTGTAAGGGGCGCAATAAGTGACAAAAAGAAAGCATTTAGAGAATTAAAGGAAGTAGGTAGTGAGGAGGCATTAAATAAATACAGAAAATTAAATAAATTCTGTAAAAAGCAAATCAAGGCAGCAAAGATTGAGACAGAGAGACTCATTGCCAGAGAGAGTAAAAATAATCCTAAAATATTCTTTAACTACATAAATAGTAAGAAACTAAAAAATGATAGTGTTGGCCCCCTTAAAAATAGTCTGGGTGAGATGGTGGATGAGGATGAGGAAAAAGCCAATATGCTAAATGACTTTTTTTCATCAGTATTTACACAAGAAAATCCCATGGCAGACAAAATGTCTAGTGATAAAAATTCCCAATTAAATGTCACCTGCTTAACCCAGCAGGAAGTGCGGCGGCGTCTAAAAATCGCTAAAATTGACAAATCTCCGGGCCCGGATGGGATACACCCTCGAGTACTGCAGGAATTAAGTACAGTCATTGATAGACCATTATTTTTAATCTTTAAAGACTCCATAATAACAGGGTCTGTGCCACAGGACTGGCGTATAGCAAATGTGGTGCCAATATTCAAAAAGGGGACAAAAACTGAACTCGGAAATTATAGGCCAGTAAGCTTAACCTCTACTGTGGGTAAAATACTGGAGGGCATTCTAAGGGATGCTATACTGGAGTATCTGAAGAGGAATAACCTCATGACCCAGTATCAGCACGGGTTTACTAGGGACCGTTCATGTCAGACTAATTTGATCAGTTTCTATGAAGAGGTAAGTTCCAGATTGGACCAAGGGAACCCAGTGGATGTAGTGTATATGGACTTTTCAAAAGCTTTTGATACGGTGCCACACAAAAGGTTGATACATAAAATGAGAATAATGGGGATAGGGGAAAATATGTGCAAGTGGGTTGAGAGCTGGCTCAGGGATAGGAAACAAAGGGTGGTTATTAATGGAGCACACTCGGACTGGGTAGCGGTTAGAAGTGGGGTACCACAGGGGTCAGTATTGGGCCCTCTTCTTTTTAACATATTTATTAATGACCTTGTAGGGGGCATTCAGAGTAGAATTTCAATATTTGCAGATGACACTAAACTCTGCAGGGTAATCAATACAGAGGAGGACAATTTTATATTACAGGATGATTTATGTAAACTAGAAGCTTGGGCTGATAAATGGCAAATGAGCTTTAATGGGGATAAATGTAAGGTCATGCACTTGGGTAGAAGTAATAAGATGTATAATTATGTGCTTAATTCTAAAACTCTGGGCAAAACCGTCAATGAAAAAGACCTGGGTGTATGGGTGGATGACAAACTTAAATTCAGTGGCCAGTGTCAGGCAGCTGCTACAAAGGCAAATAAAATAATGGGATGCATTAAAAGAGGCATAGATGCTCATGAGGAGAACATAATTTTACCTCTATACAAGTCACTAGTTCGACCACACTTAGAATACTGTGCACAGTTCTGGTCTCCGGTGTTTAAGAAAGACATAGCTGAACTGGAGCGGGTGCAGAGAAGAGCGACCAAGGTTATTAGAGGACTGGGGGGTCTGCAATACCAAGATAGGTTATTACACTTGGGGCTATTTAGTTTGGAAAAACGAAGACTAAGGGGTGATCTTATTTTAATGTATAAATATATGAGGGGACAGTACAAAGACCTTTCTGATGATCTTTTTAATCATAGACCTGAAACAGGGACAAGGGGGCATCCTCTGCGGTTGGAGGAAAAAAGGTTTAAGCATAATAACAGACGCGGATTCTTTACTGTAAGAGCAGTGAGACTATGGAACTCTCTGCCGTATGATGTTGTAATGAGTGATTCATTACTTAAATTTAAGAGGGGACTGGATACCTTTCTGGAAAAGTATAATGTTACAGGGTATATACACTAGATTCCTTGATAGGGCGTTGATCCAGGGAACTAGTCTGATTGCTGTATGTGGAGTCGGGAAGGAATTTTTTTCCCCAATGTGGAGCTTACTCTTTGCACATGGGGTTTTTTTGCCTTCCTCTGGATCAACATGTTAGGTTAGGCTATGGGTTGAACTAGATGGACATATAGTCTTCCTTCAACCTTAATAACTATGTAACTATGTAACTATGTAACCTCTGAGGGGCTTTACGAAAATTTGGTTATGCACTTCGGTCTCACTAATGCGCCGGCTGTTTTCCAAAATTTCATCAATCGTGTCTGTTCTGACTTTACTGGGCGCTTCATGGTTGTGTATCTTGATGATATTCTGGTGTACTCTTTGGAGAAGCAGGCCCATATAGGTACTGTATCTCCGTGAGGTTCTCCAGAGACTGTCGGGAGAACTGTCTCTTTGCTAAACCAGAGAAATGTTTGTTTTTGGTTCAGGAAAGAAAAATATCTTGGTACCGTGTTAGCTAGTAGATAGAAAAATATTTAGAATTGAGAGTCCTCAGTGGTTGATACCTTTTAATGGCTAACTGAAAAGATGGTAACAAATTGCAAGCTTTCGAGACTACACATGTCTCTTCATCAGGCAAAGACTAAAACAAATTCTGAAGAATCACATATTTATGCACAACATAGTATAGAAAAAAAAAAGGGAAAAACCATGGATAAGCCAGGTCACATGAAGCAGTATTACCATGGGTGATAAACAGTTACGTCCATAAATATTGGTCCAATTCTTAGATAAGGATTGTTTTATTGTCCTGTGATTAGGGTCTCTGTTGTGATGACCCCACATGGTGTGAGGGGCAAGTTCCTTAGTTGATGTAAAAAGACATAAATCCGTGCGACACATTCATTCCTGCAGTTAGAGTGTCAAAGGTCGTCATCAGTTTATATTCCCAGACTCTTCTGTCTCTCTGCGATTTGAAGCTACCTTTTAGCACAAGTAATTTCATGTCCATAATGTTATGATTTGGGAGACAGAAATGTATTGCCACAGGTAGATCCATTCTTTTTTCTCTTATTGTATGGCGATGAGAGTTCATCCTTGTTCTCAGTTTCTGCCCTGTCTCCCCCACATACAGACCCCCAGTTGGACATTTTGTACAAATAATTAGGTACACCACATTAGAACTGACGCAGCTGAAAGTACCTGGTATCTTGTAGTCCTGATGTGAATTGGGGATCTTTATCTTGTCCGTGGTCATTATAAATGGACAGGTTTTACATTTTTTCTGGTTGCAAGGAAAGGTACCTGCAGCTGTTGGAGAGAACAGGGAGCTCTTGACAATGATGCTTCTTAGATTTGGGGGCTGCCTAAAACACAGTAGTGGGGGGTCTGAAAAAATGGATTGTAATCGGGCATCTTTTTGCAGTAAAGGTTGTAATTTCCATGCAGCTCCCCTTAGCACCTCCAGATTTGGATTGTAGGTAACCACTAGAGGTACCCAGTTATTTTCTTCTTTAGCTCTGTAATGGAGCAGGTGATTTCTTGATATTCTGGTGGCTCTTGTGATCTGATTTTCAATTGTTCTTGGATGGTAGACCTGATTCAAAAAGGTTGCCTCAGAAAGACTCGGCCCTGAGTGGGCAGCTTGGCATCTCGGCTACCCGTAGAGCTATCTCTAGGCTGTTTTGGTGGTCTTCATTGGCCTCAGATGTGGTGAAGTTCGTGTCGTCCTGTGAGGTATGTGCTCGTGCTAAAAACTCTCATAATCGGCCGGGGAATTGGTGCCATTGCCAATTCCTGATAGACCATGAACGCATTTATCCATGGATTTTATCACCGATCTTCCTCCTTCTAATGGGAAAATGGTCATTTGGGTGGTGGTGGACAGATTTAGTAAGCAGGCACATTTTGTACCACTGACGGGTCTGCCTAATGCAGAGACGCTAGCTAAATTGTTTGTTGAACATGTGATGCGGCTGCATGGTGTGCCTTTGTGTGTGGTTTCTGACAGGGGGGGTGCAGTTTGTGTCCAAGTTCTGAAGGGCTTTTTGCAAAAGGTTGGGTATCCATCTGACCTTTTCTTTTGCATATCTTCCTGAGACCAATGGTCAGACGGAGAGGACCAATCAGTCTCTAGAACAGATTTTGCAATGTATGGCCAGTGCATGGCAGGTCGGTGTTAGGTCTCGAGTTCCCGCTTCTGCACAGGGGGAATCTCAAGCCGTCTCCGCTGCGGTCCCCCATTCCTATCCAGCCGCAGTGCAGCCTGCTCAGCAGGGACGTCAGTCCCAGCGTCTTGCTCGGTCTCACTCTGTTCAGAGAGTTACTGCTGCTTCTTCAGCTCCTGCCATTAAAGTCAGTGCTGGTCAGCAGCGAGTGGACTTCTCTGGGACTAAGTCCTTGTCTGCGCACACTGAGCATGCCCAGGGCAAGATCTCCCGTTGGAGATCGAGGGTCATGTGCTCAGACTCTGCAGCGCATTCTATTGGTCCTCTTGGCAGGTCTTGGAAGGGCAAAGTTTCTGTGGCCACTTCCTGTCCTGCAACTATATAAACTGCGCATGACCGCACGGCCATGCGCTAGTGTACAATTTAATACGTGTGTTTGTTGTGAGTGCAAGTCGTTCATTAAATACCCCTACCCTATTGTATGACTGTTCGCGTATGGTGTATGGCTGCTATCTAGCGCCCGACTAATCACTCAACGTGTCACACACGTATCAGCGTCTATTGCTGTGACCGCCAGTGCGGTGCCACGCGCCAGTGTGCACTTCCTGACCCACGTCTGGGTGCTTAGTGGTACCGGCCAGCACGGCACAGTTCGCACTTCGGTGCTATAATTATATATTTCCTTACACACCCAGTAGCGGTGTAGTGCCAGCAAGGGTCTAATCGGACTACAATCCCTGTTGGGGTTAAGTTCGCTGACCACTTGCTCGCGCTCTATGTGCGGTACCGCGGTCCTGTGACGCAACAGGATCGCTTTCTTCACGCTGGGTGAGGTTTAACCCACGCGTGTATACTTTTGGATACCGCCATATAGTCTGTCATTTCCTAGCAGCAGGTTTCACCTGCACGGTGGACCCCGGACTGCGAACGCATCTATATCATCTCTCTTGGTGCGTTCCGCCAGTCCTAACATTACACTAGCGCCAGGGTCTGGCTAGTGATGACAGACAAACAGCAATCTCTGCGGTATATCCAGCAGCTGGAGGGTAGGTTGGCTGCTCTCGAGAGCGCGACTTCAGCTGTGGATGTTACTGCAGTAGCTGTACAGGCTGCCAGCGTGGCTGCAGCTACTATGTCCATTGCCACCCCTGTTCCGACATTATCTCGCCTCCCGCTGCCAGAAAAATTTTCTGGTGATAGCAAGTTTTGTAGGGGATTTGTGAGTCAGTGCTCTATTCACCTCGAGCTCCTGGCTGCACGTTTTCCCACAGAGCGGGCTAAGGTGGGATTTATTCTGTCTCTATTGTCGGACAGGGCGTTGGAATGGGCTACGCCGCTGTGGGAGCGTGGCGATCATGTGGTGCAGAGTGCTCCGCTGTTTCTGAGCGCTCTGAAACAGGTCTTTTTAGGACCTCAAGTCACCCATGATACTGCGCTCCAATTGCTGGCATTAACTCAGGGTGAGTCCTTGGTCAGTCATTTTGCCGTCCAATTCCGCACCTTAGCATCTGAGCTGGATTGGTCGGATAAAGCTCTTATCCCCATATTTTGGAGGGGCTTGGCTGACCACGTAAAGGACGCTCTGGCCACTAGGGAGATTCCTGCCACACTGGAGGAGTTAATAACTGTCTCCACTCGAATTGACCTCCGTTTTAACGAGCGGAGGTTAGAGCGAGCCCAGTGTGGGCAGAGGTTTCGGCTGGCTCCTACTTTCGCCAAACCTCTGGAATCTCCGGACCTGGCTCCTGAGCCACATGAGGCCAGGGAAGTGTCACAAGCGGGATCTGAGTCCCGGACCGCTTGTGCACTCAGGGTCTGTCATGTTTGCCAGCAGTCAGGACATCTAGCCACCAGATGTCCTCAGCGGTCGAGGAAACGTCAGCGTCTAGTGGTAGTAGGTGGAGGTACACTAGACACGGCGACGTTTGCCTCTAAGTTGTCCTTTAAGGGGACTATTACTATTGGCTCATTCTCCCACTCGGTAGAGCTCTGCGTGGATTCTGAGGCGGAGGGCAATTTTATGTCTTCTGCCTTCGCCCAACGTCACGCAATACCCCTGGTAATGCTTGCTCAACCAGTAACGGTGCGAGTGGTGAATGGGTCGACATTGCCCTCACAGATAACACACCAGACCATCCCTTTTACTCTCTCCATGTTGCCATCTCATCAGGAGATAATTTCTCTGCTCGTCATTCCGGAAGGAATTGATGAGGTCCTGTTGGGAATACCTTGGCTACGGTACCACTCTCCTCATATCGAGTGGTCCTCAGGCAGAATTCTGGGTTGGGGTGAATCTTGTGGGGGTAGGTGTCAGAGGGAGTGCGTTCAGGTTGCTACTACTGAGGTACCCGCAGATCTATCCTCTCTCCCCAAGCAGTATTGGTCTTATGCAGACGTGGTCTCCAAAAAGGCGGCGGAGGTCCTTCCGCCTCATCGCCCCTATGACTGTCCTATTGATCTCTTGCCTGGTGCTGAGCCTCCCCGGGGTCGAGTTTATCCGCTATCTCTCCCGGAGACGGAGGCAATGTCACAGTACATCCAGGAAAATCTGGCAAGAGGATTCATTAGGAAGTCAGTGTCACCTGCTGGGGCAGGGTTCTTCTTCGTGCAGAAGAAGAATGGGGAATTGCGCCCATGCATAGACTACAGGGGTCTTAACGCCATCACCGTTAAGAATAAGTATCCTTTGCCCTTGATATCTGAGTTATTCGATAGACTTCGGGGAGCAAGGGTATTTACTAAATTAGATCTGCGGGGTGCTTACAACCTGATTCGCATCCGTGAGGGGGACGAATGGAAGACGGCCTTTAACACCAGGGATGGGCACTATGAATATCTGGTGATGCCCTTCGGGCTCTGTAATGCCCCAGCCGTTTTCCAAGACTTTGTGAACGATATCTTCCGGGATATGCTTTCCACCTCGGTCGTAGTCTATCTGGATGATATTCTCATCTACTCTCCAGATATTGACTCCCACCGGAGAGATGTTTGCAAAGTCTTCGACCTCCTACGGGCAAACTCCCTCTATGCCAAGTTGGAGAAGTGTATGTTTGAGCAGGAGTCTTTACCTTTCCTGGGCTACATCATCTCGGCCCAGGGATTGGCTATGGATCCTGCCAAACTACAGGCAGTGATGGACTGGCAGGAACCCCATTCTCTGAAAGCGATGCAGCGCTTTATGGGGTTCATAAATTACTATCGTCAGTTCATCCCCCACTTCTCAACCCTGGTAGCTCCCTTGGTATCCCTCACCAAGAAGGGAGCGAATCCTAAATTGTGGTCCGAAGAGGTCTCCAAGGCCTTCACTTCTATTAAGTCCCACTTTGCTAGCGCTCCCATCTTACATCGTCCCGATGTGGATAAGCCATTCCTAATGGAGGTGGATGCCTCATCCGTTGGTGCAGGAGCAGTCCTCTATCAAAAGGATGCTCAAGGTCGGAAGCACCCATGCTTCTTCTTCTCAAAGACCTTCTCACCAGCGGAGAGAAATTACTCCATCGGGGATAGGGAGCTGCTGGCAATGAAGTTGGCCTTTTCGGAATGGAGACATCTCTTGGAGGGTGCTCAGTTCCCATTCCAAGTCTTCACGGACCACAAGAATTTGGTCTATTTACAGACAGCCCAGCGGCTGAATTCTCGTCAGGCCAGATGGTTCTTGTTTTTCTCCCGGTTCCACTTCACTCTACATTATCTCGCCGGGGAGAAGAACATTCGTGCTGACGCTCTCTCTCGCTCCCTGGTGTCAACTGTGGAGGAGGAGGACGAGCCTCGGCTCATTGTCCCTTCAGAGAGTCTGAGAACCGTAGCTCCGGTTTCGCTTGAGTCTGTGCCTCCGGGCAAGACTTTTGTTCCCATCAATTTGCGTCCGGAGGTTCTCTCGTGGGCTTATTCGTCCAGAGTGGGTGGACACTTTGGGGCAAAGAGGACATCTGAGTTGTTGGCGAGAATGTATTGGTGGCCACATATGGTTCGTGACGTAGGAGACTACGTTCGGGCATGTGTCTCTTGTGCCAAAAATAAGTCTCTCCGTCAACGGCCAGCTGGGTTGTTATACCCTCTGCCGGTGGCAGACAGGCCCTGGGAGATGGTCGGGATGGACTTTGTGGTGGGTTTGCCCAAGTCACGTGGCTGTACTGTCATTTGGGTTATCACCGACCATTTTTCTAAAATGGTGCATTTGGTGCTGCTTCCTCGGCTACCTTCTGCACGGGCCTTGGCAGCATTGTTTGTTAAACACATCTTCCGTCTTCACGGTATGCCAGACAAAATTGTCAGTGACCGGGGTCCCCAGTTTGCATCTTGGTTCTGGAGAGAGCTTTGTTGCCTTCTCAGTATCGAGTTGAATCTCTATTCGGCATATCATCCCGAGACGAATGGGTTGGTGGAGAGAGCCAACCAGACCTTGGTCACATATCTGCGACATTTTGTCTCTGCTAAGCAAGATAACTGGGCATCTTTGCTACCGTGGGCGGAGTTTGCTCTTAACAATGCTGTAGCTGACTCCACTGGACAGACTCCATTCCTCCTTAACTATGGTCAGCATCCGCGGGTACCTGTGCCCATGCCCGTGTCTTCCGCCGATTCCAGGGTGGCAGACTGGGCTGTGGAGGCACGGGACATTTGGGATCGCACTCAGGATGCCATTCGGGCTTCCAAGGAGAGAATGAGGTCCTCCGCCGATGTTCATCGGCGCCCCGCTCCGACCTTTGCTCCTGGCGACTTGGTGTGGCTCTCCGCCCGTAACATCAGGCTGCGAGTTGAGTCCACTAAGTTTGCTCCTCGCTACTTGGGTCCCTTCAAGGTTCTCGAACAGGTTAATCCTGTGGTCTACCGCCTGGCTCTTCCTCCACGCTTGGGTATCACCGACACCTTTCATGTGTCCCTCTTGAAACCCGTATACATGTCCCGATTTTCCGAGTCATCTGCCGGGACATCGGGTTCGTCTACGGACGATTACGAGGTGAACGCTATTTTGGGGTGTAAGGTGGTACGCGGCAAAAAGTTCTATCTGGTGGATTGGAAGGGTTTTGGTCCAGAGAACAGGTCATGGGAGCCTGCTGAAAACATTCGGGCCCCACAGCTCATTGCTGCCTTCGAGCGTAGCGAGGCCCAAGGAGGGGGGGGTCCTAGGAGGGGGGGTAATGTTAGGTCTCGAGTTCCCGCTTCTGCACAGGGGAAATCTCGAGCTGTCTCCGCTGCGGTCCCCCATTCCTATCCAGCCTCAGTGGAGCCTGCTCAGCAGGGACGTCGGTCCCAGCGTCTTGCTCGGTCTCACTCTGTTCAGAGAGTTACTGCTGCTTCTTCAGCTCCTGCCATTAAAGTCAGTGCTGGTCAGCAGCGAGTGGACTTCTCTGGGACTAAGTCCTTGTCTGTGCACACTGAGCATGCCCAGGGCAAGATCTCCCGTTGGAGATCGAGGGTCATGTGCTCAGACTCTGCAGCGCATTCTATTGGTCCTCTTGGCAGGTCTTGGAAGGGCAAAGTTTCTGTGGCCACTTCCTGTCCTGCAACTATATAAACTGCGCATGACCGCACGGCCATGCGCTAGTGTACAATTTAATACGTGTGTTTGTTGTGAGTGCAAGTCGTTCATTAAATACCCCTACCCTATTGTATGACTGTTTGCGTATGGTGTATGGCTGCTATCTAGCGCCCGACTAATCACTCAACGTGTCACACACGTATCAGCGTCTATTGCTGTGACCGCCAGTGCGGTGCCACGCGCCAGTGTGCGCTTCCTGACCCACGTCTGGGTGCTTAGTGGTACCGGCCAGCACGGCACAGTTCGCACTTCGGTGCTATAATTATATATTTCCTTACACACCCAGTAGCGGTGTAGTGCCAGCAAGGGTCTAATCGGACTACAATCCCTGTTGGGGTTAAGTTCGCTGACCACTTGCTCGCGCTCTATGTGCGGTACCGCGGTCCTGTGACGCAACAGGATCGCTTTCTTCACGCTGGGTGAGGTTTAACCCACGCGTGTATACTTTTGGATACCGCCATATAGTCTGTCATTTCCTAGCAGCAGGTTTCACCTGCACGGTGGACCCCGGACTGCGAACGCATCTATATCATCTCTCTTGGTGCGTTCCGCCAGTCCTAACAGACGGTTGGTGTTCCTCTTTGCCTATGGCGGAATTTGTTTTTAATAATCACATTAATAAGTCCACGGGCACCACCCCTTTTTTTGCAATTATGGGTTCCACCCTCATTTTGGGGAATTTTCCCGACTAGATTCGGGGTGTCCTGGAGCTGATTTAATAGCTCGGCTATTGGGGGAGGAGGAGCAGGAGGTTCAGAGTAACAATGGAAAGGCTCATAGGTATAAATTCTTTGCTGATAAAAGATGATCCGTGGGGCCAGTATTCCGGGTGGGAGATAAGGTTTGGTTGTTCACCAAAATTATTAAGCTTAAAGTTCCTTCTGCTACATTGGGGCCCAAGTCCAATGGCCCCCTATGAGATTATGGAAGTGGTCAATCCTGTTGCCTTCCGTTTGCGCCTTCCTCCATCTCTACGGATTCCTAACGTGTTCCATGAAGCTCTTTTCAAACCGTTGGGGTCTTCCTCAGAGGAGTTTCCATCTCCTCTGCTACCTGTCTTGGTGGATGGCCAGAGTGAGTTCGAAGTGGAACGGATTGTGGACAAGGAGAAGGAGAAGGAGGATGATGTAGTGCGGTTAGATGATTGTGATAGAAGCGAGGTTTGAAGTATTCGTCATTGTCCCTGACATACCCCCTTCCTGTTCCACACTGGGAACATCCTGAGTCACAAATGTGGCCTGCTCTGATGCCACTGCCATCTGCACCAGAGATACCCAAGCAACCACTGGAGATTGCATGTTAGCAGACTTTCACCGCTCTGCTAATAAACACTAAATAAAACACACAAAACAGTTGACCTCACAAATCTGGTGAACCTGCACCCTTCCACATTACTAACCCCAGTACTGCTAGATATATTACCCACAGCAAGCAAAATAATGACATTTACAGTACATCATGATCACCAGGTTGCCTCAGGGAAGTCCTCAGATCAGCTGCTCTGATGCTTGCTCAAAGTACCTCATCTGCCGAATGCTCCTGGAGACAGCTCACCATCTTCTCTGCTGTATACTGGGCTCTTTGTATTGCTGACAGGTCCGGGTCTACCGCACAAGGAACGGACTGATGTCACCAATGGTTGACCTCCCTGGTCACCGCGTCCTGTAGCCTAGCCTCTACATCTTTCTTCCTTTTTCTGTGGTCTGTATGGAGGAACCACCAGCAGGGGGAGTTCTACAGGCTAAGCCTTGGCTTACTGCCTTTGAAGACACCTCTCCCACATCTAGCACAGAACTCATCCACCCCAACTGTGGGAGAGCAATTCCTTTCCTCCACAAAGCCACAATCAACCCCCGGCAGACCCTCCACCCGGAGACATACAAGCACAGCTCCAAACTTTGTAAAGCTGTAAACCAGAAATAGGCCTCATCTTTGCCTCACCCACTTCCGGCATGCTGCGTCTTTGCAGAAAATTCCTCCTGGGAACTGGAGGAGAAGCAAAACATCTGTTTTGCTCCCCAAGTCCTGGAGGGTCCCCGAAGGGGCTCTTAGATTGTTGCTGGGTACCTCTTTCTCTGTGGTGTATAGCACTTCGGTGGCCAAGACCACCGAGTGTGTGGTGTGAAGCGGGGGCAGGAGACATCGTCACCACTTGTGCAGGGACCGTGCGGGCCGCACTCAGCTGCTCCTGGATGAAACTTGAACCATGGACTGTTGAGGCCGCCCTCACCATTTTCAGCAATGCTGCGATGTCAGCCATAATCCCATAACACTACTGCTGCTGTTGTAACATCAAACCGGAACCAAGAGGAGGTAAACTGCAGCCCCAACACCTTACATTGACCCATATAACCCATTTCCCTTCCCACTGACCAATCACATCCCTGCAACATCCACGACTAAACATTGCGTACAATGATGTCCTTTCATTGACCCTTTTACATCCACAGATTTAGGGTCTACATAGGGAAGGACACCCATATTGACCCCTCTGAATGCCCCCTCCCCCCCACATCCTGGGAGTGAGTGAGAAAATTATGTGGGAATTGCTGCATCACCTCTACATAGAAAACGTTCACACTAGCATCCCACTCTTCAAGATCCTCTGTTGGAGGTACAGTTACACCAAGCAAACAAAAAATCAGAGAGGCTAACAGGGTAACTCCTGAGAATGGGTGAAAGTAGAGCCCAATGCAGCAACTATATGCTGGTGGTCAAGTATAAGGACAAAAGGGATTTCCTTATCTTGACCACCACACACCATGACAACAGCTCCTTTGTCACTGTCCGAGGTACTGCAACGCAAGTCCAAAGATCATATTGTTTCTTGGATTATAATAAGCACATGCGCAGGTGAAATCCACACAAAAGACACTGGAAATCCGCAGTAAACGTAAACGCAGTGCCTTTTACTTGCGGATTTTTCAAAAATGGTGCAGAAAAATCTCACACGAATCCGCAACTTGGGCACATAGCCTTAGGGTTAGGGTTGGAATTAGAGTTAGGGTTGGAATTAGGGCTAGGGTTGGAAATAGGGTTTAGATTAGGCTTGTGGTTAGGGTTATGGTTATGGGTGTGTTGAGGTTAGGGTTGTGATTAGGGTTGGGATTAGGGTTAGGGTTGGGATTAGGGTTAAGATTAGGGTTAGGGTTCGAATTAGGGTTAGGGGTGTGTTGGCGATAGGGTTGTGGTTAGGGGTGTGTTGGGGTTAGGGTTGTGATGGGTTATGGCTAGAGTTGGGATTAGGGTTAGCGGTGTGTTGGGGTTAGTGTTGGAGTTAGAATTGAGGGGTTTCCACTGTTTAGGCACATCAGGGGTCTCCAAATGCAACATGACGCCACCATTGATTCCAGCCAATCTTGCGTTCAAAAGTCAAATGGTGCTCCCTCCTTTCCGAGCCCCGACGTGCGCTCAAACAGTGGTTTACCCCCACATATGGGGTACTAGTATACTCAGGACAAACTGGGCAACAACTTTTGGGGTCCAATTTCTCCTGTTCCCTTGTGAAAATAAAAAATTGCTTGCTAAAACATAATTTTGAGGAAAGAAAAATGATTTTTACCAGGAAAAAAAAAAGCACATATAATACCTGATGAAGGCCGTTGTGGGCTGAAACGCGTTGTTTTGTTCTTATTAAAGTGTCCTAATAAATTTGGTACTGAGCAAATTATCTCGACCTTCAAACTATCCTTGTCTTCCGGAAGCGCCAATAAAGGAATTTTTTTTTCTCTAACTCTTGTGAAAATAAAAAATTGCTTGCTAAAAAATAAGTTTTGAGGAAAGAAAAATGATTTTTTATTTTCACGGCTCTGCGTTAAAAACGTCTGTGAAGCACTTGGGGGTTTAAAGTGCTCACCACACATCTAGATTAGTTCCATGGGAGGTCTAGTTTCAAAAATGGGGTCATTTGTGGGGAAGCTCCAATGTTTAGGCACACAGGGGCTCTCCAAATGCAACATGGTGTCCACTAATGATTGGAGCTAATTTTTCATTCAAAAAGTCAAATGGCGCTCCTTCTCTTTCAAGCCCTGCCGTGTGCCCAAACAGTGGTTTAACCCCACATGTGAGGTATCAGTGTACTCAGGAGAAATTGCCCAATAAATTTTAGGGTCCATTTTATCCTGTTGCCCATGTGGAAATGAACAAATTGAAGCTGAAAGAATTATTTTGTGAAAGAAAAGTACTTTTTCATTTTTATGGATCAATTTGTGAAGCATCTGGGGGTTCAAAGTCCTCACTATGCATCTAGATAAGTTCCTTAGAGGGGTCTAGTTTCTAAAATGGGGTCACTCATGGGGATCTCCATTGATTAGGCACACAGGGGCTCTCAAAACGCGACATTGTGTCCGCTAACGATTGGAGCTAATTTTTCATTTAAAAGTCAAATGGCGCTCCTTCCCTTCCGAGCCTTGCCGTGTGCACAAACAGTGGTTTGTGACCACATATGAGGTATCGGTGTACTCAGGAGAAATTGCCCAACACATTTTAGCATCCATTTTATCCTGTTGCCCATGTGAAAATTAAAAAAATTGAGGCTAAAAGAAATTTTTTATGAAAAAAAGTACTTTTTCATTTTTATGGATCAATTTGTGAAGCACCTGGGGGTTCAAAGTGCTCACTATGCATCTAGATAAGCTCCTTAGGGGGTCTAGTTTCCAAAATGGGGTCATTTGTGGGGGATCTCCAATGTTTAGGCACACAGGGGCTCTCCAAACGCGACATGGTGTCCGCTAAAGATTGGAGCCAATTTTTCATTGAAAAAGTCAAATGGCGCTCCTTCCCTTCCGAGCCCGGTCGTGCGCCCAAACAGTGGTTCCCCTTCACATATGAGGTATTGGCGTACTCAGGACAAATTGTACAATAACTTTTTGGGTCCAATTTCTCCTTTTACCCTTGGAAAAATAAAATAATTGTTGCTGAAAGATCATTTTTGTGACTAAAAAGTTAAATGTTCATTTTTTCCTTCCATGTTGCTTCTGCTGCTGTGAAGCACCTGAAGGGTTAATAAACTTCTTGAATGTGGTTTTGGGCACCTTGAGGGGTGCAGTTTTTAGAATGGTGTCACTTTTGGGTATTTTCAGCCATATAGACCCCTCAAACTGACTTCAAATGAGAGGTGGTCCCTAAAAAAATGGTTTTGTAAATTTCGTTGTAAAAATGAGAAATTGCTGGTCAAATTTTAACCCTTATAACTTCCTAGCAAAAAAAAATGTTGCTTCCAAAATTGTGCTGATGTAAAGTAGACATGTGGGCAATGTTATTTATTAACTATTTTGTGTCACATAACTCTCTCGTTTAACAGAATAAAAATTAAATTTTGAAAATTGCTAAATTTTCAAAATTTGAAAATTGCGAAGGACATAACACGAGCTGGAGTTGGCTCGGCAGGGTCTACTTCCGCCCACTACAGCACCCATGGAGCCCAAGACAGCCAAAGTCCGAGCCGAGGACTTCCCCTTGCTGAAGAATAATAATGTTGTAAATGTCTTGCCTGTGACTTCTGCGTTAAGGGGGAGGTGGGATCTGAGAGTCACTCCTGTGCTGACAGGACAATGTAGTGTGTGCAGATGAGACAAAGCCAGAGGACACAGGAAGGTATGAGAATGCCCCCAGGTGTGATGAGACAGTGTGCTCTGGAGGGAGAGGTAGGGGCAGGGAGCTGCAAGGCCAGAACCAGAATTGGTGGGAGGGGCTGTAGTGGGGATTGTAGGGCCCCTAGATAAGTCCAGACTTCTGGGTGCTGCGCAGCTGCAGGAAGGGAAATGTGCTAATGGGGTTGGGGCTGACACAGGAGAGGTGGAGCTTCCAGGTAAGGCCCCAGGGCAGGAGATTCCCACACCCGGGATGCCAGGAGACCAGGTTGGTCCTCCTGACTCGGTGACTTGTGTGGAAGCTGTGGGGAGGCAGGCGCTACCCAGGGTCACAGCAGTCATGGCCGCTGTCACCAGAAGTGGGAGTGCTGGAGCTCAAGGAGCCTCACTGAGGTCCGACAGCCTTCCCCCTTCCGACCAAATGGCTGCTGAGCCAGAGGGAGACCTGGAGATGGACTACGTGGAAGCTACAGAAGACGTGGCAGTTTCATCTATTCTGGCCACTTCTAGACAGGGGTTTCAGGCGGCGTTGGAAGCCTGAAAGCTCTTAAGGAGCAGGTGGCACAGCTTTTCAGGGACTCAGACCTCGAACAGGTGGTCTGGGACCAGGGACAGCTGTACCAGGTGTCAGTTCAGCAAGAGACACCAGAGGTGTTGCTTAGGGACCGACAGTGGTACCCTATCCATTCCGTGCGGAGTTGCTGCAGAACACACATGAGGTGCCAATGGCCAGACACTTAGGGATTGCTAAGACCAAGTCCAGGCTAGCCCAAAATTTCTACTGGCCTAAAATGGGGGCCGATGTGACTGCCTACTGCCGTTTGTCTGACACCTGTCAGAGAGTAGGGAAGGCGGGGCAGCAACAAAAGCCCCACTGGTGCCATTGCCCATCATTGAAGAGCCTTTCCAGAAGGTGGCTGTGGATCTCATTGGACCGCTGTCCATTCCCAGCTGTTCCGAGAAACGCTTCATTCTAATGGTAGTGGACTATGCCACCCGATACTCAGAAGCGGTAGCCTTGTCGTCCATTCAGGCCGACACGGTGGCCACTGCTTTGCTGGAGATTTTCTCCAAAGTGGGATTTCCCCAGGAAATGCTCGCAAACTGAGGGACCCAGTTCATGTTGCAGCTGTTGAAGTCCCTTTGTAAACAAATACAAGTGTAAAATCTGGTGGCCAGCCCATACCATCTGCAGACTAATGGTCTGTGTGAGCGGTTCAATGGCACCCTCAAGCAGATGCTTAAGATGTTGTTTGACTCCCACGGGAGCGACTTGGAGTGATTCACCCCCTTCGAGCTCCTGTATGGGTGGTGTGTACAAGGGCCCCTTGCTCTGGTGAAAGAGGCATGGAAAGGAGACTTGGCCTTGTCGCAGCTGTTGCAGAACAATATGACCCAAGCCCAGGCTGACCAGAAGTGCTGGTACTACCAGAATGCTTGTGAAAGGACCTACCGGGTGAGTCAGAAAGTGTGCGTACTGGTCCCCATACCACAGGACAAGCTTCAGGAAGCCTGGGAGGGCCCATACCTTGTGCACCAGCAGCTCAATGACGTCACATACCTGGTCACCCTAGACCACGCTTATAGAAGGAGGAAGGCCTTCCACATGAACATGATGAAGGCCCATCATGAGCGGGAGGCCTGCGCCTCCCTGTGTGCAACCTTCCCGAGGAAGGAGAGGCAGAAACCCTCCTGGATCTACTCACCCAAGCCAAGGCAGGTGGATCCATTGAGGATGTAGAGGTTAGTTACCAGCTCTCCAAGGACCAGCGGTCCCAGCTGGCAGCTACTCTACACCCCTTCTAGTTGCTGTTCAGCAGCCTTCCCAGAAGGACCGAGTTGGCTGTCCATCACGGGGACAATTGGGGATCACCCCCCGATCCGTCAGTGAGCATATTGGGTCTCTCTCGAGGTGCAGCAGCAGATGCGCCAGGAGATTGACGAGATGTTGAAGCTGGGAGTGATCCAGGCATCCAACAGTGCGTGGACATCGCCCGTAGTTCTCATCCCCAAAAAGGACCGATAAACCCAATTCTGCGTGATCTACTGGGGGCTCAACGCTGTCACTGTCACCGATGCATTCCCTATGCCACACATCGTTGACCTACTCGATCAGTTGGCCAGGGCTAAGCACCTGTCCTTCATGGATCTGAGTCAGGGATATTGGTAAATCCCTCAGACTCACGAGGTCTGGGAGTGATCTGCCTTTATCACCCATTTGGACTGTAGGAGTTCACTGTGATGCCATTCGGCATGAAGAATGCCCCTGCCACTTTTCAGCGGATGGTCAACATGCTGCTCCAGGGACTTGAAGGGTACGTGGCTGCGTACCTGGATGATATTGCCATCTTCAGTCCCACCTAGAGCATCTGACGCATGTGCGCAGGAGAATCCACCGGGCAGGTCTGACCATCAAGACAGAAAACTGTCAGCTGGGCATGGGCGAGGTCTTCTAGCTGAGTCACCAGGTAGGTGGGGGATTCTGAAGCCAGAACCCGGGAAAGTGGATGCCATTGTATTCTGGCCCACCCCACGACCAAGAAACAGGTGATGTCCTTCCTGGGGACTGCTGAGTACTATAGGAGGTTTGTTCCATGCTATAGTACCCTGGCCAAGCCCCTGAAGGACCTCACCAAGAAAAATCTGCCGCTTGCGGTAGACTGGTAAGTCATCTGAGAGACTGCTTTTCAGGTGCTTAAGACCGCTCTCTCCAGCTCCTCAGTACTACAAGCTGCTGACTTTGCGCGGCCGTTTGTAGTACAGACCGATGACAGTGACTTTGGCCTTGGTGTCGTGCTCAGCCAGGTCCCATCCTGTATCTGAGCAGGAAGCTATTGCTGGGAGAGGTGGCCAATTCCACGATGGAAAAGAAATGCCTGGCAATCGTGTGGGCCCTGCAGCATCTGCAGCCATACTTGTACAGGCATCCCTTCATCGTGGAGATGGACCACAACCCCCTCAGCTGTTGCACACAGTCTCCGGGATGAATGGGAAGTTGCTGTGTTGGAGCCTGGCGCTCTAGCAGTACCACTTCTCCATTTGCCACCAAAAGGGCCGCGACCATGGCAATGCTGATGGGTTATCCCGGCAAGGAGAGATTGAGGGAGTGTGCTCGGGGAAACACAAGACTGTAATGCCCCCTAGTGCCCTCTAATGGGGGGAGGCGTGAGATATGGGAAAATGATATCTACTTGATATCATTTTCCTATCTGATGGAATCTCCTGTTAGATTCAGTTTGGTCCAAAATACTTACTTCAAACTCAGCCCCCCACCCTTGCATTCCCCCAGACCACAAAGGGAAGTGAAATACACCTCAGTCAATGGGAACTCATTATCCAGCAAAGACACTTCCTTGGAGAGAGCCGATCAATGTTTTTCTTTAATTAACCCAAGCAACAAGGCCTTTGAAGCTCAATCCAAGGGGACGAGAAGCACAGACCCTGTGTCCCCAGCAATTATCACTGGGATGTGAATTCATGTGCCAGACCAGCCAAACTGGATTCCCTTGTCTGACTCAGCCACATGCTGACTTTGCGGCCCCACAGATCCCAGCAAGGCTCTGAGATATTGAATCTGGAAAATGACCTATAATAACAGAGTGCAATATTTCTGAGCCTAGCTGAGCACATAATTAGAATCTGCATTCTTTTCCCCACGAGCCCATACCAGGCAGCCGCCCCTATCACTCTGTGTTATTTTGTTACCGAGCATAACTGCCAGGAATTAAATACAGTAGCCGTATTTGGTATCCCTGCACAGATAAAATCCAGCAGAACCCATTGGCGCTGCCGCCGTTCTCTTTTTGACCTTCAGGCGGAAAGTTATGGGCCATCCATGGTTCTGCCTGGAAAATCATACTCTCAGATATGGGAGGAGTAAGGCAGCCCAGCCCAGGAGAGGGTGCAGCGTGTGGGAGGGAGCAGCCTAGGAGTAATAGGCAGCTCCTCATTTTGGACTGAGTTCTTCTACTAGCAGGAGGCCTGTCACTTGACGCGGCCAGGGAATCATGTAACTAAGATTTGGACCTGTGGTCCATCAGCGCCACCCTGTGGTCACATGCTACATAACACGGTAATTGTAACCTATCTGTACCCTTCCCTTGTACTACACTCCTGACTACAGCTCTGGCAAAAATTAAGAGACCACCACATCAAAACTCTGTCATGGGCAGCCCAATCTCCAGACCAGAACCCTATTGAAAACCTCTGGAATGTAATAAAGAGGATGATGGATAGTCACAGTCAAACAAAGAATAACTGCTTACATTTTTGCACCAGAAGCCGTGTGAAAGGCAGGTGGAAAGCATGGCAAGACACATGAAAGCTGTGATTAAAAATCATGGATATTCCACAAAATATTGATTTTTGAACTCTTCCTGAGTTAAAACATTAGTTTTATTGTTTCTAAATGATTATGAACTTGTTTTCTTTACATTATTTGAGGTCTGAAAGCACTGTTTTTTTCAATTTTGACCATTTCTCCTTTTCAGAAAAAAATACAAAATGTATAGCTTGGAAATTCGGAGACATGTTGTCAGAAGTTTACAAGGTAAATGGACAATTTGCATTTTACTCAAAAATATACATATAAAGAGAAAAATCAGACAAACTGAACATTTTGCAGTGGTCTCTTAATTTTTGCCAGAGCTGTACTGTATATACTGTACCTATGTATCTGCTTTTGTATATATATACTTGTATATTTCTAGTGCGCCTTTCGGCGATTAAACAGACCTCCCAACCGTCCCGGATCCAGCGGGACAGTCGCGATTTTGACAGTCTCCCTTGCGGTCACGGGCGGGACATTAGTTTTCCAGCACTGCAATGTCAGCCTCAGCCACATCAGGACTGACCCGCTGGATCCGAGACGGTTGGGAGGTCTGCTCATCCCTCCACCAGCAGAGCAGCACTCCACATGTATGGCTACTCTGTGCGCACAGGACCTGTGATGAAGTCACAGGATGGGAGGAGTCAGGGGTCATATTATGGGGGCCTCCGTGTATGCATGCAGGACTCTGCTGGTTGTCATGGTGCTGGATGAGGGTAAGTTTATGTGTGGGGTCTGGAGGGGTTTAAAGTGCGGATGTAGCAGAGCCGTGTGTGTACGAGGTGTACGGAGCAGAGCCGTGTGTATGAGGTGTATGGAGCAGAGCCGTGTGTGTACGAGGTGTATGGAGCAGAGCCATGTGTGGACGGAGAGGAGCCGTGTGTATGAGGTGTACGGAGCAGAGCCGTGTGTGTACAAGGTGTATGGAGCAGAGCCGTGTGTAGACAGAGAGGAGTCGTGTGTATGAGGTGTGCGGAGCAGAGCTGCGTGTGTACGAGATGTATATGGAGTGGAGCCGCATGTGTACAAGGTGTATGGAGCGCAGTCGCGTGTGTACGAGGTGTATGGAGTGCAGCCGCGTGTGTACGAGGTGCACGGAGTGGAGCCATGTGTGCAAGGTGTACGAAGCCGAGTCGTGTGTGTGTACGAAGTGTACGAAGCGGTGCCGCGTGTACGAGGTGTATGGAGTGCAGCCACATGTGTACAAGGTGTACAGAGCGCAGCCGCGTGTGTACAAGGTGTACGGAGCGCAGCCATGTGTGTACGAGGTGTACGGAGTGCAGCCGCATGTGTACGAGGTGTACGGAGCAGAACCATGTGTGCAAGGTGTACGGAGCAGTCGTGTGTGTGTACGAAGTGTACAAAGCGGAGCCGCGTGAGTATGAGGTGTACGGAGCAGACGCTAAGTGTGTCCGATCGGAGCAGATATTGCTCCTCGCTCTGACACTGACTGGCACAGGAGACACAGTGAGGTCTTTATTAGTGGCATACCAGAGCTGCAGCGACGTGAGCAGTCAGCGCTGTGGCTGGATGACATCAGTCAGCACCGAGGGAGTGGAAGCTGCCGGTTGCTGCAAGGGAGCGCATTGAAAGGTGTGTGTGTGTAGTGATGGAGAAGGTAATGATGATGCGTGAGGGCAATGATGGGGGTGGGGTAACCATGTGTGGCCATTATACTGTATGCAGTATCATATGGGGCCATTATACTGTACCCAGCATCATGTGGGGCCATTATACTGTACCTAGCATCATGTGGGGCCATTATACTGTACAAAACATCATGTGATGCCATTATACAGTATGCAGCATCATGTGGGGCCAGTATACTGTACACAGCATCATGTGGGGCCATTATACTATAAAAAGCATCATGTGGGCCCATTATATTGTATGGAGCATCAGGTGGGGCCAATATACCATACGCAGCATCATGTGGGGCCATTATACTGTACGCAGCATCATGTCGGGCCATTATACAGTATGGAGCACTGTGTGGCCATTATACAGTATTCAGCACTATGTGTGGCCATTATACAGTTTGGAGCACTGCGTGGCCATATTTTTTTGTTTCTAATTATTGTTTATGAAACAGTGTGATCAGCGGAGCTAAATGGGTGTGGTTGGGGTGTGGATTGATCTATTTTCTCCTGTTACCCTTGTGAAAATAAAAAAAATTCAAGCTAAAAGATAATTGTTTGGGAAAAAAAGGTGTTTTTTTTTTTTTTTCATTTTCACGGTTCTATGTTGCAAACTTCTTTGAAGCACCTGGGAGTTCAAGGTGCTCACCACAAATCTAGATACCACATATACTTGAGTATAAGCCGACCCGAGTATAAGCCGACCCCCCTAATTTTGCCACAAAAAACTGGGAAAACTTATTGACTCGAGTATAAGCCTACGGTGGAAAATGCAGCAGCTACCGGTTAATGTCAAAAATAAAAATAGATACCAATAAAAGTAAAATTAATTGAGACATCAGTAGGTTAAGTGTTTTTGAATATCCATATTGAATCAGGAGCCCCATATAATGCTCCATACAGTTCATGATGGGCCCATAAGATGCTCTATTTAAAAATGTGCCACATATAATGCTCCATACAGTTCATTATTGCCCCATAGATGCTCCATATAAAGCTGTGCCCCATATACAATGCTCTGCACTGTTCATTATTGCCCCATAGCTGTGCCATATAGTGCTCTGCACCGTTCATTATTGCCCCATAGCTGTGCCATATAGTGCTCTGCACCGTTCATTATTGCCCCATAGCTGTGCCATATAGTGCTCTGCACCGTTCATTATTGCCCCATAGCTGTGCCATATAGTGCTCTGCACCGTTCAGTTTTGTCCCATAGCTGTGCCATATAGTGCTCTGCACCGTTCATTATTTCCCCATAGCTGTGCCATATAGTATTCTGCACTGTTCATTTTTGTCCCATAGCTCTGCCATATAGTGCTCTGCACCGTTCATTATTGCCCCATAGCTGTGCCATATAGTGCTCTGTACCGTTCGTTATTGCCCCATAACTGTGCCATATAGTGCTCTGCACCGTTCATTTTTGTCCCATAGCTGTGCCATATAGTGCTCTGCACCGTTCATTTTTGTCCCATAGCTCTGCCATATAGTGCTCTGCACTGTTCATTATTGTCCCATAGCTGTGCCATATAGTGCTCTGCACCGTTCATTATTGTGCCATATAGTGCTCTGCACCGTTCATTTTTGCCCCATAACTGGGCCATATAGTGCTCTGCACCGTTCATTATTGCCCCATTGATGTACCATAGAAAACTCTGCCATTGCTGCTGCTGCTGCTGCTGCAATAAAAATAAAAAAATGTCATACTCACCTCTCTTGCTTGCAGCTCCCGGCGTCTCTCCGCACTGACTGATCAGGCAGAGGGCGCCGCGCACACTATATGCGTCATCGCCCCCTCTGACCTGCACAGTCAGAGCGGAGAGACGCCGGGAAGATGGAGCGGCGCCGGGAAGATGGAGCGGCGCCCGGCGGCTGGAACGCGGACAGGTGAATATGCGATACTTACCTGCTCCCGGCGTCCTGCTCCTTCTCCCGCACAGCTGGTCTTCGGTGCCGCAGCCTCTTCCTCTATCAGCGGTCACCGTTACCGCTGATTAGAGAAATGAATATGGAGTGGGAGTGGAGTCCATATTCATTTTTCTAATGAGCGGTCCCACGTGACCGCTGAAGAGGGGAAGAGCTGCAGCACCCGAAGACCGTGGGACGGCAGGGGGAGCGCCAGGATCGCCGGGACTAGGTAAGTATGCCTCAGCGCCTTCTCCCCCTCACCCGCCGACCCTGCCACCCACCGTGACTCGAGTATAAGCCGAGAGGGGCACTTTCAGCCCAAAAATTTGGGCTGAAAATCTCGGCTTATACTCGAGTATTTACGGTAAGTTCCTTACTTGAGGGGTCTAGTGTCCAAAATGGTGTCACTTGTGGGGAGTTTGCACTGTTTAGGCACATCAGGGGCTCTCGAATTGTGACATGGCATTAGCTCTTGATTCCAGTCAAACGGTGCTCCTTCCCTTCCAAGCCCTGCCTTAGTTTTCCCCAACATATGGGATATTGGCATACCCAGGAGAAATTGTACAACTACAGGTGCTTCTCACAAAATTAGAATATCATCAAAAAGTTAATTTATTTCAGTTCTTCAATACAAAAAGTGAAACTCATATATTATATAGAGTCATTACAGAAAGATCTATTTCAAGTGTTTATTTATGTTAATGTTGATGATTATGGCTTACAGCCAATGAAAACCCAAAAGTCATTATCTCAGTAAATTAGAAAAATTAACAAAAAACTCCTGCAAAGGTTTCCTAAGCATTTAAAAAGGCCCCTTAGTCTGTTTCAGTAGCTCCACAATCGTGGTGAAGACTGCTGACTTGACAGATGTCCAGAAGGCAGTCATTGACGCACTCCACAAGGAAAGTATATTTTGCATTTCATTTGGAAATCAAGGTCCCAGAGTCTGGAGGAAGAGTGGAGAGGCCACAATCCAAACTGCATGAGGTCTAGTGTGAAGTTTCCACAATCAGTGATGGTTTGGAGAGCCATGTTATCTGCTGGTGTAGGTCCACTGTGTTTTTTCAAGACCAAAGTGAGCGCAGCCGTCTACCAAGAAATTTTACTAAACCTCATACTTCCTTCTGCCGACAAGCTTGTTGGAGATGGAAATTTCATTCTCTAGCAGGACTTGGCACCTGTCCACACTGCCAAAAGTACCAATACCTGGTTTTAAAACAACAGTATCACTGTGCTTGATTGGCCAGCAAACTCGCCTCACCTTAACAAGAGGAAGATGAGAGACACCAGACCCAAAAATGCAGAAGAGCTGAAGGCTGCTATCAAAGCAACCTGGGCTTCCATAACACCTCAGCAGTTCCACAGGCTGATCGCCTCCATGCCACGCCGGATTGATGCAGTAATTGATGCTAAAGGAGCCCCGACCCAGTATTGAGTGCATTTACTGAACATACATTTCATTTGGCCAACATTTCGGATTTTAAAATCATTTTTAAAGCTGGTGTTATAAAGTATTCTAATTTACTGAGGTAATGATATAATATATGATTTTCACTTTTTGTATTGAAGAACTGAAGTAAGTTAACTTTTTGATGGCATTGTAATTTTGTGAGCAGCACCTGTATGTGTGGGATCCAGTTTCTCCGGTTACCCTTGTGAAAATGAAAACATTTAGGCTAAAAAACATTTTTGTGGAAAAAAGTTAAATTATATTTTTTTTCTTTCACATTACTTCAGTCCCGATGAAGCACCTGAAGGGCTAATAAACTTCTTGAATGTGGTTTTGAGCACCTTGATGGGTGCAGTTTTTATAATGGTGACAATTTGGAGTATCTTATACAGTTGTGGCCAAAAGTATTGACACCCCTGCAATTCTGTCAGATAATACTTAGTTTCTTCCTGAAAATGATTGCAAACACAAATTCTTTGTTATTCTTTTATTATTATTTTGTTATTATTTAACCATTCTAACTTCCTAACCAAAAAAATAAATGTTTCTAAAATTGTTTTGATGTAAAGTAGACATGTGGGAAATGTTATAAACTATTTTGTGTGACATAACTCTTGTTTAAGTGCATAAAAATGAAAAGTTTGAAAGTTTGTTAGTGGACACCCCTTGATTTAACATGTCCCTTTTGCCACATTATTTTCAGGAGTACCATCATTTCTGTCAAGGCCTATTTCATGACTTTTATTTTTTTTTAAATTCTGTGGAAGCATGGTTGAAAAGCAATGTTTGACTTTCATTTTTTCATTTTCATAGATTTGTTAGTTATTATTACTTTTGTCAGATTCAAGTTATTTCTGTGACCATTGTGGGTTTTTCTGTCATTAAACGAGGGGTACCAACAATTTTGACCATGTGTATGGGTTGAACCCCATGCTATGCTACACCTCTGACAGACCCATCCAAATTGACCACTTATTGCGGTCACAGATGGAGCTGACTTCATGTTGGACCTGTCACATTATGGCTTGTAGATGATACCTTCCTGTCTGATAAGAATTCTACTTACTTGACTTCCTGACTTTTAAGAGAAGAAACAACTAGCATATGCTAATGGCCAACCGCAAAATTAATCATCAGAGTCGTTACTGCAAATTCTTCACCACACAGCAGCCTTGAAAGGTAGAAATGAGAGAAGCCGAGAACACGCTGGGAAACCACAAACCTTGTGCAATATCTCTCTCGTCTCCACTGTAGAGAGTGATGCAGGTTTCAGATCAGACAGACAGCAATCTCTCAATCATGTATGACACAAGACAAAATCTCTTGGTACATGTAGCAATGGTTTTAAAATGCGCCCCCGCCATTCTCACCTCTACAATGAAGTGCTAATGGCAGTCAGATCCTGATACCATTGATTCCGAAATAATTTGTCTGGTATCATGGTATCAACAGCATTAACCAGCACTCAAGCCCAGGTGTACAGACAGAGTTCTACAAATTTTATCATCCTAGAAGATAGCCTGCTCTACCTTTTCCTGATCCTGGCCATGGCCAGCACTCATACACCCCATGTAAAGACAGAGAGATGGCTACAGATTGTATCATCCTGGGAGATCATCTTCTCCACCTAACCTTGATGCAGTCATAACAACTCCACAACTCATTGTACCATTAACTATTCACCACTGATTAGTCCACTACTTGCAAGCCCACCTCAAACTCCTTCAATGCTGATTACTCTACTACTTGCAAGTCCGCCACAAACTCCTCCGCCGCTGATTGCTCCACTATTTCTAACTCCATCACTGATGACTCCACTACTTACAACTCCATCGCACACTACTCTACCGCTGATTACTCCATAAAGTCTTCATCTGTATGGGAACATAAATCCTCTGTTTGTCAAAAATCTATATCTATGTGGAGGGATAGTGGTCCTGCTGGGATTAAAAACTTAATTCTAACTGAGGAAAGGCATTGCTAGGTCCTGGAAATGAGAAATTCCTTACCGTGGCTTCCAGGTACACATGAATTGGCCAATTTATGCGCTAAATGTTCTCGTTTTTCATATTTCTAATGCAGTAATGCAATTCAATTTTCATATTTCATTTTTACAGGCTATGGCGCTACAGTGTGCTGCCTTTTTGTTTGTGAGTATATGAGTTGGTGACTCTAGGTTCAGCACCTGTTCACACTTAGTCTATGTTTGGATGTGACAGTCAGGTTTTTGAAGTTTGTATTCATTAGCCTTCTGACTGAGCACTTTGCCTTTTAGCCACAGGTGTTTTTAATCCCAGCAGGACCACTACTCCTCCACAGAGATATAGATTTTAGTCTAACAGAGAATTTATGTTCCCATACAGATGAAGAATTTATTCAAAATGAGAAAAGGCATTGCTAGATCCTGGAAACAAGAAATGCCTTATCGTGGCATCCCGGTACGCATGAATTGGCCAATTTATGCGCTAAACTTTCTCAATTTTTCATATTTCATTTTTCATATTTCTAATGCAGTAATGCAATTCAATTTTCATATTTCAGATTTCAATGGTGTCAGGCCTTAATATTTGGAAATATCAACACTCCTGGTTGCGTGTCCATGTGATGGGCTTGCTGCAGTGGAAGAGATGTCGATGCCTATTATAATAATTCTTCTCTTGTGAAATTGATGCCACTTTGGTGGTGTCCAGACCTAATTTTTGAAAATGTTAACACTCCTGAATGGGTGTCCATGTGATTGGCTGTCTGTAGTGGAAGAGATTTCGATTCCTATTATACTATTTCTACTCTTGTGAAATTAATGCCTCTTTGATAGTGTCTGCCAATAATTTTTGGAAATGTGGTGAGTCCTGGTTGGGTCTCTCCATCTGCTGAGTTGGCTGTAGTGAAAGAGATATCATTCTTCATTATACTATTTCTACTGTGGTGAAATTGATGCCAATTTAGTGATGTCATTCCCTCATTTTTGGACATGTCAACATTACTAGTTGGGTGTCCACATGATGGGTTGGCTGTAGAAGAAGAGATGCTGATCTGTATTATACTATTTATTCTTTTGTGAAATTGATGCCACTTTGGTGGTGTCTGCCAATAATTTTGGAAATGTGGAGAGTCCTAGTTGGGTGTCTCCATCTGCTGAGTTAGCTGTAGTAAAAGAGATATTGCTCTCCATTATACTATTTCTACTCTTGTGAAATTGATGCCACTTTGGTAGTGTCTGCGAATAGTTTTTGGAAATGTTGAGAGTCTGGGTTGGGTCTCTCTATCTGCTAGGTTGGCTGTAGTGAAAGAAATACTGTTCGCCATTATACTATTTCTACTTTGGTAAAATTGATGCCAATTCAGTGGTATCAGGCCCTAATTTTTGGAAATGTCAACACTCCTGGTTGGGTATCCACGTGATGGGTTGGCTTTAGTGGAAGAGATGTCGATACCTATTCTCACGGAAATGTAAAAATACCATGTTCTGAGTAATTTTTTAGCAGGTACCATGGTGGCAGACACATGCTGTGGGCTCTCTGACCCCCCACCTTCTCTCTGCAGGCCAGCACAGTGAAATTCTAAGCCACTCTTTTCCCCCTCCGTAAGGAATGTCTTTGTTTGCAGCTGTGAAACCGAAAGTAAAGAGTACCAACATATGGAAATCCCTTTGTGTAGCTACAGTGGTCCTTTAATACCAAATATATTAAAACAGGATATTCCCAGAAATAGGTTGTTCATATTTCCGGAAACCATAGGGACAGGGATCCTAACTGGTGGGTTTTGGGAGCCCAGCGCTTAGCAGAAATTGAGAGATGCATTGCTGCTTAACTGGGGCTCATAGCAAAGACGTGTTTATACTTAAATTAACCTTCAGGTCTTGCTGAGCATAGTGATAAGTTTGTCTTTCTGCTATGAGGTTCATACGCCAAGATACTTGTAAAAATGGCTTTTCATAATTTTAAGAAAGGGGAGTATTCAGAATCTGAGTGAGGTCACCACAGGGGGAGTGCCTTGGTTTTGGGCACAAGGATAAGTGAGTGAGACATCGGTCTTCACTAGTCTTTTGTCCCAGGTCTAGCTGAGAGAAACATCTGTCATGCACTGGGATATATGCCCTTTACCCGAGCCGCATGGTCAGCCATGATATGAAAGAACCGTAACTTGATTTTCACCTTTAATCCCTTTTTGTTTGTACATATGATACTTGTCTACTGTTATATTCTCTTTTTATACTTTTGTAAACACTGCCTACCTTTTTGGAGTAGAATATATAAAATTATTAACTTCGTTTCTCCATTGCTCTAAAACGTACTGTCACGTCCTCTGAAGTCAATTACGCAACTAATTTGGGTTGGCTCCGGACCCGTTATTAATTAAGAAATCGGAGCTGGTGGTAGCGGATTTGTCCTGCGCGTTTGAGAAACCTTGCAGCGACGGATGGCATTGATAATTATGGATCCCGCCTGAGTTGGAGTAGTTATATCGCCCCCACTGCAGTGTGACCATTAGCCAGTACAAAGTAGGGCAGCCTTTCTGGTGATTAATTATCCTAGGTGAGGTACCCTGTCTGACCTGAGGGTAAGGGGGCGCCATAGAGCTGCAAGTTCCAACGGGAACTGGGAAGTGGGATACAGATAATCCCCTTCATGACATAGTGTGAGTGGTGGGGATAATAAAAATATCCTCCTTGTGATTCGTGACATATTGGTGGCAGCGCGTGGGATCATAGAGCATTAGTGATCTGGATTGAGCAATCATTCCTCTCACTAAAAACTTGCACAGTTCTTGCGAGGACTCGGCGCAAAAAAGTTTTGTAGAATGAGCTCAGTGTTTACTAGTCCTGAGAGATGATACCGTGTGTACTTTCGATTACCCCCTCCCTTTCTCTTTGTTTTTCTATCCTATCTTTTATTTGGCGATGATGACTGCAAAAGGAGAGTGCTGGTACACCCAGCAGATTATGGACACTCTTGTGGCAATGTGCACGTACCACGGTCTGGACCCCCATGGCAAAACCAAGGTCCAAATGGTCACGGAACTGGTGCAATTGAAAGTAGACCAAGTCAGTTCTCAGAGGCCAGTGGACGCAGAAGCCAGCAACAGCACAGGTGGTGCTGCTGCCGATGGCCAACCACTGAATGCCGACCCTACTTTCAACCAGGGCGGATTGGACCCCCACCTGCAGGCGGCCTTGGAACAACTCCCCGCCCACGACCGTGATGGACGTCTGAGGCTGATCCAGCAAAACCAGCAGAAGGCCTGAGCTGAGAGAGAGGCCCAGAGAAACCATGAACTGCGGCTGGCTGAACTCAGAGCCGTACCATCTACCACGCGGAGCAGTGAGTCCAGCAATGCTCTGTCCCCTAAACCCCAGCGAGAGCACTCTCCTGTGAAGGAAAATGATGGGGCACTTGGACACTTTTCTGAGGGCCTTTGAGAAGGCCTGCAGACAGTATAAACTGCCTGATGCCTGATGTGACCCGATATCTAACTTCAGGGCACAAAGGCAAAGCTCTGGAGGCATTTGCTGCTCTCCCTCAAGAGCAAGATAGTGACTATGAGGCCTTCAAGCAGGCCCTGATAAAGAAGTACCAGCTAACACCTGAGGTTTACCGGAGAAAGTTCCAGAACCTCCAACGTGGCCCACACGACAGTTATAGCTATGTGGTGCATGGACTCAGGACCCACTTTAACCAGTAGATCCAAGGACTGTCAGTGACCATCTTTGAGCAACTGGAAGACCTGATGATCAAAGACCAGTTTCTACACCTGTGCCCAGCTGAGGTGCAACAGTTCGTGATGGACCGGGCATCGAAAGACACTGATAAAGCAGCGCAGATTGCCGACGCCTATGAGGCCAACCGTAAATCGGAAGTGTGGAAGCCAGTCACAGCCAGCTGTAGAGGGGATAAGCCTGCAACCAACCCCAGTACCTCTGCCAGCCAACTCACCAGAGGCCCTGTCCCCATTGCCAATAGTATCAGACCTACCACCGACCTTGGCCAGTGTTTTTCCTGCAAACGGACTGGTCATATTAGCACCCACTGTCCAGAGAAGCAGAAGAACCCCCCAGCCAAGGTCCTAGGGCCTAATGCAGCAGTTCTTTTGTTGGATGGAGCGGTTGGGAGGGTGTATGACAACATGCAGCACGTCACCTTAGGGGTCCATGTCGCTAAAGACCTCAAGGACACCGGGGCTGAATGAACACTCATCCGACCTGAACTGGCGGCCCCTGAAGAGATTATTCCAAGGAAAAGCCTGACTGTCACCGAGATTGGGGGCATCGTCTGTTCCCTGCCAATGGCCTTTATAGATTGGGGTGCCGGTGGAGCGCCCCCACGTTAGGGCAATGGGGTACTTGGTACTGGGTCCTTCGGTTCTCGATGGAGATGTCACGGTGGCCCGACCCGGCCCATGGCCCTTCGAGGGGCGTCCAATGAAATGAAGAGTTTCAATGAGAATAGTGTTCGTGACGCCACCTGTGGTATTCAGTCAGGATGACCGACACTGCTTAGGGGTCCGCTGGGGTGATGTTATGGCAGCTTGATGGTATACCTTCCCACAGCTGAAGCATGTCCCCAGGGCTTCCCAGAGTGTAGATGGTGGGTGGTGGATGATGAAAGGCGCAGTGAATAATGAGGACACAAGGTTGCAGTCTCTTTACCTTTACTGAAGGCTTCAGAATCCACAGTCCAGGCCACCAGATCACAGGGCAGGCAGAGTCCAGCCGGTCCAAAGGCAAATCCAGAGTTCCCCTTATCCAGGTGGAATTCAGTAGCCTTCCTCTAGCGCCTGTGTATTGTAGTCCCTCCCTGCTGAGCTTCTCGGTGAGGTCCTCACAACTATTGCAGATATAATGTCTCTTTCTCTCTGTCCACCTGATTTATAGGATAGGACAAACCCGTATGACTGATGGCCTGAGGCTTTTTACAGGGACTCTATTACGCCCCGGCCCCCACAAGTTGCCACCGTGCCTCCTGGGTATAAGTGTAAGAGGGTAGTGCTGCTATGGACAGTAACACGCTGCCACTTTAAGAGACAGCACCCCCTTGTCTGGTACGATGGAATGTCCTGCTTCCCCCTGCTAGAGAAGGTGAAGATAAACTGCCCTAAGATGAGGGGAGGAGTTGAGCCTGAACTGTGCGTGTGAGCTGAAGCTGCTGGAGAGAGAACTGTGTGCTGTTTGCTACAAGAAAGGTCCCACAGCTTGGGACGAAGTTTACAAGACTTTTCTGGGTACAGCAAAGGTGGCTGTCCTGTGCTAGTTTGTGAAGCCATGAAGATACTGAGAAAGGGACTTACAGTTTCCAGGAGCATACCAAGGATCCAGAAGCAAGGAGAAGACCACGTTTCACAGAGCTGACAGAAAGCCGTGCGCACAATCATATTGGACTTCTGGGGGCTCCTGGGACTGGACCTGAGTCCCCAACATCACCGTGAGTCTGTTCCTGTTTGGTGCACCTGTTAGGGCCTAGTGTAGGCTTCAGTAGCCAGTACACGGGAGCCGTGTGGCCTGCTTAGTAAAGGCCAGGGAGGTTATACATAGAGTAGCATCGTTATTTGTTAATTGTTTAAACTTGCTTGTGAGACATATTCTGGGTCTGTAATAGTTGTTGCACCGTGCTATTTTACAGGAAATATTACACATTTACTTTGTGTGTTGCCATTGTAAACCCCTGTTTGCATCTTCCTCATTCCCTTCATTCCTTGCCTTCTAATAAATCAACCCTTTGTTGTTTGCACCTCATCTTGTGTACAGTAGTCTTCCTGCACAGTGGTGGTCCCCCGGCAATCGCTTCAAGTGGTGCTGTGAGCAGGGTACTGTCACCAAGATGGAGGCAGCAGACAGCAATGGCGGGAATGCTAATGCTAATGGAGATGCTGTGGGCATTGGTGGAACTCCTGAAAGGACACTCCCTATGGGCACCATATTTAGTGTGCTATCAAAGTTTGACGGCAAGAATATGCCACTGTCTGACTGGGTGTCCCGGCTGCAAAGCACCCTGAAAATTTATAACATCAGCCCAGACCTTGAAGTGGACATTGCATTAATTGCCCTAGAGGGAGAAGCCCATAGAAACGTCTGCCTACAACCAGAACTCACCCGCAGTACCCTGAAGGAGCTAGTGAAGTTCCTGGAAGAGATCTACGGCGAGACTGCTAGCGCCGGACACCTTCGCACCAAATTTTTCTCTAGGCTGCAGCGGGACGTAGAAGGAATTTCTCAGTATGCAACAGCACTGCAAGAAGTGTTAGCAGAGGTGCAGAGGAAGGAGGCAGATGGATTTGGTGGCATGGGCTCTAAAGACCGGATACTCCGGGAGTAATTCATTCTGGGACTGCACAGCACATCCTTGAGGCGAGCACTGTCAGAACGGGTCCATGCAGATCCGGCTCTTACATTTCGTCAAATCCTGGCGGAAACAGTGGCCCGAAGTAAAGAAGAAAGCTATGCGTCTGGGGTGATGCGTGTCCAGGGCGCCAATACCAGAGGGGACCCAAACCATCAGGAGGTGCTGGTCCAGGTGATGCAAGACTTGCAGCGGTCCCTTGTCAACGTGCAAGAGAAACTGACCCAGATGGAACGAAGAGTGGGGGAACTACAACAGTCTGACCCTCCGTACTCATGCAACCATACTTCAGCTCGACCAATAAGGGATCAGTGGGAGCAAGCCCCCTCTCGTCAGGCATCGGAGGCACAAGGACAGGCTCAAGGTACCCCCCAGCGAGGAGGAGGCATCCAATGCTGGGAATGTGGAGGAAGGGGGCACCTTGCCAGAGACTGTCGGAACTATACTCAAGGCCAGCGAAACTACCAACCCCTGCAGTAGTGCGGCAGTCTGCGGGGGAGGCGAGGAGAGAGGTCGCTCCATATCATAACGAACACTTGATTGCTGGGAGCCCCATCCTACGTGCTGAATTCGAAGGAGTTCTAGTGGATTGCCTGATAGATACCGGGTCACAAGTGACAACGATGCCAGAAGCGTATTTCAAGCAGCATTTCTAGGACCTTGCCAAGCCAGAAAAAAACACATTGATCGGTTGTTTGCTGCCAACCAACAACCGATCCCAGTCACAGGGGTCATGTGGATGAATATTCGAATCTGTGGGCAAGATGTTGGGAGAAAAGGGATCCTGCTAGTCCATGAGCCCATCAAGGAAGATGTGCCTGTAGTACTGGGAATGAACATCCTACGTGAACTCGATCAGATTATGTTTACCAAACGTGGACCTGGATATTGGAAGAAGGCTACTACACATAACCCTACTCAAGAAGCCCTTCAACGACTGATCCGCGTCTGTGGGACGCAGAAGAGTGTGCCATCTTATCAGAAGGTAGGGGTCATCAGGGCTCCTGGTGAAGAACCTGTAATCCTACCTCCCGAGCGAGAAACTATAGTATACCTTCCAGTGGGGACTCACCGCAACCTTGACGGGTTGGAAGTGGTTGTTCAGCCTGTGGTAAGCGGAGGAGTGGACCAAGAAGTCATGATAGCCTGTACGATAACTGTGGTTCAACGAGGACATGTCCCCATAAGAGCTTTGAACGTGGGCCCCGGGGAGGTCACCTTGCCATGAGGGACAGATCTGGCCCTGGTGTACCTACATAAGGGTGAAGTGGTGAGTCAGAAGGAGATGTCTTTATTACCGAAAGAAGGCATGGGGTGGACCCTAGCAGTTGCTGTGGGGGACGAGTAGACGCCATCCCCAGAGTGGAGTGGACGGGTCATCCTTGATCAAATGGAAGTGGATGTGAAGGCTCTGGGCCATGAGCGTGTGCAAGCAATAGAAACTATGCTGTGGGAAAATCAGGCCGCATTCGCCCGTCACGTGGAGGATTTCGGCTGTACTGAAGCCATCACGCATGAGATACCGACTGGGGAAGCTCGTCCAATTCAAGAATGATACCGGCAGATCCCGCCCAAGATGTATCAAGAGGTGAAAACATTACTGAGGCAGATGCTGGATTCAGGAGTTGTGCAGAGTAGTCAGAGCCCTTGGGCAGCCCCGGTGGTGCATGTCAAGAAAAAGGATGGGACCATCCGGTTCTGTGTAGATTATAGGAAACTCAATGCCTGCACTGTTTGAGACTCGTATCCGTTGCCCCGCATCGAGGAATCCTTGACAGCATTGGGGAAAGCCAAGTACTTCTCCACTCTGGACCTAGCAAGTGGATACTGGCAAGTAGCCGTGGCAGAGAAAGACAAAGAGAAAACTGCCTTCATCCTCCCTATGGGGCTGTTCGAGTTTAACCGGATGCCCTTCGGGCTCTCCAATGCTCCAGGCACATTTCAATGGCTGATGGAAAAGTGTTTGGGAGACTTAAATTTTGAGGCTACCCTGATCTATCTGGATGACATCATTGTTTTTCGGCTTCATTCGAAGAACACCTTGCCCGGCTTGGACAGGTACTCGGAAGGCTGCGGGCTCATAACCTGAAGGTGAAGCCAAAGAAGTGCCACCTCTTCAAGAGAGAGATCGAGTACCTGGGCCACATAGTGTCACAAGATGGAGTTCTACCCTCACCAGAAAAAGTGGCTGAGATCCAGAAGTGGCCAGTCCCTCAAACAGTGAGAGAACTCCAGGCCTTCCTGGGACTCGCTGGGTACTACCGCCGGTTTGTTAAAGACTTCGCGAAGGTGGCGGGTCCTCTCAATGAGTTGCTGAGGCGGACCGCTGGAATGCCGAAGACAAAGCGCATCCCCTGGGCACAGGAACAAGACGAGGCCTTTCAGGCTAAAAAGAATGCCCTTACTTCAGCCCCGATTTTGGCCTACGCAGACTTCGATCAACCGTTCCTGTTGTACACAGATGGTAGCCTTTATGGACTCGGTGCAGTACTTTCTCAGATACAGGATGGACATGAGAGAGTTATCGGGTATGCCAGCAGGTCCCTGCGAGACAGCGAAAGAAACCCTCACAATTACAGCTCCTTCCGGTTAGAGCTCCTGGCCCTGGTGTGGGCCATGACAGAAAAGTTTGCAGGCTTCCTGACAGGTGCCAAGATTCAAGTTCGATCAGACAATAATCCCCTGGCCCACCTTGAGAATGCTAAATTGGGGGCCTTAGAACAACGGTGGGTGGCTCGCCTAGCCAAGTTCGACTTTACCATCCGTTATCGCCCTGCTACTGAAAACGCAAATGCTGATGGGCTGTCAAGAGTGACTATGGAGACTCCAGTGGGGAATCTTGATGAGCAACTCAAAGAGGAGGAAACCCCAGATTTTCGCAAGTTTGATCCCCCAATGGTTGCAGCCCAGTCAAGAAGGGAGGCCTGCGCATTACCCCGGTCCCTGGGGAGAACCAATGAGGAATAGGGACAAGTTCAGGATGAAGATGAAGGGCTGAGACAGATGAAATGGTGGGTAACGCAAAAGCAGAAGCCTGGCAAACAAGAGAGAGAGATGATCTGGACTCTGAAATGAGGAGTGTGTTACATCAGTGGGATAGACTGGAGGTGCGAGAGTCAGTGCTATATCATAAAAGGCAACAGCCAAAAGATATGGAAGTAAGGTGGCAAGTGATCATCCCAGGAAGAATGGCTCAAGAAGTAGCTAAAGAAGCCCACGAATTCGGAGCGCACTTCGGCCCTACAAAGGCCTACCAATGGTTACAGCGGTATGTGTATTGCCCCCGGTTGGAGCTTGTGGTGGAAGAGGTTTGCCGGCAATGTCGAGTATGTGACCTCATTAAGAGTACTGAGCAAAGGGCACCCATCCAGACCATACAAACTATGGAACCGCTAGAAGTCTTGATGATCAACTATCTCCTCGTGGGACACTCGGCCCGGGGGCTACAATACTGTTTGGTGATGACTGATCATTTCTCTAAGTTCGCAGTAGTCACTCCAACTAGAGACCAGACTGCGGAATTGGCGGCGCGAGCCATCTGTCAAGACTTCATCCGGGTGTATGGGTGCCCAAAGCGCATCCACTCCGACCAAGGCGCATGTTTCCAAGGCAAGGTGATGGAAGAATTGTTTCGCATGTATGGCATCGAGCAGTCCCGGACCACCCCTTACCACCCTCAAGGCAATGGAGCTTGTGAACGCTTCAACAGAACCTTACTTTAAATGCTGAGAGCGTTGGAGGAGGATAAGAAGGCGTGTTGGCCAGACTATCTGCCAGAATTGGTCTGGACCTACAACAATCGGGTCCACTTCACCACGGGTTATACCCCCTATCTACTGTTGTTTGGAAGAGCTGGACGAGAGATCATCGAGCTGAATTTGGAACAGCCAGAGGAGCTGATGGAGCGAACTGTCACGTCATGGGTAAAAGAGCATCGGCAACGATTGCAAACGATGCGGTGGGCCGCAAACCGACTCAAGAGTTACTGCTCCAACCTGGAGACCGAGTATTAGTCAGAGAGAAACGCCCTAAGGGAAAACTAAGTGAGAGATGGGAAGTACAGCTGTACAAGGTTATCGAGTGAGTGTATGCTAACGGCCCTGTCTACAAGGTACAGATTGAGAATGGGGCATCCGCCCCAAGAGTACTTCACAGAAATATCCTGCGGCTTGCCGGTCTGAGGTATGTTCTACGCCATTGTCGCCTGAAGGTGCCACTCCACTTCCTGAATCTGTCATGCCTGATGGTGAAATCGATGATGAGTGGTGGACCGTCCCTGACACAGTAGAGGGTTCTCAGCCGCACAGAGACAGTAATTCCATGGATGCACCAGTACCGCCATGCGAGGACGAGACCAGACAAGAGCTCACAATGTCTCCTGCAACAAGTGTTCCTCTGGAAGATAATCAAGCCTTGCCTGACAGCCAAGAGCTTCGGAGATCCCAGAGGTCTAATGCAGGGGTTTCACCAGTCCGATATGTAGAACAGTGTCCTCTGTCTGTTTTTACACCTTTGATGCCTCCTCTATAGGTGCTGTTTCGCATTGCACGTTTCTTCATTATGCTTCAACCTTCATTCTGTGATGGTCGAGGACAACCATCATTAAGAAGGGAGGCATCTAAGAGGGTAGTGCTGTTATGGACAGTAACACGCTGCCACTTTAAGAGACAGCACCCCCTTGTCTGGTACGATGGAATGTCCTGCTTCCCCCTGCTAGAGACGGTGAAGATAAACTGCCCTAGGATGAGGGGAGGAGTTGAGCCTGAACTGTGCGTGTGAGCTGAAGCTGCTGGAGAGAGAACTGTGTGCTGTTTGCTACAAGAAAGGTCCCACAGCTTGGGACGAAGTTTACTTGTGAAATTTAAAGACTTTTCTGGGTACAGCAAAGGTGGCTGTCTTGTGCTAGTTTGTGAAGCCACGAAGATACTGAGAAAGGGACTTACAGTTTCCAGGAGCATACCAAGGATCCAGAAGCAAGGAGAAGACCAAGTTTCCCGGAGCTGACAGAAAGCTGTACGCACCATCATATTGGACTTCTGGGGGCCCCCTGGGACTGGACCTGAGTCCGCAACATCACTGTGAGTCTGTTCCTGTTTGGTGCACCTGTTAGGGCCTAGTGTAGGCTTCAGTAGCCAGTACACGGGAGCCGTGTGGCCTGCTTAGTAAAGGCCAGGGAGGTTATACATAGAGTAGCATTGTTATTTGTTAATTGTTTAAACTTGCTTGTGAGACATATTCTGGGTCTGTAATAGTTGTAGCACCGTGCTATTTTACAGGAAAGATTACACGTTTACATTGTCTTTTGCCATTGTAACCCCCTGTTTGCATCTTCCTCATTCCCTTCATTTCTTGCCTTCTAATAAATCAACCCTTTGTTGTTTGCACCTCATCTTGTGAACAGTAGTCTTCTTGCACAGTGGTGGTCCCCCGGCCATCGCTTCATAAGGTCGGGCAGCCAACGTGGAGTTAACTGTCCTGCCAGTCTCTGAAGTAAAGAGATCCTTACTCCCTCGGTGTTCTTTCTGCGCCTCAGAAAGGAGGCAGCTTTTTACAGGGCAGAACTCCTTCTGGTTTCCTCTCATTTTGCTATGACTTCGTTTCTCACTCACTACAAGACAATTCCCTTCTGATATCTTTTTCTTAGGATGCTGCCGCATGTGGGGCAAGCGCAGCTCCGTTGACCCTCGTCCTCCGCAGACCTCAGTCTGCGTCAGCCATCCATTGTCAAGCACCACAGGTGGCATCATGAACTAACTCCCTATAGACTTTATTTCCCCTTCATTTCATGAATTTTATTGGATGCCCAGGGCCACGGACCGGGTCACTGCTGCCGTGACAACCCCCCTGAAGACCTGTCCAACCTGGCCCAAGTACCCCACAGCTCTAGCGGTCACTCCATGAACTCCACTTTCCACCGCTACAGGGCAAGTGGGGAGAGCCGGGCAAAGCACCAGAATTGGCGTATCTAATAGATGAGCCTTTTCGGGACAGCTGTGGGCTGCTATTTTTAGGCTGGGGCCAATATCCATGGCCCCTTAAAAGCTTGAGAATACCAGCCCCCAGCTCTCTGCTTTAGCAAGGTTGGTTGCCAAAAATGCTGGGGAACCCACACCGTTTTTTTTAATTATTTATTTCAATACCGTATATACTCGAGTATAAGCCGACCAGAGTATAAGCCGACCCCTTAATATTGCCACAAAAAACTGGGAAAACTTAATGACTTGAGTATAAGCCTAGGGTGAAAAATGCAGCAGCTACTGGTAAATTTCAAAAATAAAAATAGATACCAATAAAAGTTAAATTAATTGAGAAATCTAAATTTTCCATCGCCAATGCAGGTTTTAAAAAATTTGCCATCAAATGGCATCGCTGGTTAGAGATTTATCCCTAATATATTTGGTCATACATATGTGGGTTCTTGTAATTACAGAATGTTGATAAATGTTAAACTTGCATTGTTTATTTCTTCTACTACATAAAATACTTGAGAGTTATTGATTTTCCTAACTAATAAAACCAATTAGAGGTATTCAGTTTTCTAGGTTGCTATACCTGCATTATTTGCTACTGTTTTGTACCAACTACTGATTGTTATACAAATATCCACCTATAAAGGTTTCTATAGTTGTATAAACTATCTACGCTGCGTACGTAGATCATATTTGTCTTCTTACCTTGTTCTTGTCCCTTCCCCTATGTCCTCATGTGTCTCCCCTTCTCCCTTGCCCCTCGACCCCCACCACTTCCTCCCCTCTCGAGTTATGTCTCGTGTTATGTCTTGTTGACATGGTCGAGAAAATTTTCAATAAAAATTACTTGAATGAAATTAATTGAGAAATCACTAGTTTAAGTGTTTTTGAATATCCATATTGAATCAAGAGCCCCATATAATGCTCCATACAGTTCATTATGGCCCCATAAGATGCTCCATACAAAATACGCCCCATATAATGCTCCAAACAGTTTATGATGGACTCCATAAGAAAATATGCCCCATATAATGCTGCACAAATGTTGATTATGACCCCAGAAGATGCTCCATACAGACATTTGCCCCATACAATGCTGCACAAATGCTGATTATGGCCCCATAAGATGCTCCATAGACACATTTGCCCCGTATAATGCTCCACAAATGTGGATTATGGCCCCATAAAATGCTCCATAAAGATATTTGCCCCATATAATGCTGCACATGGCCCCATAAGATGCTCCATAGAGATATTTGCCCATGTAATGAGGCACATGGCCCCATACAGATATTTGCCCCATATAATGCTGCACATGGCCCCATACAGATATTTGCCCCATATAATGCTGCACATGGCTCTATATAGATAATTGCCCCGTATAATGCTGCACATGACCCCATAAGATGCTCCATACAGATATTTGCCCCATATGCTGTTGCTGCGATTAAAAAAATAAAAAATGACATACTCACCTCTCAGGCCCCTGGCACTTGCTATATTCACCTGCTCCACGTTCCAGTGCTGACCGCCGCTGTGTCTTCCCCGTCCTCTGCACTGACGCTCAGGCAGAGGGCAGTGTGCACACTGTTCCCCGGTGTCGGCAGCTTCTTCCTGTAGTGAGCGGTCACATGGTACCCCTCATTACAGTAATGAATATGCAGCTCCACCCCTATGGGAGTGGAGTCGGGCCCATATTCATTACTGCAATGAGCGGTACCATGTGACCGCTCACTACAGGAAGAAGCTGCCGGTGCCGGGGAACCAGGGACAGGCAGGGAGCACCCCAGGAGCAGGTGAGTATTATGACACAGTTGCCGCACTCCCTCCCCTGCCGACCCCTGGGAATGACTCGAGTATAAGCCGAGAGGGGCAATTTCAGCCTAATAAAATGGGCTGAAATTCTCGGCTTATATTCGAGTATATACGGTAATTAAAATATATGGTGTGGGGACCCCTCTATTCTTGATAACTAGCCTTGCTGAACCCGACAGCTGAGAGTTGCAGCCCCAGCTGTGAGTTTTACTGTCTTGTTATAAAAAATACAGGGGAACCCATGTCGTTTTTTTTTATTATTATTTATTTACAGTGCAGGAGTGGCTGATGAATACTTCCATCTGCCGCTCATGCTCTTGCTGTTATTAGTGGTAGCAGGTGTTGGATGATGGAAGCAGTTGTTCCACCAGCTGACACTAGTGTCCGGAGGTAAACCTTATACCTCTGATCACAGCTGAGCACTCCCCGCTGACTTCTGACAGCATGAGAACCGAAGCACTTTCACCGCCAATCAGACGCGGTGTTTGCAGCACTGTCTTGCACATTACTGCGCAGCAAGCACTGGATGTTTGGGCTCCCCAATCAAGTGTATGGGGTCCGGGTTCGTGTTCGGGTCCAAGAACTGTTCTGGTACCTGAACCCAAACTTTTTGTAACTGTTCGGCCGAACCCGAAGGACCTGAATGTTATGTGTTACGGAACCACTCAGCACCCAGAATATGTTGTGCAGTTATATGTATGTATAATAGGTTCCATGTGAGATGCATGTCCCTAATGCATCAGCTCACAGGCTGTGCCCCTGGGCAGAGGGGACAAGATATCCCCCTTCTGTCCGCCCCCACCTTTGTAATTCCCACAGTAAATATCGGCAGGCTCTGGCTACCTGCAGCTATTGTAATGTATGTCTGGCCTGCCGCTTTTCTATTGGCCTGCCCTCTGTATCTGTGTGATATATTCTGTGTCCTGTGAGTAAAGTGTTGTCAGAATGGAAATACGTGGAGAAGCAGTGATCTTTTATATGCGCCCATGTAACCAAGCAATTCCAGCCAGCGTCCTTCATTCAGACTCCAACCAAAGCAGAGTGGACCTCCTGAAACACGGGGTGGTACTGAAAGAGGTACCCCAGCTTGGTAGACCCGTTACACTGAACATCCAGATGTCCGCCCATCTCTAGTTGTTAGTGGAAAATATGAAAGTTTCTTCCCTCCAGAACATATAAAGTATAGCTAAATATAAAGAGAATCTCAAGCCCAAGAGGGCACCCAAAACCTGGAGAAAGTATTTGGAGTCAAAAGTCATAGTGAACCTTTACTCTACCATCCCCCACAATCTGGCTCTTTCACCCATTAGACACCATTTGGACGAGTACAGCAACTATTCTTTTAATTTAAAGGAATTTATCAATATGGTTCCCCAGTATTTGCTATGCCACAATTTTTTTATGTTTGACTCCCCCACAATAAATCATCAGATCTCCACTTTTATTAATTGTGATACCAAATACATTGGCTGCACAATCCGTAAATTTGCAAAGAAGATTGCTGAACATATCGCTAATATCAACGTCAAAAATAGCTCCTACTCTGGAGCAACTAAACATTTTGTTTCTATCCATAAGGGCGACCTCACTAATTTTACGTGTTTTGCCATGGAAAAGGTCAGTTGTCGCAGACGAGGAGAGGGCCGGCATAAACATTTATTGATGAAGGAAGTTTTTTGAATATTGTGCCTAGATACGAAATTCCCCAAGGGAATGAATCACAAAAACGATTTGTTCTATATCTATTGATTCTATTAACCACTTAACTTCCAGTCCTCATTTGTTTTGTGCTACAGCTGCAGCATTTCATTAATCAATTATTTCTCTTTGCTCTGATTGGTGCTTGTTCCTTATTTATATCTGTCTGCATGTTCTCACTATAAGCAAAAAATTTGTTAGCACTTTATAGGGTCAATCGATTCTATACAAGATTACATATATACATATGAAACTATTTATTAAACCCCAGTGCAACAAATGGGATGAGTGGTAACCACTCACATGAATAGCAATTACCAACCACCAGGACTATAGACGCAACTCCAAGAAATAGGTGGCACGGATATATATTTTATGAAAATATTATTTTATTTGTAGTGGTAATGACATACTTTATGTACACATGTTTGAAAGACATATAGAAAATAAATAAATAAATAAATAAAGAAATATATATATATATATATATATATATATAAAATAAGTGACATATATATATATATATATATATATATATAAATCACCAATATATATATAAAAACCTAAGTAGGCATAAGGTACACCATAAAAGGAACAATTTTTTACACAGGACTCCTACAGGTAAAATAAAATTTACTGTTTTCCACAAGTGATCATAAAATTGTAAAAATATATAAAATTATTGGTAAAAACTGAAAAATATGGGGTTAAATCTATAACCCGCAATGTGAGCAAATATAATTAGCTATAATCCGTGCAAAAAGTGCAATGTGCCAAAGAATGTAGCAAGAGAACGATGTGCTAAGTGCTCAGATTGAAAGGAAAAGGGACAGTGGAAGGGAATATTTAGGAGTTCCTGTACCTTTAAGGCGTCACCAAATCCAAACAATGCGCACCCCGACGCGCGTTTCGGATATAGAATCCTTCATCAGCGTGTAAGAGAGTGAACTGTAGTTCCACTGAGAGGGCACTAGGACCCTGTGGTTTTTGCCTGCTGCAGCAGAGGACAGACCCTGAAAAACTCCCAGAGACAATGTGTGCTGGGGGGTGGGGTCTGGTGTCTTGTGTGTAAAGTGAAACAAGGAAGTGAGAGCTGAGAGGAAAAAGGCGGGAAGAAAAGGCAGAAGCTGCTGTGATATCTTAAAAAGAGACTGTGTGTGGATTTACTGCGAGTGTGTTTGGAGGAAAAGAAGCTTTTGAGAGACTTTTGCTGCTAACGTTTCCTGGAGAAGAGCTAACCCTTGATCTAAGAAAAGGCTGAGACTTTACTAAAACCCAGTACGTATTTGGAAGGCTGTGGATTCCCTGTGCATTGAGTGGAGAAACAAGTCTGGGCAGACTGCTGATACAGAGACGGACGGGTTGTCGTGGAAGCATTCCTAGGAGCTACGGAAGCAGAGACAACATCGTGAGACCACTAACTAAGTCCCCGGCGTTTGGGCTCGGCATCTGCCGACAAGACAAGAGGAGCTTGCTGTAACTTATTGGCGCTGAAGATATGGACTGGCTGCAGCCTGTGCGGATTCCTACCTGAGAGGAAATCTATCTCAGGATACGGTACCATAGTTATAGATACCCGGGTATCTCTGCTCTGAGTGTTTAATGGTTACTTTAGAGGTGTATCTTATATTAGAGTTGTGTAAGTTATACTCAGTGTGCCGTTCCAGGGGCTCCCTTGATAACACTACATTCAATTTACACTTGTTTCCTGTTTTTAGTTACTCTGTTAGGTAAATTTCTTACTAGTCTGTTATAGAAACAGTTCTCAGGAGACCTTGGAGTGGCACAGTGATTTCAGCTGCTGCTGAGCTAGTGTATCTTTGGGGTGCATCTGCCTTAATATTCTCCGTATTACCTTTATTATTTTGCTTTTGAGTAAATACCGTTGGAGATTTCTGCCTTGGTCTTGGTTTGTGACTCACTGGATCTTATTCGGACCTCTGGTCATTACAAGCGGGTGGCTGGTTCTATAATCAAGGAGTTTATATTATATGGGATTATCCAACGTCAGACGCCAGGGTGATGTGCGGCGCAGACGCCGACAAGCAGATCTGGAAGTTCCCGCCCCCCGCATCACGTGGTCGGACGCACAGGAGCTGAGTACCCGGCGTTGCCGAGATCACAGAGACACAAAGAGCAGGGACAGCGAACCGCTGAAGGCGCATGCGCACAACTCCGGCGTACTGATGTGGGTAGGGGATTCAAGAGGCCAAGTCAGATTAGAGCATATGGGATGTGGCGTACCCATTACTAAATCTAATGTGGGGAAAAGGGGCAGGGAAGCAGAGGGGAGGGATGAAAAGGGATAACAACCAGCCCCAATGTGCAGGAAGGTATATTATGACTTTATTTGGTGCAAATTAGCAGCAAGATCCAAAGTTACGCATAGACATTTCCAGTGCGCACATATGAGCTTTGACAAGGGGGAAGGCTACCAATTGGAGACTTGCAATAATGAAAAGGAGAGAGAGAGTATGACTAGATTATGCTGGAGAAAAAATAAGGAGGGGCATCAGGAGGGGCTGGATGAGCACAAGTCTATATAATGTAAATAATGTGAAAAAACTATACAAAAATTGCAAAAAGTGTATAACTATACTTGTATAGTATACAAATAAACACCATATACACCAAGAATCATTAGATAGATATATATACACTGTAATCACAAAAAATATGTATGATAAAAAGTGAAACACACCCGATCTCCACAAAAATCACGTGGAAATAGATGGAAAAAATACAAAAATGCCTCCAGAGATAATAGTAATTACCACTTAGTCATAAATTAGGAGGTATAGGGTGAGCTTAAAAATTGAAATGATAGAAAGTACAGTACACCTGACCATCACAAAAATCACGTGAAAAATAGATAGTAAAGAAATATAAAATATATCTAAATGGACCACCAAGAATAATATAAATATCACTTAATCATGCACCAGGAGGTACAGGATGAGCAAAAAAATATATCAAAAGAAAAAAATATTTTTAGAAATATAATGCCACAGAAATAATAGCATAGTAGGGATAAATGATCTTAGAAGTATAATATTATAGTAATTAACATATGAGTCACCCATTTTAATGCTGACAAATAATTTCTATATTTATATTTCTAGATAACAGATGTAAGAAATATTCTGGTCAGAATCCTTTGTCACCGCATGAAGAACATTCTCCAAGTTTTCCAAACGGATGAATCTCAAATACAGAAGAAGCAATAATGCGACTATGGCGACTTCAAATCCATAAAGTACATAGAGTAAGTATTATCTAAAATTTAAAAGAAATTAGGTAACATAATAATGATAAAAAGTCTATATAGAAATATATACAATATAAAAGGTATAAAAGAATAGAACACCTTGATTAAAACATAAGAGTTTACAGAAAGTTTTCATTTAGGCCAAGTGGGGAGAAAGTATCCAAAGTCCATAACCACCTGGCCTCCATTTTTGCAAAAGGTATACTAACCTTACCCCCTCTTTCATTCTGTTCAATCATATCGATGCCAGTCACTTTCAATAGTGAGGCATCGCAATTGTGGTGAATCTTAAAATGCTTGGGAATCGTTTTTAATAGGGAAATATCCACAACATCCTTCGCAGCCAATATACCCAGGACATGTTCTCTGGAGCAGATTTTTAGTTGTCGAGTGGTGAGTCCCACATATATGAGGGGACAGGGGCAAGTTGCGTAGTATAGTAGGGCCTTGGAGGTACAATTTATAGTGTGTTTAAAGGGACTCTGTCACCTGAATTTGGAGGGAACAATCTTCAGCCATAGAGGCGGGGGGTTTTCGGGTGTTTGATTTACCCTTTCCTTACCTGCTGGCTGCATGCTGGCTGCAATATTGGATTGAAGTTCATTCTCTGTCCTCCGTAGTACATGCCTGCACAAGGCAAGATTGCACTTTGTGCAGGCGTGTACTATGGAGGACAGAGAATAAACTTCAATCCAATATTGCAGCCAGCATGCAGCCAGCGGGTAAAGAAAGGGTGAATCAAACACCCGAAAACCAAGGATTCTTGGTGTATATGGTGTTTATTTGTATACTATACAAGTATAGTTATACACTTTTTGCAATTGGTAGCCTTCCCCCTTGTCAAAGCTCATATGTGCGCACTGGAAATGTCTATGCGTAACTTTGGATCTTGCTGCTAATTTGCACCAAATAAAGTCATAATATACCTTCCTGCACATTGGGGCTGGTTGTTATCCCTTTTCAGCCCTCCCCTCTGCTTCCCCGCCCCTTTTCCCCACATTAGATTTAGTAATGGGTGCGCCACATCCCATATGCTCTAATCTGACTTGGCCTCTTGAATCCCCTACCCACATCAGTACGCCGGAGTTGTGCGCATGCGCCTTCAGTGGTTCGCTGTCCCTGCTCTTTGTGTCTCTGTGATCTAGGCAACGCCGGGTACTCAGCTCCTGTGCGTCCGACCACGTGATGCGGGGGGCGGGAACTTCCAGATCTGCTTGTCGGCGTCTGCGCTGCACATCACCCTGGCGTCTGACGTCGGATAATCCGATATTGTATAAACTCCTTGATTATAGAACCTGCCACCCCTGACGAAGGATTCTATATCCGAAACGCGCGTCGGGGTGCGCATTGTTTGGATTTGGTGATGCCTTAAAGGTACAGGAACTCCTAAATATTCCCTTCCACTATCCCTTTTCCTTTCAATCTGAGCACTTAGCGCATCGTTCTCTTGCTACATTCTTTGGCACATTGCACTTTTTGCACGGATTATAGTCAATTATATTTGCTCACATTGCGGGTTATAGATTTAACCCCATATTTTTCAGTTTTTACCAATAATTTTATATATTTTTACAATTTTATGATCACTTGTGGAAAACACTAAATTTTATTTTACCTGTAGGAGTCCTGTGTAAAAAATTGTTCCTTTTATGGTGTACCTTATGCCTACTTAGGTTTTTATATATATATTGGTGATTTTATATATATATATATATATATATATATATATATATATATATATATATGTCACTTATTATATATATATGTATATATATATATTTATTTTTTAATTTTTTTCTATATGTCTTTCAAACATGTGCACATAAAGTATGTCATTACCACTACAAATAAAGTAATATTTTTATAAAACATATATCCGTGCCACTTATTTCTTGGTGTTGGGTCTATAGTCCTGGTGGTTGGTAATTGATGTTCTCACTATATCCTATAACCAAGGGTGTACTGTTGCACTACAAACCCGTCAGGATCCAACTGAAAAAAATAAGGGCATCGCCGGTGAAGAAGCTTTCCTGCTCTTGAGTCTGCAAACTTTTGGAGCAGACATCTGATGCCTGTAGAGGAGAGAACCAGGATACAAGTGCTGCTGAAGCGCTGGGTTTGTAACTGCTGGGGCCGAGTCTCCTGTTGCAGGGTAAAAGGAAATTGATGACGGAGGAGACCCATGACCTGCAGAGATGGGGTGTGGTGAGTCAGGAGAGTATAAGGAGGTTTACGCAGGAAAAGAGAAGGGCTTTCTGCCGGAGGGCTGAGTGAGAGAGGACCTGCGCCGAACCGCGATCAGCGCTAGGCTGCGCAGCAGTGATAACGGTTGGGTGCAGTAAAAACACGGGGAGCGTCGCCGAGCGTGCAGGTCAGAGCATGCCGTAGGGCGCAGTAAAGACTCACAAGTACCAGCAAGCGCGCAGAGAGACGGGCGCCAAATGAAGCAGCACATGACCCTGGTATTGTCGAAGGCGCTTCATGGGAAAGAGGAAAATACCTCCTGTTCACACCCTTTCAATCCCTTACCTTTTTCTGTCCCAACAGGACCACCCGAACCCATTTTCCCAATTAAGACAGAGACAGATGTTTATTTTGGAATTATGTAGGCCACAGCAGCCTGTTTATTAAACAAAACAACAGTTAACAATGAATGTAAAAAAGCATACATTTCAAAAACTAGGAGAAGTCCTTGGAGCCCACAAGGATCTGGTGATTTTAACCATACCGCGAACGTAACTTAAAAACCATATCTTACTCCCAGCCGTTGTAACCCTGGCTCGGGAGCACCAAAAACCCTACAAGAGGGTTCACTGTTCACGGTAATAAAACGGGAGCTCCGACCACCCCTGCCGGAACTCCCCACCACTAGGGTTGAGCGACCTTAACCTTTTTAGAGTCGAGTCGGGTTTCGCGAAACCCGACTATCTCAAAAGTCGAGTCGAGTGGAATCGGCCGATTATCGCGAAAAGTCGGGGATCGACCGAAACACGAAACCCAATGCAAGTCAATGGGGGAGCATAGTCGGCAGTGAGTAGAGGCCAGGAAAACATGTACAGAGCCCATTTTAATGGCAAAAACATCCATTCTTGTTACTGAAGCTTGTCAATCTTAATTTAGCTTATAATAATTGTAAGGCATTTGAAATTGGGGGTCATTTGGCTAAAGTTGTGGGGGGTAGGGCTGGTTCAAGTAATTAGTGGACCCAGTAAATCTGGACCACGTCACGGCAGTGGAGCAGGGAGAGGTAAGTATTTCAACTTTGCAAGTGCTGTGATCCTGAGCAAGCAGGGGGGGCCCACTCGTTGGCATTGGCACTGGCACAGGGCCCCTCAAAGTACAGCGGTGTGTTTGCACAGCGTGGGCGCCTCCCACCGGTAGCAACACTTTTGCGTACTATGAGGGGCCCTGTGCCAGTGACGTCGCCAACGAGTATTCCTCCCCCCACCTGATGAAGGAACCTGCACCTTCATCTGCACCTTTCTCTTTGTCCCCGTGTAAGGTGGTATGGTATGCGGGAAGGAGGACCTGACTTTCAGCAGGGTCACAATCTTGCAGTGTAGCGTGCACGGGGAATGTTGCATTATGGGTCAATGTACCAGCAGACTCATCTATCACTGGCTGGGCAATGGGCAGGATGAGGGGGAAACAGATATGGGCCCAAAGAATAAAGTGGGCTAAATGCAGTTCAAAATTGGTAACAGGACTAACCAGGGGGCATTGTTTTGTTCAGTGGAGGACAACTGGAATGAGAGGCTGACACAGAGAGTAGGCCCAAATCAGTAAGTATTCTAAACTAGATTGTGGCCCGATTCTAACGCATCGGGTATTCTAGAATATGCATGTCCCCGTAGTATATGGACAATGATGATTCCAGAATTCGCGGCAGACTGTGCCCGTCGCTGATTGGTCGAGGCAACCTTTATGACATCATCGTCGCCATGGCAACTATTATGACATCATCGTCGCTGTGCCCGTCGCTGATTGGTCGAGGCCTGGCGGCCTCGACCAATCAGAGACGCAGGATTTCCAGGACAGACAGACAGAAAGACAGACAGACAGACAGACGGAAAAACCCTTAGACAATTATATATATAGATGCAGTTCAAAATTGGCAACAGTAGTAAACCGGCGGCACAGCTTTGTTCACTGTAGGAGAACAGCAAGGAGCGGCAGACACAGATAGAAGGCCCCAACCCAACTAATAGGCCTAATGCAGTGTTGTTTTCAACAACTACTAAACGAGAGCTTTAAGATTGAAGCAATGGAGAGGAAACCTGGGGAACACCTTGGAGCGGAAGACACCGTCTCTACACCCCAGACCCAACTTGTAGGCCGAATGGAGTGTTGTTTTCAACAACTACTAAACAAGAGCTTTAAGATTGAAGCAATGGAGAGGCAACCTGGGGAACACCTTGGAGCGGAAGACACCATCTCTACACCCCAGACCCAACTTGTAGGCCGAATGCAGTGTTGTTTTCAACAACTACTTAAAAAGAGCTTTAAGATTGAAGCAATGGAGAGACAACCTGGGGAACACCTTGGAGCGGAAGACACGGTCTCTACACCCCAGACCCAACTTGTAGGCAGAATGCAGTGTTGTTTTCAACAACTACTAAACAAGAGCTTTAAGATTGAAGCAATGGAGAGGCAACCTGGGGAACACCTTGGAGCGGAAGACACCGTCTCTACACCCCAGACCCAACTTGTAGGCCGAATGCAGTGTTGTTTTCAACAACTACTAAACAAGAGCTTTAAGATTGAAGCAATGGAGAGGCAACCTGGGGAACACCTAGGAGCGAAAGACACCGTCTCTACACCCCAGACCCAACTTGTAGGCAGAATGCAGTGTTGTTTTCAACAACTACTTAAGAAGAGCCAGAAGATCGATGCAATTGAGAGGCAACCTGGGGAACACCTTGGAGTGGAACACACCGTCTCTACACCCCAGACCCAACTTGTAGGCCGAATGCAGTGTTGTTTTCAACAACTACTTAAGAAGAGCTTTAAGATTGAAGCAATGGAGAGGCAACCTGGGGAACACCTTGGAGCGGAAGACACCGTCTCTACACCCCAGACCCAACTTGTAGGCCGAATGCAGTGTTGTTTTCAACAACTACTTAAGAAGAGCTTTAAGATCGAAGCAATGGAGAGGCAACCTGGGGAACACCTTGGAGTAGAACACACCGTCTTTACACCCCAGACCCAACTTGTAGGCCGAATGCAGTGTTGTTTTCAACAACTACTAAACGAGAGCTAGAAGCTCTAAGCTATGGAGAGAAAACCTGGGGAACACCTTGGAGCGGCAGACACCGTTAGTAGGCCCTAGCGAAGTAGTAGTAGTAGCCCCAATGCAGTTTTCAAATTCCTATAGGCTGAAAACCAGACTATTGACGCTCAGCTTTTTTAAAAGGAGGACAGCTGTATTAGGTGGCGCAGACAGACACAGGTAGTAGGCCTTAAACACAATATTTGGCTCAATGAAGTTTAAAAAAGGTTACAGGGGTACACAGGCAGCATTGGTCTGTTCAGTGGAGGACAATTTCAATTATGGACCACAGACAGAGTTTGTATGCCTACTATTAAAAAAAGGATGCTCTATGCAATTTAAAATAGGTTCCAGGGGTACACGGGCAGCAGTGGACAGGTCACTGGAGGACTAGTGGAAGGAGGGACCGCAGACAGGCGTAGTAGGCCTAACATAACAAAATTTGGCTGTAGGCACTTTAAAATTGGTTCCAGGGGTACACGGGCAGCAGTGGTCTGGTCAGTGGAGGACTAGTGGAAGGAGGGACCGCAGACAGGCGTAGTAGGCCTAACATAACAAAATTTGGCTGTAGGCACTTTAAAATTGGTTCCAGGGGTACACGGGCAGCAGTGGTCTGGTCAGTGGAGGACTAGTGGAAGGAGGGACCGCAGACAGGCGTAGTAGGCCTAACATAACAAAATTTGCCTGTAGGCACTTTTAAATTGGTTCCAGGGGTACACGGGCAGCAGTGGTCTGGTCAGTGGAGGACTAGTGGAAAGAGGGACCGCAGACAGGTGTAGTAGGCCTAACATAGCAAAATTTGGCTGTAGGCACTTTTAAATTGGTTCCAGGGGTACACAGGCAGCAGTAGACAGGTCACTGGAGGACTAGTGGAAGGAGGGACCGCAGACAGGCGTAGTAGGCCTAACATAACAAAATTTGGCTGTAGGCACTTTTACATTGGTTCCAGGGGTACACGGGCAGCAGTGGTCTGGTCAGTGGAGGACTAGTGGAAGGAGGGACCGCAGACAGGCGTAGTAGGCCTAACATAACAAAATTTGGCTGTAGGCACTTTTAAATTGGTTCCAGGGGTACACGGGCAGCAGTGGTCTGGTCAGTGGAGGACTAGTGGAAGGAGGGACTGCAGACAGGCGTAGTAGGCCTAACATAACAAAATTTGGCTGTAGGCACTTTTAAATTGGTTCCAGGGGTACATGGGCAGCAGTGGACAGGTCACTGACTAGAGGACTAGTGGAATGAGGGACCGCAGACAGGCGTAGTAGGCCTAACATAACAAAATTTGGCTGTAGGCACTTTTACATTGGTTCCAGGGGTACACGGGCAGCAGTGGTCTGGTCAGTGGAGGACTAGTGGAAGGAGGGACCGCAGACAGGCGTAGTAGGCCTAACATAACAAAATTTGGCTGTAGGCACTTTTAAATTGGTTCCAGGGGTACACGGGCAGCAGTGGTCTGGTCAGTGGAGGACTAGTGGAAGGAGGGACCGCAGACAGGCGTAGTAGGCCTAACATAACAAAATTTGGGCTGTAGGCACTTTTAAATTGGTTCCAGGGGTACACGGGCAGCAGTGGTCTGGTCAGTGGAGGACTAGTGGAAGGAGGGACCGCAGACAGGCATAGTAGGCCTAACATAACAAAATTTGGCTGTAGGCACTTTTAAATTGGTTCCAGGGGTACACGGGCAGCAGTGGACAGGTCACTGACTGGAGGACTAGTGGAAGGAGGGACCGCAGACAGACGTAGTAGGCCTAACATAACAAAATTTGGCTGTAGGCACTTTTACATTGGTTCCAGGGATACATGGGCAGCAGTGGACAGGTCACTGGAGGACTAGTGGAAGGAGGGACCGCAGACAGGCGTAGTAGGCCTAACATAACAAAATTTGGCTGTAGGCACTTGCAATTCTCTTGCAGGGGTACGCAGGCAGCATTGGTGTTGTCAGCGGAGGCCGATTGTAATGAGTGTCTGCCAGTTAGTACTCCAAAAAAATAAATAGATGTTAATGTCTCGCATTACAACAAAACCAAAACACAAAAGGGTGGAATACTTAGGTACAGGGGTGGGCTCCTCTACTGAGTTTTACACCTAGTAATTTGGCGCTAATTATTTACTGGTGTAAATATAGGACGCTGCCCCTGACTATGTTAAGTACCATCATACATGTCAACACAATGGTATTGTCAGTGCCAGGCATTGAATGATGTCAGCACATAGACTAAACATTGGTGGAACTGTGAGAGATAATTGTGCAAGTGGTAGAGCAATGTTTGAGCTGGGGGGAACTCTCTTGTGGCCAGCGGTACAGGCCCAGGGCCCCTCATGTTACAACAGTGTGTCTGACCGCCAGAGACACTTTATTGTACTATGAGGGACCCAGTGGCAGTGCCGTCGACCAAAAGCGGGCACACCCACCTCTTCAGACAAATGGCACTCTCATGGGTGCTTGCGCCAAGTGGCGAGACCACGGCCCCGTGGGGGGAGTTTGGCCATTTTGGGAGGTGTAAACATGTTGTATGCTGGACAATCAGCTGCTGCAAATTACGCGATTGGAAAAGTCAGTCAGAGTAGTCCACAAGCAAGACCTTTTCATAGGAAAGCTAGGTGTCAGCCGGGCAAGGTGGGGCAAAAGAATTCGAAATCCAGTTGTGGTTCATTTTAATGAAGGTTAGATCATCCACATTTTGGGTAGCCAGACGAGTCCTTTTTTCGGTTAATATTGAACCTGCAGCACTGAATACTCTTTCTGATAGGACACTAGCTGGCAAGCAAGCTCCTGCAATGCATATTCTGCCAATTCTGGCCAGGTGTCTAATTTGGATGCCCAGTAATCAAATGGGAATGACGGTTGAGGGAGAACATCGATAAGGGATGAAAAATAGTTAGTAACCATACTGGACAAATGTTGTCTCCTGTCACTTTGAATTGATGCTGCAGTACCTGTCCTGTCTGCGGTCATAGCAAAATCACTCCACAACCTGGTCAGAAAACCCCTCTGTCCAACGCCACTTCTGATTTCTGCCCCTCTAACACCTCTGGTCTGCTGCCCCCTGCAGCTCGTGTGAGAACGATCACCGGCGCTGTGTGCTGGGAATGCCTGAAGCAAACGGTCAACAAGAGTTGATTGTTTGGTTGGTAATATTAGTTCCAAGTTCTCATGTGGCATAATATTTTGCAATTTGCCTTTATAGCGAGGAACAAGGAGGCAGGCCAACCAGTAATCGTCATCGTTTATCATTTTAGTAATGCGTGTGTCCCTTTTGAGGATATGTAAGGCATAATCCGCCATGTGGGCAAAAGTTCCAGTTGTCAAATCTGCGGTTGTGCTGGGTTGAGGGGCTGTTTCAGGCAAATCTACGTCACTTGTGTCCCTCAAAAAACCAGAACCCGGCCTTGCCACGCCACCAATTTCCAGTGGCGCCGGAGAAGCTTCCTCATTAAAAAAATACTCTTCACCATCATCCTCCTCATCCTCCTCCTCCTGTTCACCCGCTACCTCGTCCTGTACACTGCCCTGACCAGACATGGCTGACTGTCATCAAGGCTTTCCTCTTCCTCTTCTGCAGACGCCTGCTCCTTTATGTGCGTCAAACTTTGCATCAGCAGACGCATTAGGGGGATGCTCATGCTTATTATGGCGTTGTCTGCACTAACCAGCCGTGTGCATTCCTCAAAACACTGAAGGACTTGATACATGTCTTGTACCTTCGACCACTGCACACCTGACAACTCCATGTCTGCCATCCTACTGCCTGCCCGTGTATGTGTATCCTCCCACAAATACATAACAGCACGCCTCTGTTCGCACAGTCTCTGAAGCATGTGCAGTGTTGAGTTCCACCTTGTTGCAACGTCTATGATTAGGCGATGCTGGGGAAGGTTCAAAGACCGCTGATAGGTCTGCATACGGCTGGAGTGTACGGGCGAACGGCGGATATGCAAGCAAAGTCCGCGCACTTTGAGGAGCAGGTCGGATAACCCCGGATAACTTTTCAGGAAGCACTGCACCACCAGGTTTAAGGTGTGAGCCAGGCAAGGAATGTGTTTCAGTTGGGAAAGGGAGATGGCAGCCATGAAATTCCTTCCGTTATCACTCACTACCTTGCCTGCCTCAAGATCTACAGTGCCCAGCCACGACTGCGTTTCTTTCTGCAAGAACTCGGACAGAACTTCCGCAGTGTGTCTGTTGTCGCCCAAACACTTCATAGCCAATACAGCCTGCTGACGCTTGCCAGTAGCTGCCCCATAATGGGACAACTGGTGTGCAACAGTGGCAGCTGCGGATGGAGTGGTTGGGCGACTGCGGTCTGTGGACGAGCTCTCGCTTCTGCAGGAGGACGAGGAGGAGGAGGAGGGGGTGTGAACGGCTACAGCCAACTGTTTCCTAGACCGTGGGCTAGGCAGAACTGTCCCAAAATTGCTGTCCCCTGTGGACCCTGCATCCACCACATTCACCCAGTGTGCCGTGATGGACACGTAACGTCCCTGGCCATGCCTACTGGTCCATGCATCTGTTGTCAGGTGCACCTTTGTACTCAGTGATTGCCTGAGTGCATGGACGATGCGCTCTTTAACATACTGGTGGAGGGCTGGGATGGCTTTTCTCGAAAAGAAGTGTCGACTGGGTAGCTCGTAGCATGGTACAGCATAGTCCATCAGGGCTTTGAAAGCTTTGCTTTCAACTAACCAGTAGGGCATCATCTCTAACGAGATTAGTCTAGCTATGTGGGCGTTCAAACCCTGTGTACACGGATGCGAGGCTAAGTGTTGTGAATTCTGTTGTCGGGCTCCCTCCTGTGGTCATGAATGGTACTTCGGCTGGTTCTGTCCATGGACTTCCTCTGGTGGGTGTTTCTGAGTTTCCTTCCACAGGTGACGAGGTTAATTCGTTAGCTGCTGCTCTATTTAACTCCACTTAGATCTTTGCTCCATGCCACCTGTCAATGTTCCAGTATTGGTCTTGTTCACTCCTGGATCGTTCTTGTGACCTGTCTTCCCAGCAGAAGCTAAGTTCCAGATTGTATTTCTTTTGTTTGCTATTTTTCTGTCCAGCTTTCTATTTTTATTGTTCTGTTTCTTGCTGGAAGCTCTGGGACGCAGAGGGAGCGCCTCCGCACCGTGAGTCGGTGCGGAGGGTCTTTTTGCGCCCTCTGCGTGGTCTTTTTGTAGGTTTTGTGCTGACCGCAAAGTAACCTTTCCTATCCTTGGTCTGTTCAGTTAGTCGGGCCTCACTTTGCTATATCTATTTCATCTCTGTGTTTGTATTTTCATCTTTACTCACAGTCATTATATGTGGGGGGCTGCCTTTTCCTTTGGGGAATTTCTCTGAGGCAAGGTAGGCTTTATTTTTCTATCTTCAGGGCTAGCTAGTTTCTTAGGCTGTGTCGAGTTGCATAGGGAGCGTTAGGCGCAATCCACGGCTATTTCTAGTGTGTTTGATAGGATTAGGGATTGCGGTCCCAGAGCTCGTCCTTTATTATCAGTAACTATCAGGTCATTCCGTGTGCTCTAAACCACCAGGTCCATTATTGTCTTGACCACCAGGTCACAACAGCTAAGTACTTCCTTTTTCTAACCAGAGTCTCATGTAGGGTGAGCTGGACTGGAGAGCTGGAGATCGTGGAACTAGCGGGGGTGCCGGTGGACATGGCAGACTGAGAGACGGTTGGAGACGGTATTGTTGCCGCCGGTGCCCTAGATGCAGTGTTTCCTACTACGAAACTGGTGATTCTCTGACCCTGACTGCTTTGGCCCGGCAAAGAAACCTGCACAGATACTGCAGGTGGTGCAGAAAATGGTGGCCTTACACTGACGGAAGGGATGTAGCGTTGCTGACTAGCTTCATTGGCCGAGGGTGCTACAACCTTAAGGGACGTTTGGTAGTTAGTCCAGGCTTGCAAATGCATGGTGGTTAAATGTCTATGCATGCAACTTGTATTTAGACTTTTCAGATTCTGACCTCTGCTTAAGGTAGTTGAACATTTTTGACAGATGACTTTGCGCTGATCAATTGGATGTTGTTTAAAAAAATGCCAGACTGCACTCTTTCTAGCATCAGATCCCTTTTCAGGCATTGCAGACTGAGCTTTAACCGGATGGCCACGCTGTCCTCCAACAGGTTTTGGCTTTGCCACGCATTTTGGGCCATCTACGGGCCCGGCAGATGGAACCTGTTGCGATGTTGATGCCTGCTGCGGCCCCTCCTCCTTCGCTTCAGAACTACTGCCGCCTGCACCCTGTTCCCCCAATGGCTGCCAATCGGGGTCAACAACTGGGTCATCTATAACCTCCTCTTCTAGCTCGTGTGCAACTTCGTCTGTGTAACCGTGTAAGTCGGTGGTATAGCGTTCGTGACGGGGCAACATAGTCTCATCAGGGTCTGATTCTGGATCAGTACCCTGCGAGGGCAATGTTGTGGTCTGAGTCAAAGGACCAGCATAGTAGTCTGGCTGTGGCTGTGCATCAGTGCACTCCATGTCAGATTCAACTTGTAGTGGGCATGGCCTGTTAACTGTTTCACTTTCTAAGCCAGGGACGGTATGTGTAAAGAGCTCCATGGAGTAACCCGTTGTGTCGCCTGCTGCATCCTTCTCTGTTGCTGTTTTTGCTGAAGAGGACAAGGAAGCGACTTGTCCCTGACCGTGAACATCCACTAACGACGCGCTGCTTTTACATTTACCAGTTTCAGAAGAGGAGGCAAAAGAGCTAGAGGCTGAGTCAGCAAGGTAAGCCAAAACTTGCTCTTGCTGCTCCGGCTTTAAAAGCGGTTTTCCTACTCCCAGAAAAGGGAGCGTTCGAGGCTTTGTGTAGCCAGACGACGAACCTGGCTCCACAGCTCGAGACTTAGGTGCTATATTGTTTTTCCCACGACCACCCGATGCTCCACTACCACCATTACCAGCTGGCAATGAACGCCCACGGCCACGACCTCTTCCACCAGACTTCCTCATTGTTTTAAAAACGTCACCAAACTAACGGTATTTGTTACTGTCAAACAACTTACAAGGTGAACTCTAACTTCTGTATGATTTAGATATCCCTTTACAGGTGGGTGAGACCGCAAGGAAAATCAGGCACGATGTTACACACTCTGTTTTCTGTGGCACCAAATGAGATAGATGCCACACACGCAGGACTGTCACTCAAGCACAAAGGCCAAAATTAATCTCCCACCGTTTTTTTTTTTCAGGGACAATTTAGATACCAATTAAAAAAAAAACACTAGGCTTTCTATGGCACACTATTTAAGAGAGATGGCACACTCAGGACTGGCAGACAAGCAGAAAGTCCAATATTAATCTCCCAGTCTTTTTTTTCAGGGAGAATTTAGATACCAAATTTAAAAAAAAAAACACTAGGCTTTCTATGGCACACTATTTAAGAGAGATGGCACACTCCGGACTGGCAGACAAGCAGAAAGGCCAATATTAATCTCCCACTGTTTTTTTTTTCAGGGAGAATTTAGATACCAAATTAAAAAAAAACAAAAACTAGGCTTTCTATGGCCCACTATTTAAGAGAGATGGCACACTCAGGACTGGCAGACAAGCAGAAAGGCCAATATTAATCTCCCACTTTTTTTTTTTTCAGGGAGAATTTAGATACCAAATTTAAAAAAAAAAAACACTAGGCTTTCTATGGCCCACTATTTAAGAGAGATGGCACACTCAGGACTGGCACACAAGCAGAAAGGCCAATATTAATCTCCCACTGTTTTTTTTTTTTCAGGGAGAATTTAGATACCAAATTAAAAAAAAACACTAGGCTTTCTATGACCCACTGTTTAAGAGAGATGGCACACTCAGGACTGGCAGACAAGCAGAAAGGCCAATATTAATCTCCCACTGTTTTTTTTTTTTCAGGGAGAATTTAGATACCAAATTTAAAAAAAAAAAACACTACGCTTTCTATGGCCCACTATTTAAGAGAGATGGCACACTCAGGACTGGCAGACAAGCCGAAAGGCCAATATTAATCTCCCACTGTTTTTTTTTTTCAGGGTGAATTTAGATACCAAATTAAAAAAAAAAAACACTAGGCTTTCTATGGCCCACTATTTAAGAGAGATGGCACACTCAGGACTGGCACACAAGCAGAAAGGCCAATATTAATCTCCCACGTTTTTTTTTATTTTTTCAGGGAGAATTTAGATACCAAACTTAAAAAAAAAACACTAGGCTTTCTATGGCCCACTATTTAAGAGAGATGGCACACTCAGGACTGGCACACAAGCAGAAAGGCCAATATTAATCTCCCACTGTTTTTTTTTTTTCAGGGAGAATTTAGGTACCAAATTAAAAAAAAAACACTAGGCTTTCTATGGCTCACTATTTAAGAGAGATGGCACACTCAGGACTGGCAGACAAGCAGAAAGGCCAATATTAATCTCCCACTGTTTTTTTTTTTTCAGGGAGAATTTAGATACCAATTTAAAAAAAAAAAACCACTAGGCTTTCTACGGCCCACTATTTAAGAGAGATGGCACACTCAGGACTGGCAGACAAGCAGAAAGGCCAATATTAATCTCCCACTTTTTTTTTTTTCAGGGAGAATTTAGATACCAAATTTAAAAAAAAAATCACTAGGCTTTCTATGGCCCACTATTTAAGAGAGATGGCACACTCAGGACTGGCAGACAAGTAGAAAGGCCAATATTAATCTCCCACTGTTTTTTTTTTCAGGGAGAATTTAGATACCAATTTTTTTTTTAAAAAAACACTGGGCTTTCTATGGCACACTATTTAAGAGAGATGGCACACTCAGGACTGGCACACAAGCAGAAAGGCCAATATTAATCTCCCACGTTTTTTTTTATTTTTTCAGGGAGAATTTAGATGCCAAATTAAAAAAAAAAACACTAGGCTTTCTATGGCCCACTATTTAAGAGAGATGGCACACACAGGACTGGCACTCTAGCAGAAATGCCAATCTTACATTTAATCTCCCACTACTTTTTTTTTTAGGGAGAATTAAAAAAAAAAAAGGGACTGTCCTACAATTACTATCTCCCTGCAGTAATCTCAGCCAGGTATGGCAGGCAGCAATAAGAAGGAGTGGACTGCTGCACAAATTAAATCAAATGTGTGGACAAACAAAAAAGATAGCTGTGCAGAAAGGAAGGAACAACAGGATTTGTGCTTTGAAAAAAGCAGTTGGTTTGCACAGCGGCATACACACCGCAATGCAGCTATCAGGGAGCCTTCTAGGGCAGCCCAATGAGCTACAGCGTTGAGGAAAAAAAAAAGTAGCTTCCACTGTCCCTGCAAACAAAAGGTGGTGTTGGACAGTGGAAATCGCTACAGCACAAGCGGTTTGGTGGTTAATGGACCCTGCCTAACGCTATCCCTGCTTCTGATGAAGCGGCAGCAACCTCTCCCTATGCTCAGATCAGCAGCAGTAAGATGGCGGTCGGCGGGAACGCCTCTTTATAGCCCCTGTGACGCCGCAGACAGCAAGCCAATCACTGCAATGCCCTTCTCTAAGATGGTGGGGACCAGGACCTATGTCATCACGCTGCCCACACTCTGCGTCCATCTTCATTGGCTGAGAAATGGCGCTTTTAGCGTCATTGAAACACGACTTTGGCGCGAAAGTCGCGTACCGCATGGCCGACCCCACACAGGGGTCGGGTCGGGTTTCGTGAAACCCGACTGTGCCAAAAGTCGGCGACTTTTGAAAATGAACTATCCATTTCGCTCAACCATACCCACCACCATTCACCAGATCCTAAACATATTAAAATCCAAAACAGAGGAGCCATATACCGATGGACCCCCAAACCAATTTCCACCAACTCCAAGGACTCCCTCCAGCCGCCACAACGAGAGGCCTTTGAACACCTTAAAGGCCCGAGACCCCACCCGACCGAAAAGCTATGGCCCTTTCAATGCCCTCCTGCAACCCGAGAGCCCAGAAATCCATTCAAATGAACGCCGTCTGCCAACCAATACTCCCCTTTTCCTGACTCCAGTTCAAATTGTCTAACCGCCACGCCCCCATTCCTAACCACAAAGGCGGACACCGCCCTGTTAACCTTTATGCGGGCCTTGTCAATTTTTTCCAAAGACCGCATGTGTTTCCACCGTTTCCGCGGCACAATCTCCGACCAAACGATACTCAACCCCGGGTACAAAACCCACAACCGCAAACAATCCTGCTTAATGTCTCTAACCAATTCTCGAAAAGGTCGGACCCCTAGGTCGTTACCCCCCACATGCAAGACCAAAACGTCGGGGGCTCTATCCAATCTCACGCTGTTATGAATCTCCCGCAACACGCGATTCCAGGCCATTCCCCGAAAACCAAGCCACCGGATGACTGCCACGCTTCGGTCAAAACCAAGTTGCCTGCCCTCTGTCCGAACATCGGCGCGCAGAGCTCCCCAATGCACGTACGAGTGTCTGAGAATCCACACCAATAAGGCTTGGGGACCTGGAAAACAAAACACAAACTCAACAAATGCCACCGCATAAAGAAAAACCGCTCCATCCAGACCTATAAAACCGCCTCAACCACCTCTTTTGGCCGCACATAACTCTTAAAGCGGTTGGAGCGCCACCTACCAATCTTGCGAATGGCGGAAGCCCTCAACCCCCCAATTGCCGCCTCAGTTGCGGCTCCTATCCGGAAAGAGTGAGGGGCAAAACAAGCCCCATCCAAACCTACCAAAGCAATCGCCTTTTTGAAGACCACCGTGAACTGGTATTGGGACAAGCAGGAACAGTCTTGGTGACATAACAAAGACCGATCTGTTGTGAATTCTGTGGCAGAGCTCCCTCCTGTGGTCACAAGTGGTACTTCGGCTGATTCTCTCTGTGAGCTTCCGTTGGTGGAGGAAAGTGGTACTGCGGCTTCTGAGTTTCCTTCCTCAGGTGATGTGGTGAAGTCGTTAGGTGCTGCTCTATTTAACTCCACCTAGTGCTTTGATCCTGGCCTCCAGTCAGTGTTCTAGTATTGGACCTGTTTTCTCCTGGATCGTTCCTGTGGCCTGCTGCTCTGCATAGCTAAGTTCTGCTTTGCTATTTTATTTGCTGTTTTTTCTGTCCAGCTTGTTTATTTGTTTTTTCCTGCTTGCTGGAAGCTCTGGGACGCAGAGGGTGTACCTCCGTGCCGTTAGTTCGGTACGGAGGGTCTTTTTGCCCCCTTTGCGTGGTTTTTGTAGGGTTTTGTGTTGACCGCAAAGTTACCTTTCCTATCCTCGCTCTGTTCAGAAAGTCGGGCCTCACTTTGCTAAATCTATTTCATCTCTACGTTTGTCTTCTCATCTTAACTCACAGTCATTATATGTGGGGGCTGCCTTTTCCTTTGGGGTATTTCTCTGAGGCAAGGTAGGCTTATTTTCTATCTTCAGGCTAGCTAGTTTCTCAGGCTGTGCCGAGTTGCATAGGGAGCGTTAGGCGCAATCCACGGCTGCCTCTAGTGTGGTTGGAGAGGATTAGGGATTGCGGTCAGCAGAGTTCCCACGTCTCAGAGCTCGTTCAATGTTTTTGGGTTATTGTCAGGTCACTGTAGGTGCTCTTGCATGAAAAGAAGCTGCGGAGACACCATCACGTGTTTCTCGACGCAAGCAGTGAATAGCCAGGCCTTTCCCCGGGAAGGAACAACCACGGGAAGGGCAGCATCCTATGAAGGAAAGCCACCTATGCCAAGCATGGTATCCATCCACAGACAGCTGTTTCGGGGTTTTTGCCCCTCATCAGTGTGGAGTAGGAATCTGGCTATTAGGAGCAGTGCCTAGTAAAAAGGCTATAAAGGCACAGATGATTGGCCTCGGGGAGACCAAAACATCCAACACCGCGGAGACACCATCACGTGTTTCTCAACGCAGTGATTCCAGAACACTGCCCCCATCCCTTATGGGAAATATGCAGATGCATGAAAAGAAGCTGCGGAGACACCATCACGTGTTTCTCGACGCAAGCAGTGAATAGCCAGGCCTTTCCCCGGGAAGGAACAACCACGGGAAGGGCAGCATCCTATGAAGGAAAGCCACCTATGCCAAGCATGGTATCCATCCACAGACAGCTGTTTCGGGGTTTTTGCCCCTCATCAGTGTGGAGTAGGAATCTGGCTATTAGGAGCAGTGCCTAGTAAAAAGGCTATAAAGGCACAGATGATTGGCCTCGGGGAGACCAAAACATCCAACACCGCGGAGACACCATCACGTGTTTCTCAACGCAGCGATTCCAGAACACTGCCCCCATCCCTTATGGGAAATATGCAGATGCATGAAAAGAAGCTGCGGAGACACCATCACGTGTTTCTCGACGCAAGCAGTGAATAGCCAGGCCTTTCCCCGGGAAGGAACAACCACGGGAAGGGCAGCATCCTATGAAGGAAAGCCACCTATGCCAAGCATGGTATCCATCCACAGACAGCTGTTTCGGGGTTTTTGCCCCTCATCAGTGTGGAGTAGGAATCTGGCTATTAGGAGCAGTGCCTAGTAAAAAGGCTATAAAGGCACAGATGATTGGCCTCGGGGAGACCAAAACATCCAACACCGCGGAGACACCATCACGTGTTTCTCAACGCAGTGATTCCAGAACACTGCCCCCATCCCTTATGGGAAATATGCAGATGCATGAAAAGAAGCTGCGGAGACACCATCACGTGTTTCTCGACGCAAGCAGTGAATAGCCAGGCCTTTCCCCGGGAAGGAACAACCACGGGAAGGGCAGCATCCTATGAAGGAAAGCCACCTATGCCAAGCATGGTATCCATCCACAGACAGCTGTTTCGGGGTTTTTGCCCCTCATCAGTGTGGAGTAGGAATCTGGCTATTAGGAGCAGTGCCTAGTAAAAAGGCTATAAAGGCACAGATGATTGGCCTCGGGGAGACCAATACATCCAACACCGCGGAGACACACGTGATGGTGTCTCCGCAGCTTCTTTTCATGCATCTGCATATTTCCCATAAGGGATGGGGGCAGTGTTCTGGAATCACTGCGTTGAGAAACACGTGATGGTGTCTCCGCGGTGTTGGATGTTTTGGTCTCCCCGAGGCCAATCATCTGTGCCTTTATAGCCTTTTTACTAGGCACTGCTCCTAATAGCCAGATTCCTACTCCACACTGATGAGGGGCAAAAACCCCGAAACAGCTGTCTGTGGATGGATACCATGCTTGGCATAGGTGGCTTTCCTTCATAGGATGCTGCCCTTCCCGTGGTTGTTCCTTCCCGGGGAAAGGCCTGGCTATTCACTGCTTGCGTCGAGAAACACGTGATTGTGTCTCCGCAGCTTCTTTTCATGCATCTGCATATTTCCCATAAGGGATGGGGGCAGTGTTCTGGAATCACTGCATTGAGAAACACGTGATGGTGTCTCCGCGGTGTTGGATGTTTTGGTCTCCCCGAGGCCAATCATCTGTGCCTTTATAGCCTTTTTACTAGGCACTGCTCCTAATAGCCAGATTCCTACTCCACACTGATGAGGGGCAAAAACCCCGAAACAGCTGTCTGTGGATCGATACCATGCTTGGCATATATGGCTTTCCTTCATAGGATGCTGCCCTTCCCGTGGTTGTTCCTTCCCGGGGAAAGGCCTGGCTATTCACTGCTTGCGTCGAGAAACACGTGATGGTGTCTCCGCAGCTTCTTTTCATGCATCTGCATATTTCCCATAAGGGATGGGGGCAGTGTTCTGGAATCACTGCGTTGAGAAACACGTGATGGTGTCTCCGCGGTGTTGGATGTTTTGGTCTCCCCGAGGCCAATCATCTGTGCCTTTATATACTGTAGGTGCTCTGACCTCTATGTCCATTGTGGTACTGAATTACCTTATCATAACACCGATCACGCCTAGGCTGAAGGCCCCAAAAACTGTTAAGGCAAGAGACCGGACACATAATAGAACCCGCGACTGAACCCAAAACAATTCTGCTACCCCGACCCTCCTGATCCGACTTTGAACGCCGCAACCATAGCTCCACCCGGCCCTCAGCCAACAACACGTCCCTGGCCAACAAGCCCCCGTCCCTTTTTTGTTAGGTGCCACCAACTCACCTACTCTAAAAGCCCCAAAAAAGGCCAACGAAAAAGCCAGACGAAACAAACAAAGCTCAAAAAACGAAAAACACAATGAAGACAATGCCTCGCCCAACTTTTCCAAAACGTTAAAAGACACGGGCCGCCTTGAATCTGTTCTTCCAGGCCGCCGCCTGAAACCTTTTACCGCCCTCTGCACCAAAAAGGACTTGGTGATATCATCCTGACACCGCAATTTGCAACCAAATGCCAAAGCCGCTATGACTCTTGACACCTTAGCAGCCGACCAACCCGCTGATGCCCCCCGGCTTAACCATGACAACAAGATCCCGACCTGATCTTGGTGGCTCACCCCACAAGATGCCGCCGCTAACAACTCCTCCCACTCACACCAAATTGCCTGATAAGCCTCCCAAGTTCTGGGAGCCAACGACGCCTTAATCAACGCCTGAGCGTCCCGGACACCACTAGCCAAAGTTCTGGAGGGCACTCCAAACCGACCATCTCCGCCTCCGGGGCCAAAGACCGAAAACGATCGAACTGTAAACGAGAAAGAGAGTCAGCGATAGAATTATGAACTCCCGGCACATGCGACGCTGTGACATGCGCGTTTAACGACAAACACAACAACACCAAATGCCGTAACACGCAAACCACCGGAGGCGATGATGCGGACAAACTGTTAATCGCGCACACCACCCCCATGTTATCGCAGCAAAACCGAACGCGCCTGTTCCGAAAAATCCCTTGCCACAAGTGCACCGCTACCAAAATGGGAAAAATCTCCAGAAGAGCAATGTTGCGAACCAAACTGAAAGAAATCCAACTCGCAGGCCATTTAGCCGCACACCATTGCCCCTGAAAGTAGGCCCCAAAACCCGAACCTCCAGCTGCGTCAGTAAATAACTCCAAAGACTCGTTGTCAATCACTCCCGCCATAAACAACGACCTGCCGTTATAAGTCTTCAGAAACTCACACCAAACTGCCAAATCCTCCTTGTGCTCTGCCGATAACCGCACGAAATGGTGAGGAGCCTTAACTCCCGCCGTGGCGCTAGCCAACCTAGAAAAAACTCGGCTCATCGGCATGACTCGACAAGCGAAATTAAGTTTACCAAGCAGCGATTGCAGGTCTCGCAAAGGCACCTTACGCAGGCGACCAGCCCGCCGAACATCCTCCCGCAGGCCCACCACTTTGTCCTCGGGCAACCGAAACTCCCACCGCACAGTATCGATGACTATGCCTAAGAAACACAAACACGTACTCGGGCCCTCTGTCTTACCAGGGGCCAGCGGAACGCCGAACCGCAACGCCACCCATTCAATCGCACTCAAAATCCTCGCACAACAATCGGACCCCGCCGGACCGATGCACAAAAAATCGTCTACGTAATGCAGTACAGAGTCACAACCAGACACGTCCCGCACAACCCATTCTAAAAAGGAACTAAACGCCTCAAACAGAGCACAAGACAACGAACAACCCATGGGCAAATATCTGTCAACAAAGAATCGATCCTCCCAAAAACAACCAAGAAGTCTAACACTAGACGGATGAACCGGCAGCAATCGAAAAGCAGATTCTATGTCCGTTTTTGCAAGAAGGGCGCCTTTTCCGCATTTTTGCACCCAAACTACCGCCTCGTCAAACGATGCGTAAACCACTGAACACAACTCAGGATCAATGCCGTCGTTCACCGACCTACCCTTAGGATACGACAGGTGCTGAATAAGGCGAAATTTACCCGCTTCCTTCCCAGAGGGGAAACAACCAAGTCCTCAATCGGAGCATGCTCAAACGGGCCCGCCATGCGGCCCAGAACCACCTCCTTACGTAACTTCTCCGAAACCACCTCAGGGTGTAACAAGGCTGAATGCAAATTTTTTCTAACCAACGGAACCACGAAAGGAGGGGCTGGAATAACAAAACCTTCCGTAAAGCCGGACAACAACACGGCCGCCTTTTCCCTATCCGGGTACCTATTTAGATAAGGGACCATCCTTTCCACCATCACCGGAGTCTCCCCCATGGGAATTACCTGAACCTGATTTTGCCTTGCCCTTCTTAAAGCATTTTGCGGCTCCGTGGGAGGAACCGTTGCAGTGGGAGCACAAATGCTTAAACTTACAATTGGCTCCAAATTTACACTGTCCCTCATTAAATTGCCAGCAGAAGCCCAATTTCTGTCCGCCTGCCTGACCAGCGCTGCCTGAGGTACTCCCCGCACCAGACTGTGATCCATGGCCGGACCCACCAGCCCCTCCCTGAAAGGGATGGCCGAACTTGTACTGCGCCATTACCCGCAACCAGAGGCCAATATCCTTCTGGTCCCATCTAATGGCCGGCCGCACCACTTTCCTCTGCCTAAACTGCTTGTCGTACCTGAGCCACGCCTGACCGCCATACACCCTGTGAGCCTCACTGATGGAATCCATATAGCAAAATAGCCCCGAGCAATTCTCAGGAGCCTTCTCGCCAATGACACTGACCAAAATGACAAAAGCCTGAAGCCAATTAGCAAAAGTCTGGGGAATTAAACGCCAACGCCGTTTTTCTTCCTCTTCCTTTTTTAAATCCTCCTTCTTCCCCTTGTCAATGTTAAATTTCTCTAGCGGAAGCAGTGAAAAAATTTTAACATACTCATCCTTACTTATCTTTTCCCTCACCTCTTTCTTAAGATGCGCCCCCATTGGGCCCTCAAAACACACGTATACTTCGCCGTGCGCCCTATCATCTAAGTGGACCCTGCACTCCTTTTCCTTCTCAGTCTGCACAGAAACCGAAACCGGCTCCGCAACCTCAGCCTGCACCACTGCTGCCCTAACCGGACTGCGCTGCGCACCAGACCAAGCACCCAAAAACCCCTGCAGAGCCACATCACGATCCAATCTAGCTAGCAGGTTCTCTACACTAGCCAAAAGCTCCCGCACCCCTGCCGCTTCACCGCTGCCTGCTACCCCTGCCGCAGCTACGCCGCTAAACGCTCCCTGACCACCACTAAATGCAGGCGCACCAGCGTCAGAAAGACAAACATGAGACACAGACGCATACTCACCGGGCTGCAAGGGATCTGTGGTCCCTCCAGCCGGAGTGCTGGTATCCGGACGTCCGCGAGCTGTCCAATCCGCCACCGACCCGTCCACCGATGTGCCCTGGAGGTGTCCATCATACCCGCTGCTCCGGGACATCGCCGACACGTGCGACACCGAATTCGGACTCCAAGCGATAGGGGGAGACGCCACCTGGACTGGTGAGGGCACGTCCTGCTGACCGGCGCCAGCCGCACTCCCGACCGCCGCAGAAGGCTGTCCGCTCCACAGCCCTGGAGCACGGGGACCCCCAACTGCTGCTGTAGGGGCCGACCCAGCGCCGTCCAGCCTCGGGCCGCCCGCCCCGCTTCCATCCACCGCTCCTCTGGGCCCAGCTCGCACCGCCGAGGCAGGCCACGCGGAAAGAACAACACCGCCGCGGCCTCCCGCTGCTCTAGGCCCCTGGCGCTGCCCGGCGCGTCTAGGCTCTGCCCCCACGGCGCCACGAGGTGAGGGCCTCGCAACCGCCGCTGCGCCCCCCCCTGGCTGTCGGATTCCTCCCAGGCCGGGGCCTACTCGCCGCTGCTCTTACCGGCGCCCGGCCTGGAGGGTCCCGGGAGGGGCTCCTACGCCTGCGGGGGGCACTTGGCCCAGGATCCGGCGATAGGCGCTCGGGGGGCCGTGTCCTCCAAGCTCGCCGGTCAAGAGGGGGGACCGCCGGCAAGGATCCGCTGCCACCGGCGCCGCCGTCCAGCAGGTGGGCCACCTGCGCCTCCAGCCATCCAGGAGCCCGAGAGGCTGCAGCTGCCCTCAGGCTCTGCAGCACAGCGTCCACACCTGACATGATGCTGCTTCTTGAGAAGGTGAGCGGGAACTGACCTGCCCCCGCCCCCTGACACTTCTCTAACCCCTCCACCACTAGCCCCCACCCCCTAATGTAATTAACCCCTTCAGCCCCACCCCCTCCTCTCCAACCCATTGTCATGCTGGCCTTCGCTTAGGCCATGGGGGGAGGGGACGGCTCGCTCCGGCCTGTCCTGTGAGGGTATCCAGGTACCATCGGGGATACCGTGGGACAAGCGCCAAGTGAAACCTCGTGGTGCGTGCATTCAGTTATCGGTAGGTGCGCAGGGGAGTACATGCCGATAACTCAGCCCCCCCCCCCCCCGCATCCTGGCACCCTAGCCATCAAGTGCCTAGTGGCAAATACAGCCCTGGGTGCCACTTCTGTGGACTGTACTGTGTGTGATGCTTAGGTACAGGATGAGGAGCGGAGGCCAATTGATGCAGCGCTTACCATCCACTGGAGCACATGCTCTTTCTGGCCCTCATCTACAAGGCTTGGATGAAGGTGTCCCGCAAGCTCTTTGCCTTGGAGTAACCCTGGACTCTGGTCTCTCCTTCAAAACACATATCCGTGCCATTGTCCACTTCCTGTCAACTACAGCTCAAAAATATTTCCCGAATTTGTACATTCCTTAATCAAAAATCGCAAAAACTCTAGTACTGTACATGCACTCATCATCTCCCGCCTCGACTACTGCAAGCTCCTGCTTTGTGCCCTCCCTTCTAACAGTTTCCCCTGTGTCATCCCTTGACAATTGATGGTAGCTATGGGGTTTTGCGTGGTATCTCTGGTGTCAACCCTTGAGTCTCTACTACTTGTAACTCCACCGCATACTCCACCCAGTGGCGTAGGAAGGGGGGGGGCTGGGGGGGCGGGCCGCCCCGGGCGGCACAATGCGGGGGGCGGCCGGTGCTGCAGGAGGAGGAAGAAAGAAAAAAAAAAGACGCGGGCCCTTTAAATCTTCGGACGGCGCCGTCCGCCGCCAAGACCAGGCTCCCCCCACCCCTGGCCCCTGCTCTAATACTCACCTCTCCTGGTTCCTGCGGCAGCTGCAGCGTCTTCAGCGCCCTCTGACTCTGCGACGTCTCAGGGCAGAGGGCGCGATGACGTCATCACTTTTTTTTCTTTATGTCTGACTCTGTCTGGGGGCAATGCTGGACACACTGGGGCAATACTGGAGAGCATCGGGCAGATTGCTGGACACACCGGGGCAATACTGGAGACCATGGGGCAGAATGCTGGACACACTGGGGCAATACAGAAGACCATGGGGCAGATTGCTGGACACACTGGGGCAATACTGGAGACCATGGGGCAGAATGCTGGACACACTGGGGCAATACTGGAGACCATGGGGCAGAATGCTGGACACACTGGGGCAATACTGGAGACCATGGGGCAGAATGCTGGACACACTGGGGCAATACAGGAGACCATGGGGCAGATTGCTGGACACACTGGGGCAATACTGGACATACTAGGGGCAATGTTGGAGACCCTGGGGCAGATTTCTGGACACACTGGGGCAATGCTGGGCACTGGGGCAGATTGCTGGACACACTGGGGCAATGCTGGACACTGGGGCAGATTGCTGGACACACTGGGGGCAATGCTGGACACACTGGGGCAATGCTGGACACACTGGGGCAATACTGGAGACCCTGGGGCAGATTTCTGGACACATTGAGGCAATGCTGGAGACCCTGGGGCAGATTTCTGGACACACTGGGGCAGATTTCTGGATATACTGGGACAATGCTGGAGACCCTGGGGCAGATTGCTGGACACGCTGGGGCAATGCTGGACACTGGGGCAGATTGCTGTGCACACTGGGGCAGATTGCTGTGCACACTGGGGCAGATTGCTGTGCACACTGGGGCAGATTGCTGTGCACACTGGGGCAATGCTGGAGACCCTGGGGCAGATTTCTGGACACACTGGGGCAATGCTGGACACTGGGGCAGATTGCTGGACACACTGGGGGTAAGATGCTGGACACACTGGGGCAATGCTGGACAACATGGGGGTAATATGCTGGAGACACTGGGGCAGATTGCTGGACACACTGGGGGCAGGACTTGAGGCATGGGCAGAATGTAGATACGGGGCATGATTGGAGACACGGGGCAGGATTGGATCATGGGGCAGGACGGATACGATGGAGGCTGGTGGGGCAGGATGGGGAGATCATATGGGGTAGAATGGATACTCATGAGGGCAGGATGCGAGAACATATGGCTGGAGCCAGGAATGAGATAAACGGGGCCAGGGTGGGGAATAGTATTACCATAGGGGCTATTTAAGGGATATTATTACTGCAGTGATGTATTTATTTTATTTTTTGAGTATACTGTTTTAAATGAGGGGGCGGTCCTGTTACTGTGCAGAGTGACACTATATCACCTTTTTTTCTTCATGTAGTGTAATGTAGAAGTTGTGAAAAATTAAGTAATGTGTTCTGCAAGCGGAGCTCGAGATAACTGTGTTATTTCCTGCAGAAACGAGTCCTGGCTGGAAGGAATGATGGCGGTCTGTGCTGGATGAAAGATGAAGGACTTCACCTAGAGACGTCACTGGTGAGTCAGTGTTACCTATACACTGACACTATACACTGTATACTATATACAGCGGTCCTGTGTACAATGTCACCAGTGATCACTGTATTATCTATACATTATATACAGAGTTCCTGTGTATAATACCACCAGTGATCTCTGTATTACCTCTACACAGACACTGCATACTAAGTACAGATCTCCTGTGAATACTGGCACTTATGGTGATAGTATTGTGGTTTTTTGTTATTACTGATCAGTATTGTAGTATTCAGTCACTATGTGGTGGTAATATGTGGTCTGGAAATGGTGTTGTGGTATTTGTCCCTTGTATGTAGTATTATTCGGTCACTATGTGGTCTGGTCATGGTGTGGTGGTATTAAGTCACAGGTTTGGCATGAGGGGGTGACACCATTAGGCCCAGTTTAAGTTCTACAAAACAGGAAAACCAATTTTGGTAACATTTGTGTGTATTGAGCCGGGGGAGGGGGGGGGGGGCGCCAAACTCGGGAACAGCCCCGGGCTGCAAAAGCTCTAGCTACGCCTCTGTGTCTGACACGCAGCAGCGATCAGGGATCCTGCTGAGAATCGTACGTCGTAGCAGATCGTTTGGAACTTTCTTTCGTCGCTGGATCTCCCGCTGTCATCGCTAGATCGGTGTGTGTGACACCGATCTAGCGATGCGATCTAGCGATGCGTTCGCTTGTAACCAGGGTAAACATCGGGTTACTAAGCGCAGGACCGCGCTGAGTAACCCGATGTTTACCCTGGTTACCAGCGTAAAAGTTAAAAAAAACAAACAGTACATACTTACATTCCGGTGTCCGTCAGGTCCCTAGCCGTCTGCTTCCCGCACTCACTGACTGCCGGCCGTAAAGTGAAAGCAGAGCACAGCGGTGACGTCACCGCTGTGCTGTGCTTTCACTTTACGGCCGGCAGTCAGTGAGTGCGGGAAGCAGACGGCTAGGGACAGACACCGGAATGTAAGTATGTGCTGTTTGTTTTTTTTTACGCTGGTAACCAGGGTAAACATCGGGTTACTAAGCGCGGTCCTGCGCTTAGTAACCCGATGTTTACCCTGGTTACCCGGGGACCTCGGCATCGTTGGTCGCTGGAGAGCTGTCTGTGTGACAGCTCCCCAGCGACCACACTACGATTTACCTACGATCATGGCCAGGTCGTATCGCTGGTCGTGATCGTAGGTAAATCGTATAGTGTGACGGTACCCTTACAGAGGACCCAACAACAAAGTTATCTGAAAAGAACACCACAGCCACAGAATCAAACTAGAGGCAATTTAATCTCTGTTTTTCTAGTGAATGCCTTTAAAAGATTGCAAAACACAGCGTGTGCCTCACCTTGGATGTGATTGTAACCCTCACTACATACATTGTATTGTTTGATCTCGTGCTATATTCTCTGGACTCTGTATGCGGTGCCAGAATTTTTCTTGTTGCATTATTTTTAGTAAGATGCAGCAGTGAGTTTGTTGTATAACTGCAGCGCTCACAAGGCTGGTAACAAAAGCATACAAGACACAGAAGCATCAGGTCACAAAAAAATTGCTGACTCCACACTAAACACTCCCGTAATGCAGTGCGAACTCAAAGTCCTGCAGCCGACCTGAGCAGTATGTCCTGGAAGGTAAGAATACACGCATATACAGTATATATGTACATAGGCAGCCGACCTGAACAGTATGTCCTGGAAGGTAAGAATACACGCATATACAGTATATATGTACATAGGCAGCCGACCTGAACAGTGTGTCCTGGAAGGTAAGAATACACGCATATACGGTATATATGTACATAGGCAGCCGACCTGAACAGTGTGTCCTGGAAGGTAAGAATACACGCATATACAGTATATATGCACATAGGCAGCCGACCTGAACAGTGTGTCCTGGAAGGTAAGAATACACGCATATACAGTATATATGTACATAGGCAGCCGACCTGAACAGTGTGTCCTGGAAGGTAAGAATACACGCATATACGGTATATATGTACATAGGCAGCCGACCTGAACAGTGTGTCCTGGGGAGGTATGTATATGCACACACTTTATCTCGGAGTCACCATCAGTACCTGAACATGTCAGCAGAACCACCAACATTACATGATTATGTCACTAGAACCACTGCACATGTATACATCTACAAAACTACCATTAATACATAAATTCATCACTCAAACCTTCATTACTACATGAAAACCACACCGTCATTAGTACATGGGTACATAATACAGCACCAAACTTATTACAGCAGTCAATTGTAAAGTCAGGTTACCCTCCTTCTGTAAACTGCCCCCCATGCTATGCCATCACACTATCCTTCTTTCTGAAAACTTTCCAGTCATACTGAGCCTTTGCACTGTCCATTTTCATCTTTAGGGCTCCTTTTCACTTGCGAGAAATACATCTGAGTCTTGCAGGTTAAAACCAAGCTCTGGCGCCGGCACTCCGAAGCGGAGCGTGCGGCTGCATAGCAATACATGGAGCTGCACGCTCCGCTCCCGAGTGACGGCGCCAGAGCTTGGTTTTAACCTGCGAAACTCGGACGTATTTCTCGCAAGTGAGAAGGAGCCCTAACTATCTCACCACACTGTGCCCGTGCACTGTTCCTTTTGTATACTAATCAACCCATAATGTGCCCTTGCACTGTCCCCCTCCTGTTTATTGCTATGCCCTTGTACTGTCTCCCTTTCTGTATAATGCCCCTCATATTGTGCGCACCTTCTCTGTACTGATCCACTACACTGTGCCCTTCTTCTGTGCCTCATGTATACCGATCCCCCATAATGTTCCTGTGAGGAGCTGGCCATAGATTAAAGACTATTGGGCTAATGACTATAGAGTGGGGTCCACAGCTTTATGAGATGCAGACTCTTCCAGCACAGAGCACCAGTTGCATCGATATTGTTGTTTTTTATTAGTGATTTGCTTGCTCGTCAGTTCATCCTCAGGAATCAATGAAACTTGCCCACACAGAAAATTGCCAACTGCAGCATCAAAGTTTCAGATCCATGATATTTGAGGTGAAAGGTGAAGAATGCCCACAGAAAATTGCTCACAGGCTGAATTATAGGTTAAATGCTCTGTAGGACAGGGGGGTAGTATATGCAGGTATACGTGAGATGCTCTGCAGGGCAGAAGAATAATATATACATATAGGTGAGATGCTCTGCAGGACAGAGAATAGCAAAGAGATATAGGTTAAATGCACTGCAGGACAGGGGGATATTATGCAGGTATATGTGAGATGCTCTGCAGGGCAGAAGAATAATATAGAATTATAGGTGAGATGCTCTGCAGGACAGAATAGCAAAGATCTATAGGTTAAGTGCTCTGCAGGACAGGGGGATAGTATGCAGGTATACGTGAGATGCTCTGCAGAACAGAGAATAGTATAGAATTATAGATGAGATGCTCTGCAGCACAGAAGAATGTCGGTGAAAATTGCCCACACGTAAACTACCGACAAGTTTATTAAGAACAGTTTATTAAGAAGTTCTAATAACAACAATAACAAGTTTATTAAACAATCATTGCACACCTGCAAATAATTAGCTGCCGGGTGATTGTCCTTGACTTCCATGGGCTCGATTGAAATACAATACAGCACAACACAGGCAGCAAAGAAAATGCAGAATGGATTTCAACAAAGGTCTCTGGGCCCAGTTTACTTCTCCAGGTTCTACAGGATCGGTTCACTCATCCCTATTCCAAGAATACGGATTCTGTTCTTAGGAGTTGTCATTCCACTGTGCTAACAATAATTCCACTCTCAGTGTGCTGTGTATGGGCCTATAGACCCTTATTCCACTCTCAGTGTGCTGTGTATGGGCCTAGAGACCCTTATTCCACTCTCAGTGTGGTGTGTCTGGGCTTAGAGACCCTTATTCCACTCTCAGTGTGCTGTGTCTGGGCCTAGAGACCCTTATTCCACTCTCATTGTGGTGTGTCTGGGCTTAGAGACCCTTATTCCACTCTCAGTGTGCTGTGTCTGGGCCTAGAGACCCTTATTCCACTCTCATTGTGGTGTGTCTGGGCTTAGAGACCCTTATTCCACTCTCAGTGTGCTGTGTATGGGCCTAGTGTTGTAAATTCTGTGGCCAAGCTCCCTCCTGTGGTCGTGAGTGGTACTGCGGCTGGTTCTGTCTATAAGCTTCCTTTGGTGGATGAGAGTGGTACTGCGGCTTCTGAGTTTCCTTCCTCAGGTGATGAGGTTAAGTCGTTAGGTGCTGCTCTATGTAACTCCACCTGGTGCTTTGATCCTGGCCTCCAGTCAATGTTCTAGTATTGGTCTTGCTTCCTCCTGGATCGTTCCTGTGGCCTGTCTATCCTGCATAGCTAAGTTCTGCTTATGTTATTTTTGTTTGCTATATTTTCTGTCCAGCTTGCTATATTGGTTTTTCTTGCTTGCTGGAAGCTCTGAGACGCACAGGGAGCACCTCCGTACCGTTAGTCGGTGCGGAGGGTCTTTTTGCCCCTCTGCGTGGTTGTTTGTAGGTTTTTGTGTTGACCGCAAAGCTATCTTTCCTATCTTCGGTCTATTCAGTAAGTCGGGCCTCACTTTGCTAAATCTATTTAATCTCTGTGTTTGTATTTCATCTTTACTCACAGTCATTATATGTGGGGGGCTGCCTTTTCCTTTGGAGAATTTCTCTGAGGCAAGGTAGGCTTATTTTTCTATCTTCAGGGCTAGTTAGTTTCTCAGGCTGTGCCGAGTTGCATAGGGAGCGTTAGGCGCAATCCACGGCTACCTCTAGTGTGGTGTGATAGGATTAGGGATTGCGGTCAGCAGAGTTTCCACGTCTCAGAGCTCGTCATATGTTTTTGGTAAATGTCAGGTCACTTTGTGTGCTCTGAACTTCAAGGTCCATTGTGGTTCTGAATTACCTGTTCATAACAGTACTGGAGGCCCAAAGTACTAATGCTTCTCAATAGAGGGAAAAGAGAAGTTCTGAGACCATTTTTTTTTCTTTGCACTGTGTTCTGTCTTTCTTTTCCCCTTTACATCAGGGTGGTTCAGAACACAGGTGTGGACATGGACATTCAGGGTCTGTCCTCTTTGATGGATAATCTCACTATAAGAGTACAGAACATTCAAGATTTAGTGGTTCAGAGTCCTATGTTAGAACCTAGAATTCCTATTCCTGAGTTATTTTCTGGAGATAGAGCTAAGTTTTTGAATTTTAAAAATAATTGTAAACTATTTCTGGCTTTGAAACCCCGCTCCTCTGGTGACCCAGTTCAACAAGTTAAAATCATTATTTCTTTATTACGTGGCGACCCTCAAGACTGGGCATTTTCCCTTGCGCCAAGAGATCCTGCATTATGTAATATTGATGCGTTTTTTCTGGCGCTCGGATTGCTGTACGACAAACCTAATTCAGTGGATCTGGCAGAGAAAAATTTGCTGGCTCTGTGTCAGGGTCAGGATGAGATAGAGATTTATTGTCAGAGGTTTAGAAAGTGGTCCGTGCTCACTCAATGGAATGAATGTGCGCTGGCAGCTATTTTCAGAAAGGGTCTCTCTGAAGCCCTTAAGGATGTCATGGTGGGATTTCCTATGCCTGCTGGTCTGAATGAGTCTATGTCTTTGGCCATTCAGATCGGTCGACGCTTGCGCGAGCGTAAATCTGTGCACCATTTGGCGGTATTATCTGAGCATAAACCTGAGCCTATGCAGTGCGATAGGACTTTAACCAGAGCTGAAAGGCAAGAACACAGACGTCAGAATGGGCTGTGTTTCTACTGTGGTGATTCCACTCATGCTATCTCCGATTGTCCTAAGCGCACTAAGTGGTTCGCTAGGTCTGCCACCATTGGTACGGTACAGTCGAAATTTCTTTTGTCCGTTACTTTGATCTGCTCTTTGTCTTCCTATTCTGTCATGGCATTTGTGGATTCAGGCGCTGCTCTGAATTTGATGGACTTGGAGTTTGCTAGGCGCTGTGGGTTTGTCTTGGAGCCCTTGCAGTGTCCAATTCCATTGAGAGGAATTGATGCTACACCTTTGGCCAAGAATAAGCCTCAGTATTGGACCCAGCTGACCATGTGCATGGCTCCTGCGCACCAGGAGGATATTCGCTTTCTGGTGTTGCATAATCTGCATGATGTGGTCGTGTTGGGGTTGCCATGGCTAAAAGTCCATAACCCAGTATTAGATTGGAAATCAATGTCTGTGTCCAGCTGGGGTTGTCAGGGGGTACATGGTGATGTTGCATTTCTGTCTATCTCATCATCCACCCCTTCTGAGGTCCCAGAGTTCTTGTCTGATTACCGGGATGTATTCGATGAGCCCAAGTCCAATGCCCTACCTCCGCATAGGGATTGTGATTGTGCTATTGATTTGATTCCTGGTAGTAAGTTTCCTAAGGGTCGACTGTTTAATTTATCTGTACCTGAGCACGCCGCTATGCGGAGTTACGTGAAGGAGTCTTTAGAGAAGGGTCATATTCGCCCGTCATCATCGCCATTGGGAGCGGGGTTCTTTTTTCTAGCCAAGAAGGATGGTTCGCTGAGACCTTGTATTGATTATCGCCTTCTAAATAAAATTACGGTCAAATTTCAGTACCTCTTGCCGCTGCTGTCTGATTTGTTTGCTCGGATTAAGGGGGCTAGTTGGTTCACCAAGATAGATCTTCGTGATGCGTATAATCTTGTGCGTATTAAACGGGGCGATGAATGGAAAACAGCATTTAATACGCCCGAAGGCCATTTTGAGTACCTGGTTATGCCATTCGGACTTTCTAATGCTCCATCAGTGTTTCAGTCCTTTATGCATGACATCTTCCGAGAGTACCTGGATAAATTCCTGATTGTATACTTGGATGATATTTTGGTCTTCTCGGATGATTGGGAGTCTCATGTGAAGCAGGTCAGAATGGTGTTCCAGGTCCTGCGTGCTAATTCTTTGTTTGTGAAAGGGTCAAAGTGTCTCTTTGGTGTTCAGAAGATTTCATTTTTGGGGTTCATTTTTTCTCCTTCTACTATTGAGATGGACCCTGTTAAAGTTCAGGCCATTTATGATTGGACTCAGCCAACATCTCTGAAGAGTCTGCAGAAGTTCCTGGGCTTTGCTAATTTTTATCGTCGCTTCATCGCTAATTTTTCCAGCATTGCTAAACCGTTGACTGATTTAACCAAGAAGGGTGCTGATGTGGTCAATTGGTCTTCTGCTGCTGTGGAAGCTTTTCAGGAGTTGAAGCGTCGTTTTTCTTCTGCCCCTGTGTTGTGCCAACCAGATGTTTCGCTTCCGTTCCAGGTCGAGGTTGATGCTTCCGAAATTGGAGCAGGGGCTGTTTTGTCGCAGAGAAGTTCTGATTGCTCGGTGATGAAACCATGCGCCTTCTTTTCCAGGAAATTTTCGCCTGCTGAGCAAAATTATGATGTTGGCAATCGAGAGTTGCTAGCCATGAAGTGGGCATTCGAGGAGTGGCGTCATTGGCTTGAAGGAGCTAAGCATCGCGTGGTGGTCTTGACTGATCACAAAAACTTGACTTATCTCGAGTCTGCCAAACGGTTGAATCCTAGACAGGCTCGTTGGTCGCTGTTTTTCTCCCGTTTTGACTTTGTGGTTTCGTACCTTCCGGGCTCTAAAAATGTGAAGGCGGATGCCCTGTCTAGGAGTTTTGTGCCCGATTCTCCGGGTTTGTCTGAGCCAGCGGATATTCTCAAAGAGGGGGTAATTTTGTCTGCCATCTCCCCTGATTTGCGGCGGGTGCTGCAAAAATTTCAGGCTAATAGACCTGACCGTTGCCCAGCAGAGAAACTGTTTGTCCCTGATAGGTGGACGAATAAAGTTATCTCTGAGGTTCATTGTTCGGTGTTGGCTGGTCATCCTGGAATCTTTGGTACCAGAGATTTGGTGGCTAGATCCTTTTGGTGGCCGTCTCTGTCGCGGGATGTGCGTTCTTTTGTGCAGTCCTGTGGGATTTGTGCTCGGGCTAAGCCCTGCTGTTCTCGTGCCAGTGGGTTGCTTTTGCCCTTGCCGGTCCCGAAGAGGCCTTGGACACATATCTCTATGGATTTTATTTCGGATCTCCCCGTCTCTCAAAGAATGTCGGTCATTTGGGTGGTTTGTGATCGCTTCTCTAAGATGGTCCATTTGGTGCCCTTGACTAAATTGCCTTCCTCCTCTGATTTGGTGCCGTTGTTTTTCCAGCATGTGGTTCGTTTACATGGCATTCCAGAGAACATCGTTTCTGACAGAGGTTCCCAGTTTGTTTCGAGGTTTTGGCGAGCTTTTTGTGCTAGGATGGGCATTGATTTGTCTTTTTCCTCGGCTTTCCATCCTCAGACAAATGGCCAGACTGAACGAACCAATCAGACCTTGGAAACATATCTGAGATGTTTTGTTTCTGCTGATCAGGATGATTGGGTGTCCTTTTTGCCTTTGGCTGAGTTCGCCCTTAATAATCGGGCCAGCTCGGCTACTTTGGTTTCGCCGTTTTTCTGCAATTCTGGGTTCCACCCTCGTTTCTCTTCAGGGCAGGTTGAGTCTTCGGACTGTCCTGGTGTGGATACTGTGGTGGAAAGGTTGCAGCAGATTTGGACTCATGTAGTGGACAATCTGACTTTGTCCCAGAAGAAGGCTCAACGTTTCGCTAACCGCAGGCGCTGTGTGGGTCCCCGACTTCGTGTTGGGGATTTGGTTTGGTTGTCATCTCGTTATATTCCTATGAAGGTTTCCTCTCCTAAATTTAAGCCTCGTTTCATTGGTCCATATAGGATTTCTGAGGTTCTTAATCCTGTGTCTTTTCGTTTGACTCTTCCAGCTTCTTTTTCCATCCATAACGTGTTCCATAGGTCATTGTTGCGGAGATACGTGGCACCTGTGGTTCCATCACTTGATCCTCCTGCTCCGGTTTTGGTTGAAGGGGAATTGGAGTATATTGTGGAGAAGATTTTGGATTCTCGTGTTTCGAGACGGAAACTCCAGTAATTGGTTAAGTGGAAGGGTTATGGTCAGGAAGATAATTCCTGGGTCTTTGCCTCTGATGTCCATGCTGCCGATCTGGTTTGTGCCTTTCATGTGGCTCATCCTGGTCAGCCTGGGGGCTCTGGTGAGGGTTCGGTGACCCCTCCTCAAGGGGGGGGTACTGTTGTGAATTCTGTGGCCAAGCTCCCTCCTGTGGTCGTGAGTGGTACTGCGGCTGGTTCTGTCTATAAGCTTCCTTTGGTGGATGAGTGGTACTGCGGCTTCTGAGTTTCCTTCCTCAGGTGATGAGGTTAAGTCGTTAGGTGCTGCTCTATGTAACTCCACCTGGTGCTTTGATCCTGGCCTCCAGTCAATGTTCTAGTATTGGTCTTGCTTCCTCCTGGATCGTTCCTGTGGCCTGTCTATCCTGCATAGCTAAGTTCTGCTTATGTTATTTTTGTTTGCTATATTTTGTGTCCAGCTTGCTATATTGGTTTTTCTTGCTTGCTGGAAGCTCTGAGACGCAGAGGGAGCACCTCCGTACCGTTAGTCGGTGCGGAGGGTCTTTTTGCCCCTCTGCGTGGTTGTTGGTAGGTTTTTGTGTTGACCGCAAAGCTATCTTTCCTATCCTCGGTCTATTCAGTAAGTCGGGCCTCACTTTGCTAAATCTATTTAATCTCTGTGTTTGTATTTCATCTTTACTCACAGTCATTATATGTGGAGGGCTGCCTTTTCCTTTGGGGAATTTCTCTGAGGCAAGGTAGGCTTATTTTTCTATCTTCAAGGCTAGTTAGTTTCTCAGGCTGTGCCGAGTTGCATAGGGAGCGTTAGGCGCAATCCACGGCTACCTCTAGTGTGGTGTGATAGGATTAGGGATTGCGGTCAGCAGAGTTTCCACGTCTCAGAGCTCGTCATATGTTTTTGGTAAATGTCAGGTCACTTTGTGTGCTCTGAACTTCAAGGTCCATTGTGGTTCTGAATTACCTGTTCATAACACCTAGAGACCCTTATTCCACTCTCATTGTGGTGTGTCTGGGCTTAGAGACCCTTATTCCACTCTCAGTGTGCTGTGTCTGGGCCTAGAGACTCTTATTCCACTCTCAGTGTGGTGTGTCTGGGCTTAGAGACCCTCATTCCACTCTCAGTGTGGTGTGTCTGGGCCTAGAGACCCTTATTCCACTCTCAGTGTGCTGTGTATGGGCCTAGAGACCCTTATTCCACTCTCAGTGTGGTGTGTCTGGGCCTAGAGATCCTTATTCCATTCTCAGTGTGGTGGGGGTGGGCCTAGAGACCTTTATTCCACTCTCATTGTGGTGTGTCTGGGCCTAGAGACCCTTATCCTACTCTCATTGTGGTGTGTTTGGGCCTAGAGACCCTTATTCCACTCCCATTGTGGTGTGTGTGGGCCTAGAGACCCTTATTCCACTCTCATTGTGGTGTGTCTGGGCCTAGAGACCCTTATTCCACTCTCATTGTCGTGTGTCTGGACCTATAGACCCTTATTCCACTCTCAGTGTGGGGTGTCTGGGCCTAGAGATCCTTATTCCACTCTCAGTGTGGTGGGGGTGGGCCTTGAGACCCTTATTCCACTCTCATTGTGGTGTGGCTGGGCCTAGAGACCCTTATTCTACTCTCATTGTGGTGTGTTTGGGCCTAGAGACCCTTATTCCGCTCTCATTGTGGTGTGTCTGGGCCTAGAGACCCTTATTCCACTCTCATTGTGGTGTGTCTGGGCCTAGAGACCCTTTTCCACTCTCATTGGGGCGTGTCTGGGCCTAGAGACCCTTATTCCACGCTCATTGTGGTGTGTCTGGGCCTAGAGACCCTTATTCAAATCCACTCTGCATTTTCTTCCATCCTATGCCTGCCTGCACCTGCAGTATATGTGTATGATACATAACTAGGTAGGATCTGTTCACTCTTACTCTTCGTAGTCATAAGTGGACAGGGAAGGAAGTTCAGGCCCCAGATTCACTGCCACTGAAGTCAATGCGAGAGCGGAGCTGCTATGGCACTTCCGCTCCTCTGACAGAATCACACCTTTCTACTGTGCCTTCTGGGCTTCCAGGACCATCTATCTCAGCCAGCAGCACCCTGCTTTTGGTGGGCACCCACTGAGATGATAATGTATTAGATCTGACCTGCAGTCCCATGTAACTCCACAGATAATACAGTGATGCTTTTGTGGGTACTGATAGCAGTGATGGCTCCTCTGGATCACACTGCTGCTGGTTCTGCATGTGCTGCTGTTCTGGGCTGGTGGGAGGAGTAAGGCAGAATCAGTGAGAGAGGAGAGCACTACAGACTAGATCTATCTATTGCTGATAATGACAGACTGCTACAAACCACAGATCTTCAGCATGTTTGCAGTTTTGCACTAGGTCAGCTGTAAATCACAAGTTGATCACACATCATGTGAACATCCTCATCTTTCATCTCAAATATCATGGATCTGAAACTTTGTGATGCTGCAATTGGCAATTTTCCATGTGAGCAAATTTCTGTGTGGGCAATTTTCCATGTGGGCAATTTTCCGTGTGGGGAATTTTCCGTGTGGGCAATTTTCCTGTGGGCAATTTTCCTGTGGGCATTTTTCATGTGGGCAATTTTCATGTGGGCAATTTTCATGTGGGCAATTTTCAGTGAACTGATCTTATGTATAGCTAAGGCCAGACAGGAGACTGCCAAAGGTAAATGTAAAACAATCATTCTACAAATCTCATCTGTATCTCAAGGTCTCAAGTCATAGTACTTCTTGGCCCATTGTGTGGATGGAGATAGTAGACCCAGGGGAGCCGTCACCACAGGGGGTCTCACATGCAAGCCCAGGTGATGGGATGCTGGAATATGCTTTATTTTTTAGCTAAAGACAAATGTTTAAGGAGAAGGGAGAAAAAGACAACACAGGTTTAGGGTATGTGCACACGTCAGGATTTCTTGCAGAAATTTTCCTGACAAAAACAGGACATTTCTGTCAGAAATCCGCATTCGCGTTTTTTCATGCATTTTTGATGCGTTTTTGGTGCGTTTTTTGTGCGTTTTTCCCCAAATGCATAGAATAGCGTGAAAAACGCAGAAAATCCGCAAAATTAATGAACATGCTGCTTTTTTTACCGCGATGCGTTTTCTTCGCGGAAAAAAACACATCATGTGCACAAAACATGCAAAATGCATTCTAAATGATTGGATGCATAATGTATGGGTTTTTAATGAGTTTTTATAGCATTTTTACTGCGAAAAAACCTGAACGTGTGCACATAGCCTTAGTCAGGTAGTTGTTTGAGTGACACTGAGGGGAGAATATCAAGACTGACATGCTGGAGCCATGGATGGATGGCCTATGGAGTTTTGGAGATCAGTTGCTAGCTGGACTGGATCCCACTGCTACGGTTGAGGGATTTGTCATCTGGATTTTATAAACTTTTTAAAGGATTTTTGGTACTGGAATCATTGATGTCTGTTATGTTATTGATCATCTGGAGGACCCTGGATTGTAACTACAGATCATAACGGCGGGAGATACGAAATCTGTGGGCCAACCAAGAGTTGGGAGACAGTGAGTATGAAAAAATGTAGAAATCCAGCTCCAGGATGTAAAATATCAAAAAATTCTTTATTCAAACATTAAAAATTGAAACAAGGGCATACAAATGACCAGCAAAATAGTTAGGGAGCAGACATAAGAACACAGCAGTTGTTTGAAACGCGTTCAGTTGTTTATGTCTGCTCCCTAACTATTTTGCTGGTTATTTGTATGCCCTTGTTGCAATTTTTAATGTTTGAATAAAGAATTTTTCGATATTTTACATCCTGGAGCTGGATTTCTACATTTTTTCTTCTCAAATTTTCTACTTCTTGGCAGAGATGTCTTTTCTGTGCTCGGATGATACCACCACAGCGGTTTAACTTCTAATGGGTGAGCTGAAACAACCTTTTTTTGTATTTAGACAGTGAGTATCGCCTGGTACGGGGGCAGTGAGACTATCTGCCCGAGGAAGGAATCTTGTGGATTGGGGGCATTGTATTTTGGACATCTACCTGGATTTGTTGCAAAACCATGGACGTATGGAGTGAAAAAAGTTGCATCGCTAACCTGCCTATGTGATTATTACAACCGACAACCTCAGATCTTTACAGTGCCCTTGTACTGTCCCTTCTTTTGTATATTGTCCCACCATAATGTGTCCTTGCACGGTCCCTTCTTCTGTGTACTGCCCCACCATAATGTGCCCTGGCACTGTTCCTCCTTCTGTTAATGCCCCCATTCTCTGCACAGCTTCGGTATACTGAGCCTCCATACTGTGCCCTCTTACTGGTGCACCTGTGTACTGATGTGACTGGCCATCTGACAATTCTGGCAAATGTCAGAAGGGCCTGTCTGGTTATGGGCTGCCTTGTCTGCTATGTTGTTAACAGAATCAGTGTTCTCAAGACTTCCATAATGTTAACAGTTGTGATGGAGCACAAAGTCGCTGACTCTGTCACTTACCCCAGCAGGCCACAGGCATTATTAGAAATACTGGTCTTGTAGGACGTCTTGCTTTCCTCCATCCAGGGTAATATTAGTAATATATCCCCATCTGGTGCTTGGAAACGAGGACAACATGGGCCTGTGTGATTGCAAATGCCAGGGCTGAATTTCAGTCCCAGTCCATACCTGACTGATACCTCCTTGTCAGTATATTTGATTCCAAATTTTATCTGAAAATAGAGGGTGCCCTGATGGGCTCAACATTTTCCCTTCTTTAGCGATTTGTATGTGTCATGGTGGGAAGAAAATTTTATTTTCAATAGTGACATTCCTTTTTTAAGTCTATAAAGGCACAGATGATTGACCTCGTGGAGACCAAAACATCCAACACCGCGGAGACACCATCACGTGTTTCTCAACGCAGTGATCCAGAACACTGCCCCCAAATATGCAAATGCATGTAGAGGAGCTGCGGAGACACCATCACGTGTTTCTCAACGCAGGCAGTGAATAGCCAGGCCTTTCCCCGGGAAGGAACAACCAAGGGAAGGGCAGCATCCAATAAAGGAAAACCACCTATGCCAAGCATGGTATCCATCCACAGACAGCTGTTTCGGAGTTTTTGCCCCTCATCAGTCTGGAGTAGGAAACTGGTTATCAGGAGCAGTGCCTAGTAGAAAGTCTATAAAGGCACGGATGTCTGACCTCGTGGAGACCAAAACACCCAACACCGCGGAGACACCATCACGTGTTTCTCAACGCAGTGATCCAGAACACTGCCCCCAAATATGCAAATGCATGTAGAGGAGCTGCGGAGACACCATCACGTGTTTCTCAACGCAGGCAGTGAACAACCAAGGGAAGGGCAGCATCCAATAAAGGAAAACCACCTATGCCAAGCATGGTATCCATCCACAGACAGCTGTTTCGGGGTTTTTGCCCCTCATCAGTGTGGAGTAGGAAACTGGCTTGTTATGGCTGGCAATCAGGCAACACAGCGTGCAGTAATCAGCGCACATACAGAGATCTGGCAATAACCAAAAACAATAGGACGAGCTCTGAGACGTGGAATCTCTGTAGACTGCAGTACCTGATCTATCCTCACACAACTATAAGCAGCAGTGGATTGCGCCTATCACTACCTATGCAACTCGGCACTGCCTGAGGAGCTGACTAGCCTGAAGATAGAAATACAAGCCTGACTTACCTCAGAGAAATACCCCAAAGGAATAGGCAGCCCCCCACATATAATGACTGTTAGCAAGATGAAAAGACAAACGTAGGAATGAAATAGATTCAGCAAAGTGAGGCCCGATATTCTAGACAGAGCGAGGATAGCAAAGAGAACTATGCAGTCTACAAAAAACCCTAAAACGAAAACCACGCAAAGGGGCAAAAAGACCCACCGTGCCGAACTAACAGCACGGCGGTGCACCCCTTTGCTTCTCAGAGCTTCCAGCAAAAGTTAATAGCAAGCTGGACAGAAAAAACAGAAAACAAACTAGAAGCACTTATCTAGCAGAGCAGCAGGCCCAAGGAAAGATGAAGTAGCTCAGATCCAACACTGGAACATTGACAAGGAGCAAGGAAGACAGACTCAGGTGGAGCTAAATAGCAAGGCAGCCAACGAGCTCACCAAAACACCTAAGGGAGGAAGCCCAGAGACTGCAATACCACTTGTGACCACAGAAGTGAACTCAGCCACAGAATTCACAACAGTACCCCCCCCTTGAGGAGGGGTCACCGAACCCTCACCAGAACCCCCAGGCCGACCAGGATGAGCCACATGAAAGGCACGAACAAGATCTGGGGCATGGACATCAGAGGCAAAAACCCAGGAATTATCTTCCTGAGCATAACCCTTCCATTTGACCAGATACTGGAGTTTCCGTCTAGAGACACGAGAATCCAAAATCTTCTCCACAATATACTCCAATTCCCCCTCCACCAAAACAGGGGCAGGAGGCTCCACAGATGGAACCATAGGTGCCACGTATCTCCTCAACAACGACCTATGGAATACATTATGTATGGAAAAGGAGTCTGGGAGGGTCAGACGAAAAGACACCGGATTGAGAATCTCAGAAATCCTATACGGACCAATAAAACGAGGTTTAAATTTAGGAGAGGAAACCTTCATAGGAATATGACGAGAAGATAACCAAACCAGATGCCCAACACGAAGTCGGGGTCCCACACGGCGTCTGCGATTAGCGAAAAGCTGAGCCTTCTCCTGGGACAAGGTCAAATTGTCCACTACCTGAGTCCAGATCTGCTGCAACCTGTCCACCACAGAATCCACACCAGGACAGTCCGAAGACTCAACCTGTCCTGAAGAGAAACGAGGATGGAACCCAGAATTGCAGAAAAATGGAGAGACCAAGGTAGCCGAGCTGGCCCGATTATTAAGGGCGAACTCAGCCAACGGCAAAAATGACACCCAATCATCCTGGTCAGCGGAAACAAAACATCTCAGATATGTTTCCAAGGTCTGATTGGTTCGTTCGGTCTGGCCATTAGTCTGAGGATGGAAGGCCGAGGAGAAAGATAGGTCAATGCCCATCCTACCACAAAAGGCTCGCCAGAACCTCGAGACAAACTGGGAACCTCTGTCAGAAACAATATTCTCAGGAATGCCATGTAAACGAACCACATGCTGGAAGAACAAAGGCACCAAATCAGAGGAGGAAGGCAATTTAACCAAGGGCACCAGATGGACCATTTTAGAAAAGCGATCACAGACCACCCAAATGACCGACATTTTTTGAGAAACGGGAAGGTCAGAAATGAAATCCATCGAAATATGTGTCCAAGGCCTCTTCGGGACCGGCAAGGGCAAAAGCAACCCACTGGCACGTGAACAGCAGGGCTTAGCCCTAGCACAAATTCCACAGGACTGCACAAAAGCACGCACATCCCGTGACAGAGATGGCCACCAGAAGGATCTAGCAACCAACTCCCTGGTACCAAAGATTCCTGGATGACCGGCCAGCACCGAACAATGAAGTTCAGAGATAACTTTACTAGTCCACCTATCAGGGACGAACAGTTTCTCGGCCGGACAACGATCAGGTTTATTAGCCTGAAATTTCTGCAACACTCTCCGCATATCAGGGGAGATGGCAGACACAATGACTCCTTCCTTGAGGATACTCGCCGGCTCAGATAACCCCGGAGAGTCGGGCACAAAACTCCTAGACAGAGCATCCGCCTTCACATTTTTAGAGCCCGGAAGGTATGAAATCACAAAATCAAAACGAGCAAAAAATAACGACCAACGGGCCTGTCTAGGATTCAAGCGCTTGGCAGACTCAAGATAAGTAAGGTTCTTATGATCAGTCAATACCACCACGCGATGCTTAGCACCCTCAAGCCAATGACGCCACTCCTCGAATGCCCACTTCATGGCCAGCAACTCTCGGTTGCCCACATCATAATTACGCTCAGCAGCAGAAAATTTCCTGGAAAAGAAAGCACATGGTTTGAACACTGAGCAACCAGAACCTCTCTGTGACAAAACCGCCCCTGCACCAATCTCAGAAGCATCAACCTCGACCTGGAACGGAAGAGAAACATCAGGTTGACACAACACAGGGGCACAGCAAAAACGACGCTTCAACTCCTGAAAAGCTTCCACGGCAGCAGAAGACCAATTAACCAAATCAGCACCCTTCTTGGTCAAATCGGTCAATGGTCTGGCAATGCTAGAAAAATTACAGATGAAGCGACGATAAAAATTAGCAAAGCCCAGGAATTTCTGCAGACTTTTTAGAGATGTCGGCTGAGTCCAATCCTGGATGGCCTGAACCTTAACCGGATCCATCTCGATAGTAGAAGGGGAAAAGATGAACCCCAAAAATGAAACTTTCTGCACACCGAAGAGACACTTTGATCCCTTCACAAACAAAGAGTTAGCACGCAGGACCTGAAAAACCATTCTGACCTGCTTCACATGAGACTCCCAATCATCTGAGAAGATCAAAATGTCATCCAAGTAAACAATCAAGAATTTATCCAGATACTCACGGAAAATGTCATGCATAAAAGACTGAAAAACAGATGGAGCATTGGCAAGTCCGAACGGCATCACCAGATACTCAAAATGACCCTCGGGCGTATTAAATGCCGTTTTCCATTCATCTCCCTGCCTGATTCTCACCAGATTATACGCACCACGAAGATCAATCTTAGTAAACCAACTAGCCCCCTTAATCCGAGCAAACAAGTCAGAAATCAATGGCAAGGGATACTGAAACTTAACAGTGATCTTATTAAGAAGGCGGTAATCAATACATGGTCTTAGCGAACCATCCTTCTTGGCTACAAAAAAGAACCCTGCTCCCAATGGTGACGACGATGGGTGAATATGTCCCTTCTCCAGGGACTCCTTCACATAACTGCGCATAGCGGTGTGTTCAGGTACGGACAAATTAAATAAACGACCCTTAGGGAATTTACTACCAGGAATCAAATCGATAGCACAATCACAATTCCTATGCGGAGGTAGGGCATCAGACTTGGACTCTTCAAATACATCCTGAAAGTCAGACAAGAACTCTGGGATGTCAGAAGGAATGGATGACGAAATAGACAAAAATGGAACATCACCATGTACTCCCTGACAACCCCAGCTGGTTACCGACATAGAGTTCCAATCCAATACTGGATTATGGGTTTGTAGCCATGGCAACCCCAACACGACCACATCATGCAAATTATGCAGTACCAGAAAGCGAATAACTTCCTGATGTGCAGGAGCCATGCACATGGTCAGCTGGGCCCAGTACTGAGGCTTATTCTTGGCCAAAGGTGTAGCATCAATTCCTCTCAACGGAATAGGACACCGCAAAGGCTCCAAGAAAAATCCACAACGTTTAGCATAATCCAAATCCATCAGATTCAGGGCAGCGCCTGAATCCACAAACGCCATGACAGAATACGATGACAAAGAGCACATTAAGGTAATGGACAAAAGGAATTTGGACTGTACAGTACCAATAACGGCAGAGCTATCGAACCGCCTAGTGCGTTTAGGACAATTAGAAATAGCATGAGTAGAATCACCACAATAGAAACACAGTCTGTTCAGACGTCTGTGTTCTTGCCGTTCTACTTTAGTCATAGTCCTGTCGCACTGCATAGGCTCAGGTTTACTCTCAGACAATACCGCCAGATGGTGCACAGATTTACGCTCGCGCAAGCGACGACCGATCTGAATGGCCAAGGACATAGACTCATTCAAACCAGCAGGCATAGGAAATCCCACCATTACATCCTTAAGAGCTTCAGAGAGACCCTTTCTGAACAAAGCCGCTAGTGCAGATTCATTCCACAGAGTGAGTACTGACCACTTCCTAAATTTCTGACAATATACTTCTACATCATCCTGACCCTGGCATAAAGCCAGCAGATTTTTCTCAGCCTGATCCACTGAATTAGGCTCATCGTAAAGCAATCCCAGCGCCTGGAAAAATGCATCAACATTACTCAATGCAGAATCTCCTGGTGCAAGAGAAAACGCCCAGTCCTGTGGGTCGCCGCGCAAAAAAGAAATAATAATCAAAACCTGTTGAATAGGATTACCAGAAGAATGAGGTTTCAAGGCCAAAAATAGCTTACAATTATTTCTGAAGCTCAGGAACTTAGTTCTGTCACCAAAAAACAAATCAGGAATCAGAATTCTTGGTTCTAGCATCGATTTCTGATCAATAGTATCTTGAATCTTTTGTACATTTACAACGAGATTATCCATTGAGGAGCACAGAGCCTGAATATCCATGTCCACAGCTGTGTCCTGAAGCACTCTAATGTCTAGGGGAAAAAAAAGACTGAAGACAGAGCTAAGAAAAAAAAATGATGTCAGGATTTCTTTTTTCCCTCTATTGGGAATCATTGGTGTGGCTCCTTGTACTGTTATGGCTGGCAATCAGGCAACACAGCGTGCAGTAATCAGCGCACATACAGAGATCTGGCAATAACCAAAAACAATAGGACGAGCTCTGAGACGTGGAATCTCTGTAGACTGCAGTACCTGATCTATCCTCACACAACTATAAGCAGCAGTGGATTGCGCCTATCACTACCTATGCAACTCGGCACTGCCTGAGGAGCTGACTAGCCTGAAGATAGAAATACAAGCCTGACTTACCTCAGAGAAATACCCCAAAGGAATAGGCAGCCCCCCACATATAATGACTGTTAGCAAGATGAAAAGACAAACGTAGGAATGAAATAGATTCAGCAAAGTGAGGCCCGATATTCTAGACAGAGCGAGGATAGCAAAGAGAACTATGCAGTCTACAAAAAACCCTAAAACGAAAACCACGCAAAGGGGCAAAAAGACCCACCGTGCCGAACTAACAGCACGGCGGTGCACCCCTTTGCTTCTCAGAGCTTCCAGCAAAAGTTAATAGCAAGCTGGACAGAAAAAACAGAAAACAAACTAGAAGCACTTATCTAGCAGAGCAGCAGGCCCAAGGAAAGATGCAGTAGCTCAGATCCAACACTGGAACATTGACAAGGAGCAAGGAAGACAGACTCAGGTGGAGCTAAATAGCAAGGCAGCCAACGAGCTCACCAAAACACCTAAGGGAGGAAGCCCAGAGACTGCAATACCACTTGTGACCACAGAAGTGAACTCAGCCACAGAATTCACAACACTGGCTATCAGGAGCAGTGCCCCCGAAACAGCTGTCTGTCTGCCAGAAAACGACCCTGCCCCGATGACTGATCCTGCTCCAGTGACAGTTCCGCTCCCCGACTATGACCGGGCCCCAACCTTTGCTCCTGCTCTAGTGATTCCCAACACCACCGACGAGACCCCAGTCCCGCTCCTAGTGACCGTGGGCATATCGCTAGATGTGAGCCATGAGGGGGTGATTATCCGATGGAAAGCTCTGGGAGCCGGGTCGAGTGGGTCCACTGGGGAGGCCCAATCGGGAGGGTCCTATATCGGAGTCCTCACCTGGGAGGAATATAAGCAATGCCTGATATTACAATGAAAAGAGAGAAAGGAGCATGAAACTCAACGTAAAACAAGACAATCCTCCAGTGAGACGGGGTGTAAGTGGCCTTCTACCCTAAAAGGAGTTGGAGTTTTATTCAGGAATCCGGGCTGTCAACGAAGATCTATGTCACCCGCTGTGATGTGGAATCTCATCTCCGGGAGGGACATCCCCATGACGTTTACTTGGAACCAGAAGAAGATCCGGATACCCACCTTCCCAGGCCAGGAAGTGTTCGCTACCGACTGGTGCCTCGGAAACTGCTATAAAAGAACCAAACAAATCTGAAAATGACTGTATATAGTTAAAAGTTAACTTAGTGCTGTTTAACAGTTCATAAACCTGACTAGGGTTTCTTCTTAAAGGGGTCCCCTGTTTAAAGGGATCCTATGTTTGCACAAGTTATCTTTTGGATTAAAGAACTGTGAATCATGAACTGTGCATGATCAAGACTTTGCCTGTAAATAGATTGCACCTTCTTAAGGTGCTCCCTACTGGTTTAAAAAAACCAGTAGGGAGCAGTAGTTTGAAAAAAAAACCAGAAGCTTTTTGAAGAGACTGCTTCGTGAAAGTTATTATTTTTTAAAGTTAACAATTGACTAGAGTATTGTTTGCACTACCTCAGTACCAAAGGTCAAATCCCAGCTCGTTACAGGGATTACAAATTTCAACAATTGCTGTTACATGTTTGAATTGCTTGCTTATCTTTGTTACAGGTTTAAAAATGGACATTGCGGTAATGGGCAATGCTTACTAGTGTTGAGCGATACCGTCCGATATTTGAAAGTATTGGTATCGGATGGTATCGGCCGATATCCGAAAAATATCGGATATCACCGATACCGATATCCGATACCAATACAAGTCAATGGGACACAAATATCGGAAGGTATCCTGTAATGGATCCCAGGGTCTGAAGGAGAGGAAACTCTCCTTCAGGCCCTGGGATCCATATTCATGTGTAAAATAAAGAATAAAAAAAAAAAATATTGATATACTTACCCTCTGACGCGCCCTGGTCGTCATCGCTGCAACCGCCTTGCTTTCGTTCCGAAGAATGAGCGCGTTAAGGGCCTTCAATGACGTCGCGGCTTGTGATTGGTCGCTGAGCGGTCATGTGACCGCTCACGCGACCAATCACAAGCCTCGACTTCATCGAAGGTCCTTAACGCGCTCATTCTTAGGAATGAGCGCGTTAATGACATTCAATGACATCGCGGCTTGTGATTGGTCGCGTGAGCGGTCACATGACCGCTCAGCGACCAATCACAAGCCGCGACGTCATCGAAGGCCCTTTACGCGCTCATTCTTCGGAACGAAAGCAAGGTGGTTGCAGCGGTGACGACCAGGGCACGTCAGAGGGTAAGTATATCAATATTTTTATTTTTATTCTTTATTTTACACATTAATCTTAATCCCGATACCGATTCCCGATATCACAAAAATATCGGAACTCGGTATCGGAATTCCGATACCGCAAATATCGGCCGATACCCAATACTTGCGGTATCGGAATGCTCAACACCAATGCTTACCCAAATTCTTGTAAATAGGTTGGCACCTCCAAGGTGCACCCTGGTTCTGCCCACTTTGCCGACATGGGTAGACTCTTTTTTGCTTCATCTGACCAAAGACATTACCGGATGAATCTTTATGAACTTGTTTTTGCAACGTTCAAGTGTCCTCACCTCCCATAAAGGGAAGCATCAGTTCATATTAATTTATTTTATAGCATTTCAAAAATGTGTATGTCTTTTTGCTAACTTGTAATTGTTGTTTTTCGTTTCCCAATCCGGGAGTACTGGATTTAACGGCGGGAGTGCGGCACCCCAGGGTCATGGTCATCGCAGTGGTATTGCTTTCCTCTTGGGGAGAGTAATGCTACATTTGGAGGCAAAGAAGGATAACTGCATCCAGGTATCACAAACATGCAACACATTTCACACTCCAGGCCACCAGGGGGAGCTTTTGCTCCTATTTATTAGGTCACTACCTATATATATATATATAACTGGTAGTCTGTAGGGAGAGGTAGAAAGTTCCAGACCAGAGTCTGAGGAGGATGGAAGGTTAAAGGAGCAGTGCATGCCCTCAGAGCTGAAGCTCCCAGAAAGAGACATTCAGAAGGCAGAACTGTATTGCAGTGAGCGTGAAGGAAGTCGTAGCAAAGAAGACGATACTCCTTAAGGAGGCTGCCTCCTTCCGAGGTGCAGAATCCCAGTGGCCAGAACACCGAGGGAGTAAGGACCTTTATGCTTTGCTCCAGAGACCGGCAGGACAGCTAATTGCAAGTTACCTGTCCGCCCTACACCCAGGAAGCACGGTGGCAACCCTCGGAGGCCGGGGCGTGCTAGAGTCCCTATAAACAGCCTCAAGCCACCAGTCATACGGGTTTGTCCTATCCTTTATGGGGAACAGAGAGAAAGACACCACATCAGTGAGACCCTTATGTGAAGCCATAGGCAGTAAGGGACTACACCACTGCAGCGCAAGGGAAGGCTACTGATTTCCACCTTGACAAGGGTACTCTGAACTTGCCTCGAAACCGGCCGGACTCTGCCTGCCCTGTGATCTGGTGTCCTGGACTGTGGATGCTGAAGTCTTCAGTAAAAGGTAAAGAGACTGCAACCTTGTGTCCTCGTTCTCCTCTGCGCCTCTCACCATACCACCATCTACACACTGGGAAGCCCTGAGGATATACTTCACCTGTGGGAAGGTATACCATCTAGCTGCCATAACATCACCCCAGCGGACCCCTTAAAGCAGCGTCGGTCACCCTGACCGAATACCACAGGTGGCGTCACGAACATTCCCCTAAAAGACCTTTCCCTTTTACACGGACGTCCCAGGGCCACGGACCGGGTCAGCCACCGTGACCTCCCCTGTGAAGTACCGGACCCGGTACCAAGTACCCCACGGCCCTTGAGGGGCGTTCCATATGATCTACTATTTGTATGGTTGGGCCTCGTGTACACCATGCTGAGCTTTGTCACTTTTCTTAATAGCAACAATTATAATTTGCACTTTACATTATCTGGTCCCAATATAAAGATTTCTTTCCTGGATATCTGTTAACACAAGCAGGGTTCACGCGTGACTTTATAGGACAGACATTTCAGGTAATACTATCTTACATTCATCAAGATATCATTCCCAACACACAACATAAGTAATCCCCTGTGGGCAATTCACACGTGTCCGTCGCACAGGCACTGGTGACTGCACTTTCCTTCGGGATGGTGCTGTCATTGAGAGCCAGCTTATTGCAAGAGGGAATTGCAGTTACCATAAGCCAAGAAGTGTGACATCAAAATGTCAAAATAGAGATGGGGCTTTCCCTGTCACATTTAGTACACCTTACAGCTTACAGTTCAGCAGCATAAAAAAATTATAATAAAATACTTACTGCATTAATCAAGAGCTATTATAAACAAGGAAATAACAGATGGATGTAGGTATGCAGCCAGGAGAAGGCCGCCCTTGGGCAGTATTCTTTCCCCCAGTCTTTTCAGTCCCAAACTAGGAATTCTCCAATGCTAGCAGCCACTGTGATGTCTGAGATGCTCAATGGGTATGGAGAGCCCCCAAGAGCTAGGGGTACTCAGTACTGGGTCCTTTGGTTCTCAAGGGGGATGTCACGGTGACTGACCCGGTCCGTGTCCCTCGGGAGGTCCAATGTAAAAGGCAAAGGTCTTTAAAGGGGAAATGTTCGTGACGCCACCTGTGGTATTCGATCAGGGTGACCGACGCTGCTTAGGGGTCCGCTGGGGTGATGTTATGGATGTTATGGCAGCTAGATGGTATACCTTCCCACAGGTGAAGTGTATCCCCAGGGCTTTCCAGTGTGTAGATGGTCGATGGTGTGAGGCACAGTGAAGAACGAGGACACAAGGTTGCAGTCTCTTTACCTTTTACTGAAGACTTCAGCATCCGCAGTCCAGAGCACCAGATCACAGGGCAGGCAGGGTCCGGCCGCTTTTGTAGGCAAATCCAGAGTCCCCTTATCCAGGTAGAAATCAGTAGCCTTCCTCTAGTGGCTGGGTGTTGTAGTACCTTACTGCTGAACCTCTCATAAGGTCCTCAACTGTTGTAGATGTTCTAGATGTTATGCCTCTCTCTGTCCCCCAGATAGGATAGGACAAACCCGTATGACCGGTGGTGTGAGGCTTTTTACAGGGACTCTATCACGCCCCAGCCTCTCATGGGTGCCACCTTGCCTCCTGGGTATATGGCGGGCAGGTAACGTTTAATTAGCTGTCCTGCCGCTCTCTGGAGCAAGGCATAAAGGACTGTTGCTCCCCCTTTGTTCTGGCTACCGGGAACCTGCGCCTCAGAAGGAGGCAGCCTTTGCAGGGCAGAACTCCTTCTGGTTTCCTCTCCTTTTGCTATGACTTCTTCTCACTCTCTACAATACAGTTCTCTGCTCGTGTCTCTTTCTGGAAGCTGCTGCACGTGGGGCAGGCGCAGCTCCGTGGCCTTCTGTCTAGGCCTCTGACAGGATCCCACCCCTGTCAGGGACCGAATAACTGAGTGGAGCTCAGCTAACAGCTGCCTGAGCCAAGCTCAGCCAGCATCTGCCTAACTTCCTATCCAGACCACCAGTTTTACCTAATTGTGAAGAGTGCCCTAATAAATAGGAGCATAGCTCCCCACGGTGGACTGGAGTATGAAATGTATTGTGTGTTGGTGTTACCTGGCAAAGAGATCTCCTTTATTGCCTCCAAACGTAACATCACTCCTCCCTAGAGGAGAATGATATTACTGCAACGACCAGGATTCATTTATCGCAAAATGTGATTTATTGCATCGAGAGTGCAACTTTGTTTGCAACAATCATTATATAGGACATGCAACCTGTTAATGACAAAAACGCATTGCTGAGCACATTATCAATAATGCCAACAAGAAAGGTTCCTACTCGGGTGCAGTGTGTCCCTCGGTCAATAACCATGATGCTGAGAAGGTGGAGGGGGAGGGTTATTCTATTTCACACTATGTATGACTAAAGGCATTTACTGCCAGAAACGCCTCAGGTTTTTATTGATGGATCCAGTTGATTTTTAAACCTTTTCCAATAAATATTTTCATTTTAATTACCAAATAGTTGTGACTTAAACTTTCCAATCTTTTCACATTGAGTGCTGTACCTCCTTAGGCTGGGTTCCCATTGCGTTATGAGAACGCGCTTAACGGACAGCGTTGCACGGCGAAATTAACGCCGTGCAACGCGTCCGTTAGCGCGCCCATTCACGGCAATGGGAACGCGCACCACTAGCGCGTGCCATATTCGGCACGCGCTAGCGACGCGCCGGTGTTTCCTGGCGCGCCGTGGATGCTGCTTGCAGCGTCCGAGGCGCGCCTGCGGTCCGTTCCCCGCTCTCGCAGATCGGGGATCTGCGAGAGCGGGGACATTACCGCGACACCGGGACGCGGCCACAGTAAAAACATTGCGTTAGCGCAACCCGCTAGCGCTAAACGGTTGCACTAACGCAATGTGACCCTAGCCTTATACTGTGCCCTCGCACTGTCCCTCCTTCTGTATACTGACCCCATACTATGCCATGCTACTATCGCTCTTTCTGGATACTGCCCCATCATACTATGCCCTTGCACTGTCATCTTTTCTGTATACTGCCCCAACATACTGTTCTTTATACTGCCCCACCATTCTGTGCCCTCGCACTCACTTTTTCTGTATGCTACCACACTATACTGTGCCCTCGCACTCACCATTTCTATATACTAGAACACTATACTGTGCCCTCGCACTGTCCCTCCTTCTAAACACTGACTTCCATATTGTGTCCTCACACTGTCCCTCCTTGTGTACACTGACCCCCATACTCTGCCCTTGCACCGTCCCTCCTTCTGTTCACTGACCCCAATAATAATAATAATCTTTATTTTTATACAGCGCTAACATATTCCGCAGCGCTTTACAGTTTGCACACATTATCATCGCTGTCCCTGATGGGGCTCACAATCTAAATTCCCTATCAGTATGTCTTTTGAAATGTGGGAGGAAACCGGAGTGCCCGGAGGAAACCCACGCAAACACGGAGAGAACATACAAACTCTTTGCAGATGTTGTCCTGGGTGGGATTAGAACCCAGGACCCCAGCGCTGCAAGGCTGCTGTGCTAACCACTGCGCCACCGTGCTGCCCCAATACTCTGCCCTCGCCTCGCACTGTCACTCCTTCTGTACACGTCCCCCATACTCTGCCCTCGCACTGTCCCCTCTTGTGTAAACTGATCTCCATACTCTGCCCACGCACTGTCCCTTCTGCTCTACACTGACTCCCATACTCTGCCTTCGCACTGTCCCTCCTTCTGTACACTTCCCCCATACTCTGCCTTCGCACTGTCTCTCCTTGTGTACACTGACCACCATACTCTACCCACGCACTGTCCCTCCTGCTCTACACTTACTCCCATACTCTGCCTTCGCACTGTCTCTCCTTGTGTACACTGACCACCATACTCTGCCCACGCACTGTCCCTCCTTCTGTACACTTCCCCCATACTCTGCCTTCGCACTGTCTCTCCTTGTGTACACTGACCACCATACTCTGCCCACGCACTGTCCCTCCTTCTGTACACTTCCCCCATACTCTGCCTTCGCACTGTCTCTCCTTGTGTACACTGACCACCATACTCTGCCCACGCACTGTCCCTCCTGCTTTACACTTACTCCCATACTCTGCCTTCGCACTGTCTCTCCTTGTGTACACTGACCACCATACTCTGCCCACGCACTGTCCCTCCTGCTCTACACTTACTCCCATACTCTGCCTTCGCACTGTCTCACCTTGTGTACACTGACCACCATACTCTGCCCACGCACTGTCCCTCCTTCTGTACACTTCCCCCATACTCTGCCTTCGCACTGTCTCTCCTTGTGTACACTGACCACCATACTCTGCCCACGCACTGTCCCTCCTTCTGTACACTTCCCCCATACTCTGCCTTCGCACTGTCTCTCCTTGTGTACACTGACCACCATACTCTGCCCACGCACTGTCCCTCCTGCTTTACACTTACTCCCATACTCTGCCTTCGCACTGTCTCTCCTTGTGTACACTGACCACCATACTCTGCCCACGCACTGTCCCTCCTGCTCTACACTTACTCCCATACTCTGCCTTCGCACTGTCTCTCCTTGTGTACACTGACCACCATACTCTGCCCACGCACTGTCCCTCCTGCTCTACACTTACTCCCATACTCTGCCTTCGCACTGTCTCTCCTTGTGTACACTGACCATCATACTCTGCCTACGCACTGTCCCTCCTTCTGAACAGTGCCCCCATACTCTGCCCTCGCATTGTCCCTCCTGCTCTACACTGACCCCATACTCTCCCCTCGCACTCTCCATCCTTGTGTCCCCCAGTGTCTCCATCCACTGTCCCCCATACTGTGCCCTCATATTATCCCTCTGCCTGGATACTGAAACCCATACTGTGGACTCTCTCTGTATACTTTCCTGTACACTGTACCCCCATAATTTCCCTCTTGTATACTGTCACGCTGGCGTCAACCCCTCACAATCTTACACCGTGACCCTAACCCTAGGCAACAGGCTTGTGGTGCTAAATGGCAAATACAGCCCTGCTTGCTCCCAGTGCTGAGTTGTGTGGCTCGGGTAGGCATCTACACCTATAAATGTATTACCTTATATTCAAATTACATAGAGAAAAGTACTGGACCCTCGTCTTAATCACTGAATTCAATTTTTTCCTTCCGTCTCTTTACCCTAATGTATAACAATTGGGTGAGTCGTTCCCACCGCGCTGTCCCCTCCCCAACCCCGGTGTATAACTTATGACCCCCGACCATGCCATCTGCCCTAGCATGTGTCAGAACAGCACACAATGAAGAGCTCACAGTGCGATCATATAATAGGAGTCACATTCGATCGGTGCTTCATGGCGGGGCCAATCATTTATACACACCTTCCCACCTGCTCGTTTTCCATCTATCTCCACCCTTCTCTGCCAAGTCTTTTCCCAGTATTTTCACACTTTTTTTTTCAGAGCCAATGATAGAAAATGTCTGAAGAGAGAAGATGGCGGATCGGTATTGTGGGCTATGGCCATGTTGGTATGTGATGTGTAAGATGTGATTATTGATAACTTGTAGTACAATTACCGATGAGCGGATCACTTGAAATTCAATATTTGATTTGTCTCAAACAAATTCACTGCAGATTGAAATAATAATAAAAAGCTTCTAATTGCCCTGAAAATATTACCACCCTAAAAAGGTCCTATAAGTTATACGGGAGGTAAATGAATCATATAGCCAAAAGAGAAACGTTATGGAAGCGTTCACTAGATGTCACATCAGATATATGGAAATCAATAAGATACGGAGAAACTGTGCTTTACATTAATAAGAAGTCACAGGAGAAACATAGAAGATATATGTATACCTCCTCTTCATGTAACAGCAACGCACAGCACGGTGTCGCCACCTAGTGGGGTCAGATGGGAAACAGTGACGACCAAAAAGGTGGAGGATAATATACACAGGTGCTTCTCACAAAATTAGAATATCATCAAAAAGTTAATTTATTTCAGTTCTTCAATACAAAAAGTGATATATTATCTATATATATCATTACAAACAGAGTGATCTATTTCAAGTGTTTATTTCTGTTAATGTTGATGATTATGGCTTAGGCTGGTTTCACACTTGCGTTTCAAAACGCATGCGTTTAAAAAAAAACGCATGGTGAAAAAACGCATGTAAATGCGTGCAAACGCTGCGTTTTTTTGACGCATGCGTTTTTGCATGTGGTGAAAAAAACGCGGCGTTTTGACGCGTTTACATGCGTTTTTTCATGCGTTTGCATTTTTTAAACGCAAGCTGAGAAATGTGTGACAGCTGCCAATCATCAAAATAAAGTAAAAAACCCACTATAAACAGAAATAGTTAGGGTTAGGGTTAGGGGTAGGGATCATAACCCTAACCCTAAAGGGATCCTAACCCTAACCCTAACCCTACCCCTAACCTTAAGCCTAAAGGGATCCTAACCCTAACCCTAACCCTAAAGGGATTAGGGTTAGGCAAAAAAAACGCTGCAAAAATTACTACATGTTGCATTTCTGTAAATGAACGCATGCAGAAAAAAAACGCATGCGTTCATAAACGCGACCAAACGCGTATACAAAAAAACGCATGCGTTTTTAATGTTAAAGATAGGGAAAAAAACGCATGCGTTTTTTTGCGGTAAAAACGCTGTAGATGAAAACGCAAGTGTGAAACCAGCCTTACTAGATGGTGGCCCGATTCTAACACATCGGGTATTCTAGGATATGCATGTCCACGTAGTATATTTATCATAGCGCTGCTGCCGCCTCCCCAGTCAGCGTCTCTCTCTCCGCGCTCGCTCCCGGCCTCTGCTTCTCTGCGCGCGCGCATACCAGGTTCAGTGCTGCGCGTGTGCACTTCTGATCTTCTGTCAGCCCTCCTCTTCGTCTCCTCTATGGTCCTGGAGGACTAGTACCTGGAGGTCGGTTCTTCTTATTGTCCTCTCTATGGTACTGAAGGTCTGTTACCTGGAAGTGCTACCCTGCCTATAGGTATTTAAACTGCTTCCTGCCGTCCCTCTGTGCCTGGTTATCATTTGTTCCTTCAGGTGTTCCTGGCTGCTCTTAGTCTCTGTGAAGTTCGTTTTCCCTCTGACTTTGGGTTTATCCTGTGTCTCTGCAGTTCCTGTCTTTCCTGGATCCTGCTAGCCTCTGCATTTCCTCAGCTCCTCCGCCAGTCCCTGTACTGCTGCAGTTTACCCATCAGTCCTGTGTCTCTGCAGTACTCTCTATAGGACTGCACTCGGGTGTCATCTGAGTGCAGCCTGATTCTTATAGCATAACACTGTGGTCCTACTATCTCCGCCTCTTCTTGGTCTTCTCCCGTCCTGGTCCTCCAGCTTCCGTGGCGATAGTCCCTCAAGGTCCTGCCCCTAACTCTCCCAGTGTAGGGGGCGGTCTATCTGGTCAGCTCATCCGTGAGGGGTTCGTCGTCGCGGTCTAGAGGGTCCACTTTCCGTTTTCCCTCTTAGAATCGTCACACTCACTATAGGACTGCACTCGGGTGACATCTGAGTGCAGCCTGATTCTTACAGCATAACAATATTGCACAGCCCACGTAGTATATTGGCCAGCCACGTAGTATATTGCCCAGCTACGTAGTATATTGCCCAGTCATGTAGTATATTTCCCAGTCACATAGTATATTGCCCAGTCACGTAGTATATTGCCCAGTGACGTATATTGCCCAGTCACGTAGTATATTGCCCAGTCACATAGTATATTGCCCAGTCACGTACTATATTGCCCAGTCACGTAGTATATTGCCCAGTCACGTAGCATATTTCCCAGTCACATAGTATATTGCCCAGTCACGTAGTATATTGCCCAGTGACGTAGTATATTGCCCAGCCACGTAGTATATTGCCCAGTGACATAGTATATTGCCCAGTCACATAGTATATTGCCCAGTCACGTAGTATATTGCCCAGTCACGTAGTATATTGCCAAGCGACGTAGTATTCAGCACAGAGCCACATAGTATATTGCCCAGTCACGTAGTATATTGCCCAGCCACATAGTATATTGCCCAGTCACGTAGTATATTGCCCAGCGACATAGTACATTGCCCAGTCACGTAGTATATTGCCCAGTCATGTAGTATATTGCCCAGTCACGTAGTATATTGCCCAGCCACGTAGTATATTGCCCAGTCACGTAGTATATTGCCCAGTCATGTAGTATATTGCCCAGTCACGTAGTATATTGCCCAGCCACGTAGTATATTGCCCAGCCACGTAGTATATTGCCCAGCCACGTAGTATATTGCCCAGCAACGTAGTATATTGCCCAGCCACGTAGTATATTGCCCAGTCACGTAGTATATTGCCCAGTCACGTAGTATATTGCCCAGCGACGTAGTATTCAGCACAGAGCCACGTAGTATATTGCCCAGCCACGTAGAATATTGCCAAGTGACGTAGTATATTGCCCAGTCACATAGTATATTGCCCAGCCACGTAGTATATTGCCCAGTCACGTGGTATATTGCCCAGCGACGTAGTATAGTGCCCAGTCACGTAGTATATTGCCCAGTCACATAGTATATTGCCCAGTCACGTAGTATATTGCCCAGTCACGTAGCATATTGCCCAGCAACGTAGTATTCAGCACAGAGCCATGTAGTATATTGCCCAGCCACGTAGTATATTGCCCAGTGACGTAGTATATTGCCCAGTGACGTAGTATATTGCCCAGCTACGTAGTATACAGCACAGAGCCACGTAGCATATTGCCCAGCCACGTAGTATATTGCCCAGCCACGTAATATATCGCCCAGCCACGTAGTATATTGCCCAGTCACGTAGTATATTGCCCAACCACGTAGTATATTGCCCAGCCACGTAGTATATTGCCCAACCACGTAGTATATTGCCCAGCCACGTAGTATATTGCCCATCGACGTAGTATATTGCCCATCAACGTAGTATATTGCCCATCGACATAGTATATTGCCCATCGACGTAGTATATTGCCCAGCCATGTAGTATATTGCCCAGCCACGTAGTATATTGCCCTGTCACGTAGTATATTGCCCAACCACGTAGTATATTGCCCAGCGATGTAGTATATTGCCCAGACACGTAGTATATTGCCCATCGACGTAGTATATTGCCCATCGACGTAGTATATTGCCCATCGACGTAGTATATTGCCCAGCCACGTAGTATATTGCCCAGCCACGTAGTATATTGCCCAGCCACGTAGTATATTGCCCAGCCACGTAGTATATTGCCCAACCACGTAGTATATTGCCCAGCGATGTAGTATATTGCCCAGACACGTAGTATATTGCCCAGTGACGTAGTATATTGCCCAGCGACATAATATATTGCCCAGTCACGTAGTATATTGCCCAACCACGTAGTATATTGCCCAGCGATGTAGTATATTGCCCAGCCATGTAGTATATTGCCCAGCCACGTAGTATATTGCCCAGTCACGTAGTATATTGCCCAACCACGTAGTATATTGCCCAGCGATGTAGTATATTGCCCAGACACGTAGTATATTGCCCAGCCACGTAGTATATTGCCCAGCGACATAATATATTGCCCATCAACGTAGTATATTGCCCATCGACGTAGTATATTGCCTATTGATGTAGTATATTGCCCAGCCATGTAGTATATTGCCCAGCCACGTAGTATATTGCCCAGTCACGTAGTATATTGCCCAACCACGTAGTATATTGCCCAGCGATGTAGTATATTGCCCAGACACGTAGTATATTGCCCAGCCACGTAGTATATTGCCCAGCCACGTAGTATATTGCCCAGCCACGTAGTATATTGCCCAGTCACGTAGTCTATTGCCCAGTCACGTAGTATATTGCCCAGTCACGTAGTATATTGCCCAGTCATGTAGTATATTGCCTGTTATGATCCGGTGACCTTGGAGCAGCATGAAAACTTTCACTGGAGTAGGTGTCAACTATACTGACCGCAAATCCTGATCTTAACACCGCAACTAGAAGTAGCCAAGGGGTGTACCTAACAAGCCCTAGACACCTCGTCACAGCCGGAGGACTAAATACCCCTAAAGATGGAAATAGGAATACTATCTTGCCTCAGAGCAGAACCCCAAAGGATAGGCAGCCCCCCACAAATATTGGCTGTATGTAGGAGAGGAAAGACACACACAGTCAGAAAACAGGATTTAGCACAAGAGGCCACTCTAGCTAAAATAGGAAAGGATACCCTTCCAAAAATATCCACAGCAGATTATACAAAAAATTCCTCCATCTAACTAAAGACGTGGAACGTATATCTGCAACTCCAGAGACTACTAAACTCAAAGCAGGAATACAATCAAAAAACAAACACACAGCTTGTGTGCCATGGAAAAAGAAACAGACACTTATCTTTGCTGAATTGGCAGCTAAGCAGGAGAAGCCAGAAAGAGATCCAACACTTCCCAAGAAACATTGACAACTGGCAAGGACTAATGAGTCCTGCAAACCTAAATACCCCAGTCAGAACTGCAATCAGCAGATACACCTGTCCAGGACTGCAGCCCAGAGACAACTGCATTACCATCTACAACCACCGGAGGGAGCCCAAAAGCAGAATTCACAACAATTGCCCAGCACAGAGCCACGTAGTCTATTGCCCAGTCACGTAGTATATTGGCCAGTCACGTAGGTATATAACACTGCCCACGCAGTATTTAGCAGTGTGTGCACCATATCCCTGTTAAAAAAAAATAATTAAAATAAAAAATAGTTATATACTCACCCCTGGGATCCAGTGAAGCTGTGTGATGCGGCCGCCATCATATCATTATATTTAGTGCAGCTGTGTTTTAAAGACATATTTGTCTTACCCCATGGGATAATGCTGTTCCACATGGAGGATGCCATTCATGCTGACTCCAGTGTTTTCCTAAGTTTACTGCGCATGTCCCAGCACATCACCACCTTGTCATAGGCTGCCAGCAAATTCTAAGGAGTGTGTGGCAATTTCATCTCGCGCATGCGCACTTCCGCAAGACCGACATCTCAGCGCCATCTTGAATGTGGCATACTAAATGAGACCGAACGTTTATTGCAGAAAAGACCATCAGGATCTCTTGGTGCGGCGCTCTCAATTCACAGCGCATCTCCAGAGCATAGAAAGCTGCCTTATCCCTAGTTCTAATGGAACAATTTTAATGAGCATTCTGCATATATTTATATTAATTCCTCTGGTTAGCAATTACTGATTCTTCTCAAAAGTAAAAGGCAATCATGCTCCTTCATTTACATTCCAAGCTGCTATTTACTAGCAATATATACAATAGGAAACTGAACGCTTTAAGGTTCTTAAAGGTATTTCAACTCACCCTGGTGTACCGGACGGCACCCTATCTGGGTTACCTCCAGTTACCTCATAGCACCCTGAGGAGAGACAAATGATTTTTCCAGACCATAACGCCTAAACCACGGTATCTATTTGGGTAAGTATACCCATTCCCTAGGGTCCAGTTTTATTCCATAGGCTAACTTCATGTAGGTTGAGCTCTAGAAAATACAAACTTCCTTTATGGTCAAATAAATATTATTGTTGGCCAACAGTCCTACACATTGTAATGAGAAGAAATATGCAAAAAAAAAATGTATGCAAAAAATTATAATTATAACAAAAAATCTTTCGTCTTCTATATGGCAATACTTCATCCCAGGTGAGTACATGGTGGCAAGAGACTTGTGACAATAAACATATTATCTAGAAAAATAGATTAAAAATATATATTAAAATTAGGACATATTAATAGATATTTCTAAAAGCACTACATCCTAAAGGATTCCGGGGCCCATACAATGTAAATCATGAGAGAACAGCTACAAGGACAACAAGAGTTAACTAATGGAGTGAATCTTAAAATGCACATTCAATTTGTTCGGTTTAAGGGTGTCTAGCTCATATATCCACTTAAATTCCCATTTTTTCAGAAGGCGTACTCTATCGCCCCCTCTTCTTTGAATCGGGATTGCATCTATTATTCTAAACCTAAGATCTTTTTCTGTATGTTTCTGTTTCAACAAAATGTTTGGAGACTGGGAGATCCAATCTTTTTTTCCTAATGCTATGTCGGTGATCATTCATTCACATTTTCAAGTCAAATGTTGTCTCACCAACATACCATAGGTTACAGGGACATTGGAGGAGATATATAACGTGGTCAGAATTACAAGTTAGATAATGTTTAATTGTGTAAACCTTATGAGTATCAGGGTGTTCAGAAATTCAACCATTTATCATAAGTACACAGTTAACACACGACAGACATGGGAAACAACCTTTTTCCCCACCCCAGTTAGTGTGGTTTGATAATCTTTCTTTAAAGAGCCAATATCCGAACTTTCTTTAAAGAGCCAATATCCGATTCAACCAAATGAGCACCAATGTTCCTATTCTTCCAGTAAGAAAAAAAGTGGTAACTCTGTAAATTCCTTTACTCCAGGTAAAGAACTCATTAACATCCCCCAATGTTTTTAATGGTACTTGCTATATCTCTACTTTTTTCTGTATAGGTCGTTGCAAAAGGTATTTTAGTCAGTCCCTTCTTTCTAGATCCACTTTTCAATAATTCCATCCTTTGCCATCCCAGGACTTCTTTTTTAGGTATATTCAATAATTCTATAGGATATCCTCTTTGTAAAAATTTCTTAACCAAAGAATCCATAACACCTTTTATCTCATCTGCCTCTTTCACAATTTGTCGTACTCTCAATATTTGACTAAGAGGAATTGATCTCACCATTTTGCGTGGATGCTGGCTATCATATACCAAGAGATTATTCCTATCTGTTTTCTTAACAAACAGGGTTGTTGTCAACTCACCATCTCTCTGTTTAACAAAAACGTCCAAAAATTGTATGTCTTTCCTAGACGATATCAAAGTGAACTTGATTGTTTGGTCAACCTCATTCAAAAATTGGTGAAATTCATCCAGTTGCTCCTGAGTGCCTGTCCATAGGAGGAAGACATTGTCTATGTAACTCCACCACACTAGTATATGTTGAAAGTGGTGGGACACATAGACAAGGTCCCCCTCCAAGACACTCATAACCAAATTTGCATAAGCGGGGGCCATATTGGCCCCCATAGCTGTACCTCATTGTTGTGAATAAAAGACGTCCCCAAACAGGAAGTAACTCCACCTCAAAATTATTTCTAACAGTCTCAATATGAACATCTTCCCCTCCACAGAGAATTCCATCAAATTCAACTTTTTCCACCGCCCATATACCACAATCATGATCTATTGATGTGTATCCCCGATACAGTCACTGCCAGCTCCACAATAACAAAAGGAACTAGCCGCCACCACCAATCGTGTATACAGGCCAACTGGATGCCCCTTACAGGCAGCGTATGGTATATACACCTATGATTCCAACATATGGAATATACATACAGTACAGACCAAAAGTTTGGACACACCTTCTCATTTAAAGATTTTTCTGTATTTTCATGACTACGAAAATTGTACATTCACACTGAAGGCATCAAAACTATGAATTAACACATGTGGAATTATATACTTAACAAAAAAGTGTTAAACAACTGAAATTATGTCTTATATTCTAGGTTTTTCAAAGTAGCCACCTTTTGCTTTGATGACTGCTTTGCACACTCTTTGCATTCTCTTGATGAGCTTCAAGAGGTAGTCACCGGGAATGGTTTTCAATTCACAAGTGTGCCCTGTCAGGTTTAATAAGTGGGATTTCTTGCCTTATAAATGGTGTTAGGACTGTCAGTTGTGTTGTTCAGAAGTCTGGTGGGTACACAGCTGATAGTCTTACTGAATAGACTGTTAGAATTTGTATTATGGCAAGAAAAAAGCAGCTAAGTAAAGAAAAACGAGTGGCCAACATTACTTTAAGAAATGAAGGTCAGTCAGTCTGAAAAATTGGGAAAACTTTCAAAGTGTCCCCAAGTGCAGTGGCAAAATCAATCAAACGCTACAAAGAAACTGGCTCACTTGAGGACCGCCCCAGGAAAGGAAGACCAAGAGTCACCTCTGCTTCTGAGGATAAGTTTTTCTGAGTCACAAGCCTCAGAAATAGCAGGTTAACAGCAGCTTAAATTAGAGACTAGGTCAATGCCACGCAGAGTCCTAGCAGCAGACACATCTCTACAACAACTGTTAAGAGGAGACTTTGTGCAGCAGGCCTTCATGGTAAAATAGTTGCTAGGAAACCACTGCTAAGGACAGGCAACAAGCAGAAGAGACTTGTTTGGGCTAAAGAACACAAGGAATGGACATTAGACCAGTGGAAATCTGTGCTTTGGTCTGATGAGTCCAAATTTGAGATCTTTGGTTCCAACCACCGTGTCTTTGTGCGATGCAGAAAAGGTGAACGGATGGACTCTACATGCCTGGTTCCCACCGTGAAGCATGGAGGAGGAGGTGTGATGGTGTGGGGGTGCTTTGCTGGTGACACTGTTGGGGATTTATTCAAAATTGAAGGCATACTGAACCAGCATGGCTACCACAGCATCTTGCAGCGCCATATGCTATTCCATCCGGTTTGCGTTTCGTTGGACCATCATTTATTTTTCAACAGGACAATGACCTCAAACACACTTCCAGACTGTGTAAGGGCTATTTGATCAAGAAGGAGAGTGATGGGTTGCTACGCCAGATGACCTGGCCTCCACAGTCACCAGACCTGAACTCTGAGCGCAGAGTGAAGGCAAAAGGGCCAACAAATGCTAAGAATTTCTGGGAACTCCTTCAAGATTGTTGGAAGACCATTCCCGGTAACTACCTCTTGAAGCTCATCAAGAGTATAGAAAGAGTGTGCAAAGCAGTTATCAAAGCAAAAGGTGGCTTCATTGAAGATCCTAGAATATAAGACATAATTTCAGTTGTTTCACACTTTGTTAAGAATTTAATTCCACATGTGTTAATTCATAGTTTTGATGCCTTCAGTGTAAATGTACAATTTTCATAGTCATGAAAATACAGAGAAATCTGTAAATGAGAAGGTGTGTCCAAACTTTTGGTCTGTACTGTATATACAGTGGGTACAGAAAGTATTCAGACCTATTTAAATTTTTCACTCTTTGTTTCATTGCAGCCATTTGGTAAATAAAAAAAAAATCATTTTTTTCTCATTAATGTATACTCTGCACCCCATCTTGACTGACAAAAACAGAAATGTAGAAATGCTTGCAAATTTAATAAAAAAGAAAAACTGAAATATCACATGGTCATAAGTATTCAGCCCCTTTGCTTAGACACTCATATTTAAGTCACATGCTGTCCATTTCCTCGTGATTCTCCTTGAGATGGTTCTACTCCTTCATTGGAGGCCAGCTGTGTTTTTTTTAATCAGATAAGTTTTTATTGACCATAACAAAACTTAGAACAGATATTACATGACAATACTCGTTTTACAATATTACAGTACATTTCCACCCCCTTTCCCTTACCCCCCACCCCATGGAGACTTTTCCCAGTGCAATCAACACTTTGTCCATTTTTTCCCCCTCCCACTCCACCATACAAATTACCATGAGTTTTACGCTACAATAGTATACAGGTCCTTCTCAAAAAATTAGCATATAGTGTTAAATTTCATTATTTACCATAATGTAATGATTACAATTAAACTTTCATATATTATAGATTCATTATCCACCAACTGAAATTTGTCAGGTCTTTTATTGTTTAAATACTGATGATTTTGGCATACAACTCCTGATAACCCAAAAAACCTGTTGCAATAAATTAGCATATTTCACCCATCCAATCAAATAAAAGTGTTTTTAATAACAAACAAAAAAACCATCAAATAATAATGTTCAGTTATGCACTCAATACTTGGTCGGGAATCCTTTGGCAGAAATGACTGCTTCAATGCGGCGTGGCATGGAGGCAATCAGCCTGTGACACTGCTGAGATGTTATGGAGGCCCAGGATGCTTCAATAGCGACCTTAAGCTTATCCAGAGTGTTGGGTCTTGCGTCTCTCAACTTTCTCTTCACAATATCCCACAGATTCTCTATGGGGTTCAGGTCAGGAGAGTTGGCAGGCCAATTGAGCACAGTAATACCATGGTCAGTAAACCATTTACCAGTGGTTTTGGCACTGTGAGCAGGTGCCAGGTCGTGCTGAAAAATGAAATCTTCATCTCCATAAAGCATTTCAGCCGATGGAAGCATGAAGTGCTCCAAAATCTCCTGATAGCTAGCTGCATTGACCCTGCCCTTGATGAAACACAGTGGACCAACACCAGCAGCTGACATGGCACCGCACACCATCACTGACTGTGGGTACTTGACACTGGACTTCAGGCATTTTGGCATTTCCTTCTCCCCAGTCTTCCTCCAGACTCTGGCACCTTGATTTCCGAATGACATGCAAAATTTGCTTTCATCAGAAAAAAGTACTTGGGACCACTTAGCAACAGTCCAGTGCTGCTTCTCTGTAGCCCAGGTCAGGCGCCTCTGCCGCTGTTTATGGTTCAAAAGTGGCTTTACCTGGGGAATGCGGCACCTGTAGCCCATTTCCTGCACACGCCTGTGCATGGTGGCTCTGGATGTTTCCACACCAGACTCAGTCCACTGCTTCCTCAGGTTCCCCAAGGTCTGGAATCGGTCCTTCTCCACAATCTTCCTCAGGGTCCGGTCTCCTCTTCTCGTTGTACAGCGTTTTCTGCCACATTGTTTCCTTCCAACAGACTTACCATTGAGGTGCCTTGATACAGCACTCTGGGAACAGCCTATTTGTTGAGAAATTTCTTTCTGGGTCTTACCCTCTTGCTTGAGGGTGTCAATGATGGCCTTCTTGACATCTGTCAGGTCGCTAGTCTTACCCATGATGGGGGTTTTGAGTAATGAACCAGGCAGGGAGTTTATAAAAGCCTCAGGTATCTTTTGCATGTGTTTAGAGTTAATTAGTTGATTCAGAAGATTAGGGTAATAGGTCGTTTAGAGAACCTTTTCTTGATATGCTAATTTATTGAGACAGGTTTTTTGGGTTATCAGGAGTTGTATGCCAAAATCATCAGTATTTAAACAATAAAAGACCTGACAAATTTCAGTTGGTGGATAATGAATCTATAATATATGAAAATTTAATTGTAATCATTACATTATGGTAAATAATGAAATTTAACACTATATGCTAATTTTTTGAGAAGGACCTGTACAATAATCTCGCAATCGCTATTTTAGTCATGTTGTCTTTTTTATTTCCTCCATGTACCCTAATTTACTGTACATGTCAGTGGTTCCCTAGGGACAATGCACCTATACACCATTCCAATATGGTTAAACACCAAAAGGATGACAATGCGTGCTGAACCCATCTATATTGAAAAAGATGTAGCCTTGGGAATTAAAATTCTTCCTGCACAATTTCATATGATTTAAGCTTCCCTTGGTAAATCAACTGATAGATCAGACCAATACCCATTTCTTTCCACTCACCAAATCCCTTCCTATTACTGAACTCCTGAAAATAGGTGTTATCCCAAATTGTTGAAAACCTAGTGAAGTGAATTCTTCCCCTAATTTTCTTGATTTTCTGACACATCTTATGTATTAGAGTATGGTAAGGAGGTGGTGGAGACCCTCATTTGCCCCTCCCCAAATGGGATCTATGCGACCCCTGTTATGATGTGTATATTGAATTACAGTAATGTATATGTTTTTAATGTGTATTGTGGAACTTATAATATATGTTATACTACTCTATATTGTGTATTATGGGGAGTTCCCTTTTAATTGCCATGTCTGCTAGAGTTAGGGAAAGTAGAGGTTAACTTTGTGGGCTGGACTAGCAACCTCTAGAGAGCAGGAAGCTCCTGCTTCCAGTCAGTAGCCCGGGCGCGTTTGCCCTGGGCAGAAGTATAGGAGCAGCCGGGGTATTGCCAGATCCCAGGAGGGAACAGAATCTGCTGCCCTGGACTAAAGACTTATAGACCGCAACATGGTCCCAGGACTTTGGAAGGGTCCCCGCTGAAAGGGACTAAAAGCGTCCAGATCCCAGCGAGTGGACTAATGCTTGATTTCGGCCACTGTGGCTGTGGTGGGTACGGCTGTGGACATTGTCAGGGAGAGAACAGGAAGCCAGTGTTGTATCCCTTTTTCTCATCACTGTTTTATTAAAGTTTATCCCTGCTGGATCACAGCCGTGACCTTAGATTTTCATTGCCTAATTGCATAATAAAATTATTATTATTATTGTTATTATTATTACTTGGACTACAGTGACTGGGAAGAAAAGGTAATCTGTGAGGGAATCTGTGTCCATCCTGTCTATTTCTTTACAAGGTCCCGGGGTGTATACTGACTGTGGCTTAGTTGGCTTGGCTGGGACTATCGCCCCTGGCCACCTTGTTATACTTGGCGTAGTACGGCAGGATGGATCCCCGCAACCCTGCAACCTTGAGAGTAATGGAAGAAATGCTTGAGACTTGTGAATTTGAACTTGGGACTTGTGGGGAAGAAGTGCCTGAGCTCTGTGATTTTGAACCTGGGACTAGAGTCTTATTACACGTCGTAACAGAATTGCGGACGGTGGCTGACAGGGATTGCAAGATGGTGGTGACCGCTGCCGAAAAATGGTGGCCGTTGGATGAGTAAGGATGAGGCTGTCTATCATTGGCATCAAAGTAGCAGTTTGGTGCCAAAAGGAAGAAAGCCACAACTCTTTGTGAAGTGTGCTCACCCTAAGTGAGTGCTGGTGAAAAAGGAGCTGCCGCCCTTACAGCCTGATCAGAAAAAAGGGGTGGAGCTGCAAGGAATGACCTCACCCACGAACGGGTGGAACCCAAAAAAGATGGACTATCTGACGATGCATGAGATGCCATTACCTGCTGACATGGAGAGGCGCAGTATGTCATACTACGGCAGCATTGGGGATGATCCAAGGCTTGGGCGGAGGCAGGCCTGCGGTTCGAGGCCTGCTGGTTGGGTCGGGTCGGTGGAAGGTGAGGACTGCGATGACTATAACGACCCAGTGATGCCCCAGCGGGAACTTGCGGGAGTCCAGAAGACCCTGGGAGACATTCTGCGGGGAATCATGACGGTCACAGTCTTCAGCACCGGCGTCCATGCTAGAGGACATTCATCGGGCGTGGTGGCGAGTAAAGGACCGCTGCTCAGCCACACCGCTGCCTTGCCCTCTATCCCCTTACCTCCCATGCCTTCGCCGTCACCTCCGGAGGCATCACAGCTGCCGACTCCACCATTGGCACTAGCAGCGACGGCACCCGCACTTCCACCGGTCGTACCTGTTCCAGCTGACATGTGCGAACTGCGTACAGAGAAGCATGAGGTGATTTGGGAGAAAAAGCGCCAGGAGTGCCGCATCCTTAAAGAAATGTAGCGCCCCGGCAGGGGAACTGCGGCATGCCGGATGACCCGTGGATTGGTCCAGTAGCTCAACAGGAACAGGGGCTATGGATTTCTGTAGGAGCTGGAGACCAGAGCTAAGGTCTATGTCAATTCAGGGTCCCTTATGTTCTGTGGTCCTCTCCGAGAGGGGGACTACGTGGACTTCACTAATGATCAAGGACCCCGGGGGCCCTACACAGTGGCCGTAAAAATGGTCTCTGACTAAGAGACTAGCCCACCACGAGAGGCCCCGTGTGTGGAATGGCCAGTTGCTGCAGCCACAGTTTCCCCAACAATACAGGAGAGAGCGGCGCCTCAGAGCTGTGAAGCGACCACCAATGTGTCAATGGAGCCGGAGGCTCTAGGAGGTGAGGGACCACCATTGGAAGGACTGCAGAGATGGAGGAACAGTGGAGACTTCTCCTCCAGTGGGTCCTCATCTCACGTTTATATGGTAGAGCAGGTTCCGAATGCGGCCCACTGCGTGAATCAGTGGCCGTGTGCAGACTAATGCGGCCCCTTTAAGGACCGATGTTTAATTGGTGCCGTTGCACCCAAAGAAAATACCAGAGACTGTTCTGCGTCTCTGAATGGGCAAGGAGCCCAGAACGGCACTGCAGGACTATGGCGTCTGACGTGGCCACCAGTTGGCGGTCATGCTTGTTTGTTTTCCCCTCCCAGCTTTTGTTTGCACCCAATGGTGCTTCCATTACTGGATCACGGCACGCAAAACCCCACAGGGCTTGACTAGCAGCCTCTAGAGAGCAGGAAACTCTTGCTTCCAGTCAGTTGCCCGGGCACGTTTGCACTGGCCAGATGTATAGGAGCAGCTGGGCATTGCCAGATCTCAGAAGGGAACAGAATCTGCTGCCCTGGACTAAAGACTTATAAACTGCAACATAGCCCCAGGACTTTGAAAGGGCCCACTTTGAAAGGGATTAAAAGTATCCAGATCCTAGCGAGTGGACTACTGCTTGATTTCGGCTACCGTGGCTGTGGTGGGTACGGCCGTGGACAGTGTCAGGGAGACAGCAGGAAGCCAGTGTTGTATCCCTTTGTCTCATCACTGTTTTATTAAAGTTTATCCCTGTTGGATCACAGCTGTGACCTTGGATTTTCATTGCCTGGACTACAGTGACTGGGAAGAAAAGGTAATCTGTGAGGGAAGCTGTGTCCGTCCTGCCTAGGTCCCGGGGTGTATACGGACTGTGGCTTGGTTGGCTTGGCTGGGACTACCTTTCCGGGCCACCTTGTTATAGTATGGTAATGTGATTCCCATTTCTGGAAGAGTCCTGACTTCCAATCCTATACTTAATGGTGAGGCAAGCTGTGTTTAATTAAACTGATAGGACGTGACTTGGAAAGGCACACACCTGTCTATATAAGACCTCACAGCTCACAGTGCATGTCAGACCAAATGAGAATCATGAGGTCAAAGGAACTGGCCAAGGAGCTTAGAGACAAAATTGTTGAAAGGCACAGGTCTGGCCAAGGTTACAAAAGAATTTTTGCAGTACTCAAGGTTCCTAAGAGCACAGTGGGCTCCATAATCCTTAAATGGAAGAAGTTTGGGACCACCAGAAGTGTTCCTAGACCTGGTCGTCCAGCCAAACTGAGCAATGGTGGGAGAAGAGCCTTGGTGAGAGAGGTAAATCACTGTGGCCGAGCTCCAGAGATGCAGTAGGGAGATGGGAGAAAGTACCACAAAGTCAACTATCACTGCAGCCCTCCACCAGTCAGGCCTTTATGGAAGAGTGGCCCGACAGAAGCCTCTCCTCAGTGCGAGACATAAGAAAACCCACATAGAGTTTGCTAAAAAAACACATGAAAGACTCCCAGACTATGAGAAATAAGATTCTCTAGTATGATGAGGTGAAGATAGACTTTTTTGGTGATAATTCTAAGCGGTATGTGTGGAGAAAACCAGGCACTGCTCAACACCTGCTCAATACAATCGCAACAGTGAAACATGGTGGTGGCAGCATCATGCTGTGGGGGTGTTTTTAGCTGTAGGGACAGGACGACTGGTTTCCATTGAAGGAAACATGAATGCGGCCAAGTACAGAGATATCCTGGATGAAAAACTCTTCCAGGGTGCTCTGGACCTCAGACTTGGCCGAAGGTTCACCTTCCAACAAGACAATGACCCTTAGCACTCAGCTAAAATAGCAAAGGAGTGGATTCAGAAGAACTCTGTGACCATTCTTGACTGGCCCAGTCAGCGCCCTGACCTAAGCCTAATTGAGCATCTCTGGAGAGACCTGAAGATGGCTGTCCACCAATGTTCACCAGCCAACCTGACGGAACTGGAGAAGATCTGCAAGGAAAAATGGCAGAGGATCCCCAGATCCAGGTGTAAAAAACTTGTTGCATCATTCCCAAGAAGACTCATGGCTGTACTAGCTCAAAAGGTGCTTCTACTCAATACTGAGCAAAGGGTCTCAATACTTATGACCATGTGATATTTCAGGGTTTTTTTTTATAAATTTGCAAGAATTTTTATATATTTCTGTTTTTTTCAGTCAAGATGGGGTGCAGAGTGTACATTAATGAGAAAAATTAACTTTTTTAATTTACCAAATGGCTGCAATGAAACAAAGAGTGAAAAATGTAAAGGGGTCTGAATACTTTCCGTACCCACTGTATATATTGAGAGTTTTTCCAGCCTTCCCTTTTTCCTAGTACCTGTTCCTGATTTTTACATACTGTATGTCATAATTTTAATCATGTATAAATTTGATTTAATTTGTCAATTCTAATTTTTTGTGACTATGCACATAAAAGTTTGGGTACCTATGGCAAATATTTTTCTATATGTACTTTAATACATTTGCCAATCCTAGACTGAATCCTAAGACTCGTGAACTCTACCATCTAGAACCCATGTCCCCATCTCACCTTGAAGCTTCCTCCAAGCCTCCTTGGGGCATTTTGACTTTCTCCCAGGGTACCAGCACCTTTCAGTATTACTTATTACAGTTGCATAAACAGTGTCATCCCAGGGGGCCATCCTCTACATTTTTTCTCCTATCCTGAGAGAAAACAGCTTTGTAAACCCGAAGAACTGTTATTTTCCATTCCAAACCTCTACAGCTTCAGTACTGCTACTCTGGTGGTTTACTAGCAGGACTCCAAGTTAATTGTTCAGTCACCTGACCCTACAGTTAGTCAGTAGCCCCAGTGGCATGACTTCCAGTCTTGGTGGTTGAAGTGATCAGGGGTTCGGATAGTTAAGTATATTATATAAGCAGCTCCAAAGAAACGGATAGTCCTTCCTGGCCAAACTAGAGAAGTAGTTTCCATTTGACTAGAATGACCTAAAGCTTTTAAGCAATTCACTGCAGGTAATCCGCAAGTACATTGACAGAAAAGCTGATTATCTAACAGTGATGAGGGCTGAGAGGGAATTCTTCCCCTAATATGGGGCAATTAGCATCTGCCTCATAGGGTTTTTGCCTTTCTCTGGATCATAATATTAGGGTATAGGTTTAACTTGATGCACTTATGTTTACATTCTATGTTAAAAACCATGAAACTTCAGTAAAACATAGCTGGGCCCGTTATTTCCTCAATCACAATAATAATAATAATGGTCCCTGATAACAAGAAACATAACCCAACCGAGGGCATGTCTGCAATGAGTACAAGTATCTATATACAGTTAGGTCCATATATATTTGGACAGTGACAACATTTTTCTAATTTTGCTTATAGACATTACCACAATGAATTTTAAACAAAACAATTCAGATGCAGTTGAAGATCAGACTTTCAGCTGTCATTTGAGGGTATCCACATTAAAATTGGATGAAGGGTTTAGGAGTTTCAGCTCCTTAACATATGCCACCCTGTTTTTAAAGGGACCAAAAGTAATTGGACAATTAACTCCAAGGCTATTTCATGGACAGGTGTGGGCAATCCCTTCATTATGTCATTCTCAATTAAGCAGATGATAGGCCTGCAGTTGATTTGAGTTGTGGTGCTTGCATTTGGAAGGTTTTGCTGTGAAGTAAACATGCGGTCAAAGGATCTCTCCATGCAGGTGAAACAAGCCATCCTTAAGCTGCGAAAACAAAAAAAACCTTCCGAGAAATTGCTACAATATTAGGAGTGGCAAAATCTACAGTTTGGTACATCCTGAGAAAGAAAGAAAGCACTGGTGAACTCATCAATGCAAAAAAACCCGAGCGCCCACGGAAGACAACAGTGGTGGATGATCGCAGAATAATCTCCATGGTGAAGAGAAACCCCTTCACAACAGCCAACCAAGTGAACAACACTCTCCAGGAGGTCGGCGTATCAATATCCAAATCTACCATAAAGAGAAGACTGCATGAAAGTAAATACAGAGGGTTCACTGCACGGTGCAAGCCACTCATAAGCATCAAGAATAAAAACGCTAGACTGGACTTTGCTAAAAAAACATCTAAAAAAGCCAGAACAGTTCTGGAAGAACATTCTTTGGACAGATGAAACCAAGATCAACCTCTACCAGAATGATGGAAAGAGAAAAGTATGGCAAAGGCGTGGTACAGCTCACGATCCAAAGCATACCACATCATCTGTAAAACACGGCGGAGGCAGTGTGATGGCGTGGGCATGCATGGCTGCCAGTGGCACTGGGTCACTAGTGTTTATTGATGATGTGACACAGGACAGAAGCAGCCGAATGAATTCTGAGGTATTCAGAGCCATAGTGTGTGCTCAGATCCAGCCAAATGCAGCCAAACTGATTGGTCGCCGTTTCATACTACAGATGGACAATGACCCAAAACATAAAGCCAAAGCAATCCAGGAGTTTATTAAAGCAAAGAAGTGGAATATTTTTGAATGGCCAAGTCAGTCATCTGATCTCAACCCAATTGAGCATGCATTTCACTTGTTAAAGACTAAACTTCAGACAGAAAGGCCCACAAACAAACAGCAACTGAAAACCACCGTAGTGAAGGCCTGGCAGAGCATCAAAAAGAAAGAAACACAGCGTCTGGTGATGTCCATGAGTTCAAGACTTCAGGCAGTTATTGCCAACAAAGGGTATTCAACCAAGTACTAAAAATGAATATTTTATTTAAAATTATTGAATCTGTCCAATTACTTTTGGTCCCTTTTAAAACAGGGTGGCACATGTTAAGGAGCTGAAACTCCTAAACCCTTCATCCAATTTTAAGGTGGATACCCTCAAATGAAAGCTGAAAGTCTGAACTTCAACTGCACCAGAATTGTTTTGTTTAAAATTCATTGTGGTAATGTATATAACCAAAATTAGAAAAATGTTGTCTCTGTCCAAATATATATGGACCTAACTGTATATAAAACTCAAAATCTGTACTAGTCCGCTCTATACAAATCCACAGTTCTTGCCCAATTTGGATGAAATTTGGCACACCCCCTCTCCACCCACAGGAGCAGAATACTGCGCATGTTACATCTCGCTAGTGTCCCCCCATCATGAGATTGGGGCCCCCGAAGTTCGGCCCTATACATATAATGGGAAATGTGAAATCTGCAGTAGCCCACTCTATACAAATCCACAGTTCTTGCCCGGATTGGGTGAAATTTGGCACGCCCCCTTTCCACCCACAGGAGCAGAATACTGCGCATGTTAAATCTCGCTAGTGTCCCCCCGTCATGAGATTGGGACCCCCAAAGTTAGGCTCTATACATGTAACGGAGAAATGAGAAGGTGAAAGTAAAAGTGCTGAGGGGAAAACAGCAGTTGTGACTGACAGGGACAGATTGTAGCGACGGTGCCAAAGAGTCGCTGCTAAAGGGGCCGCACCACCACACACAACACACAAACATTTCACAAACACCATACAAACATCACACAGACAGCACACACACACACCAACCCACAAGCACAACACCGCACAAATGCCACAAATCCTAAGGACTGTTTTTTAAAATGCCGCCCAAAAAACAACCATCTATTGGGCAAGTTCATCCAAAAGCTAAGAAAGCAAAATTGTGTCAAAGAGCTGAGACACGTGAACAACGTGACTTGCGGCTTGAAAAGAAACGGATGCGCCAGGCTAAATGTAAGGCAGCTGAGACATCAGAGCAAAGGGAATATCATCTTCAAGAATCAGAGAAGGCAGGCTGAAGCAAGGAATATGGAAACATCTGAACAAAAGTATTAACGTTGTGAAAAAAACGCATACGACATATGCAACGTGTGCAAAGATGTAGGCAGGCTGATTTGAGTTTGGAAGCACTTCACTACAACCCAATTCAAGACTACCAATTCACATCAGGAAGTCATAATTGGTAAAATGGACACAATATGCAAACATTGTCAAGCAAAGAAGTTTATCTTGGAATCGCCTGGTAAGTGCTGCTCAAATGGCAAAGTCAGTTTACCACCTTTAGATCTACCTCCTGAACCACTTCTTTCATTCATGTCAAGAACAACTCCCGAGTCCAAGCATTTTCTGCAAAATATTAGGAGATACAATTCATTTTTCCAGATGGCATCCTTTGGTACGACAACTGTACTCGAGGAAGCAGGATTTATGCCAACTTTTAAAGTCCAGGGCCAAATATATCACAAAATCGCTTCAATGCTTCCTGTAGCAAACGAAGATCCAAAGTTTTTACAAATGTATTTTTTGGGAGACGAACAAATCCAAGCTGATAGACGTTGTGAAGCTATACTTGAGACAAAAAAAGAGATTGTGTTGAATTTGCAAAGCTTTTTCCATCAGCACAATCAGTTAGTAAACCTTTTCAAAATAGCCTTAGAAAGAATGCCAAGTGATGACTATCAAGTTGGAATGAAAGCAGACAAGACACCGGTTGGCGAGCATGAAAGGCGATTTAATTCTCCCACTGTTAACGAAGTAGCTATTGTAATGGTTGGACAGGACTTTCAAAGCCGAGATATAATTATTCAGTGACGAAGCGACAATCTTCAACGTATTGCAGAAACACATACTGTAGATCATGTGATGCTCTGCAATATCCAATAATATTTTGGAATGGCCAAGATGGCTATCACTTTAATCTAACACAGACTGATCCCAAGACTGCTAGACCAACCAATATAAAAATATCAGCTATGGACTTTTATGCCTACCAAATAATGATCAGACGTGGGTCTTCTAATCACATTTTACAATGTAGGCAACCTTTTCAACAATTTATAGTTGATATGTATACCAAGGTGGAAAGTGAGCGTCTTTTGTACATACGATTGTGTAAGGAGGTGAAGCACAAGAAGAGTCCGGGGGCGATTACCTTCTCGGCTCTATGCCTGGAACCATTGAGCTGTGCTACAGGTTCCCCAGGGGGCAGACTAGGAGACTGCGAAAGGAAGGAAGCCAGGCAGAGAGCGGGAAAGGTACGCACGCTAGAAACAGAGTAGCGTGAGCATCGGTCAAAGCAGGGTGCAGCTGCGCTCCGGGAGAGAGAGAGCTCCCGGTCTGAGGACAAATACAGGAAGATTGCCCAGAAAGACTGCATCTTGTGAGTACATGAAAGCGGACTCAGCTGTGACTGGAGAGGGGCACTTTGAGACCCATGTAGAGACATTGGCCTGTGTAGAGACTGCGAACCCCTGGTACCCGCGGTATTAGTACAGAGACTGTGACCCCTGGTACCCACGGTATGAGTGCAGAGCCCCCGATTCCTGGTGAGAGACTTAATAATAGACTGACCATCATTTTCTCGGGATAGGCTGTGCTGTAAAAGCTAAAGACTCAGAACCTGTGCATATCACATTAACTCCTGAAACCCCAAGCCGCAGGCTGCTAGAGACTACTCAGCCCACGGACAACAGAGGGACGACAAGTGCCGCTGTTTCTCGGCACCTACGTTGGAGAAGACGACCCTTGAAGCAAGTCCTCATCAGACTGATAAGTGTTCTTTTCTCAAGAAATCCTGCTTACTTCTGTTACACTGTTTGACTCCCATATTTTTGCACTGTTTTATTGCTAGTTATGTTCCATTGCTTCCTCCCTGCGAGAAGAACCTGAATGCTGTTATTAAACCCCTCACCTGTTGGTCTGTCTGTTCCGTGCTGACATACTCAGTACCTGCATGCTATTACAATTGCACCAACAAAAACGTATGGTGGATAAATACATTCATTTAAGGGATTCTGTTGCTAATGATGGCAACGTGGCTAACATTGGGTGTATGTTTATTTTACTGGCTACATTTACTGGAAGTTCCAGACATATTCATGAGTATGCTCAGGACGTCATGACATATGTTCGGATATATGGTCATCCTGATTTGTTTATTACAGTATATACAGTATATACAGTATATACCGTATATACTCGAGTATAAGCTGAGATTTTCAGCCCATTTTTGGGGGCTGAAAGTCCCCCACTCGGCTTATACTCGAGTCATACCCAGGGGTTGGCAGGGGAGGGGGAGCGGGGGCTGTCTAATTATACTCACCTGCTCCTGGCGCGGTCCCTACAGGTCCCTGGCGCCCCAGCTTCTAACTGTACTGAGCTGTCACATGGTACCGCTTATTACAGTAATGAATATGCAGCTCCACCTCCCATAGGGGTGGAGCTGCATATTAATTACTGTAATGAGCGGTAACGGTGACTGCTCAATACAGGAAGAAGCTGGGGCGCCGGGGAGCCAGGGACTGCATAGCGCCAGGAGCAGGTGAGTATAATGGGGAGGGGAGCACTGTGCTGCGCGATATTCACCTGCTCCTCGTTCCGGCGCCGCTCCATCTTCAGCGTCTTCTGCAGTGATGCTCAGGTCAGAAGGCGCGGTGACATGGTTAGTGCACGCCCTCTGCCTGAACGTCAGTGCTGAAGACGCTGAAGATGGAGCAGGTGAATATTGAAAGTGCCGGGGACCTGAGCGACGGAGAGGTGAGTTTGTGATTTTTTTTATCGCAGCAACAGCAAATGGGGCATAATGTTTGTGCAGCACTCTATGGCGCAAGTGTCTGTATGGAGCATCTTATGGGGCCATAATCAACGTTTGTGCAGTACTATATGGGGCAAGTGTTCTGTATGGAGCATCTTATGGGGACATAACGTTTGTGCAGCACTATATGGGGCAAATATCTTTATGGAGCATCTTATGGGGCCATAATTAACAATTGTGCCACATTATATGGGGCAAGTGTCTGTATGGAGCATCTTAATGGGCCATAATCAACGTTTGTGCAGCATTATATGGGGCAAATGTCTGTATGGAGCATCTTATGGGGCCATAATCAATGTTTGTGCAGCACTATATGGCGCAAATATCTTTATGGAGCATCTTATGGGGCCATAATTAACGTTTGTGCAGCATTATATGGGGCAAGTGTCTGTTGTGAATTCTGCTCTTGGGCTCCCTCTTGTGGTTTCTAGTGGTATGGCTGCTCCTTGGAGTTAGCTGTCATCAGCTGCCTCCACTTATCTTCTCTTCTGCTCAGCTATTTAGGTCTGGCTCTGTCTTCAGCCAGTGCCACTTGTAAATGGTTCCTGGTTGGATTCACATCTCTTTGGAGTTCCCTGTTATCCTGACCAGTTCAGCTAAGTTAAGTTTTTGCTTGCTCTTTTCTGTCCATAGATTGTGGACTTGTCCGTTCTGTGCTTTCTATGTTTGTCCAGCTTATCAGTGTGAATTAATTCTGTCTTGCTGGAAGCTCTGGGAGGCAGATTTGCCCTCCACACCTTTAGTCAGGTGTGGAGTTTTTTTTTGTAAACTCTGCGTGGATTTTTGTAGTGTTTTATACTGACCGCACAGTATTCCATCCTGTCCTATCTATTTAGCTAGACTGGCCTCCTGTGCTCATCCTGGTTTCATTCTGTGTATGTCTTTTCCCTCTCCACTCACAGTCATTATTTGTGGGGGGCTAATCTATCCTTTTGGGATTTTCTCTGAGGCAAGATAGTTTTCCTGCTTCTTTCTTTAGGGGTGGTTAGCTCTTAGGCTGTGACGAGGTGCCTAGGGAGAGTTAGGAGCATTCCAAGGCTACTTCTAGTGTTGTGTTTAGCTTAGGGACTGCGGTCAGTACAGTTACCACGTCCTTCAGAGCTCGTTCCATGTTGCTCCTAGACCACCGTATCATAACAAGTGTCTATATGGAGCATCTTATGGGGCCATAATCAAGGTTTGTGCAGCACTATATAGGGCAAATATCTTTATGGAGCATGTTAGGGGGCCATAATTAACATTTGTGCAGCATTATATTGGGCAAATGTGTCTATGGAGCATCTTATGGGGCCATTATTAACCTTTATGCAGGACTAGATGGCAGCCCGATTCTAAAGAATCGGGAGTCTAGAATCCATATATACTTTATTTATTCAAATGTAAGAATAATACAATTAATAAATAATAGTAAGAAAGAACAAAAAATGGCTGCACTCACCAGCTCTTGACAATTCTTGTTATTTAAGGTACAGTTACACAGGATCCATGAACATGCTTATGAGGGGAGGGATGAAAGACATCAGACGACAACTTTGCGTGTTGTGGCAAATGCCACAACAACGGTTCTTTGCTTAAGAACAATAATGTAAATAATATGTATCAATAACTATGTATATTGGTATGTTCTATGACATTTTAAAATATTTCATTATTATGTGGAAAGGCTCTTAGTACCCATACTGGCGCATACTTGTGTGCCCATCAGGTATTTTCACAGTAATTTTACATCTGATGGGTTGGTATGAAACGTTTTTAATCATCTCTTGGGCTTAGCTAAGCCTTCATTTTAAATAATTCTAATAGGTACAACAGAAATAAAAGCCTTTTTGTGTACCCAAATGTTTTGTGTTTATTTTTACAGAAGTGTAAAATTTAAGAAATCAACGTTCATAGTACACCGATGGGCTAATATAAGCATGCCCATCAACCACATCACGGTAGCCTTTGAACTGATGGGTCCTAACTAACTGATTCCTATTTCTTAATACTCAGACCTCTTTCACATCTGCATGTTTCTGATATTTGCAGAAGTAATGTTAAAAACAATACAACTTCCACACTTGGCACCAAAGAACTGACCTACAACACACTTTCAGCAAGTGCCATGCAATGTAGATGAAGCTTGGAGTTAACTTGCAGTAAATGCAGCAAACGCGGCTTCGGCAATTGCATTAAATGCAGCCACAACAAAAACACTGGTAAGTGGAGATTTTGTGGCGAAAACAGCAGAAACCACATGTGCCGCACCTGCCGCAAGTGAAGTACAAATTCCGTATACATTGCATGCAACTTACAGCAAGAGTGGCGTGGGTCAGCCCTTAGGCAGGAAGTGCAGAAATAGCCTTTTTTCCACCATAAATTCTCCAAATAGCAGAAAAATGTTGATGTGAAAGCAAAATCTCTATTCTTTCCCTATCTATCTAAAAATGTACCTATCTATATATCTATTTCTATGTACAGAACACACCTGAAGATAGAGATGTGTGTGAACAGCCATCCCACCCGTCTCTTACCTGTTCACAAAAACCTCACCCTTTTTAAAAACAAAATGAAATCTCTCAGCAGCTATCCTGCTGGAGCTTCGAATACAGGTTCCTATCACCAAATACAGGCATTTGAATGATACACATCTTACATCTTGTACTTAATGTGTGTTCTACTTACCTGTAAAAATATGTATTGATATATCATATTTCTAAATTTATGTAGATATGATATAGAGTTATTAACCCTATATGCTAATGAGTACGTATGTTATATACGTATTTCCTACATAAGTACTTAAAATCTATATGTCTATGGCTACACTAATTTTTTTTTATTTTTATTTTTTTTCCTTATCTCTACACATAGAATTTGCCTATTGCTGTCTATGTTATTAGAAAAACTGAATAATGAAAAAAAAGAAAAGTAACTTTAAACTAAAATATTTTTGTACACAATATTACGTGTGAAGACTTTAGTACTATCAGCCAATAATTGTCCTTGAAGTGGTGTATTAACCACTTTAACCCTCACATTGCAACATTGCTTCACCCTGGAAAAAGCAACATACAATTGACCATGGGCAAAAGCAGGTTCTGGTAGATAAATGCCAACTCGATGGAGGGTCTGGCCTTGAGATTTATTTATGGTCATTGCAAATGCGGGCTTGATGGGAAATTGTCTCCGTCTTAATTTAAAAGGTAATCCAGTCTCTGATGGACACAAATCAATTCGTGGAATGAATACCACATTTCCTGCTGCTGACCCACTAATTACTTTAGCCAGTATGATATTGGCATGTAAGGGTACCGTCACACTATAACATTTCGATCGCTACGACGGTACGATTCGTGACGTTCCAGCGATATCGTTACGATATCGCTGTGTCTGACACGCAGCAGCGATCAGGGATCCTGCTGAGAATCGTACGTCGTAGCAGATCGTATGGAACTTTCTTTCATCGCTGGATCTCCCGCTGTCATCGCTAGATCGGTGTGTGTGACACCGATCTAGCGATCTAGCGATGCGATCCAGCGATGCGTTCGCTTGTAACCAGGGTAAACATCGGGTAACTAAGCGCAGGACCGCGCTTAGTTACCCGATGTTTACCCTGGTTACAAGCGTTAAACTAAAAACAAACAAACAGCACATACTTACATTCTGGTGTCCGTCAGGTCCCTTGCCGTCTCTGCTTCCCGCACTGTGACTGCCGGCCGTAAAGTGAAAGCAGAGCACAGCGGCTGTGCTTTCACTTTCACTTTACGGCCGGCAGTCACTGAGTGTGGGAAGCAGACTGCAAGGGACCTGACGGACACCAGAATGTAAGTATGTGCTGTTTGTTTTTTTTTAGTTTAACGCTTGTAACCAGGGTAAACATCGGGTAACTAAGCGCGGTCCTGCGCTTAGTTACCCGATGTTTACCCTGGTTACCCAGGGACCTCGGCATCGTTGGTCGCTGGAGAGCTGTCTGCGTGACAGCTCCCCAGCGACCACACTACGATTTACCTACGATCACGGCCAGGTCATATCGCTGGTCGTGATCGTAGGTAAATCGTATAGTGTGACGGTACCCTAAGGCAGTGACAATGAGCCGCGTACCATTGCAGAGACCTTTGTTCGTGTTCACATTACGTAATAACATGACAATGGTGCCAATTTTAAGTTTCAGCCGATGTGAAGGCATACCAGTTGGTGTTAGTGAATTCAAAAACTCAAGTGGGTATTGATCGAGGTCATCAGCTTCATCAGGATCGATGGAATCATCACTGATATATTCAGTATAGTCACCTATCAATAAATCCATGACTTGGGAATTGACTTTCTCAACGTCCTCATTTTTTGGACATAAAATTGCATGAGATGCAGCTGTATTTATACTTTCGGTGTCATTCACATCAATACAAAGATTATCTCCAAAAATTTCAATTATTAAAGAGCCAGTACATACCATGTCTGGAGGAATTTCAATTACATCATCTCCAAGGTTATGTTCATTAGATAGTTCACCATTTCCCAGTTGAAGCAACCAACTGCTGTAGTGAGGATCAATGGAGCGCATGTTGTTAATAAGTGGCAGGCGAGTAAAATGTTGCCAGTGTTGTGAATATTTTATACAGCTCTCTACAACATCAGTTCTTGTCACATGAGGGATGACAGGAAGACATTGTCTAAAGTCGCCTCCAAAAACAATCACTTTACCTCCAAACGGTGTTTTTTCTTTGTGAGCTACATTTGTTGTCATGACATCACGTAAAACTCTATCAATGACATGCAATGCATATTTGGATAGCATTGTGCACTCATCAATAATAAAAAGTTTAGTGCTGTGCAAATCTTTTGCTGCATCGGTATCATTCTTAATCCTGGAAACAGATGTTTCATTCACAGGAATTGGAATCCCATAAAGAGAATGAATGGTTCGTCCACCTTGTAGCAAGTTGGCGGCAATTCCAGTAGTGGCAGCAGGTGACACAATGTCTCCTTGTCCTCTTAGCTGATGTAGGAGTAGATGATATAGGTACGTTTTTCCGCTGCCACCAGGACCATCAAGGAAAAAACACTTTGCTGTAGAATTAGTGTCTTCTAAAGCTTGAGTGATAGCATCAAAAGCAAAAAGTTGGTCCTCATTTAGAGTAGCTTTCATTTCAGCAGCTGCTGATAACTCAATCTTTATCATACTGTGGGAGGAGGTGTTGTTTCTTGACTGGACGTGGCAAATTAAAATCAATATAAGTTTTGCCATGAGCTTTAAGAACATGTTGGACATCTGTCATAGCATAGCCTTCACAATTGACACGCTCCAGAGTGTCGGAGTGGTATGCATGGCAGTAGTCTTCTACAAAGTGTTCCTTAAATTCATCCCATAAGTCCCGAGGTTTAGCTGGAGGACCAAAAATACAAATGTAGGCAAACATGTGACGTAGCTCTGCTGGCATGTTGAGAATACTGGCATCAAGTAATGTATTTCTCCACAGACTATCATCAAATAGTAAGCCAAGAGCTAATGCCGCATCTTTGAAGGTTTCATGTGTGACTCCGTGTACAGTTTTTATGCTGTCAAAACTGGTTGCACCTTTGACATGTAACAATAACAATCTTAAATAGTAGCGTTCTTGGTCTTTCACACTGACAGTATACATTCGTCCAATCACAGAACCACCTGCTCGCTTTCTAACATCCCAAGAACCTTCTTTCCAAACATACAGTGGGGCAAAAAAGTATTTAGTCAGTCAGCAATAGTGCAAGTTCCACCACTTAAAAAGATGAGAGGCGTCTGTAATTTACATCATAGGTAGACCTCAACTATGGGAGACAAACTGAGAAAAAAAAATCCAGAAAATCACATTGTCTGTTTTTTTAACATTTTATTTGCATATTATGGTGGAAAATAAGTATTTGGTCAGAAACAAAATTTCATCTCAATACTTTGTAATATATCCTTTGTTGGCAATGACAGAGGTCAAACGTTTTCTGTAAGTCTTCACAAGGTTGCCACACACTGTTGTTGGTATGTTGGCCCATTCCTCCATGCAGATCTCCTCTAGAGCAGTGATGTTTTTGGCTTTTCGCTTGGCAACACGGACTTTCAACTCCCTACAAAGGTTTTCTATAGGGTTGAGATCTGGAGACTGGCTAGGCCACTCCAGGACCTTGAAATGCTTCTTATGAAGCCACTCCTTCGTTGCCCTGGCGGTGTGCTTTGGATCATTGTCATGTTGAAAGACCCAGCCACGTTTCATCTTCAATGCCCTTGCTGATGGAAGGAGGTTTGCACTCAAAATCTCACGATACATGGCCCCATTCATTCTTTCATGTACCCGGATCAGTCGTCCTGGCCCCTTTGCAGAGAAACAGCCCCAAAGCATGATGTTTCCACCACCATGCTTTACAGTAGGTATGGTGTTTGATGGATGCAACTCAGTATTCTTTTTCCCCCAAACACGACAAGTTGTGTTTCTACCAAACCGTTCCAGTTTGGTTTCATCAGACCATAGGACATTCTCCCAAAACTCCTCTGGATCATCCAAATGCTCTCTAGCAAACTTCAGACGGGCCCGGACATGTACTGGCTTAAGCAGTGGGACACGTCTGGCACTGCAGGATCTGAGTCCATGGTGGCGTAGTGTGTTACTTATGGTAGGCCTTGTTACATTGGTCCCAGCTCTCTGCAGTTCATTCACTAGGTCCCCCCGCGTGGTTCTGGGATTTTTGCTCACCGTTCTTGTGATCATTCTGACCCCACGGGGTGGGATTTTGCGTGGAGCCCCAGATCGAGGGAGATTATCAGTGGTCTTGTATGTCTTCCATTTTCTAATTATTGCTCCCACTGTTGATTTCTTCACTCCAAGCTTGTTGTCTATTGCAGATTCAGTCTTCCCAGCCTGGTGCAGGGCTACAATTTTGTTTCTGGTGTCCTTTGACAGCTCTTTGGTCTTCACCATAGTGGAGTTTGGAGTCAGACTGTTTGAGGGTGTGCACATGTGTCTTTTTATACTGATAACAAGTTTAAACAGGTGCCATTACTACAGGTAATGAGTGGAGGAAAGAGGAGACACTTAAAGAAGAAGTTACAGGTCTGTGAGAGCCAGAAATCTTGATTGTTTGTTTCTGACCAAATACTTATTTTCCACCATAATATGCAAAAAAAATGATAAAAAAACAGACAATGTGATTTTCTGGATTTTTTTTTCTCAGTTTCACTCCCATAGTTGAGGTCTACCTGTGATGTAAATTACAGACGCCTCTCATCTTTTTAAGTGGTGGAACTTGCACTATTGCTGACTGACTAAATACTTTTTTGCCCCACTGTAGTTTTCGGGAATTTCACGGTATAAATAAATATGAGCATGATGGTCGTTCTGATTAAGCTTGAAGTAGGCCATAAGTGTAGAATTTTGATGGAGCTTTTGTTTGATGTTTCCAATAGAGTCATCCTCATGAAAATAGAGTGGCTGAGAATGCGGTAGATGTACAGCAAGGCGAATGATGCTATGAGATTGTTTATGCATTGGATATGAGAATATTCGCCAAGCTGCCTCTGGTGCACTGACATATCTTGAATCCATGAATTGGTGTGTTTCATCATGTTGGATGTTAGTCTGGCAGATTTCAAGATTGGCTTTATCATGTCCTTTGTAGACGTATTTAAATAAATATTTCACAGCCTGAATGGAACCACAAACTTCGACATTTATATGGCACTTGTATTTTAATAGCAGGAACGGATTATATGGAACCAACCACGATTTATCAATCATGTTAGAATGGTGTTGAAAAGATGGGCCAAAGTGTCTGCGGTAAGTAGGATAGGCGTCCTTAGCTATGATGGTTCTTGGTTGCAAATCTTTAGGGAAACCTTTTGTACACTTCCCCAGATCCATACAGGGAGAATTTGGGTTGTGTTCTCCACACGGACCATGAATCATATGTTGGAGAACAATTTTATGGAGCTGAGGGTAGTGGGTAGGATTGGGAATTTCAGCCCACACTGTATTGTCTATGTCCTCCTCAGTCCTTAATTTGGAGTTGCTGTCCAGAATAATCAAAATGTGAGCGTGTGGAAGGCCACGTTTTTGAAATTTAATTACATGAACCATAGCGCAAACTTTCCCAAATAATCCATTGTTAATGTCTTTTAAGAGTGCTTCCAGTTTTATTTTGAAAACACGTGCCACCAAATCAGGTCTATGTTCCACACGCTGCCAAGGTTCCAAATTCTCAGTAATCTCATTCCATTTCGGATTACAGGTCATGGTGATGAATAGATCAGGACGACCATATTTAGTCACAATAGCCATGGCATCCTGGTACCGCTGCTGCATATTCCTGGGACTGCCTTCAAACGAAGATGGTAAAATGACCGTTTTTCCAATGGGGATGCCCTTCTCAATGGATTTTTTCTGGAGATGTTCCTGGAGTACACAATAATCCTCTACTTTCAAATCCTTTTGGTGTTGACGGATATAATTTAGGCGATTTGCCTCGATTTTCACATAAGCATCCACTAAGTACTGCTGTGTGAGTTTGCCACCATTCAGGAGTGGATTAAACTGATTACGGACAGACAGCACATAGCAGTAATATTGCAGTTGTGTAACTCTGCGTGGACTTTGCCCTTGTTGCTTGAGGCCATCATGCCAGCCCTGGTCTCCGTAAGGGAAAAATAAAGGATAGAGTAAAGCATCTAAATTACTGTGTAGAATGCTGACCTGTTGTGTTCTTGGCGCCAAAGGATTTTTGGGGTCCGGTTGTAAATGTATTAAAATATCACGATTAAATGGTGGCTCTCCATTGTCATTTTCAAATACGACAGCAACTTCATTGACAGTTGGATTATTATATCGGCGAGGGTCTTGATTCCGATCTTGTTTAAGGGCCATGATGATATTTGGCATGAGAGTGCCATTAGCTTCAGCTTTAAGATGTTCTTTATGTTCCACATCTCGTAACATTTTGTAGGCAGCAACAAAGGGATTCACATTGTCTAACTGAAGAGCAATTATACTCATCAAAGTGGGATGACATTTTTGATTTTGTTCACAGTTTAAACATTGTTCATTCGCGGTAGCGGTATCCAAAATATACAGTTGGGCATAAGCTGGAACTTGATCATCACTGGGATGTAGAGTTCCAGTACGATGATATATTTGTCCATGTATACGGAAACAGTAAGGGCCATGTCCAGGTGGAGGGGATATATTGGCACCCATGGAGGCGAAAGCAAATGAGCTGTTAATACTACGAATATTTTCCATGAGATTCTTACTGAACTCACTCTCCCCTGTCAGCAATCATTTAAAGACCTCGGGATATTGGGGTATAGGTATATGCACTTTACTCTTGTGACAACACAGAGTAAAATTTTTATCTGCTGGTATCTCAGCATTAAAATGTAATGCTTGACAATGTTCACATAAATAGTTCATAGGACCACAGGAGTGTTCTACTATGGTACTGTCATCATTAGTAAAACCTGTAGGATGTTGAGGTACAGGTTGTGATAACGGAGCATTGGAATGTTTCTGTAAGCCAACATATATAAAGCGTGGACCTGGTAGAGGATCTTCACTGTCCACAGATTCAATCACTGAGGAGTTGGAAGGTGTATCGTGGTCAGAGTTTATTAATATGGAGGTGCAAGCGGTTTTTTTGCGCCATTCACGGCGTGCACCAGCTGCATTTGGTAATGGTTTGTTTGTTGCCTTAGAAGAGTCAGGTGTGAAGCATGTCTTATAAGCAGACTTAACAGTGTGCAGGCGACGGCGTTTATCATTTGGAGTGTAAGTAGGACAGTGTTTGCGCTTACGTGCAGATTTACCAACAGTTAAAGGAGCTTCAAGCTGCACACATTCTATGAATGGAGACAAAGAAGCTGTATTGTGGGCAGAATCTATGACTGAGGACGTGGAAATATTATGTTTGCAACGTTGAGAGCGTGCAGCAGCAGCTTTATTACTTAATCGATTAGTTTTGTCCTCAAAAGACTCATTAGTAATGCGTTTATTGCAAGCAGCATTAACAGTGTCCAGGCGCTTATGTCTGTCCTCTGTAGTCTCGTTAGCACGCTGTTTGTGCTTACGTGTGGCATCGGTGGCTTTTCGCTCAGCGTCATTGGTATACTTATTATCAGACCTGATGTTACGTGCGCCATCAGCAGCTTTGGAGCCTGTGTCATTAGTATACTTAACAGTATCCAGGCGCTTGCATCTATCCTCTGTACTCTTGTTAACACGCTGTTTGCGCTTACGTGCGGCATCGACGGCTTTTCGCTCTGCATCATTACCATACTTTATATCAGACCTGATCTTACGTGCGCCATCAGCAGCTTTGGGCTCTGTGTCATTAGTATACTTAACAGTATCCAGGCACTTGCATCTATCCTCTGTACTCTTGTTAACACGCTGTTTGCGCTTACGTCCGGCATCGGCGGCTTTTCGCTCTGCATCATTACCATACTTTATATCAGACCTGATCTTACGTGCGCCATCATAAGCTTTGGACTCTGTGTCATTAGTATACTTAACAGTGTCCATGCGCTTGCATCTATCCTCTGTACTCTTGTTAGCACGCTGTTTGCGCTTACGTGCGGCATCGGCGTCTTTTTGCTCTGCATTATTAGTATACTTTCTATCAGACCTAATCTTACGTGCGCCATCAGCAGCTTTGGGCTCTGTGTCATTAGTATCCTTACTATTAGAGCTCATGTTGGCTAAGCTAAACAGCTTTAAGCGTGGTGGTGGCAAACAACAGGTTAATAAGAGGCAGTGTCAGGTAGTAGGAAAATAGCCAGTTAATAATAGGCAATAGTTCTTTGCAGGAATGCAGATATTAATAAATAGGCAGTTTATATTGCAGAGAAATTGCTGGGCAATAATGGACAATGTCCTTATGTGGCAAATAATAGAGCAATATACCCAATGTGGCAAAGAAGAGGTTAATAAACGGCAGTCTCTCAGTATAACAGTCAGTGAATAATAGGCAGTATATGGAGAAAACACCAAACAAAAGTTCAAAATTGGTGTGAAAATGTCACTGAACCACTTCACAACTAAATATATATAGTTTTGGTAAATGGTATTATCATTTTTTGGACGAAATTCGGCAGGAGCTTGAAGAGCAACGTCACTGGGCCCGCCTCCACTCAGTAGAAACTTGCTGTGAGGTAAAAATTCAAAAATCACACCAAAATGGCGGGCGGAGTGTGTCACAGTACGGCACGTTTCTGATTGGTCGCTCGCAGCAGGCGGCAACCAATCAGACACTGGACACTGTTGACGTCACTTATCTCCGGACATAAGCTCCGGACATTAGCTCCGGACATTAGCTCCGGACATTATCTCCGCACATTAGCTCCGGACATTAGCTCCGGACATTAGCTCCGGACAAAGCCACGGAAGTTGGCACAAATTGCAGGAAGTAGTATTCTAGGCAATTAATCTCCGGACATTAGCTCCGGACATTAGCTCCGGACATTAGCTCCAGACAAAGCCACGGAAGTTAGCACAAATTGCAGGAAGTAGTATTCTAGGCAATTAATCTCCGGACATTAGCTCCGGACATTAGCTCCGGACATTAGCTCCGGACATTAGCCCCGGACAAAGCCACGGAAGTTGGCACAAATTGCAGGAAGTAGTATTCTAGGCAATTATATATTAGATTATATGGGGCATATTTTAATATGGAGCATCTTATGGGGCCATCATAAACTTTATGGAGCATTATATGGGGCTCCTGATTCAATATGGATATTCAAAAACACTTAACCTACTGATGTCTCAATTAATTTTACTTTTATTGGTATCTATTTTTACTTTTGACATTTATGGTAGCTGCTGCATTTCCCACCCTAGGCTTATACTCGAGTCATTAATTTTTCCCAGTTTTTTGTGGCAAAATTAGGGGGGTCGGCTTATACTCGGGTCGGCTTATACTTGAGTATATACGGTAATCCAACTTGGCCAGAGATAAGGGAAGAGCTTCTGAATGGTCATGGCCCGTCTGATCGACATGATTTAACAGCAAGGGTTTTTAAACATAGCTGATCAAGCTCATGGACATAATTAAAGTGTTACATTTTTTGTGAAAGTCAGTGTTGGGTGTATTCAATTGAGTGGCAAAAAAGAGATCTTCCACATGCTCATTTACTGATATGGCTAAAGGATTAGATACTGTACGCCCTGATCAAATTGACAGTGATACTTCTGCTGAACTTCCAAATCCAGAAGAGGACTCGGTACTTTTTGAAACTATTTCTAAAAATATGATCCATGGCCCATGTGGGCCACTTAACCCAAGATCCACCATGTATGAAAGAAGGAAGGAAAATGTACTAAAAAGTATCCTCACAACTTGATTGTAGAAACACAAACAGGAGATGATGGTTATCCTCTTTACAGAAGACGGAAACCTGAACAGGGAGGATATACTGCAACAATCAGATTAAAAAGGGTTAAACAAAACACAGATATTGAAATAGATAATCGATGGGTTGTACCTTACTCTCCACTGCTTTCAAAAATGTTTGAAACTTCGAATATTGTAGCTCTGTGATGTCAATTAAATACATTTGCAAAAACGTTAACAAGGGCAGTGATTTGGCAGTTTTCCAGCTAGAGAATCTAAAATATACATCTGATGAGATTGTGCTGTATCAGATGGTATATAAGTAATAATGAAGCCGTGTGGCGATAACTACATTTTCCCATCAATGAAAGACATCTGACTGTAGTTCATCTCAGAGTCCATCTTGAAAATAGCCGAGTTATTTTACTCCCAAGAGGAAAGAGCTGCTCGATCACCCAGTACAACATTGTACTATCCTATCAAAAAAGCTTGGAGAACTTTTCTAAAAATCAATAAATCTTTATTAAACACAATAAATAATAAAACATATAAATTATAAGGTACCACATGATTGGACAATACATGGTACACCCAAGTACGAAGTGGCATTAATATTAAAAAATTTTTTAAAAATACATGATTGTTCTCAGACAAAAGCCGTTCTCATTATCTGGGATTATGAAACTGTATTCAATATATATCCACATAGATCATAATAATCTCATTATCAAAAAAGACTACAGTCACAAATCTCCATAAATAATTTATACAAATCAAGGAAAAGAATGCATGGGGTAGTTATACATATTATTTTATTCTTATACTGCCCTCTAGTGGGATGGAAAGAATTACATCTTATGTATCCATGATACAGATTTAGGCTGCCGTCACACTAGCAGTATTTGGTCAGTATTATACATCAGTATTTCTCAGCCAAAACCAGGAGCAGGTGATAAATACAGAAATGGTGACTAGTGTTGAGCGATACCGTCCGATACTTGAAAGTATCGGTATCGGATAGTATCGGCCGATACCCGAAAAATATCGGATATCGCCGATACCGATATCCGATACCAATACAAGTCAATGGGACATCAAGTATCGGAATGTATCCTCATGGATCCCAGGGTCTGAAGGAGAGGAAACTCTCCTTCAGGCCCTGGGATCCATATTAAAGTGTAAAATAAAGAATTAAAATAAAAAATATTGTTATATTCACCTCTCCGGCGGCCCCTGGACATCAGCGGGAGGATCCGGCGTCCGGCACGGCTTCTTTCTTCAAAATGCGCGCCTTTAGGACCTGTGGTATGACGTCCCGGCTTCTGATTGGTCGCGTGCCGCCCATGTGACCGCCACGCGACCAATCAGAAGCCGCGACGTCATTCCTCAGGTCCTAGAAGGCGCTCATTCTAGGACTTTAGCTGAGGAATGACGTCGCGGCTTCTGATTGGTCGCGTGGCGGTCACATGGGCGGCACGCGACCAATCAGAAGCCGGGACGTCATACCACAGGTCCTAAAGGCGCGCATTTTGAAGAAAGAAGCCGTGCCGGACGCCGGATCCTCCCGCTGATGTCCAGGGGCCGCCGGAGAGGTGAATATAACAATATTTTTTATTTTAATTCTTTATTTTACACTTCCGATACCGATACCCGATATCACAAAAATATCGGATCTCGGTATCGGAATTCCGATACCGCAAGTATCGGCCGATACCCGATACTTGCGGTATCGGAATGCTCAACACTAGTGGTGACGTGTTTCTATTATACTTTTCCTCTATTGTTCCACTCCTGGTTTTGGCTTACAAATACTGATGTAAAATACTGACCAAATACTGCTAGTGTGACGGCAGCCTTATAAAGAGAGATATACATAAATATTGATTGGTGCTTGGTATACTCTTGGTATACTCTGCAAAATACATATAAGGAACTGTAGGGAAGACTGCAGTGGGCTATATGTATTAACTCTTCAATAAGATGTAATTCTTTCCATCCCACTAGAGGGCAGTATAACAATAAAATAGTATGTATAACTATCCGATGCAATCTTCTTATCTGTGGATACATGTGTATCTGTGGATACATGTTCAGAAGCAAACTCTTACTACTAGGGTTGAGCGACTTTTAGTTTTTTAGGGTCAAGTCGGGTTTCGCGAAACCCGACTATCTCAAAAGTCGAGTCGAGTGGAATCGGCCGATTATCGCGAAAAGTCGGGGATCGACCAAAACATGAAACCCAATGCAAGTCAATGGGGGAGCATAGTCGGCAGTGAGTGGAGGACAGGAAAACATGTACAGTGCCCATTTTAATGGCAAAAACATCCATTCTTGTTACTGAAGCTTGTCAATCTTAATTTACCTTATAATAATAGTAAGGCATTGGAAATTGGGGGTCATTTGGCTAAAGTTGTAGGGGGTAGGGCTGGTTCAAGTATTTAGTGAGCCCAGGAAATCTGGACCACGTCACGGCAGTGGAGCAGGGAGAGGTAAGTATTTCAACTTTGCAAGTGCTGTGATCCAGAGCAAGCAGGGGGGGCCCCCTCGTTGGCATTGGCACTGGCACAGGGCGCCTCAAAGTACGGCGGTGTGTTTGCACGGCGGGGGCGCCTCCCACCGGCAGCGACACTTTTGCTTACTATGAGGGGCCCTGTGCCAGTGACGTCGCCAACGAGTATTCCTCCCCCACCTGATGAAGGAACCAGCACCTTCATCTGCACCTTCCTCTTTGTCCCGTGTAAGGTGGTATGGTATGCGGGAAGAGGAACCTGACTTTCAGCAGGGTCACAATCTTGCTGTGTAGCGTGCACGGGGAATGTTGCGTTATGGGTCAATGTACCAGCAGACTCATCTATCACTGGCTGGGCAATGGGCAGGATGAGGAGGAAACACAGATATAGGCCCAAAGAATAAAGTGGGCTAAATGCAGTTCAAAATTGGTAACAGGACTAACCAGGGGGCATTGCTTTGTTCAGTGGAGGACAACTGTAATGAGAGGCTGACACAGAGAGTAGGCCCAAATCAGTAAGTAGTCTAAATGCAGTTCAAAATTGGCAACAGTAGTAAACAGGCGGCACAGCTTTGTTCAGTGGAGGAGAACAGCAAGGAGCGGCGGACACCGATAGTAGGCCCCAACCCAACTAGTGGGCCAAATGCAGTTGTTCCATTTAACAACTATTTAACAAGAGCCTGAAGATAGAAGCTCAGGAAAGGCAACCTGGAGAACACCTTGGAGCGGAAGACACCGTCTCTACAACCCAGACCCAACTTGTAGGCCTAATGCAGTGTTGTTTCAACAACTACTTAACGGGAGCTAGAAGATAGAAGCTATGGAGAGGCAACCTGGAGAACACCTTGGAGCGGAAGACACCGTCTCTACAACCCAGACCCAACTTGTAGGCCTAATGCAGTGTTGTTTCAACAACTACATAACGAGAGCTAGAAGATCGAAGCTATGGAGAGGCAACCTGGAGAACACCTTGGAGCGGCAGACACCGTCTCTACAACCCAGACCCAACTTGTAGGCTTAATGCAGTGATGTTTCAACAACTACTTAACGAGAGCTAGAAGATCGAAGCTATGGAGAGGCAACCTGGAGAACACCTTGGAGCGTCAGACACCGTTAGTAGGCCCTACCGAAGTAGTAGCCCCAATGCAGTTTTCAAATTCCTATAGGCTGAAAACCAGACTATTGACGCTCAGCTTTTTTCTGAGGAGGACAGCTGTATTGAGTGGCGCAGACAGACACAGGTAGTAGGCCTTAAACAAAAAATTTGGCTCAATGCAGTTTAAAAAAGGTTACAGGGGTACACAGGCAGCATTGCTCTGGTCAGTGGAGGACAATTTCAATTATGGACCACAGACAGACTTAGCATGCCTACAATTAAAAAAAGGATGCTCTATGCAATTTAAAATAGGTTCCAGGGGTACACGGGCAGCAGTGGTCTGGTCAGTGGAGGACTATTGGAAGGAGGGACCGCAGACAGGCTTAGTAGGCCTAACATAACAAAAGTAGACTGTAGGCACTTTAAAATAGGTTCCAGGGGTACACGGGCAGCAGTGGTCTGGTCAGTGGAGGACTATTGGAAGGAGGGACCGCAGACAGGCTTAGTAGGCCTAACATAACAAAAGTAGGCTGTAGGCACTTCTTTAAAATAGGTTCCAGGGGTACACGGGCAGCAGTGGTCTGGTCAGTGGAGGACTATTGGAAGGAGGGACCGCAGACAGGCTTTGTAGGCCTAACATAACAAAAGTAGGCTGTAGGCACTTTAAAATAGGTTCCAGGGGTACATGGGCAGCAGTGGTGTGGTCAGTGGAGTACTATTGGAAGGAGGGACCACAGACAGGCTTAGTAGGCCTAACATAACAAAAGTAGGCTGTAGACACTTTAAAATAGGTTCCAGGGGTACACAGGCAGCAGTGGTGTGGTCAGTGGAGGACTATTGGAAGGAGGGACCGCAGACAGGCTTTGTAGGCCTAACATAACAAAAGTAGGCTGTAGGCACTTTAAAATAGGTTCCAGGGGTACACGGGCAGCAGTGGTGTGGTCAGTGGAGGACTATTGGAAGGAGGGACCGCAGACAGGCTTTGTAGGCCTAAAATAACAAAAGTAGGCTGTAGGCAGTTTAAAATAGGTTCCAGGGGTACACGGGCAGCAGTGGTGTGGTCAGTGGAGGACTTATGGAAAGAGGGACCGCAGACAGGCTTAGTAGGCCTAACATAACAAAAGTAGGCTGTAGGCACTTTAAAATAGGTTCCAGGAGTACACAGGCAGCAGTGGTGTGGTCAGTGGAGGACTATTGGAAGGAGGGACCGCAGACAGGCTTAGTAGGCCTAACATAACAAAAGTAGGCTGTAGGCACTTTAAAATAGGTTCCAGGGGTACACGGGCAGCAGTGGTGTGGTCAGTGGAGGACTATTGGAAGGAGGGACCGCAGACAGGCTTAGTAGGCCTAACATAACAAAAGTAGGCTGTAGGCACTTTAAAATAGGTTCCAGGGGTACACGGGCAGCAGTGGTCTGGTCAGTGGAGGACTATTGGAAGGAGGGACCGCAGACAGGCTTTGTAGGCCTAACATAACAAAAGTAGGCTGTAGGCACATTAAAATAGGTTCCAGGGGTACATGGGCAGCAGTGGTGTGGTCAGTGGAGGACTATTGGAAGGAGGGACCGCAGACAGGCTTAGTAGGCCTAACATAACAAAAGTAGGCTGTAGGCACTTTAAAATAGGTTCCAGGGGTACACGGGCAGCAGTGGTGTGGTCAGTGGAGGACTATTGGAAGGAGGGACCGCAGACAGGCTTTGTAGGCCTAACATAACAAAAGTAGGCTGTAGGCACTTTAAAATAGGTTCCAGGGGTACACGGGCAGCAGTGGTGTGGTCAGTGGAGGAGTATTGGAAGGAGGGACCGCAGACAGGCTTTGTAGGCCTAAAATAACAAAAGTAGGCTGTAGGCAGTTTAAAATAGGTTCCAGGGGTACACGGGCAGCAGTGGTGTGGTCAGTGGAGGACTAATGGAAGGAGGGACCGCAGACAGGCTTAGTAGGCCTAACATAACAAAAGTAGGCTGTAGGCACTTTAAAATAGGTTCCAGGAGTACACAGGCAGCAGTGGTGTGGTCAGTGGAGGATTATTGGAAGGAGGGACCGCAGACAGGCTTAGTAGGCCTAACATAACAAAAGTAGGCTGTAGGCACTTTAAAATAGGTTCCAGGGGTACACGGGCAGCAGTGGTGTGGTCAGTGGAGGACTATTGGAAGGAGGGACCGCAGACAGGCTTAGTAGGCCTAACATAACAAAAGTAGGCTGTAGGCACTTTAACATAGGCTCCAGGGGTAAACGGGCAGCAGTGGTGTGGTCAGTGGAGGACTATTGGAAGGAGGGATCGCAGACAGGCTTTGTAGGCCTAACATAACAAAAGTAGGCTGTAGGCACTTTAAAATAGGTTCCAGGGGTACACGGGCAGCAGTGGTGTGGTCAGTGGAGGACTATTGGAAGGAGGGACCGCAGACAGGCTTAGTAGGCCTAACATAACAAAAGTAGGCTCTATGCACTTGGAATTATCTTGCAGGGGTACACAGGCAGCATTAGTGTTGTCAGCGGAGGCCGATTGTAATGAGTGTCTGACAGTTAGTACTCCCAAAAAATAAATAGATGTTAATGTCTCGCAATACAACAAAACCAAAAAACAAAAGGGTGGCATACTTAGGTACAGGGGTGGGCTCCTCTGCTGAGTTTCAGACCTAGTAATTTGGCGCAAAGTATTTACTGGTGTAAATATAGGACACTGCCCCTGACTATTTTAAGTAGCATCATGCATGTCAACACATTGGTATTGTCAGTGCCAGGCATTGAAGGATGTCAGCGCATAGACTAAACATTGGTGGAGCTGTGAGAGATAATTTTGCAAATCGTAGAGCACGGTTTGAGCTGGGGGGGGAACTGTCTTGTGGCCGGCGGTACAGGCCCAGGGCCCCTCATGTTACAACGGTGTGTCTGACGTTGGTTGCGCGCCACCACCGCCAGAGACACTTTATTGTACTATGAGGGACCCAGTGGCAGTGCCGTCGACCAAAAGCGTGCACACCCACCTCTTCAGACAAATGGTACTTTCACGGGTGCTTGCGCCAAGTGGCGAGACCACGGCCCCGTGGGGGGAGTTTGGCCATTTAGGGAGGTGTAAACATGTTGTATGCTGGACAAACAGCTGCTGCAAATTACCAGATTAGAAAACTCAGTCAGACCAGTCCACAAGCAAGACCTTTTAATAGGAAAGCTAGGTGTCAGCCGGGAAAGGTGGGGCAAAATAATTCGAAATCCAGGAGTGGTTCATTTTAATGAAGGTTAGATCATCAACATTTTGGGTAGCCAGATGAGTCCTTTTTTCGGTTAATATTGAACCAGCAGCACTGAATACTCTTTCTGATAGCACACTAGCTGCTGGGCAAGCAAGCTCCTGCAATGCATATTCTGCCAATTCAGGCCAGGTGTCTATTTTGGATGCCCAGTAATCAAATGGGAATGACGGTTGAGGGAGAACATCGATAAGGGATGAAAAATAGTTAGTAACCATACTGGACAAATGTTGTCTCCTGTCACTTTGAATTGATGCTGCAGTACCTGTCCTGTCTGCGGTCATAGCAAAATCACTCCACAACCTGGTCAGAAAACCCCTCTGTCCAACGCCACTTCTGATTTGTGCACCTCTAACACCTCTGGTCTGCTGCCCCCTGCAGCTCGTGTGAGAACGATCACCGGCGCTGTGTGCTGGGAATGCCTGAATCAAACGGTCAACAAGAGTTGATTGTTTGGTTGCTAATATTTGTTCCAGGTTCTCATGTGGCATAATATTTTGCAATTTGCCTTTATAGCGAGGATCAAGGAGGCAGGCCAACCAGTAATCGTCATCGATCATCATTTTAATAATGCGTGGGTTCCTTTTGAGGATACGTAAGGCATAATCCGCCATGTGGGCCAAAGTTCCAGTTGTCAAATCTGCGGTTGTGCTGGGTTGAGGGGCAGTTACAGGCAAATCTACGTCACTTGTGTCCCTCAAAAAACCAGAACCCGGCCTTGCCACGCCACCAATTTCCAGTGGCCCCGGAGAAGCTTCCTCGTTAAAAAAATACTCATCCCCATCATCCTCCTCATCCTCCTCCTCCTGTTCGCTCGCTACCTCGTCCTGTACACTGCCCTGACCAGACAATGGCTGACTGTCATCAAGGCTTTCCTCTTCCTCTGCTGCAGACGCCTGCTCCTTTATGTGCGTCAAACTTTGCATCAGCAGACGCATTAGGGGGATGCTCATGCTTATTATGGCGTTGTCTGCACTAACCAGCCGTGTGCATTCCTCAAAACACTGAAGGACTTGACACATGTCTTGTATCTTCGACCACTGCACACCTGACAACTCCATGTCTGCCATCCTCCTGCCTGCCCGTGTATGTGTATCCTCCCACAAATACATAACAGCACGCCTCTGTTCGCACAGTCTCTGAAGCATGTGCAGTGTTGAGTTCCACCTTGTTGCAACGTCGATGATTAGGCGATGCTGGGGAAGGTTCAAAGACCGCTGATAGTTCTGCATACGGCTGGAGTGTACGGGCGAACGGCGGATATGCGAGCAAAGTCAGTGCACTTTGAGGAGCAGGTCGGATAACCCCGGATAACTTTTCTGGAAGCACTGCACCACCAGGTTTAAGGTGTGAGCCAGGAAAAGGAATGTGTTTCAGTTGGGAAAGGGCGATGGCAGCCATGAAATTCCTTCCGTAATCACTCACTACCTTGCCTGCCTCAAGATCTACAGTGCCCAGCCACGACTGCGTTTCTTTCTGCAAGAACTCAGACAGAACTTCCGCGGTGTGTCTGTTGTCGCCCAAACACTTCATAGCCAATACAACCTGCTGACGCTTGCCAGTAGCTGCCCCATAATGGAACACCTGGTGTGCAACAGTGGCAGCTGCGGATGGAGTGGTTGTGCGACTGCGGTTTGTGGACGAGCTCTCGCTTCTGCAGGAGGACGAGGAGGAGGAGGAGGGGGGGCGAACAGCTACAGCCAACTGTTTCCTAGACCGTGGGCTAGGCAGAACTGTCCCAATATTGCTGTCCCCTGTGGACCCTGCATCCACCACATTCACCCAGTGTGCCGTGATGGACACGTAACGTCCCTGGCCATGCCTACTGGTCCATGCATCTGTTGTCAGGTGCACCTTTGTACTCACAGATTGCCTGAGTGCATGGACGATGCGCTCTTTAACATGCTGATGGAGGGCTGGGATGGCTTTTCTCGAAAAGAAGTGTTGACTGGGTAGCTCGTAGCGTGGTACAGCGTAGTCCATCAGGGCTTTGAAAGCTTCGCTTTCAACTAACCGGTAGGGCATCATCTCTAACGAGATTAGTCTAGCTATGTGGGCGTTAAATCCCTGTGTACGCGGATGTGAGGATGAGTACTTCCTTTTTCTAACGAGAGTCTCATGTAGGGTGAGCTGGACTGGAGAGCTGGAGATCGTGGAACTAGCGGGGGTGCCGGTGGACATGGCAGACTGAGAGACGGTTGGAGACGGTATTCTTGCCGGTGCCCTACATGCAGTGTTTCCTACTACGAAACTGGTGATTCCCTGACTGCTTTGGCCTGGCAACGAAACCTGCACAGATACTGCAGGTGGTGCGGAAAATGGTGGCCTTACAGTGACGGAAGGGATGTAGCGTTGCTGACTAGCTTCATTGGCCGAGGGTGCTACAACCTTAAGGGACGTTTGGTAGTTTGTCCAGGCTTGCAAATGCATGGTGGTTAAATGTCTATGCATGCAACTTGTATTTAGAATTTTCAGATTCTGACCTCTGCTTAAGGTAGTTGAACATTTTTGACAGATGACTTTGCGCTGATCAATTGGATGTTGTTTAAAAAAATGCCAGACTGCACTCTTTCTAGCATCGGATACCTTTTCAGGCATTGCAGACTGAGCTTCTTTAACCGGATGGCCACGCTGTCCTCCAACTGGTTTTGGCTTTGCCATGCGTTTTGGGCCAGATACGGGCCCGGCAGATGGAACCTGTTGCGATGTTGATGCCTGCTGCGGCCCCTCCTCCTCTGCTTCAGAACTAATGCCGCCTGCACCCTGTTCCCCCAATGGCTGCCAATCAGGGTCAACAACTGGGTCATCTATGACCTCCTCTTCTATCTCATGTGCAACTTCGTCTGTGTTACCGTGTAAGCCGGAGGTATAGCGTTCGTTACGGGGCACCATAGTCTCACCAGGGTCTGATTCTGGATCAGTACACTGCGAGGGCAATGTTGTGGTCTGAGTCAAAGGAACAGCATGGCTGTGGCTGTGCATCTGTGCACTCCATGTCCGATTCAACTTGTAATGGGCATGGCCTGTTAACTGTTTCACTTTCTAACCCAGGATCGGTATGTGTAAAGAGCTCCATGGAGTAACCCATTGTGTCGCCTGACGCATCCTTCTCTGTTGTTGTTTTTGCTGAACAGGACAATGGAGTGACTTGTCCCTGAGCGTGAACATCCACTAACGACGCGCTGCTTTTACATTTACCAGTTTCAGAAGAGGAGGCAAAAGAGCTAGAGGCTGAGTCAGCAAGGAAAGCCAAAACTTGCTCTTGCTGCTCCGGCTTTAAAAGCGGTTTTCCTACTCCCAGAAAAGGGAGCGTTCGAGGCCTTGTGTAGCCAGACGACGAACCTGGCTCCACAGCTCGAGACTTAGGTGCTATATTGTTTTTCCCACGACCACCTGATGCTCCACCACCACTACCATCATTACCAGCTGGCAATGAACGCCCACGGCCACATCCTCTTCCACCAGACTTCCTTATTGTTTTAAAAACGTAACCAAAGTAACGGTATTTGTTACTGTAAAACAACTTACAAGGTGAACTCAAACTTCTGTAGGATTTAGATATCCCTTTATAGGTGGGTGAGACTGCAAGGAAAATCAGGCACAATGTTAGACACTCGGTTTTCTGTGACGCAAAATGAGACAGATGCCACACACGCAGGACTGGCACTGAAGCACAAATGCCAATATTAATCTCCCACTATTTATTTTTTTCAGGGAGAATTTAAAAAACAAAATAAAAAAAAAACAGACACTAGGCTTTCTGTGGCCCACAATTTGAGAGAGATGGCACACACGACTGGCACTCAAGCACAAATGCCAATATTAATCTCCCACTATTTATTTTTCTTCAGGGAGAATTTAAAAAACAAAAAACAAAAAAACAGACACTAGGCTTTCTGTGGCCCACAATTTGAGAGAGATGGCACACACGACTGGCACTCAAGCACAAATGCCAATATTAATCTCCCACTATTTATTTTTTTCAGGGAGAATTTAAAAACCAAAAAACAAAAAAACAGACACTAGGCTTTCTGTGCCCCACAATTTGAGAGAGATGGCACACACGACTGGCACTGAAGCACAAATGCCAATATTAATCAACCACTATTTTTTTTATTATTTCTGGGAGAATTGGCAAGAAATCAGGCCCACTGTTAGACTGTATGTTTTCTGTGCCAGAAAATGAGACACAGATGCCACACACAGGACTGCCACTGATGCAGATTTGCCAATTTTAATCTGCACCCTTTTTTTTTTATTCAGGGAGACTAGTGAATAAATCTGGGCCACTGTATTAGAGTATATTTTCTGTAGCAGAAAGTGGCTTGAACAGATGTAACGAAAAAAAAAAAAAAAAAAGGGACTGTCCTACAATTAGTATCTCCCTGCAGTTATCTCAGCAAAGTATGGCAGGCAGCAATAACAAGGAGTGGACTGCCGCACAAATTAAATAAAAAGTGTGGACAAACAAACAAAATAGCTGTGCAGAAAGGAAGGAACAACAGGATTTGTGCTTTGAAAAAAGCAGTTGGTTTGCACAGCGGCGTACACACAGCAATGCAGCTATCAGGGAGCCTTCTAGGGCAGCCCAATGAGCTACAGCGCTGAGGAAAAAAAATGTAGCCTCCAGTGTCCCTGCAAACAAACGGTGGTGTTGGACAGTGGAAATCGCTACAGCACAAGCGGTTTGGGGGTTAATGGACCCTGCCTAACGCTATCCCTTCTTCTGACGAAGCGGCAGCAACCTCTCCCTATGCTCAGATCAGCAGCAGTAAGATGGCGGTCTGCGGGAACGCCCCTTTATAGCCCCTGTGACGCCGCAGACAGCAAGCCAATCACTGCAATGCCCTTCTCTAAGATGGTGGGGACTGAGACCTATGTCATCACGCTGCCCACACTCTGCGTCCACCTTCATTGGCTGAGAAATGGCGCTTTTCGCGTCATTGGCGCGAAAGTCGCGTACCGCATGGCCGACCCCACACAGGGATCGGGTCGGGTTTCATGAAACCCGACTGTGCCAAAAGTCGGCGACTTATGAAAATGACCGACCCGTTTCGCTCAACCCTACTTACTACTAATGTGTGGGTTCATTCGATGGGAAATACAACTGCAGACAAATTTACCCACCAGCTATTATGCCTTGGAAATGACAGGTTCCCTACTGATTCCACTACTGGTCTCATTTCCCTTCCGGAAGATTTTTGTGAAATGACATCTTCGGTAATGGAACTTATTGACCAAGTTTTCCCTGATATTTGTAACAATTTTAATAACCATCAGTGGTTATGTGCAATCCTAGGGCCTAAAAATGATAGTGTCATCTTCATAAATCTACTAATTCAGAGAAGGCTGCCTGGTCTAATGACAACATACATGTCCAGTGATTCAGTCACGGAGAGTGAACAAGTCATAATGTATCCATTGGAGTTCCTGAATTATTTGGAGCCTCCTGGAATGCCACCACATAAGCTCACTTTAAAAATAGGAGCCACAATAATTTTGCTTCGGAACCTTGACCCACCAAAAATGTGTAACGGCACAAGATTGGGCATTAAGAGTCTCATGCCCAATGTTATTGAAGCCACTATTCTTATGGGAAACTCTAAGTTTTCATTCCACGTATTCCTTTGCTACCAAGCGACATGCCCTTCAATCTTAAGTGTTTGCAGTTCCCAATCCGACTTGCATTTGCTATGACTATAAACAAAGCACAAGATCAATCAGTTAACGTAGCCGGCATTAATTTGGAGAGCCCATGTTTTTCACATAGACAGTTGTACGTTGCTTGTAGATAACCTAGAGTAGGTAACCCCAAAATTCTTTTTAGATATGCACCTGAAGATAAAACCAGAAACATTGTTTACCAAAAAGCACTACAATAGATAGATGTTTAACCAATTTTACTAATTGCCCGTGAACTACTTATAGATTACTCTGGAGGGAGGGGGGAAGGGTTGCACTATGTTGTAAATTGGGTGTAAATGTTTTATATTTTTGTGTAAGGTGCATACATTTTCATTTTTGATAAAAAATAATTTAAAAAATAGTTGTAATAGCTTAACCCCTTTACCCCCAAGGGTGGTTTGCACGTTAATGACCGGGCCAATTTTTACAATTCTGACCACTGTCCCTTTATGAGGTTATAACTCTGGAACGCTTCAATGGATCCTGGTGATTCTGACATTGTTTTCTCGTGACATATTGTACTTCATGACAATGGTAAAAATTCTTTGATAGTACCTGCGTTTATTTGTGAAAAAAATGGAAATTTGGCGAAAATTATGAAAATTTCGCAATTTTCCAACTTTGAATTTTTATGCAATTAAATCACAGAGATATGTCACACAAAATACTTAATAAGTAACATTTCCCACATGTCTACTTTACATCAGCAATTTTTTTTGTTAGGGAGTTATAAGGGTTAAAAGTTGACCAGCAATTTCTCATTTCTACAACACCATTTTGTTTTAGGGACCACATCTCATTTGAAGTCATTTTGAGGGGTCTATATGATAGAAAATACCCAAGTGTGACACCATTCTAAAAACTACACCCCTCAAGGTGCTCAAAACCATATTCAAGAAGTTTATTAACCCTTCTGGTGCTTCACAGGAATTTTTTGAATGTTTAAATAAAAATGAACATTTAACTTTTTTTCACAAAAAATTTTATTCAGCTCCAATTTGTTTTATTTTACCAAGGGTAACAGGAGAAAATGGACCCCAAACATTGTTGTACAATTTGTCCTGAGTATGCCAATACCCCACATGTGGGGGTAAACCACTGTTTGGGCGCATGGCAGAGCTCGGAAGCGAAGGAGTGCCATTTGACTTTTTAATGCAAAATTGACTGGAATTGAGATGGGACGCCATGTTTCGTTTGGAGAGCCCCTGATGTGGCTAAACATTGAAACCCCCCACAAGTGACACCATTTTGGAAAGTAGACCCCCTAAGGAACTTATCTAGAGGTGTGGTGAGCACTTTGACCCAACAAGTGCTTCACAGAAGTTTATAATGTAGAACCGTAAAAATAAAAAATCATATTTTTTCACAAAAATTATCTTTTCGCCCCCAATTTTTTATTTTCCCAAGGGTAAGAGAAGAAATTGGACCCTAAAAGTTGTTGTACAATTTGTCCTGAGTACGCTGATACCCCATATGTGGGGGTAAACCACTGTTTGGGCGGATGGGAGAGCTCGGAAGGGAAGGAGCGCCGTTTGACTTTTCAAAGCAAAATTGACAGGAATTGAGATGGGACGCCATGTTGCGTTTGAAGAGCCACTGATGTGCCTAAACATTGAAACCCCCCACAAGTGACACCATTTTGGAAAGTAGACCCCCTACGGAACTTATCTAGAGGTGTGGTGAGCACTTTGACCCACCAAGTGCTTCACAGAAGTTTATAATGCAGAGCCGTAAAAATAAAACAAAATTTTTTTCCCACAAAAATTATTTTTTTAGCCCCCAGTTTTGTATTTTCCTGAGGGTAACAGGAGAAATTGGACCCCAAAATTTGTTGCCCAATTTGTCCTGAGTGCGATGATACACCATATGTGGGGGGAACCACTGTTTGGGCACATGTGAGGGCTCAGAAGGGAAGGAGTGCCATTTGAATGCACACTTAGATGGAATGGTCTGCAGGTGTCACATTGCGTTTGCAGAGCCCCTAATGTACCTAAACAGTAGAAACCCCCCACAAGTGACACCATTTTGGAAAGTAGACCCCCTTAGGAACTTATATAGATGTGTGCTGAGCGCTTTGACCCACCAAGGGCTTCACAGAAGTTTATAATGGAGAGCCGTAAAAATAAAACAAAATTTTTTTCCCACAAAAATTATTTTTTAGCCCCCAGTTTTGTATTTTCCCGAGGGTAACAGGAGAAATTCGACCCCACAATTTGTTGTCCAATTTGTCCTGAGTGCGCTGATACCCCATATGTGGGGGGGAACCACTGTTTGGGCGCATGGGAGGGCTCGGAAGGGAAAGAGCTCCATTTGGAATGAGGACTTAGATGGAATGGTCTGCAGGTGTCACATTGCATTTGCAGAGCCGCTAATGTACCTAAACAGTAGAAACCCCCCACAAGTGACACCATTTTGGAAACTAGACCCCCTAAGGAACTCATCTAGATGTGTTGTGATAGCTTTAAACCCCCAAGTGTTTCACTACAGTTTGTAACGCAGAGCCGTGAAAATTAAAAAAAAAAATCTTTCCCCCCAAAATTATTTTTTAGCCCCCAGTTTTGTATTTTCCCGAGGGTAAGAGGAGAAATTCGACCCCAAAAGTTGTTGTCCAATTTGTCCTGAGTACGCTGATACTCCGAATGTTGGGGGAAACCACCGTTTGAGCTCATGGCAGAGTTCGGAAGGGAAGGAGCGCCATTTGGAATGCAGACTTAGATGGAATGGTCTGCAGACGTCACATTGCGTTTGCAGAACCCCTAATGTACCTAAACAGTAGAAACCCCTCACAAGTGACCCCATATTGGAAACTAGACCCCCCAGGGAACTAATCTAGATGTGTTGTGAGAACTTTGAACCCCCAAGTGTTTCACTACAGTTTATAACGCAGAGCCGTGAAAATAAAAAATCTTTTTTTTTCCCACAAAAAATATGTTTTAGCCCCGAGTTTTGTATTTTCCCAAGGGTAACAGGAGAAATTGGACCCCAAAAGTTGTTGTCCTATTTGTCCTGAGTACACTGATACCCCATATGTTGGGGTAAACCCCTGTTTGGGCACACGGGAGAGCTCGGAAGGGAAGAAGCACTGTTTTACTTTTTCAACGCAGAATTGGCTGGAATTGAGATCGGACGCCATGTCGCGTTTGGAGAGCCCCTGATGTGCCTAAACAGTGGAAACCCCCCAATTATAACTGAAACCCTAATCCAAACACATCCCTAACCCTAATCCCAACAGTAACCCTAACCACACCTCTAACCCTGACACACCCCTAACCCTAATCCCAACCCTATTCCCAACCGTAAATGTAATCTAAACCCTAACTGTAACTTTAGCCCCAACCCAAACTGTAGCCCTAGGCCTAACCCTAGCCCTAACCCTAATCCTAACCCTAATCCTAACCCTAGCCCTAACCCTAGCCCTAACCCTAGCCCTAGCCCTAACCCTAACCGTAGCCCTAACCCTAACCCTAACCCTAGCCCTAGCCCTAACCCTAGCCCTAACCCTAGCCCTAACTCTAACCCTAGCCCTAATGGGAAAATGGAAATAAATACATTTTTTTAATTTTTCCCTAACTAAGGGGGTGATGAAGGGGGGTTTGATTTACTTTTATAGCGAGTTTTTTAGCGGATTTTTATGATTGGCAGCCGTCACACACTGAAAGACGCTTTTTATTGCAAAAAATATTTTTGCGTTACCACATTTTGAGAGCTATAATTTTTCTATATTTTGGTCCACAGAGTCATGTGAGGTCTTGTTTTTTGCGGGACGAGTTGACGTTTTTATTGGTAACATTTTCGGGCACGTAACATTTTTTGATCGCTTTTTATTCTGATTTTTGTGAGGCAGAATGACCAAAAACCAGCTATTCATGAATTTCTTTTGGGGGAGGCGTTTATACCGTTCCGCGTTTGGTAAAATTGATAAAGCAGTGTTATTCTTCGGGTCAGTACGATTACAGCAACACCTCATTTATATCATTTTTTTATGTTTTGGCGCTTTTATACGATAAAAACTATTTTATAGAAAAAATAATTATTTTGGCATCGCTTTATTCTCAGGACTATAACTTTTTTATTTTTTTGCTGATGATGCTGTATTGTGGCTCGTTTTTTGCGGGACAAGATGACGTTTTCAGCGGTACCATGGTTATTTATATCTGTCTTTTTGATCGCGTGTTATTCCACTTTTTGTTCGGCGGTATGATAATAAAGCGTTGTTTTTTGCCTCGTTTTTTTTTTTTCTTACGGTGTTTCCTGAAGGGGTTAACTAGTGGGCCAGTTTTATAGGTGGGCCGTTACGGACGCGGCGATACTAAATATGTGTACTTTTATTGTTTTTTTGTTTTTATTTAGATAAAGAAATGTATTTATGGGAATAATATTTATTTATTTTTTTCATTATTTTGGAATATTTTTTTTTATTTTTTTTTACACATTTGAAATTTTTTTTTTTTACTTTTTTACTTTGTCCCAGGGGGGGACATCACAGATCAGTGATCTGACAGTGTGCACAGCACTCTGTCAGATCACTGATCTGACATGCAGCGCTGCAGTCTTCACAGTGCCTGCTCTGAGCAGGCTCTGTGAAGCCACCTCCCTCCCTGCAGGACCCGGATCCGCGGCCATCTTGGATCCGGGGCTGGAGGGAGCAGGGAGGGAGGTGAGACCCTCGCAGCAACGCGATCACATCGCGTTGCTGCGGGGGGCTCAGGGAAGCCCGCAGGGAGCCCCCTCCCTGCGGGAAGCTTCCCTGTACCGCCGGCACATCGCGATCATCTTTGATCGCGGTGTGCCGGGGGTTAATGTGCCGGGGGCGGTCCGTGACCGCTCCTGGCACATAGTGCCGGATGTCAGCTGCGATAAACAGCTGACACCCGGCCGCGATTGGCGGCGCTCCCCCCGTGAGCGCCGCCGATCGCGCTGGACGTACTATCCCGTCCATGGTCATAGGGGCCCACCCCACATGGACGGGATAGTACGTCCGATGTCAGAAAGGGGTTAAACTACACTAGATGCAGACCCGATTCTAACTCATCGGGTATTCTAGAATATGCATGTCCACCTAGTATATTGCCCAGCAACGTAGTATATTGCCCAGCCACGTAGTATATTGCCCAGCCACGTAGTATATTGCCCAGCCACGTAGTATATTGCCCAGCCACGTAGTATATTGCCCAGTCACGTAGTATATTGCCCAGCCACGTAGTATATTGCCCAGCCACAAAGTATATTGCCCAGCCACATAGTATATTACCCAGCCATGTAGTATATTGCCCAGTGACGCAGTATATTGCCCAGCCACGTAGTATATTGCCCAGTCACGTAGTATATTGCCCAGCCACGTAGTATATTGCCCAGCCACATAGTATATTCCCCAGTCACATAGTATATTGCCCAGCCACGTAGTATATTGCCCAGTGACGCAGTATATTGCCCAGCCACGTAGTATATTGCCCAGCCACGTAGTATATTGCCCAGCCACATAGTATATTGCCCAGTCACATAGTATATTGCCCAGCCATGTAGTATATTGCCCAGCCACGTAGTATATTGCCCAGCCACGTAATATATTGCCCAGCCACGTAATATATTGCCCAGTCACGTAGTATATTGCACAGCCCACGTAGTATATTGCCCAGCCACGTAGTATATTGCCCAGTCATGTAGTATATTGTACAGTGATGGAGTATACAGCACAGAGTCATGTAGTATACAGACTTAAAATAAAAAAATAAACATATACTCACCCTCCGTTAAAGTCCTGGCCCTGTATGCGGTGCACGTGGCAGCTTCTGGTCCCAGGGTTGGTATGGGCGCAGGACCTGTGATGACGTCGCGGTCACATGACCGTGACGTCATGGCAGGTCCTTGTCGCATACCATCCTTGCCACCGGAACCTGACGCTTGCATGGAGCGGTTCCCAGAGCGTCGCGAGGAGCGGGAAAGGCGCCGGAATGTGAATATATGATGATTTTTTATTTTTTTATTATTTTTAACATTAGATATTTTTACTATTGAGGCTGCATAAGCAGCCTCAATAGTAAAAAAGTTGGTCACACAGGGTTAACAGCAGCATTAATAGAGTGCCTTACACCACGGCATAACGCGGTCCATTAGCGCTGCCATTAACCCTGTGTGAGGGCTGACTGGAGGGGAGTACGGAGCGGGCACTGACTGTGGGGAGGAAGGAGCGGCCATGTTGCTGCTGGACTGCACCCGTCGCTGATTGGTCGTGGCAATGGTCGGACTCGTGGGCATTTTGCCACTACCAATCAGCGACTTGGATTCCATGACAGACAGAGGCCGCGACCAATGAATATCCGTGACAGAACAACGGAAGTGACCCTTAAACAATTATATAGTAGATAATATGTATTGAATATGTAAAATCAATAAAAATGTTGAAATTAAAAAAAGTTGTTGTTCACATCAATGTTACGACAAATTAGGAAAATGCCAAAATAATAAAAATTTAAAGTGGACAAAATTTAATGTAGCACTCTGAAAATGTCAATTTCAGGATGACACTGAAAATTTTACTTTAGCTACCGTAACCAACAATTTAACATATTTTCCCCGAACGAAGCCGCGGGTATTCTACAAGTAACTGTATGTTTTTTGGCTGTAGGTAATTACCTGGTGAAACAAATTCAACAAGATGGCGACAGATGTGGCATGGAATTAGCATTTGTTTGGAATAGGACAATAGAAAAAATGAAGGCGAGCATCGAGCCACATCTACAGCTCCATAATCTGGATGAGTTTAAGGAACGGTAAATTATAAGTTACTTCCAAATATATGATTGTATCTCTAAGGTGATAAAGGAGGAACGGAAGGACCTCTGTTCCACTAACTTTGTATCTGTAATCTCACACATGTCCTACACTAACCCTACATCTGTAATCTCACACATATCCTACACTAACCCAGTATCTGTAATCTCACACATATCCTACACTAACCCAATATCTGTAATCTCACATATATCCTACACTAACCCTACATCTGTAATCTCACACATATCCTACACGAACCCTACATCTGTAATCTCACACATATCCTACACGAACCCTACATCTGTAATCTCACACATATCCTACACTAACCCAATATCTGTAATCTCACACATATCCTACACGAACCCTACATCTGTAATCTCACACATATCCTACACGAACCCTATATCTGTAATCTCACACATATCCTACACTAACCCTACATCTGTAATCTCACACATATCCTACACTAACCCAATATCTGTAATCTCACACATATCCTACACTAACCCTACATCTGTAATCTCACACATATCCTACACTAACCCAGTATCTGTAATCTCACACATATCCTACACGAACCCTACATCTGTAATCTCACACATATCCTACACGAACCCTACATCTGTAATCTCACACATATCCTACACTAACCCTACATCTGTAATCTCACACATATCCTACACTAACCCTACATCTGTAATCTCACACATATCCTACACTAACCCAATATCTGTAATCGCACACATATCCTACACTAACCCAATATCTGTAATCTCACACATATCCTACACTAACCCAATATCTGTAATCTCACACATATCCTACACTAACCCAATATCTGTAATCTCACACATATCCTACACTAACCCAATATCTGTAATCTCACACATATCCTACACTAACCCAATATCTGTAATCTCACACATATCCTACACTAACCCTACATCTGTAATCTCACACATATCCTACACTACCCCAATATCTGTAATCTCACACATGTCCTACACTAACTCAATATCTGTAATCTCACACATATCCTACACTAACCCTACATCTGTAATCTCACACATATCCTTCACTAACCCTACATCTGTAATCTCACACATATCCTACACTAACCCAGTATCTGTAATCTCACACATATCCTACACTAACCCAATATCTGTAATCTCACACATATCCTACACTAACCCAATATCTGTAATCGCACACATAAACTACACTAACCCTACATCTGTAATCTCACACATATCCTACAATAACCCTACATCTGTAATCTCACACATATCCTACACTAACCCAATATCTGTAATCGCACACATATCCTACACTAACCCAATATCTGTAATCTCACACATATCCTACACTAACCCAATATCTGTAATCGCACACATATCCTACACTAACCCAATATCTGTAATCTCACACATATCCTACACTAACCCAATATCTGTAATCTCACACATATCCTACACTAACCCAATATCTGTAATCTCACACATATCCTACACTAACCCTACCTCTGTAATCTCACACATATCCTACACTACCCCAATATCTGTAATCTCACACATGTCCTACACTAACTCAATATCTGTAATCTCACACATATCCTACACTAACCCTACATCTGTAATCTCACACATATCCTTCACTAACCCTACATCTGTAATCTCACACATATACTACACTAACCCAGTATCTGTAATCTCACACATATCCTACACTAACCCAATATCTGTAATCTCACACATATCCTACACTAACCCAATATCTGTAATCGCACACATAAACTACACTAACCCTACATCTGTAATCTCACACATATCCTTCACTAACCCCACATCTGTAATCTCACACATATCCTACACTAACCCAATATCTGTAATCTCACACATATCCTTCACTAACCCTACATCTGTAATCTCACACATATCCTACACTAACCCAGTATCTGTAATCTCACACATATCCTACACTAACCCAATATCTGTAATCTCACACATATCCTACACTAACCCAATATCTGTAATCGCACACATATCCTACACTAACCCTACATCTGTAATCTCACACATATCCTACACAACCCAATATCTGTAATCGCACACATATCCTACACTAACCCTACATCTGTAATCGCACACATATCCTACACTAACCCAATATCTGTAATCTCACACATATCCTACACTAACCCAATATCTGTAATTGCACACATATTCTACACTAACCCTACATCTGTAATCTCACACATATCCTACACTAACCCAATATCTGTAATCTCACACATATCCTTCTCACTAACCCTACATCTGTAATCTCACACATATCCTACACTAACCCAATATCTGTAATCTCACACATATCCTACACTAACCCTACATCTGTAATGGCACACATATCCTACACTAACCCTACATCTGTAATGGCACACATATCCTACACTAACCCAATATCTGTAATCGCACACATATCCTTCACTAACCCTACATCTGTAATCTCACACATATCCTACACTAACCCTACATCTGTAATGGCACACATATCCTACACTAACCCTACATCTGTAATCTCACACATATCCTACAATAACCCAATATCTGTAATCTCACACATATCCTACACTAACCCTACATCTGTAATCTCACACATATCCTACACTAACCCAATATCTGTAATCTCACACATATCCTACACTAACCCCACATCTGTAATCTCACACATATCCTACACTAACCCAATATCTGTAATCTCACACATATCCTACACTAACCCTACATCTGTAATCTCACACATATCCTACACTAACCCAATATCTGTAATCTCACACATATCCTACACTAACCCAATATCTGTAATCTCATACATATCCTTCACTAACCCCACATCTGTAATCTCACACATATCCTACACTAACCCAATATCTTTAATCTCACACATATCCTACACTAACCCAATATCTGTAATCGCACACATATCCTACACTAACCCAATATCTGTAATCGCACACATATCCTACACTAACCCAATATCTGTAATCGCACACATATCCTACACTAACCCTACATCTGTAATCTCACACATATCCTACACTAACCCTACATCTGTAATGGCACACACATCCTACACTAACCCAATATATGTAATCTCACACATATCCTACACTAACCCAATATCTGTAATCTCACACATATCCTACACTAACCCTACATCTGTAATGGCACACATATCCTACACTATCCCAATATCTGTAATCTCACACATATCCTACACTAAACCAATATCTGTAATCACACACATATCCTACACTAACCCAATATCTGTAATCGCACACATATCCTACACTAACCCCACATCTATAATCTCACACATATCCTACACTAACCCAATATCTGTAATCTCACACATATCCTACACTAACCCAATATCTGTAATCTCACACATATCCTTCACTAACCCCACATCTGTAATCTCACACATATCCTTCACTAACCCCACATCTGTAATCTCACACATATCCTACACTAACCCAATATCTGTAATCTCACACATATCCTACACTAACCCAATATCTGTAATCGCACACATATCCTACACTAACCCAATATCTGTAATCTCACACATATCCTACACTAACCCAATATCTGTAATCTCACACATATCCTACACTAACCCAATATCTGTAATCGCACACATATCCTACACTAACCCAATATCTGTAATCTCACACATATCCTACACTAACCCAATATCTGTAATCTCACACATATCCTACACTAACCCTACATCTGTAATGGCACACATATCCTACACTAACCCAATATCTGTAATCTCACAGATATCCTACACTAAGCCAATATCTGTAATCCCACACCAGGGTAGGAGTCCTGAGGAGAGAATTTGCATATTCCCAGTGCATTCTGGGATAAGTGAAGAGTCTCCGCGAGCTCAAAGAACACTGGATTTTGGCCTTTTCACCTGAAAGGAGGATATCGGTAAACTTTTTTGACACAATTTTTGCCGCTTTAATATCTCTTTAACAGTAAGAACATGGAAGATACCAGGAACCACTTGGTGAGCTGCATTTCTTGCTACATGTTCACAGGCTTACCTGTGGAAAAGCCTAACTTCACATGCCAGAAATGCAAGCTTGTGTCCCTGTTGGAGAAAAAGTTGCAAAATCTAGAAGAGAGGTTAGCTACATTGAAAACCATTAAGGAAGGTGAAGAGTTCTTAGAGCAGAATTATCTCTTCATGTTACAGAAAGAGAATAAATTCAAAGTGCACCTGAAGAAACAGAGAAATGGAAGCTTGTGACACAGAGAAGCTGGACGATCGGGAGGCAGTTAGCACCCATACTGCTCACGAACCAGTACAAGGCTCTCATGCAGGAAGAAATACATGACTATAAGACTTTACCCACAAAGAACAACCTTGGACGCCCTCAGAGTCCTCCTGGATGGAGAAAGAAAAATGTTGTGAAGAGGAAATGGAGAGTTGTAGTCATGGGGGATTCCCTGTTGAGAAGAACAGAATTCGCTATCTGCAGACCGAATATAACATCATGAGAAATGTGCTGCTTTCCAGGTGCAAAAATTAAAGACATCACCACAAGAAAGGACCTGGAAACCATCTGCAGCGACTTTGAAAACTTAGGTAAGAAAGTAAAAGAACTGGGAACGCAGGTGCTTTTCTCTTCCATCCTCCCAGTGGATGGCCATTGAACAAGGAGGTGGAATAAGATTCTGCATGTGAACAACTGGCTATGTCGATGGTGCCATCAGCTAGGATTTGAATTTCTGGATCACGGAGTGAATTACCTATATGATGGACTGCTTGCTAGAGATGGGGTGTACCTTGCGAAGACTGGAAAACATGTATTTGGAAGTTGCCTTGCTACACTCATCAGGAGAAATTTAAACTAGAACAATGTGGGAAGGGAAGCAAAATGCCAGAAGAAGCCATACACATGACAAATACTATTGAGAACTCTGCTATTAGAAGTGGAAGGGAAGAACAAAGACAAAAAAAAAAATCGAAATAATAAAAGTAAAGGAGGAAGAGAAACCAATCTGTTTCTATATAAATGCACAAAGCATGGGCAACAAACAAGGAAAATTGGAACTACTAACACAGGAGAAGAAATATGATGTCATTGGAATCACTGAAACTTGGTGGAACGATACACATGATTGGAATACAAGGCTAGAAGGATAAAACTTATTTGCAAGAAACAGACTTGAAAAATGAGGAGGAGGTGTTGCATTGTATCTTAGAAAAGTAAATATCTGCACAGAGATCCAAGCTTCAGAGGCTGGGAGTTCTGTGGAAATTGTTTGGGTAAGAATACAAGGAGAGAACAATGGAAAGGACACCATTGTAGGCATTTAGTATAGGCCGCCTGTGCAAGCTGAAGATATGGATGAACTCTTTATGCATCAAATGGCCAAGTTCTCCAAAAAATATGACATAGTGGTCATGGGAGATTTCAACTACCCAGACATTTGTTGGGAATCTCTCTCAGGCAAAACTAACAGGTCAAGCAAATTCTTATCCTCTCTTGCTGACAACTTTATCTTCCAAAAGGTAGGGGAGAAAACAAGGGGATCTGCTACCTTGGATCTAATCCTTATAAACAGGGAGGAAATGGTTGAGGAGGTAAGAGTGGTTGGGACCCTAGGAGGTAGCGACCATGCTATTTTAGAATTTTGGGTAACTAGAGGAGGAAGACCTGTGAAGACTCAGACTAAAAGGTTAGATTTCAGAAAGGCAGATTTTAAGGGACTCAGAAAGAGAATCGGAGGGATCCAATGGCTGGATATCTTTAAGGACAAAAATGTCCAGGAAGGATGGGAAATCTTGAAAATTGAGATTCTCAAAGCACAATCGTTAACAATTCCAAAAAGAGGGAATAATACAAAGCATTTAAGGAAACCAGGATGGATGAACATAGAACTTAAACACATGCTAAAAAGGAAGAAAAAAATGTTTATCAAATGGAAAGAGGTAGGCATATCTAAAGAAGAATATAATGCTGTCTGCAGAGTCAGATTATCTAAAGCTGACAATGAATTAAGGCTTGCAAGAGACGTCAAAAGCTATAAAAAGGATTTTGGGGATATGTCAAAAGTAAAAGAAAAATCAAAGATGCTATAAGATTTTCACAGAATGAAAAAGATGAAATGGTGAGAAAGGATGTTGAGAAGACTTTTAAATTCCTATTTTGCATCTGTTTTCTCCCAGAAAGGAAATGTAACATCAACTGATCTTCACTGTCCTATTAAAGGAATAGAAGAATCCAGGATATCTATAAACAGAAATATAGTGAGGAAACACTTAGCTTACATAAATTAATTCAAGTCTCCAGGCCCAGATGAATTACACCCCAGAGTACTGAAGGAGATAGCAGAAGAAATTTTTGAACCACTCTCCATAATCTTTAAAAAATTTTGGAGAACAGGAGAAGTCCCAGAAGACTGGAGAAGAGCAAATGTTGTTCCTATCTTCATAAAGGGGAAGAAGGTGGACCCGGGGAAATATAAGCCGGTGAGTCTGTCTTCCATACCAGGAAAGCTCTTTCAACAAATTATTAAACAACATGTATGTAAGTACCTCGATAAGAATGAAGTGATTAACCTGATTGAGCATGGGTTTGTAACTAATAAGTCTTGTCAGACTAACTTAATTTCCTTCTATGACAGAATTACTGCCTGAGTGGATCAGGGAAATGCTGTAGATATAGTATATCTTGACTTCAGCAAAGCATTTCACAAAGTATCTCACACCATCCTTATTAAAAAAATGACTAAGTATGGAATGGACAAGGCAACTGTTAGGTGGATTCATAACTGGCTTAGTGAACGGACCCAAAGAGTGGTCTGGTCGTAAATGGCTGCACATCTAGTTGGAAGAATGTCTCCAGTGGGGTACCACAGGGTTCTGTCCTGGGCCCTGTATTGTTCAACATCTTTGTCAATGATTTAGATGACGGAATTGAGGGTACACTGATTAAACTTGCTTATGACACAAAGCTAGGAGGGATAGCTAATACTAGAGAAGAGAGACAGAAGATTTAAAAAGAGATAAATAAACTGGAGCAGTGGGCAGCAACTAGCAGAATGGTTTTTAATAAGGAAAAATGCAAAGTACTACACCTGGGCAATAAAAATGAAAAAAGCATATACGGAATGTGAGGAATAGGGCTAAGCAACAGCAAATGTGAAAAAGACTTGGGTATACTAATAGATCATAAACTGAACATCAGTCAACAGTGTGATGCAGCAGCAAAAAAGGCAAATGCAATTCTGGGATGTATTAACAGAAGCATACAGTTTAGATCACGTGAAGTCATTATTGCCCTCTACTCCTCTTTGGTCAGACCTCATCTGGAATACTGTGTCCAGTTTTGGGCACCACATATTAAAAAAGACATCAACAAACTGGAGCAAGTTCAGAGAAGAACAACCAGAATGGTGACCGGTCTGCAAACCATGCCCTATGAGTAACGGTTTCAGGATCTGGGAATGTTTAGCTTGCAAAAAAGAAGACTGAGAAGATACTTAATAGCTGTCTGCAAATATCTCAAGGGCTGTCACATTGTAGAAGGATCATCTTTATTCTCATTTGCACAAGGAAAGACTAGAAGCAATGGGATGAAACTGAATGTAAGGAGGCACAGATTAGATATTAGAAAATCTTTTTGAGAGTGAGGGTGATCAATGAGTGGAGCAGGCTGCCACAAGAGGTGGTGAGTTCTCCTTCAATGGAAATCTTCAAATGGAGGTTGGACAGACATCTGTCTGGGATGATTTAGTGAATCCTGCTTTGAGCAGGTGGTTGGACCAGATGACCTAGGAGGTCCCCTCCAACTCTACCATTCTATGATTCTATGAATTTTACATATCTTACGCTGACCCTATATTTGTAATCTCACACATATCCTACACTAACCCTATATCTGTAATCTCACACATATCCTACACTAACCCTACAGTTTAAATGGAAATTATTCATACCCATTCAAATTTTTCACTCTTTGTTTTATTGCACCCATTTGGTAATTTCAAAAAAGTTATTTTTTTCTCATTAATGTACACTCTGCACCCCATCTTGACTGAAAAAAAGCAGAAATGTAGACATTTTTGCAAATTAAAAATTAACTGAAATATCAGCTGGTCATAAGTATTGAGACCCTTTGCTCAGTATTGAGTAGAAGCGCCCTTTTGAGCTAGTACTGCCATGAGTCTTCTTCGGAATGATGCAACAAGTTTTTCACACCTGGATGTGGGGATCCTCTGCCATTCTGCCTTGCAAATCCTCTCCAGTTCCATCAGGTTGGATGGTGTACGTTGCTGGACAGCCATTTTCAGGTCTCTCCAGAGATGCTCAATTGGGTTGAGGTCAGGGCTCTGGCTGGGCCAGTCAAGAATGGTCACAGAGTTGTTCTGAAGCCACTCCTTTGTTATTTTAGCTGTGTGCTTAGGGTTATTGTCTTGTTACTGCTACCTTTGTTGTCCCCTGTATTCTCCTATTACCTAATACCTGCATCATCCCTGTTTAACTTTTTATCTCCCTGCGGGGTGTATTCCCCTGTTAAGTAAACTTGTTAACCCTTGCTCTGCCTCCTGTCTGTCACCACATCCCGCAACTTGTTCACACCGAGTGTACCTTAATGTGAAAAAAATTAACTTTTTTGCATTTACCAAATGGCTGCAATGAAACAAAGAGTAAAAAATTTAAAGAGGTCTGAATACTTCCCGTACCCACTGTTTATCTAAAAAATATGTGTACAGTCACAGCACAGATATAAAAAAAAATGAATTGATTAACAGGTTCAGTTCAAATAGAAGCATACAATGAAATAGAAAAAAGTATACCAGAACCATTTATACCACAAAAACATATAGTACACTTTGTTGATTACAACAATATAAAAACATTTAATAATAATAATAATAATTTTTATTTATATAGCGCCTACATATTGCGCAGCACTTAAAGGTACCGTCACATTAAGCGACGCTGCAGCGATCTAGACAACGATCCCGATCGCTGCAGCGTCGCTGTGTGGTCGCTGGAGAGCTGTCACACAGACAGCTCTCCAGCGACCAACGATGCCGGTCTCCTGGTAACCAGGCTAAACATCGGGTTACTAAGCGCAGGGCCGCGCTTAGTAACCCAATGTTTACCCTGGTTACCAGCGTAAATGTAAAAAAAAACAAACACTACATACTTACATTCCGGTGTCTGTCCTCCGGCGCTGTGCTTTCCTGCACTGTCAGCGCCGGCCAGCCATAAAGCAGAGCGGTGACGTCACCGCTGTGCTTTACGGCTGGCCGGCGCTCACAGCCAGTGCAGGAAAGCACAGCGCCGGGGGACAGACACCGGAATGTAAGTATGTAGTGTTTGTTTTTTTTTTACGTTGACTCTGGTAACCAGGGTAAATATCGGGTTACTAAGCGCGGCCCTGCGCTTAGTAACCCGATGTTTACCCTGGTTACCAGTGAAGACATCGCTGAATCGCCATCACACACGCCGATTCAGCGATGTCTGCGGGAGGTCCAGCGACGAAATAAAGTGCTGGACTTTCTGCTCCGACCAACGATGGCACAGCAGGATCCAGATCGCTGCTGCGTGTCAAACTGAATGATATCGCTAGCCAGGACGCTGCAACTTCACGGATCGCTAGCGATATCGTTCAGTGTGACGGTACCTTTACAATTAAGCGGGGACATGTACAGACAATAAATTCAGTACAAGTTAAGACAATTTAAACAGTGACATTAGGGGTGAGGTCCCTGCTCGCAAGCTTACAACCTACAAGGAAATTGGGGGGACACAATAGGTGAGAAGTGCTTGTTATTTCAGGTCTGGCAATTATAATAAATAGGGATTTTCATTTAAAGCTGCATGATCCGGTCATCAGCCCGTGTTTAAGTGCAATAGTCAAGTATCAAGTGCAGTTATCGTGTGCATGGAGGATGTGGAGACAGATGAATAGTAGGGTGCAGATTCACATGCAGATAATATTTGGAAGGAGGGAACAGGACAAAGTTAGTTTACTGAGTAGTTGATGTGGTAGGCTTGTTTGAAGAGGTTGGTTTTTAAAGTGCACTTGAATAGGTCGGGACTAGGTATCAGTCTGATCATCTGGGGAAGTGCATTCCAGAGAGCTGGCGCAGCACGAGAGAAGTCTTGGAGACGGAGGTGCGAGGTTCGGATTATGGGGGATGTTAGTCTTAGGTCATTTGTAGAACGGAGGGCACGTGTAGGGCGATAGATAGAGATGAGAGACGACATATAAGGCGGTGCAGAACTGTGGAGAGCTTTGTGGGTGAGAGAGAAGAGTTTATACTGGACCCTGTAGCAAATGGGTAGCCAGTGTAATGATTGGCACAAGATGGAGGCATCGGTCAAGCGGCTGGACAGAAATATGATCCTGGCTGACGCATTCAAGATGGATTAGAGAGGAGAAAGTTTGGGAAGAGGGAGATCGATCAGAAGAGAGTTGCAGTAGTCCAGACGAGAATGAATAAGAGCGACAGTAAGAGTCTTAGCAGTTTCAACGGTGAGAAAAGGTCGGATTCTGGAGATGTTTTTAAGATGCAGGTGACAGGAGCAAGTGAGTGATCGGATATAGGGAGTAAAGGAAAGTTTGGTGTCGAATATGACCCCAAGACACCGGGCATGCTGCTTGGGAGTTATGGTTGAACCCTCAAGGGTAATTTCGATGTTGGGTAGAGTGAGGTTAGTAGAAGGGAGAAACACAAGAAGTTCAGTTTTGGAGAGATTTAGTTTCAGATAGAGGGAGCACATGATGTTAGAGACAGCAGACAGACAATCCTTGGTATTTTGAATTAGGGTAGGGGTGATATCAGGGGAAGAAGTGTATAATTGGGTGTCGTCAGCATAGAGATGGTACTGGAACTCAAATCTGCTGATTGTTTGTCCAATAGGGGCAGTGTATAGAGAGAAATGGAGGGGGCCCAGGACCGAGCCCTGCGGAACCCCGATAGTAAGGGGATGAGGAGAGGAAGAGGAGCCGGCAAAAGATACAGTGAAGGAGCGGTCAGAGAGGTAGGAGGAGAACCAGGAGAGGGCTGTGTCCTTGAGGCCTATGGAGCGGAGCATAGTGAGAAGGAGCTGGTGAGACACATTGGGATGCCCTCCACCATCAAGACTTCCTCCCAGATGGCTGACAACCAGAAGAAATTCAAATTAATCTCTTTCAACACTAATGGTTTCAACTCTCCGTCATCCAGAGGCCAAACCCTTTCATACTTCAAGAAAAAAGGTATCGACTTACTACTCTTACAGGAAACCCACTTCTCTAGTAACAAGATCCCCTCCTTTGGTAGGGGTCACTTTGATAGATGGTTTCATGCTACCTCACCTCAGACCAAATCCAAGGGAGTGTCAATAGCCATAGCTAAAGATATCCCATTTCAACTTCATAACCAGATGGCTGACCCAAATGGCCGCTATCTAATGATAAAGGGTATTTTGGCGGGGGTGGCTGTCACCATTTGCAATGTCTATGCTCCAAATAAGAAGCAATTAAAATGGATTCTGGCCACACTCAAAAAGGTAAGGGACTTTAGGGAGGGTATACTCATCCTTGGTGGTGACCTTAACTTGGCCCTTGAGCCCTCCATCGATACAACAAAAAAGAAGAGTGCAATCTCCCTTAGGGACTTGGTTAGACTGAAACGAGCTTTCCACTCATTGAACCTAATAGACGTTTGGCGTTATATGAATCCGACCAAGCGGGATTTCACTTTCTTTTCTCACCCACACGGCTCTTACCATCGAATAGATTACATATTTGCACCTAGATCTTTACTACCCAACATACAAGAGGCAGACATAAATCCCTCTTTGTTCTCAGATCACTCATATGTATTGATAGAGTTAATATTATCTAAACAATTCTCCCCGAACAGGTCCTGGCAACTTAATGATTCGCTCCTAGATAACCCCTCCACTAAATCACGCATTGCTAAAGCCATTAAAACATATTTTGAACTAAACAATAGTGATGAAATATCACCCTTAATATTGTGGGAGGCACACAAATCCGTACTACGGGGAGAATTTATATCTATAGCATCCTACCTGAACAAAACCAAAAATAAGGAACTGAACGTTCTGCATGAGGAGATAAAAAATCTAGAATCCCAACATAAGAGGACTTTGCTATCACAAACTTTTCTAGAACTCTCAACTAAAAGGCAAAGACTAAGGGACATCCTCAGAGAGCAGTCAGCAAAATGTTTTGCTTCTTGGAAAAACCGCATATTTGTACATGGGGATAAGGCCTCTAAATTAACTATGTCACTTATTAAAAAGAAACAAGCCCGCACATTTATTCATTCTATCAAAACTAAAACTGGCCAAAAAACCCAAAACTATTCTCAGATTGAGAAAGAATTTCTAAACTATTACAAATCCCTATACCAATTACGCCTTGAAGAAGGAGAAAGGGAAAAAAACCAGAGAAAGCAGGACATCCAAACCTTCTTAAATAGTCTAAATCTCCCAGTCTTATCTATATCTCAGCAAGAGCAATTAATCAAACCATTTTCTCTTGTGGAACTCCAGTCAGCCCTGTCGAAGTGCCCCAAAGGGAAAGCCCCGGGTCCAGATGGATTTACAACACACTACTACAAATCCAATTCCGAAATTTTGCTTCCTCATCTGCTTAATATGTGCAACTCTCTTCAGAAAGGGGAGGCAGCGCCACGCCAGTTTCTAGAAGCCAGAATCTCACTGATACATAAGGAAGGGAAAGATCCGGAACAGTGTGGCAGCTATAGGCCGATCTCATTGTTGAACACGGATCTAAAACTATATGCGAGACTAATGGCAAACAGGGTGGCTGTCGTGCTGCCTCAACTAATTTCTCTGAATCAATCTGGTTTTGTGAAAGGTAGAGAGGGGAAGGATAATTCGTACAAAGTATTGCACCTTATGCAATATGCAAAACTTAAGAAAATACCAATTGCACTTATGGGCTTGGATGCTGAGAAGGCCTTCGATAGGGTTGACTGGACTTTCCTACAGGAAACATTACTAAAATTTCGGTTTCCCACGCCCTCGGTTTCAGCCATTATGGGAATGTACTCCGCACCCACAGCTAGGATCAGAATCAATGGGTCGCTTACAGACTCATTTCAAATATTCAACGGCACAAGACAAGGTTGTCCGCTATCGCCGCTACTCTTTGTACTTTCAATTGAGCCTCTACTACAGGCCATACAACAATGCATTGATATTGAAGGACTTCATGTTCAAGGCACCCACTTCAAGGTGGCGGCGTTTGCGGATGACCTATTATTAATTATCTCAAAACCATTGAGAAGCATCCCTGCCATTATGAACACTTTGGAGAGGTACAGTATACTATCCAATTTTAAAATAAATGAATCTAAATCTGAGCTTCTAAACCTTGGACTACCTAATAATATAGTCAATAGCCTTAAATCGTCATTCCCCTTCCCTTGGAGACCGAAGAGTCTAATCTAGCATACAGTTATGCCTCTCGGAGAAAGACCTTTTCATTCTTAACTACTCCAGACTATTGGAAACCACTACCACACTCATTCGCTCCTGGAAAGACACTTATCTATCTTGGGTAGGCCGGAAAAATATTCTAAAAAGCATAATCCTACCAAAATTTTTCTATATCCTCAACATGCTCCCAATACAACTCCCGTGTTCCTATTTGGCTAAAGTGCATTGTTTATTTTTTGGCTATATCTGGCAAAAGGGTAAATCACGCATTAATGCCAAAACACTTTCCCTTCCAAAAGATTTAGGTGGGATTGGAGCTCCAGATATTTCAAAATACTATCAAGCTGCCCATATTACAAGAACGATCCACTGGATCAGGAAATCAGTAGATAAACAATGGTTAAGCATTGAAGAAGCATTGTCCCCTTTACCTCTACACTCCATGTTATTAGGCTATGCTAAAGATGTAACTCCATCTAAATTACAAAATATCTACACTTCGGCTACTTTTAAAATATGGAAGAAAGTCGGCCCATCACTAGCACCCCCTATCTCACCACTGACTATGGTCACTGACATCGTAGACACACTACCAAGCCGTGCGGCCCATATCCCACTTGAGCAATTGATCGTGGATGGGACTCTTCTTCCTCTACAGGATTTACTTCAAATCCCAGGACTCTCAGGTCTAACTTTTCTACAATATGGTAAAATTTCTCATATCATTCGCCACCACCGCCAATCTATTGACTTCAATAGATCACTAACCCCCTTTGAAACACTATGTGCCAGATCAAAAATACCCACTAAGTCTCTATCGATAATATACCAATCCCTACTCCAATTACACACCTCAATGAAAAGGGCATACTTAGCTAGATGGGAGAAAGATCTAACCACTTCCTTCTCAGAGCCTCAAATCAAATATATATATATAAAAATTCACATGGTCCCTCTGCCTGTGTGCGCATCCAAGAAAATTCATTTAAAATTATTTCCAGATGGTATTTAACTCCCAGTCAAATCAAGAAATGGTATCGCTCATCTAATTCTGACTGTTGGAGATGTGGGGCAGATGTCGGCAACTATTTGCACATGTGGTGGACATGCCAATCTCTCTCCCCCCTATGGAAGGCGTTAGCCTCAATCATCCAAGAATTATTGGGGAAAAGCACTCCTTTAAAACCGGAAAACGTCTTCCTGAACCTACCACTGTGGCCAGGAGACGAGAAAGCTTTTAAATTATCACAATTCATTTTGGCTGCGGGTAAATCCTTGATTCCTTCAAATTGGAACACTAAAACTACACCCTCAATTAAGCAAATTTATCTCAAAATAGACCAACTGTACCGCATAGAGGAACTTGCAGCTAAAACTAACCACTCGTACACAAAATTTCAAAATATCTGGAACCCTTGGGCCCGATTCAGGACTCAGAATATATTCCACTCTGAGATATAACTATTAAATATGAGTACTCATCCCAGTGTGTCCCCCTCTTCCCTCCCCCCCCCCTCTACCCTCCCTCACTCCTTTTCTCTTCTCTTAGTCACACCTACTTGTCTCTCTTTCCTTTCTCATCCTTATCTACCTTTTGTATTGACAAATGACAATAATGTTTCTCTTTATAAGAAGGCCATCGCTAGCCATTTTGACAAATGTTACGGTTCTGATCACCTTTGAGAGACTTATAACATTATTTTTTAGAGCTGTTTCTTGGTTAAAACTTGATGGTCTCTTGATTGCGTCTTTTTTTCTGTTCATTATGTCATTTATTTTACTCTCTCAAAATGTTTGTAAATCTTAATAATATGCAATAAAAAGAACATTGAAAGAGAAAAAGAGAAGGAGCTGGTGATCCACAGTATCAAATGCGGCAGATAGATCCAGGAGAATCAGCAGAGAGCAATGACCTTTGGATTTAGCTGTTATTAGATCATTAGAGACTTTAGTGAGGGCAGTTTCAGTGGAGTGAAGAGCGGAAACTAGATTGTAAGGGGTCAAGAAGAGAGTTATCCGAGAGCTAGCGGATTAGACGGGAGTCGACCAAGCGTTCCAGGAGTTTAGAGATTAAGGAAAGGTTAGAGAAAGGTCTGTAGTTAGCCGTGCAGTTCTGGTCCAGGGATGGCTTTTTAAGTAAAGGGGTAATGATGGCATGTTTAAATGAGGAGGGAAAAATACCTGAAGAAAGAGAGAGGTTAAATATTTTAGTCAGGTGAGTCATTTAGTCATTTACATATTAAAAACAAGTTAAAAAAATGTGGCGCCACAAGTTTGCGTCAGCATCCCAAGAATGGTATGTAACAACAAACTGTATGAAGTCTATGTTATCACTCAATCCCATATAAGTCTAATATATCTATATCCAACTGGTGCCATATTAGTAAAGCATAACATCATATGGAAATTATCACTGGCAGGTGGTGCACTTATTTAAACACTAGATGGTGGCCCGATTCTAACGTATTGGGTATTCTAGAATATGTAGGTAGTATATAGCACAGGCTACGTACTATATAGCACAGGCTACGTACTATATTGCACAGTGACGTAGTATATAACACAAATGACATAGTATCTAGCAGAGCTACGTAGTATGTAACACAGCATATGTAGTAGATAGCAGAGCTACATAGTATATAACACAGCCACGTAGTATATAACAAAGCCACGCAGTGTATTGCACAGCTACGTAGTGTATTGCACAGGCACGTAGTATATTGGTCAGCCACGTAGTATATAGCAGAGCCACATAGTATATAGCATAGCCACGTCGTATATCGTAGTATATTGCACTGCCTCGTAGTATATAACAGAGCCACATTGTATATTGCAGTCGATGTAGTATATAACAGAACCGACACAGCCACATAAGTATATTGCACAGCTACATAGTATATAGCACAGAGCACGTAGTATATTGCACAGCCACGTAGTATATTGGACAGCCACAGTGTATATTGCACAGTCACGTTGTATATTGCCCAGCTACATAGTATATAGGACAGAGATGTAGTATATAACAGAGCCCACGCAGTATGTAACACAGCCCACGTAGTATAGAGCAATGTGGGCACTATTTGCGTGGTTAAAAAAGACTTAAAATAAAAAATAAACATATACTCACCTTCCGAAGGCCCCTTCAAGTCCTGGCACCTGTGTGCGGTGCACGCGGCAGCTTCCGGTCCCAGGGTTGGTATGAGCGCAGGACCTGTGATGACGTCGCGGTCACATGACCGTGATGTCATGGCAAGTCCTTCTCGCATAGCATCCTTGGCACCGGAACCTGCCACTTGCACTGCCGAGGACAGCAGGCGACGTCAGAGGGTGAGAATAACCTTTTTTTATTATTATTATTATTTGTAACATTAGATCGTTTTACTATTGATGCTGCATATGCAGCATCAATTGTAAAAAGTTGGTCACACAGGTGTTATGAACAGGTAATTCAGAACCACAATGGACATTGAGTTCAGAGCACACCAAGTGACCTGACAAATACCAAAAACAAAGGACGAGCTCTGAGACGTGGGAACTCTGCTGACCGCAATCCCTAATCCTAACACACCACACTAGAGGTAGCCGTGGATTGCGCCTAACGCTCCCTATGCAACTCGGCACAGCCTGAGAAACTAACTAGCCCTGAAGATAGAAAAATAAGCCTACCTTGCCTCAGAGAAATTCCCCAAAGGAAAAGGCAGCCCCCCACATATAATGACTGTGAGTAAGATGAAAATACAAACACAGAGATGAAATAGATTTAGCAAAGTGAGGCCCGACTTACTGAATAGACCGAGGATAGGAAAGATAGCTTTGCGGTCAACACAAAAACCTACAAACAACCACGCAGAGGGGCAAAAAGACCCTCCGCACCGACTAACGGTACGGAGGTGCTCCCTCTGCGTCTCAGAGCTTCCAGCAAGCAAGAAAAACCAATAAAGCAAGCTGGACAGAAAAAATAGCAAGCAAAAATAACACAAGCAAAACTTAGCTTATGCAGGATAGACAGGCCACAGGAACGATCCAGGAGGAAGCAAGACCAATACTAGAACATTGACTGGAGGCCAGGATCAAGGCACCAGGTGGCGTTAAATAGAGCAGCACCTAACGACTTAACCTCAACACCTGAGGAAGGAAACTCAGAAGCCGCAGTACCACTCTCATCCACCAAAGGAAGCTCATAGACAGAACCAGCCGAAGTACCACTCTCGACCACAGGAGGGAGCTTGGCCACAGAATTCACAACACACAGGGTTAATAGCTGCGTTAGCAGAGTGCGTTACACCGCGGTCCGTTAACTCTGGCATTAACCCTGTGTGAGTGCTCACCGCTGACTGCAGGACAGTAAAGCAGCGGCCATTTCGCTGCCAGACTATGGCTGTCGCTGATTGGTCATGGCAATGGTTGTGGGCGTTTTGCCACGACCAATCATCGACTTGGATTTCCATGACAGACAGAGGCCGCGACCAATGAATATCAGTGACAGACAGACAGACGGAAGTGACCCTTAGACAATTATATAGTAGGTAACTAGGAAAGTGTGCTCAAGCACATTAGTGGTAGTGGGAGGTGGTGCAAACATCCTGTAAATACTGTACGTTAATTTAACGTATTTAACACAAAAAAATCAAGCAATCACATATAAAGACATACAGATAAAAATGGATAGATGCACAGTGTGGTAGTGCGACTCAGTCAGCTGGACACAGAGATATAAACGGAACACTGTCTCTTTAAGAACTTGCTTGGTTTATTGAAGACAGCATAAACCAGGCTTGGGAAAAATAAACACGCCTTCTGAGCAGAACAGCAAAACAAAAAAAGAAACACAGTCCTTTTTCTAGAGGGGATCAGCCCCCTCACAGGTAGCAGGTTTTAGCATACTCTTCCCTGGAGTGCTCCCTCTCCAGACACACACTAAACAATGAAAGCTTTGGAAGTTAAAGGGACTCTGTCACCTGAATTTGGAGGGAACAATCTTCAGCCATGGAGGCGGGGTTTTGGGGTTTTTGATTCACCCTTTCCTTACCCGCTGGCTGCATGCTGGCTGTAATATTGGATTGAAGTTCATTCTCTGTCCTCTATAGTACACGCCTGCACAAGGCAATCTTGTACATGGCCTATTTGACCATGGACAGAATATTACATCACTGCGATCAGGAAGGGGGTGCGCAGCTGATCGACCCCGGGTGTCAGCCGATTATGACCGCTAACACCCGGTACTGGTTGTCAGGAGCAGTCACAAGACCTCTCCCAGCACTTTAACCAAGGTAATACTGTGATCGAACACGAACACTGCTTAATCTTTCATCTGCATGCTATAGATACGATCAGACTGCAAAAAGTAATGGGACAAAATAAAAAAGTAAAACAAAAAGAAATTATTTTTTTTAAAATAATTGTAAAAATATTTTTTTAAAAATCAAAAATAATAAAAAATCAATATATGTTCTATCCCTAAATAAATATTTTAGCGAAAAAAACAAAACAATAAAAGTGCACATATTTGGCATTGTCGTGTCCGCAACGACACGAACTATAAAACTGTCCCACTAGTTAACCCCTTTAGTGAGCACCATAAAAACAAAAAACAAGGCAAAAAAAACAATGCTTTATCATCATACTGCCGTACAAAAAGTAAAATAACACGCAATCAAAAACATGGATATAAATAAACATGATACTGCTGAAAACGTCATCTTGTCCAGCAAAAAACAATCTGCTATACAGCTATATCAGCGTAAAAATAAAAAAGTTATAGCTTTTAGAATAAAGTGATGCAAAAATAATTATTTTTTCTAATCCAAAACAATGACGTTTTTATTGTATAAAAGCGCCAAAACATAAAAAAAGATATAAATGACGTATCCCTGTAATCGTACTGACCCGAAGAATAAATCTTCCTGATTAATTTTACCACACATGGCATAAACACCCCCCCCAAAAAAAAAATCATGAATTGCTTGTTTTTGTTCATTCCGCCTCTCAAAAATCAGAATAGAAAGAGATAAAAATTATTATTATACCAATAAAAACGTCAACTTGTCCCACAAAAAACAACTCATCACATGACTCTGTGGGCCAAAATATGGAAAAATTATTATTTTATAGCTCTCAAAATGTGGTGATGCAAAAACTATTTTTTGCAATAAAAAGCATCTGGCAGTTGTCACACACTAAAAAACATAAAAACCCGCTATAAGTTCTCTTTCACACGTCCTGATATTTCCGGTAGAGGAAATCCATGTCAATGTTTGTAATATGTGTGAAACACGTGTGGTAACCATGTGCCATACCAGTACCACACAGACGGGTGCCAAGGAAGAAGCGTTACAGTAAGCTCTGTTCTCCGGCGCCGGGTGCTGAACCCGGCTCTTATCATTCTCCTCTTTTCTGCCGGCGATCAGTGTGAGCAGGGGAGAATAATGAGCGTTATACTTAAGAGACAGCAGGCGGCGGCTGATGGGACTTTTACTCCCATCAGCCTACCCCTGCTGCTGCTAATTACAGTGACAGCAGGAGAAGCTGAAGGGGGTGTTCATCAGCCGCCAACTTCGCTATAAAGAATTAAATAAATGAAAAAAACAGCGTGGGTTCCCTGTATTTTCTATAACCAGCCAGACAAAACTCACAGCTGGGTGCTGCAATCCTCACTTGTCATCTTCAGCAAGGCTGGTTATCAAGCATAGAGGGGTCCCCTGTTGTGAATCCCGCTCTTGGGCTCCCTCCGGTGGTTGTAAGTGGCACTTTTGTGAGTTCTGCTCTTGGGCTCCCTCCGGTGGTTTTAAGTGGAATGGCTGCTCCTTGGATTTAGCAGTCTGCAGCTGCTTCCACTGATTGTCTTTCTGCTTGGCTATTTATGCTCTTCCCTTCAGCCAGTGCCACTTGTCAATGGTTCCTGGTTGGATTCACATCTCTCTTGGATTTCCCTTATATCCTGACCAGTTCAGCAAAGATAAGTCCTTGCTTTGCTCTTTTCTGTCCACATGTTGTGGACTTATTCGTTCTGTGCATTCTATGTTTTGTCCAGCTTGTCAGTATGGATTAATTCAGTTAAGCTGGAAGCTCTAGGAAGCAGATTTACCCTCCACACTGTTGTGAATTCTGTTGTCGAGCTCCCTCCTGTGGTCATGAATGGTACTTCGGCTGGTTCTGTCCATGGGCTTCCTCTGGTGGTTGTGAGTGGGGCTGCGGCTTCTGAGTTTCCTTCCACAGGTGACGAGGTTAATTCGTTAGCTGGCTTCTCTATTTAACTCCACTTAGATCATTGCTCCATGCCACCTGTCAATGTTCTAGTATTGGTCTAGTCCGCTCCTGGATCGTTCTGGTGACCTGTATTCTCCAGCAGAAGCTAAGTTCCTGCTTGTTTTTCTCTTGTTTGCTATTTTTCTGTCCAGCTTGCTATTTTGATTTTTGTCTTGCTTGCTGGAAGCTCTGGGATGCGGAGGGGCGCCTCCGCACCGTGAGTCGGTGCGGAGGGTCTTTTTGCACCTCTGCATGTTTTTTTGTAGTTTTGTGCTGACCGCAAAGTTACCTTTCCTATCCTCTGTCTGTTCAGTAAGTCGGGCCTCTCTTTTTTCATAAATCTATTTCATCTCTGTTTTTGTGATTTTCATCTTTACTCACAGTCATTATATGTGGGGGGCTGCCTTTTCCTTTGGGGAATTTCTCTGAGGCAAGGTAGGCTTTATTTTTCTATCTTTAGGGCTAGCTAGTTCCTTAGGCTGTGACGAGTTGCATAGGGAGCGTTAGGAGCAATCCACGGCTATTTCTAGTGTGTATGATAGGATTAGGGATTGCGGTCAGCAGAGTTCCCACGTCCCTGAGCTTGTCCTGTGTTATTGTAACTATCAGGTCTTTCCGTGTGCTCTTAACCACCAGGTCCATTATTGTCCTAACCACCAGGTCATAACACCACACCTTTAGTCAGGTGTGGAGATTTTTGTAAACTCTGTGTGGATTTTTGTAGTTTTTAATACTGACCGCACAGTATTCTATCCTGTCCTATCTATCTAGCTAGACTGGCCTCCTGTGCTACATCCTGGTTTCATTCTGTGTATGTCTTTTCCCTCTCCACTCACAGTCATTACTTGTGAGGGGCTATCTATCCTTTGGGGATTTTCTCTGAGGCAAGATAGTTTTCCTGTTTCTATCTTTAGGGGTAGTTAATTCTCAGGCTGTGACGAGGTGCCTAGGGAGTGACAGGAGCATCCCACGGCTACTTCTAGTGTTGTGTTGAGCTTAGGGACTGCGGTCAGTACAGGTGCCACCTCCTTCAGAGCTCGTCCCATGTTGCTCCTAAACCACCAGTTCATAACAGTACAAGTGGCAAAAAATGAATTAAATGCATCTCAAAAGAAGGAAAAAAAAAATTCTGAGCCATTTTTCTTTCTGTGCTCTGTTTTGTCTTTTTTTTCCTCTTGATCTCTGGGTGGTTCAGGATTTATGCTCTGTCATGGATGTTCAGGGTTTGTTTTTTCGTGTGGATGAACTTGCTGCAAGAGTACGGTTTATTGTCATGCTCCATAATTTACAACCAATAACCATGTAACGTACAGCCCCCTGCCCTCCTCAGTATTGAGGTATAAGGGCTGAAAATTGGGGGGAGTATTGAAAAGTTTTCCTAGTCATTTGAAGCTCTTTTGACTATTCGGTTCTGGGCTTTCGGCCCTGTGTGGCTTTTAGTGTGGCTGTTTGTTTGATAATTTTTCTAATTTTATTTTAATTTTTGATATTAGGAATCCGTTTTATTCTACAGTTTGATATTTGGATTAGAATTGACAACCTTGGACTTTCAGAATCACGCTGATCCTCTTCAATCAACATCCGTGTCTTTGTCATCTATGTTCATATTTTCTTCATATCGGATGGAACTTACATGGACTTATACAACCGTATTGTTTGTTCATTGACATATGTTTACATGCTCATAGTATGTTTTGTTGAGGGTGGGAATTTTATACTATATATTTCCTGCGGGGTATGATAGGTCCAGGATTAGTGTCCGGCATCTAACATCTATAAAAATATAACTGTATTTATAGTAATAGCTATGTGCTTCTGCTCTGTGAGATGGCAATGGAACAGATATTGTTCCTAATGGGTAGTAGTCTTGATTTTATTCATGTGTTCTACCTCTAGTGTTTTATGTTATATTGATTGGCTTGGGATCTGCGATACTGAACAATATTTAGTTATATTTTTTCTAGTATTTGGCTTATGTATTCTTAAGTACCCAAACTATGGAATCCTGTAATATGGATTATACATAATTATTGCTGTCACTAACATCTGACAGTCTAGAGGTTTTGATGCTAGTTTGGTGTATGGACAGTTGTCATCACGCCCCTTTCTAACCACGCCTCACCCTTTATAGTGATTTCCATACACGTAGGTTATAGACCTGGATTGGAGCGCATGCCCTGGTCCCGGCCGCTCGGTGGCTTCCGGCCACGCCCACCGGGTGACGCGAGCGTTCGCGCTTGCGTGCCAGGGGCGGGGGCTGTGAGACCACAGTTTGGACGGACGGCCGTGAACCGGCGCATGCGCCGCTCTTCATCCAGGACGCGTCTTCCATCCTCAGTTGTTGGAGACGTCACCCGGCGTCGGAGGCATTCAGTATCTTGGTTACCAGGGGCGGGGACTGCCTAGCCACAGTACATACGAGCGGCGGTAGATTGGTACAATACACCGCACGTCACTTGAGACACGCCTCTTATCCCCAGCTGTTCTGAGCATTCATTTTGCGAGTTGCTATTTATAAGGAGCGCTGCACCACACTTTACATACTTGCCCCCCTTATGGAAGAAGCCTGAATTGGCGAAACGGCGCTGTCGGGGTCACAGCATATACGCACGGCACCTCCTGTCATCCTCATGTGAGTTCTCTTTCTATCTATGCTGGTGTACACTCTTACTTCACAAATGACATGCATTTAACCTCTATATGGATAGTGATCTAGCACCAGCAGTAGTTTGCATTCACACAGGGATTCAGTGTTGTAATGTATGAGTTACATTATAACCATGGGGTATTAGAGAGCTCTCTATACACACTCTGTATATACCTATTGTGCAGCACCAGCATCTTTTTTTAAATAGGATATTCATCGTGTATCGGAGATCAGACATATAGGGAGATTACATATTGTAGCCCATAGGTGACTTTTCACCTGGAGCTATGAGCACTATTTGCACTTTATGTACCTCCAGCATTAGTCCATAATTTTTGTAGATGTGGTCCTATATGCTTGTACTGCTGCATCAGATTTTCATAATTAGAAGACCATGTTTCCCCATGTAGTACATACATATACTCATGATCCTTCATATATCTATGTGAGGTGTATTCCGTGTTGACTATATGCTGGATTGTTTTTTATTGATGTTCCTTGTCTGTTTAGTTTTTTGGTGTTCTAGTTATTTTCTATGTTTAATAAAAATTTTCTATTTTAGTTCCAGTGTGCATACCTTATTTTCCCATGTACTCAAGGGAAATTGTGTCATATAAGAGTACAGAGTATCCAAGATTATGTTGTCCAGACTCCGGCTTTGGAGCCTAAAATTCCTACTCCTGATTTGTTTTTTGGGGACAGATCCAAGTTTTTGAACTTTAAAAATAACTGCAAATTGTTTTTTGCTTTGAAACCCCGTTCTTCTGGTGATCCCATTCAGCAAGTTAAAATCATCATATCCTTGCTGCGTGGTGACCCTCAGGACTGGGCATTCTCCCTTGAATCAGGGGATCCGGCATTGCTGAATGTAGACGCATTTTTTCAAGCGCTCGGATTATTGTATGACGAACCTAATTCTGTGGATCATGCAGAAAAAACCCTGTTGGCCCTGTGTCAAGGTCAGGAAGCGGCAGAATTATACTGCCAGAAATTTAGGAAATGGTCTGTGCTCACTAAATGGAATGAGGATGCTCTGGCTGCTATTTTCAGAAAAGGTCTTTCTGAAGCCCTTAAAGATGTTATGGTGGGCTTCCCTACGCCTGCTGGTTTGAGCGAATCTATGTCTCTAGCCATTCAGATTGATCGGCGTCTGCGCGAGCGCAAAGCTGTGCACCATATGGCAGTGTCCTCTGAGCAGAGTCCTGAGCCTATGCAATGTGATAGGATTTTGACTAGAGCAGAACGGCAGGAATTCAGACGTCAGAATAGGCTGTGTTTTTACTGTGGTGATTCTGCTCATGTTATTTCTGATTGCCCTAAGCGTACTAGGAGGGTCGCTAGGTCTGTTACCATCAGTACTGTACAGCCTAAATTTCTTTTATCTGTGACCCTGATTTACTCATTGTCATCCTTTTCTGTCATGGCATTTGTGGATTCAGGCGCTGCCCTGAACTTAATGGACTTAGAATTCGCCAGGCGCTGTGGTTTTTCCTTGCAGCCTTTGCAGAGCCCTATTCCTTTGAGGGGCATTGATGCTACACCATTGGCCAAGGATAAACCTCAGTACTGGACGCAGATGACCATGTACATGGCTCCAGCACATCAGGAAGATTGCCGTTTTCTGGTGTTGCATAACCTGCATGATGTTGTTGTACTGGGTTTTCCATGGTTACAGGAACATAATCCAGTGCTGGATTGGAAAACTATGTCTGTGACTAGTTGGGGTTGTCAAGGGGTACATAGTGATGTTCCTTTGATGTCAATTTCCTCTTCCCCCTCTTCTGAGGTCCCTGAGTTTTTGTCGGATTTCCAGGATGTATTTGATGAGCCCAAGTCCAGTTCCCTTCCTCCACATAGGGTCTAATTCCTCCACATAGGGACTTTGATTGTGCTATTAACTTGATTCCAGGTTGTAAGTTCCCTAAGGGCCGACTTTTCAATCTGTCTGTGACAGAGCATGCCGCCATGCGGAGTTATGTTAAGGAATCTTTGGAGAAGGGGCATATTCGGCCGTCTTCGTCACCATTGGGAGCGGGTTTCTTTTTTGTTGCTAAGAAGGATGGCTCCTTGAGACCCTGTATAGATTATCGTCTTCTTAATAAGATCACGGTCCAATACCCCTTGCCTTTGCTTTCTGATTTGTTTGCTCAGATTAAGGGGGCTAGTTGGTTTACTAAGATTGACCTTCGAAGGGCATATAATCTTGTTCGTATTAAACAGGGTGACGAATGGAAAACTGCATTTAATATGCCCGAAGGCCATTTTGAATACCTCGTGATGCCATTCGGGCTCTCTAATGCTCCATCTGTGTTCCAATCTTTCATGCATGATATTTTCCGCAATTATCTTGATAAATTTATGGTTGTATATTTGGATGATATTTTGATTTTTTCCGATGATTGGGAGTCTCATGTGAAGCAGGTCAGGATGGTATTCCAGATCCTTCGTGATAATGCTTTATTTGTGAAGGGGTCTAAGTGCCTATTCGGAGTTCAGAAGGTCTCTTTTTTGGGTTTTATTTTTTCTCTCTCGTTTATGGAAATGGATCCTGTTAAGGTCCAAGCTATTCATGACTGGATTCAACCCACATCTGTGAAGAGCCTTCAAAAATTTTTGGGCTTTGCTAATTTCTATCGCCGTTTCATTGCCAACTTTTCCAGTGTGGTTAAGCCCCTTACTGATTTGACGAAGAAAGGCACTGATGTGACGAATTGGTCCTCTGCGGCTGTTGAGGCCTTTCAGGAGCTTAAACGCCGATTTACTTCTGCCCCTGTGTTGCGTCAGCCGGATGTTTCTCTTCCTTTTCAGGTTGAGGTTGACGCTTCTGAGATTGGGGCAAGGGCCGTTTTGTCTCAGAGGGATTCTAATGGTTCTTTGATGAAACCGTGTGCTTTTTTTTCCAGAAAGTTTTCGCCTGCGGAACGCAATTATGATGTCGGCAATCGGGAGTTGTTGGCTATGAAGTGGGCGTTTGAGGAGTGGTGACATTGGCTTGAGGGAGCTAAGCACCGCATTGTGGTCTTGACTGATCATAAGAATCTGATTTACCTCGAGTCAGCCAAGCGGCTGAATCCTAGACAGGCTCGATGGTCCCTGTTTTTCTCCCGTTTTGATTTTGTGGTCTCGTATCTTCCGGGATCTAAGAATGTTAAGGCTGATGCCCTCTCTAGGAGTTTTTTGCATGATTCTCCTGGAGTCCTTGAGCCGGTCGGCATTCTTAAGGAAGGGGTGATTCTTTCTGCCATCTCCCCTGATTTGCGGCGGGTGCTTTGGGAATTTCAGGCTGATAAGCCTGACCGCTGTCCAGTGGGGAAGCTGTTTGTTCCTGATAGATGGACAAGTAAGGTAATTTCTGAGGTTCATTGTTCAGTGTTGGCTGGTCATCCTGGGATTTTTGATACCAGAGATTTAGTTGCTAGGTGCTTTTGGTGGCCTTCCTTGTCGCGCGATGTGCGTGCTTTTGTGCAGTCCTGTGGGACTTGCGCCCGGGCCAAGCCTTGCTGTTCCTGCGCTAGTGGGTTGCTTTTGCCTTTGCCGGTCCCTGAGAGGCCCTGGACGCATATTTCCATGGATTTTATTTCGGATCTTCCTGTTTCCCAGAAGATGTCGGTTATCTGGGTTGTTTGTGACCGGTTCTCTAAAATGGTCCATCTGGTACCTTTGCCTAAGTTGCCTTCCTCCTCAGATTTGGTTCCATTGTTTTTTCAGCATGTGGTTCGTTTGCATGGCATTCCGGAGAATATTGTGTCTGACAGAGGTTCTCAGTTTGTCTCTAGGTTTTGGCGGGCCTTTTGTGCTAGGATGGGCATTGATTTGTCTTTTTCTTCGGCGTTTCATCCTCAGACTAATGGCCAAACTGAGCGAACTAATCAGACCTTGGAAACCTATTTGAGATGCTTTGTGTCTGCTGATCAGGATGATTGGGTGGCTTTCTTGCCGTTGGCCAAGTTTGCCCTTAATAATAGGGCTAGTTCAGCTACTTTGGTTTCACCTTTCTTTTGTAATTTTGGTTTTCATCCTCGTTTTTCTTCGGGGCAGGTTGAGCTTTCTGATTGTCCTGGTGTGGATTCTGTGGTGGACAGGCTGCAGCAGATTTGGACTCATGTGGTGGACAATTTAACGTTGTCTCAGGAAAAGGCTCAACGTTTTGCTAACCGCCATCGGTGTGTTGGTCCCCGGCTTCGTGTGGGGGATTTGGTTTGGTTGCCTTCTCGTCATGTTCCTATGAAGGTTTCTTCCCCTAAGTTTAAGCCTCGGTTTATTGGTCCTTATAAGATTTCTGAAATTATCAATCCGGTGTCTTTTCGTTTGGCTCTTCCAGCCTCTTTTGCCATTCATAATGTTTTCCATAGATCTTTGTTGCGGAGATATGTGGTGCCCGTTGTTCCCTCGGTTGATCCTCCTGCCCCGGTGTTGGTTGAGGGAGAGTTGGAATATGAGGTTGAGAAAATTTTGGATTCTCGTTTTTCGAGGCAGAGGCTTCAGTATCTTGTCAAGTGGAAGGGTTATGGCCAGGAGGATGATTCTTGGGTTGTTGCCTCCGATGTCCATGCCGCCGATTTGGTTCGTGCTTTTCACTTGGCTCGTCCTGATCGGCCTGGGGGCTCTGGTGAGGGTTCGGTGACCCCTCCTTAAGGGGGGGTACTGTTGTGAATCCCGCTCTTGGGCTCCCTCCGGTGGTTGTAAGTGGCACTTTTGTGAGTTCTGCTCTTGGGCTCCCTCTGGTGGTTTTAAGTGGAATGGCTGCTCCTTGGATTTAGCAGTCTGCAGCTGCTTCCACTGATTGTCTTTCTGCTCGGCTATTTATGCCTGGCTCTTCCCTTCAGCCAGTGCCACTTGTCAATGGTTCCTGGTTGGATTCACATCTCTCTTGGATTTCCCTGATATCCTGACCAGTTCAGCAAAGATAAGTCCTTGCTTTGCTCTTTTCTGTCCACATGTTGTGGACTTATTCGTTCTGTGCATTCTATGTTTTGTCCAGCTTGTCAGTATGGATTAATTCAGTTAAGCTGGAAGCTCTGGGAAGCAGATTTACCCTCCACACCTTTAGTCAGGTGTGGAGATTTTTGTAAACTCTGTGTGGATTTTTGTAGTTTTTAATACTGACCGCACAGTATTCTTTCCTGTCCTATCTATCTAGCTAGACTGGCCTCCTGTGCTACATCCTGGTTTCATTCTGTGTATGTCTTTTCCCTCTCCACTCACAGTCATTACTTGTGGGGGGGCTATCTATCCTTTGGGGATTTTCTCTGAGGCAAGATAGTTTTCCTGTTTCTATCTTTAGGGGTAGTTAATTCTCAGGCTGTGACGAGGTGCCTAGGGAGTGACAGGAGCATCCCACGGCTACTTCTAGTGTTGTGTTGAGCTTAGGGACTGCGGTCAGTACAGGTACCACCTCCTTCAGAGCTCGTCCCATGTTTCTCCTAAACCACCAGTTCATAACAGTCCCCATACTGTTTTTTTTTTAATTATTTAAATAAATATTTTTAAAAAACGGCTTGGGGTCTCCCCCCATTTTTGACAACCAGCCTTGCTAAAGCTCACAGCTGGGGGCTAGTATTCTCAGGCTGGTAAGGGGCCATGGATATTTAACCCCCCAGTCTAAAAATAGCAGCCTGCAGCTGCCCAGAAAAGACATATCTATATCTAAGACAATGCTTCCTGGTCTTTCCCTGCAGTTTCAATAGACTGTACGACAGCAGCTCCTGTCCTGGTCTCGAACCCCGTATTTCTCCTGGGGTCGGTCCTGCTGAGCCAGTGTCCGTCCACACTACCCGTCAAGCTGGGGCAGCTTTTATCCCCACGACCAGGGAATCCTCTGCCGTCACTACGATGCATATCCTGCCCTGGGCAAAGTGCCCGGGCCTCTGAGTCCAGAGCAGGAAGTGCCTTCCATAAGTCCATAGGCTTTGCACCATATCATTTTTAACTCCTCCCAACTGTTTAACCCTTAGCTCTCTATCCCTAAGCTAAACATGTGCAAATGATTTACATTACAGCGCAAAATATTAAGAGAACACATACAACACATTAGAAGAACAATAGTAAACTGCACATTTAGGATACAAAATAGGACAATGACATTATCATAAAACACACTAGTCAGGGTGTCGCATATGACACAAGCACTTGGTGTATACGAGAGAGAAGGTAATTGAGGATCCCCGCCACCTCTTTACACACCCATAGTGTCAATATGATCACTGCACCCCTGGATGAATTCGGTGAGAGGTGTCGTTCGCAAAATGGGGTCACTTATGGGGTTCTGCTGTTCTGGCACCTCATGGGCTCTCACAGTGGGTCATGGCACCCACAAATCATAACAGTAAAATCTGGCGCTCCTTGCCTTCTGAGCTTTGCACTGTGCCTGAAAAATATTTCTTGATTACATGTAGGGTATTGTCACACTCAGGAAAAAATGGACCTCAGTTTGTTGTAAAAAAAAAATTCCTATTAGCCCCTAGAAAAATTAAAAACTTGGGGCTAAAACAACATTTTAGTGGTAAAAATGTAATTTATTCTTTCTTCACCGCTCAGTGATATAAAACTCTTTGAGGCACATATGGTGTAAATATGATCACTGCACCACTAGATGAGTTCATTGGGGAGTTTAGTTTGTAAAATGAGTTCACATATGAGGTTTTTGTTTTTCTGGTACCTCAGGGGCTCTGCCAATGTGACATGGCACCCTCAAACCATTGCAACAAAATCTGAACTCCAATATGGCGCATCTTCACTTCTGAGCTTAGCACTGTGCCTCAAAAGCAGTATTCCCCTACATATGGGGTATCAGCGTACTCAAGAAAAATTGCACAAAAATGTTTGGGGTCCAATTTCTCCTGTTACCCTTGGTAAAATAAAAAACTGGGGGCGAAAAATTATTTTTGTGAAAAAAATATGATTTTTTATTTTTACGGCTCTACGTTATAAACTTCTGTGAAGCACTTGGGAGGTCAAAGTCCTCACCACACATATAGATACGTTGATTGGGGGGTCTAGTATTCAAAATGGTGTCACTTGTGGGGGGTTTCAATGTTGAGGCACATCAGGGGTTCTCCAAACGCGACATGGTGTCCGATCTCAATTCCAGCCAATTTTGCATTGAAAAGTCAAACGGCGCTCCTTCCCTTCTGAGCTCTGCCATGAGCCCAAACAGTGGTTTACCTGCACATGTGGGGTATTGACATACTGCTCAACATTTGGGGTCCAATTTCTCCTGTTACCATTGGTAAAATAAAAAACTTGGATCTGAAGTACATTTTTTCTGAAAAAAAGTTTATGTTCAATTTTTTTTTTAAACATTCCAAAAATTCCTCTGAATCACCTGAAAGGTTACTAAACTTCTTGAATGTGGTTTTGCGCACCATGAGATGTACAGTTTTTAGAATGGTGTCACTTATGGGTATCTTCTATCATATAGACCCCTCAAAGTGACTTCAAATGAGATGTGGTCCCTAAAAAAAATGGTGTTGTAAAAATGAGATATCGCTGGTCAACTTTCAACCCTTATAACTTTGTAACAAAAGAAAAATTTGCTCCAAAATTTTACTGATGTAAAGTAGACATGTGGAAAATGTTACTTATTAAGTATTTTGTGTGACATAGCTTTGTGATTTAAGGGCATGAAAATTGGAAGTTGGAAGATTGCGAAATTTTCAAAATTTTCACCACATTTCCCTTTTTTTACAAATAAACGCAAGTCCTATAAAATAAATTTTACCACTATCATGAAGTACAATATGTCATGAGAAAACATTCTTACAACCACTGGGATCCATGGAAGCGTTCTAGAGTTATAACCTCATAAAGGGACAGTGGTCAGAATTGTAAAAATTGGCCCGGTCATTAACCCCTTCCCGACCTTTGACGCATACGCTGCGTCATGAAAGTCGGTGCCATTCCGACCCATGACGCAGCATATGCGTCATGGAAAGATCGCGTCCCTGCAGGCCGGGTGAAAGGGTTAACTCCCATTTCACCCGATCTGCAGGGACAGGGGGAGTGGTAGTTTAGCCCAGGGGGGGTGGCTTCACCCCCTCGTGGCTACGATCGCTCTGATTGGCTGTTGAAAGTGAAACTGCCAATCAGAGCGATTTGTAATATTTCACCTAAAAAACTGGTGAAATATTACAATCCAGCCATGGCCGATGCTGCAATATCATCGGCCATGGCTGGAAACACTTATGTGCACCCACCCCACTCCTCCGATCGCCCCCCCAGCCCCCCGATCTGTGGTCCGCTCCCCTCCGTCCTGTGCTCCGCTCCCCCGTCCTCCTGTCCGCTTCCCCGTGCACCAATCACACCCCCCGCGCTCCAATCAAACCCCCCGCACTCCGATCCCCCCCCCGCACACAGCGACCCCCCCGTGCTCCGATCCACCCCCCCGCACAGCGATCCCTCACCCCGTGCTCCAATCCTCCCCGTGCTCCAATCCTCCCTCCCGTGTTCCGATCCACCCCCCCCATGATCCGATCCACCCCCCCGTGCTCCGACGCCCCCCCCGTGCCCTGATCTCCCCCCCGTGCCCTGATCTCCCCCCCCCTTATACTTACCTGGCCGCCCGAGGTCCGTCCGTCTTCTTTCCTGGGCGCCGCCATCTTCCAAAATGGCGGGCGCATGTGCAGTGCGCCCGCCGAATCTGCCGGCCGGCAGATTCGTTCCAGAGTGAATTTTGATCACTGAGATATAACCTATCTCAGTGATCAAAATAAAAAAAATAGTAAATGACCCCCCCCCTTTGTCACCCCATAGATAGGGACAATAAAAAAAATAAAGAATTTTTTTTTTTTTTCACTAAGGTTGGGGTAAGAACTAGGGTTAGGGTTAGGGGTAGGGTTAGGGGTAGGGTTAGGGTTAGGGGTAGGGTTAGGGGTAGGGTTAGGGGTAGGGTTAGGGGTAGGGTTAGGGTTAGGGGTAGGGTTAGGGGTAGGGTTAGGGGTAGGGTTAGGGCTAGGGTTAGGGTTTCGGTATGTGCACACGTATTCTGGTCCTATGCGGATTTTTCCGCAGCGGATTTGAAAAATCCACAGTGCTAAACCGCTGCCGATTTATCGTGGATTTACCGCGGTTTTTCTGCGCATTTCACTGCGGTTTTACAACTGCGATTTTCTATTGGAGCAGTTGTAAAACCGCTGCGGAATCCGCAGAAAGAAGTGACATGCATGTGTACAGCGATTTTTGGTTCCCATAGGTTCACATTGAACTGTAAACTCATGGGAAACTGCTGCGGATCCGCAGCGTTTTCCGCAGCGTGTGCACATACCTTTAGAATTAGGCTATGTGCACACGGTGCGGATTGGCCGCTGCGGATCCGCAGCAGTGTTCCATCAGGTTTACAGTACCATGTAAACATATGGAAAACCAAATCCGCTGTGCCCATGGTGCAGAAAATACCGCGCGGGAACGCTGCGTTGTATTTTCCGCAGCATGCCAATTCTTTGTGCGGATTCCGCAGCGTTTTACACCTGTTCCTCAATAGGAATCCACAGGTGAAATCCGCACAAAAACACTGGAAATCCACGGTAAATCCACAGGTAAAACGCAGTGCCTTTTACCCGCGGATTTTTCAAAAATGATGCTGAAAAATCTCATACGAATCCGCAACGTTGGCACACAGCCTTAGAGTTGGGTTGGAATTAGGGTTGTGGTTAGGGTTAGGGGTGTGTTGGGGTTAGGGTTGTGGTTAGGGGTGTGTTGGGGTTAGGGTTGTGATTAGGGTTACGGCTACAGTTGGGATAAGGGTTAGGGGTGTGTTGGAGGTAGAATTGAGGGGTTTCCACTGTTTAGGCACTTCAGGGGGTCTCCAAACGCAACATGGCGCCACCATTGATTCCAGCCAATCTTGTATTCAAAAATTCAAATGGTGCTCCCTCACTTCCGAACCCCGACGTGTGCCCAAACAGTGGTTTACCCCCACATATGGGGTACCAGCATACTCAGGACAAACTGCGCAACAATTACTGGGGTCCAATTTCTCCTGCTACCCTTGAGAAAATAAAAAATTGCTTGCTAAAACATCATTTTTGAGGAAAGAAAAATGATTTTTTATTTTCACGGCTCTGCGTTGTAAACGTCTGTGAAGCACTTGGGGGTTCAAAGTGCTCACCACATATCTAGATAAGTTCCTTGGGGGGTCTAGTTTCCAAAATGGGGTCACTTGTGGGGGGTTTCTACTGTTTAGGCACACCAGGGGCTCTGCAAACGCAACGTGACGCCCGCAGACCATTCCATCAAAGTCTGCATTTCAAAAGTCACTACTTCCCTTCTGAGCCCCCACGTGTGCCCAAACAGTGGTTTACCCCCACACATGGGGCATCAGCGTACTCAGGAGAAACTGGACAACAACTTTTGTGGTCCAATTTCTCCTGTAACCCTTGGGAAAATAAAAAATTCTGGGCTAAAAAATTATTTTTGAGGAAAGAAAACGTATTTATTATTTTCACTGCTCTGTGTTATGAACTTCTGTGAAGCACTTGGGGGTTCAAAGTGCTCACCTCACATCTAGATAAGTTCCTTTCGGGGTCTAGTTTCCAAAATGGGGTCACTTGTGGGGGGTTTCTACTGTTTAGCCACATCAGGGGCTCTGCAAACGCAACGTGACGCCCACAGAGCATTCCATCAAAGTCTGCATTTCAAAACGTCACTACTTCACTTCCGAGCCCCAGCATGTGCCTAAACAGTGGTTTACCCCCACATATGGGGTATCAGCGTACTCAGGAGAAACTGGACAACAACTTTTGGGGTCAAATTTCTCCTGTTACCCTTGGGAAAATAAAAAATTGCGGGCTAAAATTCATTTTTGAGAAAATAATTTTTTTTTTTTATTTTCATGGCTCTGCGTTATAAACTTCTGTGAAGCACTTGAGGGTTCAAAGTGCTCACTACACATCTAGATTAGTTCCTTTGGGGGTCTAGTTTCCAAAATGGGGTAATTTGTGGGGGATCTCCAATGTTTAGGCACACAGGGGCTCTCCAAACGCGACATGGTGTCCGCTAATGATTGGAGATAATTTTCCATTTAAAAAGCCAAATGGCGTGCCTTCCCTTCTGAGCCCTGCCGTGCGCCCAAACAGTGGTTTACCCCCACATATGGGGTATCTGCATACTCAGGACAAACTGGACAACAACATTTGTGGTCTAATTTCTCCTATTACCATTGGCAAAATAGGAAATTCCAGGCTAAAAAATCATTTTTGAGAAAAGAAAAATTATTTTTTATTTTCATGGCTCTGCATTATAAACTTCTGTGAAGCACCTGGGGGTTTAAAGTGCTCAGTATGCATCTAGATAAGTTCCTTGGGGGGTCTAGTTTCCAAAATGGGGTCACTTGTGGGGGAGCTCCATTGCATAGGCACACAGGGGCTCTCCAAATGCGACATGGTGTCCGCTAACGATGGAGATAATTTTTCATTCAAAAAGTCAAATGGCGCTCCTTCCCTTCCGAGCCTTACCATGTGCCCAAACAGTGGTTTACCCCCACATGTGAAGTATCGGTGTACTCAGGAGAAATTGCCAAACAAATTTTAGGATCCATTTTATCCTGTTGTCCATGTGAAAATGAAAAAATTGAGGCTAAAAGAATTTTTTTGTGAAAAAAAAGTACTTTTTCATTTTTACGGATCAATTTGTGAAGCACCTGGGGGTTTAAAGGGCTCACTATGCATCTAGATAAGTTCCTTGGGGCGTCTAGTTTCCAAAATGGGGTCACTTGTGGGGGAGCTCCAATTTTTAGGCACACGGGGGCTCTCCAAATGTGACATGGTGTCCGCTAAAGAGTGCAGCCAATTTTTCATTCAAAAAGTCAAATGGCGCTCCTTCCCTTCCAAGCCCTGCCGTGCGCCCAAACAGTGGTTTACCCCCACATATGAGGTATCAGCGTACTCAGGACAAATTGGACAACAACGTACGTGGTTCAGTTTCTCCTTTTACCATTGGGAAAATAAAAAAATTGTTGCTGAAAAATCATTTTTGTGACTAAAAAGTTAAATGTTCATTTTTTCCTTCCATGTTGCTTCTGCTGCTGTGAAGCACCTGAAGGGTTAATAAACTTCTTGAATGTGGTTTTGTGCACCTTGAGGGGTGCAGTTTTTAGAATGGTGTCACTTTTGGGTATTTTCAGCCATATAGACCCCTCAAACTGACTTCAAATGTGAGGTGGTCCCTAAAAAAAATGGTTTTGTAAATTTCGTTGTAAAAATGAGAAATCGCTGGTCAAATTTTAACCCTTATAACTTCCTAGCAAAAAAAAATTTTGTTTCCAAAATTGTGCTGATGTAAAGTAGACGTGTGGGTAATGTTATTTATTAACTATTTTGTGTCACATAACTCTCTGGTTTAACAGAATAAAAATTCAAAATGTGAAAATTGCGAAATTTTCAAAATTTTCGCCAAATTTCCGTTTTTATCACAAATAAACACAGAATTTATTGACCTAAATTTACCACTAACATGAAGCCCAATATGTCACGAAAAAACAATCTCAGAACCGCTAGGATCCATTGAAGCGTTCCTGAGTTATTACCTCATGAAGGGACACTGGTCAGAATTGCAAAAAACGGCAAGGTCTTTAAGGTCAAAATAGGCTGGGTCATGAAGGGGTTAACATGCAAACCACCCTCTGGGGTTAAGGGGTTAAAAATAAGGGGGACCTTACCCCAATTTTTTCATTTATCTTTATATTTATTAACTAACGACATTTACAGTAAACTTCAGACAACATAGCACTAATTACCGTTTATATCTCACTGACATATTTCTATCTATCTATAATATCTATTGTATATATCCATTCTATTCTGATGGTTGAAGATGTGAATTTACTGTACTTGACTGATGAAATGCCGGGATTACCTTGAAATGTGTGTGCAAAAATTAGAAGGCATATGCTTGGTCTGTGAGATTTTTTTACTCCCACCCATTGACTTACATTGGCAACTGCGATTCGATTCTCTCAGAGAATTACAGCATGCTGTGATTTTTTTTCTTAGTCCGATCCGAGCTGAGAAAAAACTCATAGATGAGCTGACCAGCTACAATGAATAAGATCTATGATGTTTTCTTCCTCCACTCCCTTTGTAAGACTAGATTTTTATGTTTTCGGTGAAAATATACAGTGTATTGTGACAAATTGTCACTTTTGGAAGACAAAAAAATTGTTGGAAATACCTTCATAATTTCTCCATTGTATGTCTGTCCAGAGCGGCTGACCTGATCGTGGAGGTGGCGCATCCATCTATAACCAGAAGATTTGGAGAACTCTTCTTATCTGCAGCAAATCTACTGGTAAATCCCTCTTATGCTTCTTTAGGAGTCTTACGTAGATGATGGGATTCAAATCTATGGCCACTTATTCAGTGGGAGCAATAAGAAGGTACATTTAGCTTCTGCTAGGATGCTTTATAGCAGACAACTATTCTACTGTACAAATCCAATAAAAAATCTATACTTCTATTATATAAGATTGAGCCCTTAGACGATGAATGCCGATGGTGTGTATATGCCTAACATTATAACATGGCATTCATTGAAAGTTTACATTGGTCACTTAGTACCAGAGCTGCCAAAAGCAATGTCAAGACCCCATACTGGCAACATTTTTGGGCTCCCTTGACACTCTGCCGAGGCACCACCCCAGCTCTGCCTCCACCCCTCGAACCTTCCACTGTCCCATCACCCTTCTGTGATTGGCTTGTGAAGTCACATGTCCCTGGCCATATAAAAAGCGGACATCTTGTTTTGCTGGCGCCATGTTCTCAGTGTCACAGTGCAGAGAAGCTGCTCCTGATAGTGCCGCAAGTGAACTTGTCAGTTAGCTAGATAGGATCATGTCCTGAGCGAAATTAATCTTCCGGCATTTAACTAGATTGTGCTAAAACCGTGTGGCAGTCTCCAGAGGCCCCATTTGCTAATCCAAATCGTTTGTGCTAAAATTGTGTTTCAGAGACAAATCAGAAGACGACATTTCCACTTAAAAATCATTAGGCCTAATATTGGGGTAAAAGCTCACAGACACAAAAAGAGGACTTGAAAATCCTCCAGAAAATTGAAGAAAATCACAGAGAAAAAAGCAGAGATGATTACCTGCTGAAGCCTCCAAACAAATGCACTAGCAGGGCGCAGCGGACCCGATTAATAATGGCAAAAACACAGGTGCAAAAAATACCGATGAAACAACCACTTTCAATCCAGTATTGGCTGTTTGGCATTAGTGCACAAAAAGATAAGAGATAATATTCTGTATGTGGCATTGTTCACCCAGGCAATGCAGAGCATCTGACTTACAGCCTATTAATAACGCACCGGCAAAAATGTAAGGACCCTTGACGTGGGTTGCCAGCTTACGTATTGAGGCCCCAATATAAACTAATACCTTACATACATTGATATGTGGTTTTTTGCACTTTATCTTGCAGGGCGCAGTCGGACCAAGATGGCTCTGTAAACTATTGGCCCCTGTTCGCACAGCATGCATTTTGTAGCACTGGGCAGCCCGCCTGCATGTGCGTTACTAATAGGCTGTTATCCAGATGCTCTGCATTGCCTGTGTGAACAATGCCATATACAGACTAGTATCTCTTATCTTTTTGTGCACTAATGCCAAACAGCCAATACTGGATTGAAAATGGTTGTTTCATCGGTATTTTTTGCACCTGTGTTTTTGCCATTATTAATCGGGTCCGATGCGCCCTGCTAGTGCATTTTTTTGGAGGCTTCAGCCTCCTTTTTTCTCTGTGAATTTTTTCTAATATTGGGGTGCAGCCACGAGGCCCAATTAGTTAATCCAAATCGTTTGTGATAAATCTATGTTTCAGTGAGAAATCAGAAGGCCAGTTTTGCACTTAAAAATTATTAGGTATAACAGTGTTGTTCAGGCACACTATCTAAGAAAATAAATAGTGATTGTTCATTTAGTGACAGGTGACTGACAGCTGAGGGCCTAAGGTTGTGAAACAGCAGGTTACAAGAGGGGAAGGCTACTTATAACATGAGTGGGAAAAAGCAAGGTTGAGGTGGAAGGGGGAATAGGCTTGATGTTCCACGTGTACATGGGATATGTGCTAATGTTATTGAATGCTCAACTGAACAAACACCATCTTGTCTTATCCAAAGACCACTGACAACATCTGTTACTGGATGGGCTACTCCACTACCTTTCTTTGGCAGCTGCACAGCAGCCTTTTAGATGAGGGCCAGACAGAAAATGTGCTCCATTGGATGGCAAGTGCTGCATCAAGTGACCTCTCCTTTTCCTCCACCTTAACATCACACACAGTACAATCCTCAGAGGTGGCACCTCAATCACCCTTGTTTCCCCGCCTCACAAATTTCCAAATGCCCAACTGACTGTGGGATACCACAGATGGGCCTTCCTGCAGAGCTGTTCACACATTCTATTCCATGGGCATGAGAGGTCTGCTCCGAAGATTCACAGAATCCAGAGGAGGAAAGCATCTGCACTGATGAACAAAATTTTTTCATGTTGGACTTGGGGCCAGATGAAGTAGGGTCCGAGCAGAATTCAGACCACATCTGCTGCTTCTTCCTCCTCCCCCATCATGTAAGTCTTCTCACATAGGTCAACAGTTGCAAAAACTCCACTTGTTTACCTCCTACAATTGCGAATGAGAGCCCCAGGAACGTCAAGGCGTCATCGCAAAAACATTAGCAGCAGCAGTGTAAGTGGCATAAGCAATGTGAGTCGTTTCACACATTTTCAGTCAACTACCTGTGTTACTTTCCTTACATTTTTCAACCAATAGTACTGTATGAACCAAATGTTTGTGCCATCTGTGTGTGGCTGGAATAAAAAAAGGAGGTGTTGCATGAGGTATCAGGTCTCCCAGCTATGAAGGCTTACACTGCCCCCTTAACCACCAGGTCCTCATTGAAGCTTCAATACCAATCTGAAAATGCTGGCCCAGACTCTGATCCCTCATGCATGACCCATGGCTAACTGCTGCTGTGCCATTTGCAAATTTCTACTGTGTGTCAATTGATGCCACTTTTCACGATGTCAGTCCTTAATTTTAGCTGTTGGGAAGCTTTTTGTCACCCATTAAGGTGTTGTGTATAGGCTTGGTTTGGCATCCCATTGAATCTAATGGGGTTCGGGTACATTCGATGAACATGTTCAGCAAACATCAAAACATTCGGTGAATCAAACTGAACCTTTCAAGGTTTGGTTTGGTTTGACTTGACGAACATTTAGGGTATGTGTCCACATTCAGGATTGCATCAGGATTTGGTCAGGAATTTATGTCAGTATTTGTAAGCCAAAACCAGGAGTGGGTGATAAATGCAGAAGTGGTGCATATGTTTCTATTATACTTTTCCTCTAATTGTTCCACTCCTGGTTTTGGCTTACAAATACTGACATAAAATCCTGACCAAATCCTGATGCAATCCTGAACGTGGACACATACCCTTAGACGTTCGCCGAACAGTTAGACAAACGCACCCGAAACCCATTAAATTCAATGGGATGCCAAACCAAACCTATACCTTGAGGGGTAACAAAAAGCTTCCCAAACAGCTAAAATTAGGGCCAGACACCATGAAAAGTGGCATCAAATGACCCATAGTACAAATTTTCAAATGGCACAGCAGAAGTCATCTATGTTCCATGAATGAAGTATCAAGGTCTGGCCCAGCATTTACAGCTTTGAATTGAAGTTTCCATGAGGACCTGGTAGTTAAGTGAGCGGTGTAAGCCTTCTTAGCTGGGAGCCCCAATACTTCATGCAACACATTCAATTTTTTTTTCCTGCCACATTCAGATGACACTAACATCAGTTTTATACAGTACTATTGGTAGAAATATGTAAGTAAAGTAACACAGGTAGTTGACTGAAAGTAGGTGCAGGCCTGCATGTCTGGGAGCCCTACTTACACAGGCAACCCACTAGATGGAGACCCAACTTGGAGTTCCACATTTCAAAATATTATTGGTAAGCACCACTAAAGTGGCATCAATTTCCACAGAGTCGAAACAGTATAATAGGCCTCTGACACACCTTCCACTACAGGTAACCCACAAGATGGAGACCCAACTTGGAGTCAACTTGTGCATTTTTGCTTGAACCAGGAAATGTGCACAATCACTGAGAGGAGAAGAGGTTTTTCTGATAGGTTGCCGTGTGCGGAGGAGTGAAGATGTAGGAAGATGTAGCAAAGAGGAGGACCGCAGGCAGAGGAGAGGAGCGTGCACCCTCTGCCAGGACAAGCTGCAAGAGGCAGGGTATCAGTCCCTATGGCACAAAGACTTTCAGGGTCCATGCTAAACTGAAAGACTGCTCAGTTTTCATATAACGAGCAGTAGTGTGATATTGCCTAGGAGTTCAGCTGCACATTGAATCAGGGACACTGCTGCAAGAGAGCGTGTTTTCCATATGATTCGTGCTACCTGCTTTCTGGAAAGGATAACGGATCCAGTAACTGTTTACCTTGACCCCTGGGGATCCAAGGAATCGTTTATGTATAATTAGCAGCAGGAAGGCTACACTGTTATGATCTGGTGGCCTAGGAGCAGCATGAGACGGACTCTGGAGAAGGTGGTCCCTGTACTGACCGCAAACCCTGAACCTAGCAGCGCAACTAGAAGCAGCCGTGGGGGGTACCTAACACTCCCTAGACCCCTCGGCACAGCCTAAGATCTAACTACCCCTAAAGACAGAAACAGGAAACCTATCTTGCCTCAGAGAAAATCCCCAAAGGATAGATAGCCCCCCACAAATATTGACTGTGAGAGGAGAGGGAAATAACATACGCAGATATGAAATCAGATTTTAGCATAGGAGGCCATACTAGCTAAAAAGAAAGAAAAGAACAGAGTACTATACGGTCAGTATAAAAACACTAGAGAATATCCACCGCAGAAAATACGGATCACCACATCTGACTAAAGACATGGGGGGTATATCTGCATCTCCAGAGAAATAGCTAGGCTGCAAAAAAATCCTTCACAGACTAAGCTGGACAAGACAAAAACATGAAAAAGCACAGAACTATAAGGTCCACTGCAGGTGGACAGCAAAAACAAAGCCAGGACTTATCTTTGTAGAAAAGCACAGCAAACTGGAGAGACCAGCAGGGAAGTGAATCCTTCCAGAAAAATGGACAACTGGAACTGACTAAAGGATCCTGCAAAGCTATATACCCCAGTCAGTTTTGCAATTAGTAGATACACCTATCCACTCCTGCAGTCCAGGCACAACTGCATTACCCTCTACAACCACCGGAGGGAGCCCAAAAGCTGAATTCACAACAGTACCCCCCCTTGAGGAGGGGTCACCGAACCCTCACCAGAGCCCCCAGGCCGATCAGGATGAGCCCGATGAAAGGCACGAACCAAATCAACGGCATGGACATCAGAGGCAGAAACCCAAGAATTATCCTCCTGGCCATAACCCTTCCACTTGACAAGGTACTGAAGCTTCCGCATCGAAAAACGGGAATCCAAAATCTTCTCAACAACATATTCCAACTCCCCATCGACCAATACAGGGGCCGAAGGATCAACAGAGGGAACAACGGGCTCCACATATTTCCGCAACAAAGATCTATGGAAGACATTATGAATAGCAAAAGAGGCCGGAAGCGCCAGGCAAAAGGACACCGGATTAATAATCTCAGTAATCCTATAAGGACCAATAAATCGAGGCTTAAACTTAGGGGAAGAAACCTTCATAGGAACATGACGGGAAGATAACCAAACCAGATCACCAACCCGAAGCCGGGAACCAACACACCGACTACAGTTAGCAAAACGCTGAGCCTCCTCCTGAGACAGCACCAACTTGTCCACCACATAAGCCCAAATCTGCTGCAACCTGTCGACCACAGAATCCACACCAGGAAGGTCAGAAGGCTCAACCTGCCCAGAAGAAAAACGAGGATGAAAACCAAAATTACAAAAAAAAGGCGAAACCAAAGTAGCCGAACTAGCCCGATTATTAAGGGCAAACTCGGCCAATGGCAAAAAAAGCCACCCAATCATCCTGATCAGCAGACACAAAGCATCTCAAATAGGTCTCCAAGGTCTGATTAGTTCGCTCAGTCTGGCCATTTGTCTGAGGATGAAATGCAGAGGAAAAAGACAAATCAATGCCCAGCTTGGCACAAAAGGCCCGCCAAAACCTGGAAACAAACTGGGAACCTCTGTCGGACACAATATTCTCCGGAATACCATGCAAACGCACCACATGCTGAAAAAACAACGGAACCAAATCAGAAGAAGAAGGCAATTTAGGCAAAGGCACCAAATGAACCATCTTAGAAAATCGGTCATAGACAACCCAGATAACCGACATTCTTTGGGAAACAGGAAGATCGGAAATAAAATCCATAGAAATATGCGTCCAAGGTCTCTCAGGGACCGGCAATGGCAAAAGCAACCCACCAGCGCGGGAACAGCAAGGCTTAGCCCGCGCACAAATCCCACAGGACTGCACAAAAGAACGCACATCCCGTGACAAAGAAGGCCACCAAAAGGACCTACTAACCAAATCTCTGGTACCAAAAATCCCAGGATGGCCAGCCAACACAGAACAATGAACCTCAGAAATCACTTTACTAGTCCATCTATCAGGAACAAACAGTTTCCCCACAGGACAGCGGTCAGGCTTATCAGCCTGAAATTCCTGAAGAACCCGTCGCAAATCAGGGGAGATGGCAGAAAGAATCACCCCCTCCTTCAAAATGCCGACCGGCTCAAGAACCCCAGGTGAATCAGGAAAAAAACTCCTAGAGAGGGCATCCGCCTTAACATTCTTAGTACCAGGAATGTACGAGACCACAAAATCAAAACGGGAGAAAAACAGGGACCATCGAGCCTGTCTAGGATTCAGCCGTTTGGCAGACTCGAGGTAAATCAGATTCTTATGATCGGTCAGGACTACAATACGGTGCTTGGCCCCCTCAAGCCAATGTCGCCACTCCTCAAATGCCCACTTCATAGTCAACAACTCCCGATTGCCGACATCATAATTGCGTTCCGCAGGCGAAAACTTCCGAGAAAAGAAGGCACACGGTTTCATCAAGGAACCATCAGAATTCCTCTGAGACAAAACGGCCCCTGCCCCAATCTCAGACGCATCAACCTCAACCTGAAATGGAAGAGAAACATCTGGCTGACGCAACACAGGGGCAGAAGTAAATCGGCGTTTAAGCTCCTGAAAGGCAGAAACAGCCGCGGAGGACCAATTCGTCACATCATCGCCTTTCTTGGTCAAATCGGTTAGAGGTTTAACCACACTGGTGAAGTTGGCAATGAAACGACGATAAAAATTAGCAAAGCCCAAGAATTTCTGAAGGCTCTTCACAGATGTGGGCTGAATCCAATCATGAATGGCCTGAACCTTAACCGGATCCATTTCCATAGATGAGGGAGAAAAAATGAAACCCAAAAAAGAAATCTTCTGCACTCCAAAGAGGCACTTTGACCCCTTCACAAATAAAGCATTATTACATAGGATCTGAAATACCATCCTGACCTGTTTCACATGAGACTCCCAATCATTGGAAAAAATCAAAATATCATTCAAATATACAACCATGAATTTATCAAGATAACTCCGAAAGATATCATGCATGAAGGATTGGAACACAGATGGGGCATTAGAGAGTCCGAATGGCATCACAAGGTATTCAAAATGGCCTTCGGGCGTATTAAATGCAGTTTTCCATTCGTCACCCTGCTTGATACTAATAAGATTATATGCCCCTCGAAGGTCAATCTTAGTAAACCAGCTAGACCCCTTAATCCTAGCAAACAAATCAGTAAGCAAAGGCAAGGGGTATTGAAATTTAACCGTGATCTTATTCAAGAGGCGATAATCAATACAGGGCCTCAAGGAGCCATCCTTCTTGGCAACAAAAAAGAACCCCGCTCCCAACGGTGAAGAAGATGGCCGAATATGCCCTTTCTCCAAAGACTCCTTAATATAGCTCCGCATGGCAGTATGTTCAGGCACAGACAGGTTGAAAAGTCGGCCCTTAGGGAACTTACAACCTGGAATCAAGTCAATAGCACAATCACAGTCCCTATGCGGTGGAAGGGAACTGGATTTGGGCTCATCGAATACATCCTGGAAGTCAGACAAAAACTCAGGAACTTCAGAAGAGGGGGAAGAGGAAATTGACATCAAAGGAACCTGATCATGAACCCCCTGACATCCCCAACTAGTCACAGACATTGATTTCCAATCTAACACCGGATTATGTAGCTGCAACCATGGAAAACCCAGCACAATATCATCATGCAAATTATGCAACACCAGAAAACGACAATCTTCCTGATGGGCTGGCGCCATGTGCATGGCCAGCTGTGTCCAAAACTGAGGCTTATTTTTAGCCAACGGTGTAGCATCAATGCCCCTCAAAGGAATAGGGCTCTGCAAAGGCTGCAAGGGAAAACCACAACGTCTGGCAAATTCTAAGTCCATTAAGTTCAGAGCGGTGCCTGAATCCACAAATGCCATGACAGAAAATGATGATAATGAGCAGATCAAGGTCACGGATAACAGAAATTTAGGTTGTATAGTACTGATGGCAACAGAACTAGCGATTCTCTTAGTACGCTTAGGGCAATCAGAAATAACATGAGCAGAATCGCCGCAGTAAAAACACAACCTATTCTGACGCCTGAATGTTTGACGTTCAGCTCTAGACAAAATCCTTTCACACTGCATAGGCTCAGGGCTCCGCTCAGAGGGCAACGCCACAGTGTGCACAACTCTGCTCTCGCGCAAGCGCTGATCAATCTGAATGGCCAGAGACATAGAATCAATCAGACCAGCAGGCGTGGGGAACCCCACCATAACATCTTTAACGGATTCAGAAAGACCCTTTCTGAAAATTGCCGCCAAGGCATCCTCATTCCATTTAGTCAATACAGACCATTTTCTAAATTTCTGGCAATACAATTCTGCCGCTTCTTGACCTTGACACAGGGCTAACAAGATTTTCTCAGCCTGATCCACAGAATTAGGCTCATCATACAGTAACCCCAATGCCTGAAAGAACGAATCAACATTAAGCAAAGCAGGATTGCCAGATTCCAGGGAAAATGCCCAATCCTGTGGGTCACCAAGCAGCAGAGATATGATGATTTTAACATGCTGAATAGGATCACCAGAAGACCGGGGTCTTAATGCAAAAAACAGTTTACAGTTATTTTTTAAACTCAAAAATTTGGATCTGTCACCAAAGAATAAATCAGGAGTGGGAATCTTAGGTTCTAAGGCAGGAGTTTGAACAATGAAATCTGAAATACCCTGTACCCTAGCAGCAAGCTGATCCACCCGAGAAACTAACTCCTGAACATTCATGTTAATACTAGACTCCGTAGCCACCCAGAGGTAAAGAGGGAGGAAAATACCAAACAGGCTAAGGAAAAAAAATGGCTCAAAAGCCTCCCGCCCTTCTTCTGAGATGCAATTAACTCATTGTTGTCCAGTTGTACTGTTATGATCTGGTGGCCTAGGAGCAGCATGAGACGGACTCTGGAGAAGGTGGTCCCTGTACTGACCGCAAACCCTGAACCTAGCAGCGCAACTAGAAGCAACCGTGGGGGTTACCTAACACTCCCTAGACCCCTCGGCACAGCCTAAGATCTAACTACCCCTAAAGACAGAAACAGGAAACCTATCTTGCCTCAGAGTATAAAATCACTAGAAAATATCCACCGCAGAAAATACGGATCACCACATCTGACTAAAGACATGGGGGGTATATCTGCATCTCCAGAGAAATAGCTAGGCTGCAAAAAAATCCTTCACAGACTAATCTGGACAAGACAAAAACATGAAAAAGCACAGAACTATAAGGTCAACTGCAGGTGGACAGCAAAAACAAAGCCAGGACTTATCTTTGTAGAAAAGCACAGCAAACTGGGGAGACCAGCAGGGAAGTGAATCCTTCCAGAACAATGGACAACTGGCACTTTTGCAATTAGTAGATACACCTGTCCACTCCTGCAGTCCAGGCACAAGTGCATTACCCTCTACAACCACCGGAGGGAGCCCAAAAGCTGAATTCACAACACTACACAACCTGACATCAGAGAATCTGATAACTCACTGAAACATAGTTTTATCACAAATGATTTGGATTAGCAAATGGTGCCTCCTGAGATTGCACCACAGTTTTTGCATAATCTAATTAGATGCCGAAAGATGGATTTCACACAAAACAGGATCTTATCTAGCAAACTGACAAGTTCACTTGCAGAACTATCAGGAGCGGTTTCTCTGCTCTGTGACACTCAGAAAATTGCGCCAGCAAAACAAGATGTCCACTTTTTATATTTTAGGGACATGTGACTTCGGCAACCAACCACAGAATACTTTTTGTCATGAACCTGTGGATGGTTTCTCCGTCCTGATTGGTTGCCGGAATGTACACACATTAAGTTATTAAAGAAAAAAAAAAGAAAAAAATACACTCCGCCACTAAGCTACCTAGACACATCCTCTCGCCTCATCAAACACGTCCCCCCGTTCATCATAAATCAACACTATCCTAGCCAAAGTAATAACAAAAGTATTAAGGGAAACGCAATGTTTTACTGAACTGTAACCGAATTTTATCGCCTTGGAGTAAAAATGCTCGTGAAATCGAACAAGAGTCCAAATGTGCTACGTTCATGCTGAATTTGAGATTAGTGAACGTTTTCCATACAAATTCACTCATCTTTAATTATCACCACATTGTGACAGAATAATACCATATAGTGAGGACAAATACCGCCACACCATGACCAGGCAACATATTACACCACATAGTGTTCTAATAAAACCATATATAAGGAACAAATACTGTTACACTGTGACCAGACCACATTTTACCACAACATAAATACCAAATAATAACAAAAGGAATGGTTCAAATATTTACATACCATGACCAGATCACATATTACCACCATATAGTGACCGAACAATACCACATACAAGAAACAAATATTGCCACACCATGACCAGACCACATATTACCACCACATAGAGGACAAATTATAATATAGAGATGGGAAAACATTGCCACACTGTGACCTGACCACATATTGATACCACACAGTGACATGATAATTCCACATACAGAAGGCAAATGTCACCACACCATAGCCGGATCACATAGTACCACCATTTAGCGACAGAATAATAACACATAGAGGGACAATTATCACCACACCATGACCATACCACATATTACCACCAAATAGTGACCGAATAATGCCACATACTGTACAAGGAACAAATATTGCCACGCTGTGACCAGACAGTATGTCACCACCACTTAGTGACCACTAGGGTTGAGCGAAACGGATCGTTCATTTTCAAAAGTCGCCGACTTTTGGCAAAGTCGGGTTTCATGAAACCCGACCCGATCCCTGTGTGGGGTCGGGCATGCGGTACGCGACTTTCGCGCCAAAGTCGCGTTTCGTATGAAGCGCTTGGCGCCATTTTTTCAGCCAATGAAGGAGCGTGGGCAGAGTGATGACATAGGTCTTAGGGGCATGGACGCCTATCGTCATCTTGTCGCTTGTGCGCTGTAGCGATTAGAGATGTGTAACACCAGCTTTTCTGTTCAGGGACGGAGGAGAGAGAGAGAGAGAGAGAGAGAGAGAAAAAAAAAATTCCCATTGACTTTGCATTAGGTTTCGTGTTTCGGTCGATCCCCGACTTTTCGCCATAATCGGCCGATTTCACTCGACTCGACTTTAGAGATAGTCGGGTTTCGCGAAACCTGAGTCGACCCTAAAAAAGTTAAAGTCGCTCAACCCTAGTGACCACATAATAACACATATAAGGGACAACTTTTTACCCTGTCTTTTTAAAGTGTATTTATTTTTCATGAATAATAGCATTTCCTTAATTTTAAACTTAGTTAGAATTTCTTCATATCTAACAGCTAATCTTTATTGCTTCAATGGATTATGGTGTTTAAAACAAGGAACAAATACTGCCACGCCATGACCAGACCACATATTACCACAACATAGTGGCTGAAGAATACCATATACAGAGGACAAATATTGCCACACCATAGCCTGACCACATATTACAACCACATAGTGACTGAATGCTATCACATACAAGGAACAAATACCGCTACACTGTGACTTGAACACATACTACCGCCACATAGTGACTGAAAAATAGCACATACAAGGAACAAATACCACTATACTGTGACCAGACTACACATTACAATCACATAGTGACCAAATACTACAATACTGATCATCAATAAAAAAAAACCGCAATGCTAATATTACTAAAAGTGACATTACACACAGGAGCTCTGCACATAGTATGCAGTGTATACTAATGGTGTACAGATAATACAGTAATTACCACTAACATTATACCCCAGAGCTCTGTATATAGTTTATGGTCTACAGGTAGTACAGTGATCTCCAGTGACACTATACACAGGAGTTCAGTATACAGTGTCAGTGTACAGATTATACAGTGATCACCAGTGACCTTACACACAGAAGCTCTGTATATAGAGTCAGTGTACAGATAATACAGTGATCACCAGTGACTTTATACACAGGAGTTCTGTAATATAGTGTCTGGGTACAGGTAATTCAGTGATCACCAGTGACAGTATTCACAAGAGTTCTGTATATTATGTTAATGTAGAGGTAATACAGTGATCAACAGTAATATTATACACAGGAGTTGCCATGATCCAGACCGGGTTTTGGGTCTTGTCTCTCCTTTCCCCGGTCTGGTCATGTCAGAAGTTAACTTTCTCTGCCTCGTTCTGGTGTCAGGTCTGCTGTTTCTCTGCTCTGCATCCTGTAGGCAGTGTCAGTTATATTTCCTGCCTACGGTGTGTGTAGCTGACTCTGGTGATACACCGATGTGTCCTGCTGTGTTTAGCTGTGTTTTCCTGTGTCTGTTCATTCCTCTCTTCACACCCCGACTCTGTTTTTCCCTTCGTGTTTGGATTCACCGCTCCTCGACTCTGCTTTGGCTCCACCCTGATTCTGTATCTTCCTTCTGGTACTTCTGCTTCGGACCGGTACTGACCTTTTGGCGCTCCTCTGACTCTGTGTTCAGTATTCCCATTTGTACTACATTACTCTCTGGTATCGATCCGGCTTGTTTGACTATTCTGCTGCCATCTGGTGGTAGCCTTGCTGCAGTTCTGCTGGTCTGGTCTGAGCAGGATTTCAGCCCTCTCTCCACTCTGCTGCCATCTAGTGGAGTTTGCGTTTACCTGCAGAGCTGCAGCATGACATTATAACTGAACCTTAGACAGATTTTTTTCTTTGTTCATCTCCTCATGGATCTGCTTCATACCCTGGCAGATCAGAAGTCTAATCTGACTCAAATGATGCAGGAATTATCTGTGGAACATAGAGCCCTGGCCACTTCCCATAATCAACTCCAGAGGGAACTTACTGAGGCGGTTAAGTCTTTTCAGGATTCTACTACACAATCAGCCTGTAAGCACTCAGACCCCATGGATGTCTTGTTACATTCTCCTGAACCAACGGTCAGTCTCCCAGATACTTTCTCCGGAGAACAGAAGAAGTTCCGGACATTCAGGGATAGTTAGGTGATGAGAGTCAATGGGTGGGGATAATAATTTCTTTACTCCGGGAGGGTCCTCAAACTTGGGCTTTTTCTTTACCTGCTACTGCCCCTGAACGTTTGTGGGTAGGTTCTTTGAGGCTTTAGGACTGATTTTTGACCAACCAGACTGGACCAGGGTGGCAGAGGATACGATCATGGATCTCTACCAGGGTAAACTCAATGCTGAATGGTATTGTTCAGAATTTATATGGTGGTCCACCAAAGTGCCCTGGAATGACTCTGCGCTAAGATGTCAGTTCAGGAGAGGACTGTTAGATCATCTTAAGGATGCTCTGGCTCTCCATCCGCCACCCAGCTCCTTGGAGAAGGCCATGACTCAGGCCATTTGTATGGATCAGAGGTTGCAGGAGAGAGGTGTAATGCAGCGAGAGGTTCCTTTACATAATGCTAATTCTGATATTGTGCCATATACGGACCTTATGGAGGTTGGGGCCACCAACCTTAAGGAGAAGGAGAGGAAGCGACGACGTGAAGGGAAATGATATTTTTATTGTGGAAGTCCTGGACATTGGAAAAAGGACTGCCCCTCTTGCCCACTGACTAACAAGTTCCCGTGAAACACCTTAGTCTGGTGATTGCCGAGGAGCTCACCCAGACTCTCAGGTACCTTTTTCCTCATTTCAAAAGATTTTGTTGGAGATGGAACTTTGTTGTGGGGATGGTTACACACCCACTTCAGCTTTCGTTGACTGTGGGTCATCCATGAACTTCATTGACTCAAGCTTGGTGTCCAAGAGTAAGATAGGGACAGTTGGGATTGAAACTCCAATTCATATCATTTTTTGGAGGAGGCTGATCATCGGATCATGGTGATTACAGACCATAAGAACCTTCCTTACATTGAGTCCGCCAAATGTTTGACTCCTCCACAGGTGAGGTGGTCGCTTTTTTTCATGTTTTCATTTTTCTATCACCTTTCGGCCTGGTTCCAAGAATGTGAAGGCTGATGCCTTAACTCTCAGCTTGGATCCAATATCTCCTCACGAACCTGCTTCCTCCATTCTTCAGCATGGAGCGGTTGTGGCTGGGGTGTCTTCCGAATTGGAACTTGAAATCTGTGAGGCTCAGTCTCTTGCTCCTCTGTCATTGCCCGATAACAAGCTCTTCATCCCAGTTCAGAATCGGTTAAGAGGTTTTCTGGTAGTTCCACGAATCTGCTCTCAGTGGACACCTGGGAGTCGCGGCCACCCAGAGAGCTATTGCAAGACTGTTTTGGTGGTCTTCCATGTCTTCCAAAATATAAGAAAGGGTGCACTCAAGCTGTATTGGATAAAAAGAGAGGGGTGCAGTGCCTAGTCCAATAATGTATATGGCAAAGAAAAGAAAAAAAAGATTGGACTACAAACAGGCCAGCACAACCACAAGGAATAGAAAAATACCAAATAGTTTATTAAACACCACAGCAAAGAACATCTAAAAACATTAAAAATACAACAAGTGTGTACAAAACACCCCTAATCACACATAATATGTCTGCAAGAAATATTTTAACATAATATAGTAAGATAAATAGGGCAGTATAAATCACCACATGTTTGCAAAGAAGCATATATATATATATATAATAGCTGAAAAGGGAGAGGTCTCTATGACGTGCAAAAGACCTGTAGATAAGGAAAACCAGACCCTATGTGCAGCACTCCCTATAGATGTATCAGCATAGCGAGCCTAAGGAAAAAAAAATGTCCAAAAGCTCACCAAAAGACCATCAACCAGGGTAGAAAACAGTCAACAAGATTGATAGCCCATGCAAACAATGAAAGCGATATAATGCCGTCTATACTCAGCTGAATGTGGAAGAAAATAAGCCGAAGCCCACAGATAAACTGGCTCTAAAATGCCATGCAGCTATCCATGCCCTAAGTGACCGGCATGGAATCAGAAAAGGGTGTGTGGAGAGAACCCCACGCGTATCACCTCCACAGCGGCTTCGTCACTGACTACCTTGCCTGCCTCAAGATGTACACTGCCCAGTCATGACTGAGTTTGTTGCTGCAAGTACTCGACCAGTACTTCCGCGGTGTGTCCAAACACTTCATTTGTAACACAGCCTGCTGACGCTTACCACTAGCTGTTCGATAATGGGACACCTCGTGTGCAACACTGGCAGCTGCGGATGGAGTGGTCATGCGACTGCACTCTGTGGACGAGCTTTTGCTTCTGGAGGAGGAGGAGGGGTGGCGAACACCTACAGCCAACTGTTTCCTAGACCGTGGGCTAGGCAGAACTGTCCCACTATGGCTGTCCCCTGTGAACCCTGCATGCACCACATTAACCCAGTGCGCCGTGATGGACACATAATGTCCCTGGCCATGCCTACTGGTCCATTGCATCTGTTGTGAGGTGCACCTTTCCACTGACTGATTGCCTCTTTGACATGCTGGTGGAGGGCTGGGATGGCTTTTCTCGCAAAGAAGTGTCGACTGGGTAGGTCATAGCATGGTACTGCGTACGCCATCAGGTCTTTGAAAGCTTCACTTTCAACCAACCGGTAGGGCATCATCTCTAACGAGATTAGTATAGCAATGTGGGCGTTCAAACCCTGTGTACGCGGATGAGAGGATGAGTACTTTCTTTTTCTAACGAGAGTCTCTTGTAGGGTGAGCTGAGAGCTGCATATGGTGGAACTAGCGGTGGAGGTGGTGGACATGGCGGATTGAGAGAGGGTTGGTGATGGTATTCTTGATGTTGGCATACATGCAGTGTTTCCTACCAATAACCTTGTGATTTCCTGACTGCTTTGGCCTTGCGACGATGCCTCCACATTTGCTGCTGGTGGTGTCCTAACCGGTGGCCTTACAGTGAGGGGAGCAATGTAGCGTTACTGACTACCTTCATTCTAAGCAGGTGCACCAAAGGTACAGGACGTTTGGTAGTTAGTCCAGGCTTGCAAGTGCATGCTGGTTAAATGTCTAAGCATGCACGTTATATTTACATTTTGAAGATTCTTCCCTCTGCTAAAGGTCTTTGAGTATTTCTTACAGATAACTTTTGACTGATCATTCGGATCTTGGTTAAAAAATTGCCACACTACACTCTTCCTACTATAAAATACCTTTTCAGGCATTGCACGCTGTGCTACTTTCACCGGATGGCCATGCTGTCCTAAAACTGTTTTTGTTTTTGACAAACATTTTTGGCCTGATACGGGCCTGCCAGATGACAGCTGTTGCGATGTAGATGGCTCCTGCGGATCATCCTCCTCCGCTTCTGAGCTACTGGCAGCGGCACCCTCTTCCCCCAATGGCTGCCAATGTGGGTCAACAACTGGGTCATCTATCACCTCCTCTTCAATGTCATGTGCACCTTCCTCTGTGTCTCCGTGTAAGGTGCTATAGTGTTCGGGATGGGGCACCATAGTCTCAGCAGGGTCAGATTCTGGCTCAGTACACTGTGAGGGCAATGTAGTGATCTGAGTCAATGGAACAGCATAATAATCTAGCTGTGGCTGTGCATCACTGCACTCCATGTCCGAGTCATCTTGTAATGGGCAGTTAACAATTTCCCTTTCTAACCCAGGCATGGTATGTGTAAAGAGCTCCATGGAGTAACCTGTAGTGTCGCCTGATGCATCCTTCACTTTTGGTTTGGGTGAAGGACACAAGGAAACGTCTTGTTCCTGACCGGGAGCATCCACTGACGACTTGCTGCTTTTATATTTGGAACTTTCTGAAGAGGAGGCGAAAGAGCTAGAGGCTGAGTCAGCAAGGAAAGCCAAAACTTTTTCCTGCTGCTCCGGCTTTAAAAGCTGTTTTCCTACTCCCAGATAAGGGAGCCTTCGAGGCCTTGTGTAGCCAGACGATGACGGTGGCTCAACACCTCCAGCCTTAGGTGCTATTGTGCTTTTGCCACTACCACCAGATGCACCACCACCACCACCATCAGTACCAGGTGGCAACCACCGCCCACGGACTCTAACCAAAATAACAACCGTTAAATGGTACTGTAAAGCAAGGTAGAAGGTGTATATAAACTTGTTGAGAATTTAAATCTCCCTTTTTTTGGGGGGGGGACTGAACCAAACATCAGGCCCTGTGCATAAAACAACACAATGTAAGTGGCAGAAAGTGGCTGGCTGATATACTACAAACTAACAGGACTGAAATATATCCACTTTGTGAGAATTTGAATCTCGCTTATTTTTTTGGGAGACTGAACCAAACCTGAGGCCCTGTGCATAAAACAACACAATGTAAGTGGCAAAAAGTGGCTGGCTGATATACTACAAATTAACAGGACTGAGAATTTTTTTTTTTTTTTGGGGGGGGGAGACTGAACCAAAACTCAGGCCCAGTGTATATAACAACACAATCTAAGTGGCAGAAAGTGGCTGGCTGACATACCACAAACTAACAGGACTGCAGTATATCCACTTTGTGAGAATTTGAATCTCACTTATTTTTTTTGGGAGACTGAACCAAACCTCAGACCCAGTGCATAAAACAACACAATGTAAGTGGCAGAAAGTGGCTGGAAGATATATGAAAAAATACAAGGACTGTAGTACAATTTCAATCTCCCTACAATAATCTCAGGAAAAGTATGGCAGCAATAAAAAGGACTGCTGCACACAAAAGTGTGGACAAATAAACAAGATAACTGTGCAGAAAGGAGCAACAGGATTTTTGCTTTTAAAAAAAGCAGTTGGTTTGCACAGCAGCGTGCAAACAGCAATGCAGCTATCAGGGAGCCTTACAAGGCAGCCTAATAAGCTACAGAGCTGATGCACAAAAATATAGCCTCCACTGTCCCTGCAAACAAAATGGTGGTGTTGGACAGTGGAAATCGCAACAGCACAAGTGGTTTGGGGGTTAATCTTCCCTCCCTAACTATATCCCTTCTTCTGATGAAGCTGCAGCAACCTCTCCCTATGCTAAGATCGGCAGAAGTAAGATGGCGGCCGGCGTGCACGCCCCTTTATAGCCCATGTGACGCCGCAGAAAGCAAGCCAATCACTGTCATGCCCTTCTCGAAGATGGTGGGGACCGAGACCTATGTCATCACGCTGCCCACACTCTGCGTCCTCTTTCATTGGCTGAAAAATGGCGCTGAAAGCCACAGATGTGGCGACACGCGTCGGGTGTTTAACCCCCCCCGGACCCCTCCTTCGGGTCTCGCACTTCCTTTTTGTTCGGACATGGGACTTGGAGCATGATTTTTTAGATCAGCAGCCGTTATTGGTCTTCTCGGGCTCCCCTACCACGCTTCAATAGGTTATGTATCCACTCTCTCTCCATGTGTATATGCGCTGTGGATGACAGCAATCTACTCTGTTATTTATTTATTGTTATACATATTCTGGCCTTACAGCGCATTTTCCTCATGGATAGTTTTGTGTGGGTACTACACCTTTTGTCTTTTGTGGTTTGACACTATGCATCCGACTGTGGTAGATATATTTGGCATTTATTTGTACTGATGGGGTTAGTTCCCCACTCTTCATGCATTACGGCTATATGCTGGATATATATGTATGTGTCCTCTAGCAGTTGAATCAATTTATTCAGTTGTCAATACCTGGGTACTGGATGTTTTTGTACAGTTTGGCTGGTTATATAAGGTCTACCATTTATTTATTTTTTATTTTTTCTTTTGGGTGGGCTTTTCATATATGTGCATATAAATGTTATTGTAGCACTTTGATCAACCAACCACTTTGTTGTATTGGTTTTCATTAGGTTTATGGGCATAATACTCTGTCCATACTGACATTACCAGTACCCCCTTTTTTCTTGTCCCATGTCCTACAACTATTTATTGTATAGCTACTCATATATGATGTATTCTTTGTCAAGTGCATACTAGACCCATTGTTTGGGGTCCAGGGGGTCTTATTTTCACCTTCTCTCTTTGGGATGGTCTCTAGTATTGGTGTTTTTAATCCTTTTGGTTTTATATTCTTTCTACTGTCTATGTGGTATGTGTTGTTCGGATTCATATAAATAAAATTTATACATATATTTATATTTAGGGTGGTCCCCAGGTTTTGGTATGTCTCTTTTCTTTTTGTGCTTTGTATACCCTTATTTGACATATCTCTGGGTAGATCCCCTTTATCGTCTTTTTTACTAGTGTTGATGGTGCCCTCCCTTCTGTTTTTGTTCGAAAGCGTCATACGAAACGCGACTTTTGCGCGCAGATCGCCGACCTCATGGCCAATCCCACACTAGGATCAGGTTGGGTTTCATGAAACCCGACTTTGCCGAAAGTCGGCGATTTTTTAATTTGTCCGATCCGTTTCGCTCAACCCTAGTGATCACCGGTGACATTATACACAGCAGCTCTGTATATAGTGTACAGTGTACAGGTAATACAGTGATCATCAGTGACATTATGCACATGAGCTCTTTATATAGTGCAAGTGTACAGCCAATACAGTGATTACCGGTGACATTATATACTGGAGCTCTGTGTATAATGTAAGCGTACAGATAGTACAGGGATCACCGGAGACATTATACATGGGAGCTCTATGTATAGTGTATAGTTTTCAGGTAATACAGGGATCACAAGTGACATTATACACAGGAGCTCTGCATATAGTGTATAGTGTACAGGTAATACAGTGATCACCGGTGACATTATTTATAGGAGTTCTGTATATAGTGTCAATATGGCATGTCTAGGGCCCCCTTTTTTGCTTCTGCTCACTGAGCCCCATACACTAGTAAGGGTAGTAATGCCCTGATGACAACCCTGCTTCTGACCTGTTTCTCCAACATCCAATGGAAGCCCAGTCTAAATGTACCCAAAATTAATCCTTTTCTCATGTCCAATTATGTGGAGTTGCCTGGTGATCTTGAGCCATAAATATGAAGTATGTGCCCAGAATGCCCACTAATGGTGAAGTTGTTGCTTCTTGTAGGTCCTCCTGTTCGTGGAGACTAAGCAGAGTTTTACACCTGTCTCTATAGAATGCAGAGTAGTCACCAACCAGCTGAAGGCACAACATACCCATACAGATAGCCATGACTGATCAACAAAAAGTGAGCAGATCCTCATCTTTCTTCTAAATATGGACTCAACCATTCAATTGTCCCCTCATCTTTCAAGGTTGGATCCCCCACAGCCCTAGCTGATGAAGGCACTGAGAGAAGACTAAGAGGACAAGCCAAGATCTCTGGTCACACCTTGTATATTCCCAGTGGGGCACTGTGGGGTGGAGAAGATATCATGAAAATGGCAGATAGAGGAGCGCTCACAGTAAGTTTTGGAAAAAAATATAGACTGTGTTCACATTCCTGCGGAAAGATTGTACTCAGGCAGAGAGAACCTGCAGGTTGCTTGGGTCACTCCCGGCACAGACATGAATGGTGCAAATGGAAGTTTCATAGCACCTATGAGCTGAATAAATGATCTGTATGGGGGTTAAAGTCTGTTATGCCAGGGACCCATAAGACGGAAACAAAGAGAAGGGCCAAGACTGTATGATCATCCATTTAAGGGGCCGAGTAAATCCTGCCTTGTAGGGAGTCGTTAAAGGGAATTTCAGTATTGCCCCACCTAAACCATCTATATGTGCACATGGATCAAAAGAAGCTAAATAAAATGCGATCAGATGTCTTTTTCCGATAAGCTGTTCAGGACTATGGCCCGAGCATGAATCTGCATGACAATCTGCCTAGGAATCTTAATAATATACAATTTGCCCTGTCTAGCCCTTTTTGCTCCAGCACTGATATTCAGCTGTCCTCTGGTGGCCACTTATAGGTACTATTTGCTATACTCTGTCACTTGATGCCACAGACATCTAGTCATCACTATATACAGGTGCTTCTCACAAAATTAGAATATCATCAAAAAGTTAATTTATTTCAGTTCTTCAATACAAAAAGTGAAACTCATATATTATATAGAGTCATTACAAACAGAGTGATCTACTTCAAGTTTATATTTCTGTTAATGTTGATCGCTTATATTAATCACATTGTCATTTGCACATATATATAAATGTCTATTTTGAATATATCAGCCTATGTAATATTTTTGGGGGTTAGTGATAAGTAGTGGGCCTAAACATAGGGAATAGTGATGAGCGAGTGTACTCGTTGCTCAGGTTTTCCCGAGAGAGTATTTATGACAGCTCGGAGATTTAGTTTTCATCCTGGCAGCTGAATGATTTACAGCTACTAGCCAGCTTGATTACATGTGGGGATTACCTAGAAATCAGGCAACCCCCACATGTACTCAGGCTGGCTAATAGCTGTAAATCATTCAGCTGCCAGGATGAAAACTAAATCTCAGAGCAGTCATAAATACTTGGAGGTCACCCGAGCGTGCTCGGGAAATCTCAACTAATGACTACAGTGTGAGCTGCGCTCACACGGTGACGTCACCGCTCTGCTTTCCGGCCGCTGGGCTTACACAGGGCAGAGAAGCAGAGCGCCGAGGGACAGACAGCGGAAGGTAAGTATGAAGTGTTTTTTTTTTTTTACTTTAACGCTGGTAACCAGGGTAAACATCGGGTTACTAAGCGCGGCCCTGCGCTTAGTAACCCGATGTTTACCCTGGTTACCGGCATCGTTGGTCGCTGGAGAGCTGTCTGTGTGACAGCTCTCCAACGACCAAACAGCGACGCTGCAGCGATCCGGATCGTTGTCGGTATCGCTGCAGCGTCGCTCAGTGTGACGGTACCTTAACACCTCTCCTGTGATAAGCATCTACAGAGACCCCCCCCCAGAGCTACAACAGTGAGTACTGAAAACCATGTATCTGAAGATGAATTCTAGCACAGGAGTTGAACGACATGAAATTACCATTCAGGGTGCTAGCTGACACACAGAAAATCATTGCAAAATACAGAGCATTCAGGATCCAGGGAGAGCTGGGGACATTCACTGCATACCATTCAGGGTGCTAGCTGACACACAGAAAATCATTGCAAAATACAGAGCATTCAGGATCCAGGGAGAGCTGGGGACATTCACTGCATACCATTCAGGGTGCTAGCTGACACACAGAAAATCATTGCAAAATACAGAGCATTCAGAATCCAGGGAGAGCTGGGGATATTCGCTGCATACCTGTGTGAAGAGAGGAGAGGAGATGGATATTAGTTCTTTGCCATGGAATAACTGCTATAACTTGATGCTTCGCTAATGCGATGCTTTGCTGAATCTGTCCGACCCCACACATGCGTGCACCCCTAAGACTGGATCTAAATTTATAGGCCCCCTGTGCAGGGAGAGAACAGCGGGATTATGGGAGCTGGTTAATTATAAATTAGGGACAGCTGCTCAACACATCCTGGTGTGGATAGTTGATCAAAGATGCAGTCCTGATAACATCTCTATACTAACTCCTCTCCTGTGATAAGCATCTACAGAGACGTCCCTGGAGCTACAACAGTGAGTACTGAAAACCATGTAACTGAAGATGAATTCTAGCACAGGAGTTGAATGACATGAAATTACCATTCAGGGTGCTAGCTGACACACAGAAAATCATTGCATAATACAGAGCATTCAGGATCCAGGGAGAGCTGGGGATATTCACTGCATACCTGTGTGAAGAGAATAGAGGAGATGGATATTAGTTCTTTGCCATGGAATAACAGCTATAACTTGATGCTTAGCTAATGCGATGCTTTGCTGAATGCGTGCGACCCATAACAGGGATGGACTTCAGAGAACTATAGGATGTGTAATTGTCTTAAAAAATTATGAGATTCACAAATCTTACTATGTCTTTGTCCCTGACGGTCCCTGGTGGTAGATCTCACTGTCATCTTGCTTATCACGATTTTATCTATGCATTGACTTGACAGGAGACATGCATAGATATTTTCATCTGTCTGGCTGATATCCATTTGGCGTTTACTGGCCATTGACCTGTGACACAAAACCATGCTTTGTGTTCGCTTTTTTATCACATTTCCGAATATATGACTTTCCTATCTGTCAAATATCACGGTCAGGGGGTCAAGCTGAACCACCCTGGCTGTTGCTTTTTTGTCACAAACAGCCCATATTGTCAGGATTGGCAATTGGCCAAGGATTAACGGATGAGGCTGCAGCTGTCACCAGTAATAGGCTGGTCATTGGAGAACTAACAGTGAGCACATGGTATATACGCTTACTATTCCAACGCATGTAATACATTTATACCCCAGTACGGTCACTGATAACTCCACGATAATCAAAAAAAGATTATTAGATGCCACCACCAACAGTTTATAGGCCTATTGGACACCTGACAGGTAGTGTATGTCTTTCAGAAGTAATAATAATAATCTTTATTGCTATATAGCGCTATCTTATTCTGCAGTGCTTTACAGTTTGCACACATTATCATCGCTGTCACTGATGGGGCTCACAATCTAGATTCCCTATGAGTATGTTTTTAGACCTCTCAACCGTCCCAGATCCAACGGGGCAGTTCCGATTTTGATAGTCTCCCCCACGGGACATTAGTTTTCCTGCACTGCAATGTCAGCCTCAGCCTCATCGGGGCTGCCCCGCTGGATCCGGGCCGGTTGGGAGGTCTGCTCATCCCTCCACCCGCAGAGCAGTACACCACATATATGGCTGCTCTGTGTGCACAGGACCTGTGATGAGGTCACAGAAGGGGTGGAGTCAGAGGGTCACATGATCGAGGCCTCCTTGTATGCATGCAGGACTCTGCTAGTTGTCATGGTGTTGGATGAGGGTAAGTTTATGTGTGGGGTCAGGAGGTGTTTATGAGGCGCCCCAGGGTTCTGGTTGTCACAGTAGCATTGCTTTCCTCACGGGGAGAGTTGTTGTGAGTTCCGTTCTGGAGCTCCCTTCTGTGGTTGCTAATGGTATGTTTGCGAGTTCTGCCCTTGGGCTCCCTCTGGTGGTTTCGAGTGGAACTGCTGCTCTGTTAGGTAGCTGTAGCAGCTGCCTTCACTAATCGCCTTGCCTGGGTTTGTTATTTAAACCTGCTCTGGGCTTTAGTCCATGCCTGCTGTCAATGTTCTTGGTTGGATTTGATTCTTCCCTTGGATTTCTCATATGGCCAGTCCTTGTCTGCAAAAGATAAGTTTTGCTAGTTTGTTTGTCCATTTGTTTGGACTCTATTGCTTTGCATTTTGTCTCTTTTGTCCAGCTTGTCACTATGTCTTATGTAGGCTAGCTGGAAGCTCTGGGAAAGCAGATTTGCCCCTACACACCGTGAGTCGGTGTGGAGTTCATTTTTGTAAACTCTGCGTGGGTTTTGTAGTTTTTAATACTGACCGCACAGTATCCTTTGCTCTCTGTCTATCTAGTTTAGTATTGGCCTCCCCTTTGCTGAATTCTAATTTCATTTCTGTGTTCGTCATTTCCCTCTCCTTTCACAGTCAATATTTGTGGGGGGCTGTCTTTCCTTTTGGGGGTTTCTCTGAGGCAAGATAGCTTTCTATTTCCTTCTTTAGGGGTAGTTATATCTTAGGCTGTGACGAGGTGTCTAGGGAGTGTCCTGAACATCCCACGGCTATTTCTAGTTGTGTTGTTAGGATTAGGGACTGCGGTCAGTAGAGATACCACCTTCTCAGAGCTCGTTCCATGTTGCATTTTAGCCACTAGGTCATTTCAGTGTGGCCTCTTAACCACCAGGTCATAACAGTACAGCAGGCCCAGAATGAATTGAATGTGTCTCAAAAGAAGGAAAAAAAAAGAGTTCTGCACCATTTTTTTTTTCTGTGCTCTGTTCTGCCTTTTTTTTCCTCTTGATATCTGGGTGGTGCTGCATGTATGCTCTGGTATGGAGGTTCAGGGTTTGTTTTCTTGTGTGGATCAACTTGCTGCAAGAGTCCAGAGTATCCAAGATTATATTGTTCAGACTCCGGCTCTAGAGCCAAGAATTCCTACTCCTGATTTGTTTTTTGGGGACAGATCCAAGTTTTTGAACTTTAAAAATAGCTGCAAATTGTTTTTTGCTTTGAAACCCCGTTCTTCTGGTGATCCCATTCAGCAAGTGAAAATCATCATATCCTTACTGCGTGGTGATCCTCAAGACTGGGCATTTGCTCTTGAAACAGGGAATCCGGCATTATTGAATGTAGATGCATTTTTTCAGGTGCTCGGATTGTTGTATGACGAACCTAACTCTGTAGAGCATGCTGAGAAAACACTGTTGGCCCTGTGTCAGGGTCAGGAAGCGGCAGAGTTATATTGCCAGAAATTTAGAAAATGGTCTGTGCTCACTAAATGGAATGAAGAGGCGCTGGCTGCTATTTTCAGAAAAGGTCTTTCTGAAACCCTTAAAGATGTAATGGTGGGCTTTCCTGCGCCTGCCGGTTTGAGCGAGTCTATGTCTCTAGCCATTCAGATTGATCGGCGCTTGCGTGAGCGCAAGGCGGTGCACCATATGGCAGTGTCCTCTGAGCGAAGTCCTGAGCCTATGCAATGTGATAGGATTTTGACTAGAGCAGAAAGGCAGAAATTCAGGCGTCAGAATGGCCTGTGTTTTTACTGTGGTGATTCAGCTCATGCTATTTCTGATTGCCCTAAGCGTACTAGGAGGGTCCCTAAGTCTGTTACCATCAGTACTGTGCAGCCTAAATTTCTCTTGTCTGTTACCCTGATTTGCTCATTGTCGTCCTTTTCTGTTATGGCATTTGTGGATTCTGGCGCTGCCCTGAACTTAATGGACTTAGAGTTTGCCAGGCGCTGTGGTTTTTCCTTGGAACCTTTGCAGAGTCCTATTCCCTTAAGGGGGATTGATGCTACGCCATTGGCCAAGAATAAACCTCAGTACTGGACACAGTTAACCATGTGCATGGCTCCAGCACATCAGGAAAATATTCGTTTTTTGGTGTTGCATAATTTGCATGATGTTGTTGTGCTGGGTTTTCCATGGTTACAGGAACATAATCCAGTGCTGGATTGGAGATCTATGTCTGTGACTGGTTGGGGTTGTCAGGGGATACATAGTGATATTCCTTTGATGTCCATTTCCTCGTCCCCTTCTTCTGAAGTTCCTGAGTTTTTGTCGGATTTCCAGGATGTATTTGATGAGCCCAAGTCCAGTTCCCTGCCTCCTCATAGGGACTGCGATTGTGTCATTAATTTGATTCCTGGCTGTAAGTTCCCTAAGGGCCGACTTTTCAATCTGTCTGTGCCAGAGCATGCCGCTATGCGGAGTTATGTAAAGGAGTCCTTGGAGAAAGGGCATATTCGCCCATCTTCGTCACCATTGTGAGTGGGATTTTTTTTTGTTGCCAAGAAGGATGGCTCCTTGAGACCCTGTATAGATTATCGCCTTCTCAATAAGATCACTGTCAAATTCCAGTATCCATTACCTTTGCTTTCTGATTTGTTTGCTCGGATTAAGGGTGCTAGTTGGTTTACTAAAATCGACCTCCGAGGGGCGTATAATCTTGTGCGTATTAAACAAGGTGATGAATGGAAAACAGCATTTAATACGCCTGAAGGCCATTTTGAATATCTTGTGATGCCATTCGGGCTCTCTAATGCTCCATCTGTATTTCAGTCCTTTATGCATGATATCTTCCGGAATTATCTGGATAAATTTATGATTGTGTATTTGGATGATATTTTGGTTTTCTCCGATGATTGGGAGTCTCATGTGAAGCAGGTTAGGATGGTGTTTCAGGTCCTTCGTTCTAATGCGTTGTTTGTGAAGGGGTCTAAGTGCCTCTCTGGAGTTCAGAGGGTTTCTTTTTTGGGTTTCATTTTTTCTCCCTCGGCTATTGAAATGGACCCTGTTAAAGTCCAGGCCATTCATGATTGGACTCAACCTACATCTGTAAAGAGCCTTCAGAAATTTTTGGGCTTTGCCAATTTTTATCGTCGCTTTATTGCTAGTTTTTCTAGTGTGGTGAAGCCTCTGACCGATTTGACGAGGAAGGGCGCTGATGTGGTGAATTGGTCCTCTGCGGCTGTTGAGGCCTTTCAGGAGCTTAAACGTCGTTTTACTTCTGCCCCTGTGTTGCGTCAGCCAGATGTTTCTCTCCCTTTTCAGGTTGAGGTTGATGCTTCTGAGATTGGGGCAGGGGCCGTTTTGTCTCAGAGAAATTCTGATGGCTCTTTGATGAAACCATGTGCCTTCTTCTCCAGAAAATTTTCGTCTTCTGAGCGTAATTATGATGTCGGCAATTGGGAGTTGTTGGCTATGAAGTGGGCATTTGAGGAGTGGCGACATTGGCTTGAGGGAGCCAAGCATCGCGTGGTGGTCTTGACTGATCACAAGAATCTAATTTACCTCGAGTCTGCTAAGCGGTTGAATCCTAGACAGGCTCGGTGGTCTTTGTTTTTCTCACGTTTTGATTTTGTGGTCTCGTATATTCCTGGATCTAAGAATGTGAAGGCTGATGCCCTTTCTAGGAGTTTTTTGCCTGATTCTCCGGGAGTTCTTGAGCCGGCTGGGATCCTCAAGGAGGGGGTGATTCTTTCTGCCATCTCCCCTGATTTACGGCGGGTACTTCAGGAGTTTCAGGCTGATAAACCTGACCGCTGTCCTGTGGGGAAATTGTTTGTTCCTGATAGATGGACTAGTAGGGTAATTTCTGAGGTTCATGGTTCGGTGTTGGCTGGTCACCCTGGGATTTTCGGTACCAGAGATTTGGTGGCTAGGTCCTTTTGGTGGCCTTCCTTGTCGCGGGATGTGCGTTCGTTTGTGCAGTCCTGTGGGACCTGTGCTCGGGCTAAGCCTTGCTGTTGCCGTGCCAGCGGGTTGCTTTTGCCTTTGCCTATTCCTGAGAGGCCATGGACACATATTTCCATGGATTTTATTCCTGATCTTCCTGTTTCTCAGAAGATGTCTGTCATCTGGGTGGTTTGTGACCGGTTTTCTAAGATGGTCCATTTGGTGCCGTTGCCTAAGTTGCCTTCCTCTTCTGATTTGGTTCCATTATTTTTTCAGCATGTGGTTCATTTGCATGGTATTCCGGAGAATATTGTGTCTGACAGAGGTTCCCAGTTCGTTTCTAGGTTTTGGCGGTCCTTTTGTGCTAGAATGGGCATTGATTTGTCTTTTTCTTCTGCATTCCATCCTCAGACAAATGGCCAAATGGAGCGAACCAATCAGACCTTGGAAACCTATTTGAGATGCTTCGTGTCTGCTGATCAGAATGATTGGGTGACCTTTTTGCCGTTGGCAGAGTTTGCCCTTAATAATCGGGCTAGTTCGGCTACCTTGGTTTCGTCTTTTTTTTGTAACTTTGGTTTTCATCCTCGTTTTTCTTCAGGGGAGCTTGAGCCTTCTGACTGTCCTGGTGTGGATTCCGTGGTGGACAGGTTGCAGCAAATTTGGACTCATGTGGTGGACAATTTGACGTTGTCTCAGGAGAAGGCTCAGCGTTTTGCTAACCGTCGTCGGTGTGTTGGTCCCCGGCTTCGTGTTGGGGATTTGGTCTGGTTGTCTTCTCGTCATGTTCCTATGAAGGTTTCTTCCCCTAAGTTCAAGCCTCGCTTTATTGGGCCTTATAAGATTTCTGAAATTATCAATCCAGTGTCTTTTCGTTTGGCCCTTCCAGCTTCCTTTTCCATTCATAATGTGTTCCATAGATCCTTGTTGCGGAGATATGTGGTACCTATGGTTCCCTCCGTTGATCCTCCTGCTCCGGTGTTGGTTGAGGGGGAATTGGAATATGTGGTAGAGAAGATTTTGGATTCTCGTTTTTCGAGGCGGAAGCTTCAGTATCTGGTCAAGTGGAAGGGTTATGGCCAGGAGGATAATTCTTGGGTTGTTGCCTCCAATGTTCATGCTCCCGATTTGGTTCATGCTTTCCATTTGGCTCATCCTGATCGGCCTGGGAGCTCTGGTGAGGGTTCGGTGACCCCTCCTCAAGGGGGGGTACTGTTGTGAGTTCCGTTCTGGAGCTCCCTTCTGTGGTTGCTAATGGTATGTTTGCGAGTTCTGCCCTTGGGCTCCCTCTGGTGGTTTCGAGTGGAACTGCTGCTCCGTTAGGTAGCTGTAGCAGCTGCCTTCACTAATCACCTTGCCTGGGTTTGTTATTTAAACCTGCTCTGGGCTTTAGTCCATGCCTGCTGTCAATGTTCTTGGTTGGATTTGATTCTTCCCTTGGATTTCCCATATGGCCAGTCCTTGTCTGCAAAAGATAAGTTTTGCTAGTTTGTTTGTCCATTTGTTTGGACTCTATTGCTTTGCATTTTGTCTCTTTTGTCCAGCTTGTCACTATGTCTTATGTAGGCTAGCTGGAAGCTCTGGGAAAGCAGATTTGCCCCTCCACACCGTGAGTCGGTGTGGAATTCATTTTTGTAAACTCTGCGTGGATTTTGTAGTTTTTAATACTGACCGCACAGTATCCTTTGCTCTCTGTCTATCTAGTTTAGTATTGGCCTCCCCTTTGCTGAATTCTAATTTCATTTCTGTGTTCGTCATTTCCCTCTCCTTTCACAGTCAATATTTGTGGGGGGCTGTCTTTCCTTTTGGGGGTTTCTCTGAGGCAAGATAGCTTTCTATTTCCTTCTTTAGGGGGTAGTTATATCTTAGGCTGTGACGAGGTGTCTAGGGAGTGTCAGGAACATCCCATGGCTATTTCTAGTTGTGTTGTTAGGATTAGGGACTGCGGTCAGTAGAGATACCACCTTCTCAGAGCTCGTTCCATGTTGCGTTTTAGCCACCAGATCATTTCAGTGTGGCCTCTTAACCACCAGGTCATAACAGAGAGTGATGTTACGTTTGGAAGCGATGAAGGATATCTTTTATCAGGTAACCACCATACACACAATATGTTCACAGTACAGGCCACAAGAAGGAGCTTTTGATCCTATTTCCAGGTGACTCCCCTATATATATTGTGGTTTGGAGGGAAAGAGAGAGAGTTCCTGTCAGAGAGACAGAGGAGAGGGGAGACCGACATAGAGTGTCAGAAGGTCTGAAGTACTACAGCTCCTGGAAAGAGACATACAGAAAGCCGAACATTGTTCAGTGAGCGTGCAGGAGAGCGAAGCACAGGAGCGTAACCTCAGGGGAGACCAGCTAAGAGCAGGCTGCCTCCCTCTGAGGTGCAGATAACTGGTAGCCGGACCACTGAGGTTGTAAGGGACTCTACGACTTATAGCAGAGACCGGCAGGACAGCTGAACTGCAAGTTACCTGTCCGCCACACACACCTGAGACACAGTAACACATAGAGCCCGGGGCGTGCTAGAGTCCCTGTAAAAAGGCTCGAGTTACCTGTCATGCAGGTATTGTTGTATCCTTTAAGGGGGACAGAGAAAAGAACTGTGAGGACCTTATCTGAAGCCATAGGCAGTAAGGGACTACAACACCACGGTGCTAGAGGAAGGCTTTTAACTCCACCTGGTAAAGGGACTCTGGATTCGCTTCCAAGTTGGCTGGACCCTGCCTGCCCTGTGATCTGGTGCCCTGGACTGTGGTTGCCTGATGTTTTCAGTAAACCAGGTAAAGAGACTGTAAACCTGTGTCCTCGTTCTTTACTGCACCATCCACCATCTCCCATCTGCACACCGGGAGCCCAGGAGACATACTTCACCTGTGGGAAGTTATACCATCTAGCTGCCATAACATCACCCCAGAGGACCCTTTTAAGCAGCGTCGGTCCCCACTGACCGAATACCACGGTGTACGGAGCGGAGCCACGTGTGTACGGACCACAGCTGCGTGTGTACGAGGTGTACGGAGCGGAGCCGCATGTGTACGAGGTGTATGTAGCGGAGCTGCATGTGTGTACGCGGTGTACAGAGCGGAGCTGCTTGTGTACGAGGTGTATGGAGCGGAGCTGCATGTATGTACGAGGTGTACAGAGTGGAGCCATGTGTGTACGTACCGCAGTCATGTGTGTATGAGGTGTACGGAGCGCAGCCGCGTTTGTATGAGGTGTATGGATCGGAGGCACATGTCTACGAGGTGTACAAAGCAGAGCCGCGTGTTTATGAGGTGTACAGACTGCAGCAGCGTGTGTACAAGGTATACGGAGCAGAGTCATGTGTATGAGGTGTACGGAGCGGAGCGAAGTGAGTACGAGGTGTATGGAGCAGAGCCGCGTGTGCAAGGTGTATGGGTCGTGTGTGTGTACGAAGTGTACGGATCGGAGCTGTGTGTGTAGGGACCGCAGCCGCATGTGTACGAGGTGTGCAGAGCGCAGCCTCATGTGTACAAGGTGTACGGAGCGGAGCCGCATGTGTACGAGGTGTACGGAGCGCAGCTGCGTCTGTACAAGGTGTAAGGAGCGCAGCCGCGTGTGTACGAGGTGTACGGAGCGGAGCCGTGTGTGCAAGGTGTACGGAGCGGAGTCGTGTGTGTGTATGAAGTGTACGAAGCGGTGCTGCGTGTGTACGAGGTGTATGGAGCGGACGCTAGCTGTGTTGGATCGGAGCAGATATTGCTCCTCGTTCTGACACTGACTGGCACAGGAGACACGGAGAGGTCTTTATCAGTCGCATACCGGAGCTGCAGCTATGTGAGCAGTCAGTGGTGCGGTGCAGCGGGATGACATCATTCAGGGCCGCGGGTGTGGAAGCTTCCAGCTGCTGCAAGGGAGCGCGTTGAAATGTGTGTGTGTAGTGATGGAGAAGGCAATGATGGGGGTGTGACGGCAATGATGGGGGTGGGGTAACCATGTGTGGCCATTATACTGTACCCAGCATCATGTGGGGCCATTATACTGTACTCAGCATCATGTGAGGCCATTATACAGTATGCGTCATCATGTGGGCCCTTTATACTGTAAGGAGCATCACGTGGGGCCAGTATACTGTACACAGAATCATTTGTGGTCATTATACAGTATGGAGCACTATGTGTAGCTATTATACAGTATGGAGCACTATGTGTGGCCATTATACAGTATGGAGCATCATGTGTGGCCATTATACAGTGTGAAGCATCATGTGTGGCCAATGGCCATTATACAGTATTGAGCATCATGTGTGGCCATTATACAGTATGGAGCATCATGTGTGGCCATTATACAGTGTGAAGCATCATGTGTGGCCAATGGCCATTATACAGTATTGAGCATCATGTGCAGTCATTATACAGTATTGAGCATCATGTGTGGCCATTATGCAGTATGGAGCATCATGTGTGGCCATTATACAGTATGGAGCATCATGTGTGGCTATTATACAGTATGGAGCGCCGCAAACTTTGTCCCTCTTTCCTTTCTTATATAATAGTATAATTCTCTTCATAAAAAATAGTATTTTATTAATGTCATTCTGATAAAACCAATTAAAAATAGAAAAGGTGCTGATTAAAGAAATAGGGACAATCAACAAAAACTGCCACTCTTAGATCCAGAAAACACAGGAAAAAGACATTAGTGCTATATGAGCTGCTGTAGTTTCATGCTCTACTGGTGTATAAAACCTTTTGCATGTAATGGACTCATACCTGGTGGTATATCTAAAGTGCTTACCTGTCAGGACACTGGGAGAACACAATCAATAGGCATAACAGTGTAAAAATGTTTACCTGGTAGTGTAGATTGCTATGAGTACAATGTATTTTTAATTGGTTTTATCAGAATTACATTAAAAAGAACCTATCATCCCCAAAAACAAGGTGAGCTAAGCCCACCAGCATCAGGGGCTTATCTACAGCATTCTGTAATGCTGTAGATAAGCCCCCGATGTATTCTGAAAGATGAGAGAAAGAGGTTAGATTATACTCACCCAAGGGCAGTCCCGGTCCGGTTCTGGTCCAATCGGTGTCGCTGTCCGGTCCGGGGCCTCCCATCTTCTTACGATGACAGCCTCTTCTTGTATTCACGTTGCGGCTCCGGCGCAGGCGTACTTTGTCTGCCCTGGACCGGACCACGATACCCATCGGACCGGACCATGATACCCATCGGATCGGACAGCCCCTGGGTGAGTATAATCTAACCTCTTTTTCTCATCTTTCACGACACATCGGGGGCTTATCTACAGCATTCCAGAATGCTGTAGATAAGCCCCTGATGCTGGTGGGCTTAGCTCCCCTTCGATTTTGGGGTGACAGGTTCCCTTTAATAAAATGTTATGTTTTATGGAGAGAATTGTACTTTGATCTTTACCTAGGTAAAAACTCACTCTTAGGTAATTTTTTGTGGCTAATAAATTAAGAGTTGAAGTATAAACCCATGTATTTAGGGTAGTCTTAATATTAAGAGGACAAAGCATGTGATAATCAGCATATACAATTATGTCAAATAAAAGGATAAATAAAAGAAACTTACTACACTAGTGACATAGATGGCTCAGCCTAGCAAAGGAGAGTACATCGATTGGGAAACGTCCAGTGAACTCTGCATGGAACAGAGACCATAATTTGCCTTGTCCTTTTATCGGCACCTAAGTTACACCCACACGCCTCCCCTTGATGACTCATAATAGGGCTGGTCATGGGATGTGGCTTCAGTTTCAGAAGATTATGATATTCCCAACATTCACAATATCTTCACTCCTGATGATCACAAGAGTTCGATATCACCATCATATTTTTTATTGAGTGTACGAAACCTAGAGTGGACCCACTGGATCACGGTGCCAACCTACCCCAGGCGAGCTGACCTGGTGTAACCGACCCGGTGGAACCGACCCATATACAGGGACCGTTAGGGGCAGACCCGGGATGAAGGTAAACCGCAATAGCTAGTTCTAGAGATAAGCTATAAGGAGAGATTGTGGACTCACCCAGAGAGGGACGGAGCTGAATAACCATGGAGAGACACGGGGTCCTGGACCAGGTGAAGTTCTCAGAGGATGCTAAATCCCGGATGGAGCAGAGTATGCACTGACAGGCGTACAGGGACAGAGCAGAGCGGAGCATGCACTGGAAGCATAAAGGGACAGAGCAGAGCACGCACACACTGGAAGTGTACAGGAACCTGGGAGAGTATCTACACAGACAAGTGTAGGAAGCAATAATCAGGCGCTGAGGGATGGCCAAAGCTGTTTGATATACGTGATGCTGGCCGCCTGGCGAGATCATTTCTGGGTCAGGACACAGGAGGCCGTCTTAGTGCATCCGAGCAGCTCGCGGCTGAGGTCTGAGAGCGCGCATGCGCGGACAATGGGGGACCCAGGCCGGGAGCGCAGTGACAGTGCAGCGCGCACTGACCCCAGCAGACCGCCGGGAGACCGGAGCGCGGACAGTGGTAAGAGTAGTCCCTTATGCCCTTCCTTCTTACGTTTGGAGAGGAACTCTTTAAGAATACAGGGGGGGGGATGAATGTCCTCTCGGGACTCCCAAGACCTCTCCTAGGGTCTGAAACCCTCCCAGTCAATCAAAAAGAAAGTTCTCCCTCGAATCCTTTTTGAGGCCAGTATATCATTTACCTCAAAGACATCCTCAGAGTTAGAGGAAGGAAAAGAGTGGATGTGTTATGGAAGATATTGAGAATCACGGGTTTGAGGAGCGACACTTTGAAGGCGCTGGGAATACAGAGCGAGGCAGGCAACTCCAGTTTGTAAGTAACAACATTGATTTGCTTCAAGACTTCAAAGGGGCCAATATAGCGGGGGCCCAATTGATAAGATGGAATCTTGAGCCTAGTATACTTGGACGCGAGCTAAACTTCCTCACCTGGATGATATGTAGGAGAATCCAAGCGTCTCTTATCTGCATGTCTCTTCATGTTGCCAGAAGCCCTCTCAAGTGCATCCTTCATATCCCACCAGATCAGAGAAAACTCCTTCGACAAAGAGTCAGCTGCTGGTACATCCAAAGCTAGAGAAACCGGGAGAGGCAAGTTAGGATGTTGACCAAAATTGATGTAGAACGGAGAGTTGGTAGAAGATTTGCTGGTATGATTGTTTTATGCATATTCAGGGAAGAAGGCTGACCCAGTTATCCTGATGGACATTGGTAAAGTGCTGAAGATAAGACGTCAGAACCTGGTTGACTGAGGGTGATAGGCCTAGAAAAATCCAGAGTTACCTTCATGAGTTTGCAGAGAGCTCTCCAGAAGCGAGAAGTAAATTGTACACCTCTATCAGATACTATGTGTAGAGGAAAACCATGAAGCTTAAAAACATGAGTAATGAAGATATTAGCCAACTCTGGAGCAGATGGTAGGCCGGATAGAGAGACGAAATGAGCCATCTTACAAAAACGGTCCACAACCACTAAAATAACCATACAACCCGAGGAACGAGGCAGATCAGTAATAAAGTCCATCTCAATGTGTTGCCAGAAGGCCGAAGGTACTGGTAGAGGATGCAGAAGCCCGGAGGGAAGTTGCCTTGGAGTCTTGTTTTTGGCACAGGATGGGCAAGAGGCTGTGAAATCTGCCACATCTTGACGGAGGGAAGGCCACAAGTAGTAGCGAGAGATGAGAAAAAGTTTTCTTGATTCCAGCATGGCTAGCTAATTTACAGGAATGACCCCAGCAAAGTATTCTGACCCTGTCGCTCTCTGCCACAAACGTCTTACCCGACGGTGGTGGTGTAGAAACACTGAGTGGGGCCACAATGATTACCTTAGAAGGATCGTTGATGTGAGAAGGATCCTCCTCAGAATCCTCTGACTTGAAGGACCTGGAGAGAGCATCTGCCTTAGCGTTCTTGATTTGAAAGTAGAGTTTGAAGTCACAGAGCGAAGAACAGGGTCCATCTGGCTTGTCGAGGGTTAAGCCTCTGTGCGGACTGACTTTATGCCAGGTTCTTGTAGTCGGTGAAGACAGTAAAAGGATGAATGGCTTCTTCGAGAAGATACTGCCATTCCTCCAACGCCAACTTAATGGCCATCAACTCCCTGTCTCCAATGGAATTATTGCATTCAGGAGTGGAAAATGATTTGGAGAAGAAACTGCAGGTACAAATCGACTCAAAGAAGACTTCAAAGAGAGAACACCACCTCGAGAATTAAAGGCTTGCTGGCCACACGACAATGCAGTATAGGAGCTTCGGCAAACCTCCGCTTCAAGGTTAGGAAAGCCTCCTCCGCCTCAGAGGACCAGACCTTGGGATTGGATCCCTTGCGAGTGAGAAAAGAGATCGGTTTAGTCAGTGATGAGAAATGAAGAATAGATTGTCGGTAATCATTTACAAAGCCAAGAAAGCGCTAAATGGCCCTAATCCCCAGAGGTTGTGGCCAGTTGAGAATGGCAGAAACCTTCTCGGGATCCATCTTGAGACTGGAGTCATAGATAACATAACCAAGCAATAGTAAGAAAGTCTGTCCAAAAACGCACTTCTCGAACTTGGCGTAAAGCTGATTCTCTCGTAGTTGCAGCAATACCTGGTGAACATTCTTTCTGTGGTTGGGCAAGTCTGGGGAAAAAAACAGAATGTCATCCAGGTACACCACCACGCAGGAGTATAACAGATCATGGAAGATGTCATTAACCAACTCTTGAAAAAACATGCAACAGCGTTGCAAAGACCGAAGGGAATAACTAAATACTCGTACTGACCATCCCGGGTGTTAAATGCAGTCTTCCACTCGTCCCCGGGGCTAATCCACCCAAGATTGTAGGCCCCACGAAGATCAAGCTTAATGAAGATTCTTGCTCCTTGCAGACGATGAATGAGCTCAGGGATGAGTGGCAGCGGGTACTTGTTCTTGACGGTAATCTCTTTGAGACTTCTGTAGTCAATACAAGGACGGAGAGAGACGTCTTTCTTTTGACAAAAAAGGATCCAGCGCCTTTGGTTGAAGAGGATTTTCGGATAAAGCCTTTAGTCAGATTCTCCTGAATATACACTGACATGGCTTGTGTCTCTGCTGGAGAAAGAGGATAGATTCTACACCTGGGAGGTATTGAGACAGGAATGAGTTCAATCGGGCAATCGTATGGCCGAAGCATGGGAAGACTCTCCGCCTCTTTTTTGCAGAAGACGTCCGAGAAGGACCAATAAGCCGTTGGTAATCCGACAGGAGTGGAGATGGGTCGGGAGACCCTGTGAGAATGTACCGATAACAGGCAATGGTCATGACAGTATGGACCCCAACGTATAACGTCCCCCAAGCACCAATCAAGAATAGGTTCATTCAGAGTACTGCCCATTCTCAAGGTTTACTTGGACAGACAAGGTTAAGGGTAGAGAGGAGTCACACATGCTTAGGGAGGCCTCTCCTACCTAACCTAGACGGAAGAGTTTCCTGGCCACACGGGGCAAGAACAAAGAAAGTGTGAGGCGCTACCACAGTAAAAACAAAGGCTTTGCGTGACCCCCTCTTTTCGATGGTGATCCGCCATCTTGAACCGATCCTCCTGCATTGGTTCTGGTGCAAGTACAGAAGGTGACGCCAAAGACCGCGGGCTAGGAGACCTAAAGGTGGCCGGAACCGGACGATGATACCTTCTCTCTCAGGCGGACTCCTGAGAACGATACTGGAAGCATAGGTCAATACGTGTGTCCAGGGAAATTAAATCCTCTAGGGTAGTAGGAGTATCCCGACCCGCAAGTTCATCCTTAATTCGGCCTGACAACCCTCGCCAGAACGCACAAACCAGCACCTCATTATTCCACCCCAGTTCCGAAGACAGAGTATGAAAACAAATGGCATGCTACCCTATGGTGAGAGAGAGCCTTGGTGGAGATTAAAGAGGGCCTCGGTGACCAAAGCTACGCGACCTGGCTCATCACTCTGTGGAAGGTCTCCAAAAAGGTTGACAGCTGAGAGATTATGAGATCACCCCGCTCGCACAGAATATTAACCAAAGCCAGAGCCTCCCCCTCTAAATGGGAAACCACAAACGACACCTTAGCCCGACTGGTGGGGTATTGATGCAGTGATAATTCGAAATCTTGTCGGCATTGATTAAAAAAACTCCGACACAGCTTAGAATCACCATTATACTGGGGTGCTTTACCTAGGCAGGATGGTAGGTGTGGAATGCGATCGGGAAAACGAGCCTGAATTTGTGCAGAGGCCAAATTGGAAGACTGAAGGGACAACAGACGATCATCCACCGAAGCCATATAGCTTAAAATGTGAGACTGGGTATCACGCTGCTGAACGAGTTCCTGTTGGAGACTGGCAAGCTGGGAAGCATTCCCAGGATCTGAGGCCTGTAAGGCAGACAACTGAGATTCCATGGACTTCATGAAAGACATTATACGCGTCTGATTCTCCCACAAATACACTAACTCCCTTTGAGTAGCAGCTGAATCACCAGCGGGGTCCATGGCCTGATTACTCTGTTACGAAACCTAGAGTGGACCCACTGGATTGTGGTGCCAACCTACCCCGTGTGAGCTGACCTGGTGGAACCGACCCCTTTACAGGGAACGTTAGGGGGAGACCCGGGAGGAAGGTAAAGCGCAATAGCTAGTGCCAGAGGGACGACTCGTAAGCTATAAGAAGAGATTGGGGACTCTCCCAGAGAGGGACGGAGCAGAGTAACCTGTTGTGAATTCTGTAGTCAAGCTCCCTCCTGTGGTCATGAGTGGTACTTCGGCTGGTTCTGTCTATGAGCTTCCTCTGGTGGATGTGAGTGGGGCTGCGGCTTCTGAGTTTCCTTCCTCAGGTGACGAGGTTAAGTCGTTAGGTGCTGCTCTATTTAACTCCACCTAGTTCTTTGTTCCTGGCCTCCAGTCAATGTTCCAGTATTGGTCTTGCTTTCTCCTGGATCGTTCTTGTGGCCTGTCTGCCCTGCATAAGCTAAGTTTTGCTTGTGTTACTTTTGTTTGCTATATTTTCTGTCCAGCTTGCTATATTGGTTTTTCTTGCTTGCTGGAAGCTCTGAGACGCAGAGGGAGCACCTCCGTACCGTTAGTCGGTGCGGAGGGTCTTTTTGCCCCTCTGCGTGGTTGTTTGTAGGTTTTTGTGCTGACCGCAAAGCTATCTTTCCTATCCTCGGTCTATTCAGTAAGTCGGGCCTCACTTTGCTAAAATCTATTTCATCTCTGTGTTTGTATTTTCATCTTAACTCACAGTCATTATATGTGGGGGGCTGCCTTTTCCTTTGGGGAATTTCTCTGAGGCAAGGTAGGCTTATTTTTCTATCTTCAGGGCTAGCTAGTTTCTCAGGCTATGCCGAGTTGCATAGGGAGCGTTAGGCGCAATCCACGGCTACCTCTAGTGTGGTATGATAGGATTAGGGATTGCGGTCAGCAGAGTTCGCACGTCTCAGAGCTCGTCCTATGTTAGTAACTATCAGGTCACTTTGTGTGCTCTTAATCACTAGGTCCATTGTGGTTCTGAATCACCTGTCCATAACAGTACTGGAGGCCCAAAGTACTAATGCTTCTCAATAGAGGGAAAAGAGAAGTTCTGAGACCATTTTTTTTTCTCTGTACTGTGTTTTGTCTTTCTTTTCCCCTAGACATTTCGGTGGTTCAGGACACAGGTGTAGTGATGAACATTAAAGATCTGTCTTCTTGTGTGGATCATCTCACTGCAAGAGTACAAAATATTCAAAACTTTGTGGTTCAGAATTCTATGTTAGAGCCAAGAATTCCTATTCCTGATTTGTTTTCTGGAGATAGAGCTAAGTTTCTGAGTTTTAAGAATAATTGTAAACTGTTTCTGGCTTTGAAACCCCGCTCCTCTGGTGACCCAGTTCAACAAGTTAAGATCATTATTTCTTTATTACATGGCGACCCTCAAGACTGGGCATTTTCCCTTGCGCCAGGAGATCCTGCATTATGTAATATTGATGCGTTTTTTCTGGCGCTCGGATTGCTGTATGATGAACCTAATTCAGTGGATCAGGCAGAGAAAAATTTGCTGGCTCTGTCTCAGGGTCAGGATGAGGTAGAGATATATTGTCAGAAGTTTAGGAAGTGGTCTGTGCTCACTCAATGGAATGAATGTGCGCTGGCAGCAATTTTCAGAAAAGGTCTCTCTGAAACCCTTAAGGATGTCATGGTGGGATTTCCTATGCCTGCTGGTCTGAATGAGTCTATGTCTTTGGCCATTCAGATCGGTCGACGCTTGCGTGAGCGTAAAACTGTGCACCATTTGGCGGTATTATCTGAGCATGGACCTGAGCCTATGCAGTGCGATAGGACTTTGACCAGAGCTGAACGGCAAGAACACAGACGTCAGAATGGGCTGTGTTTTTACTGTGGTGATTCCACTCATGCTATCTCCGATTGTCCTAAGCACACTAAGCGGTTCGCTAGGTCTGCCACCATTGGTACGGTACAGTCGAAATTTCTTTTGTCCGTTACTTTGATCTGCTCTTTGTCATCCTATTCTGTCATGGCATTTGTGGATTCAGGCGCTGCCCTGAATTTGATGGACTTGGAGTATGCTAGGCGCTGTGGGTTTTTCTTGGAGCACTTGCAGTATCCTATTCCATTGAGAGGAATTGATGCTACGCCTTTGGCCAAGAATAAGCCTCAGTACTGGACCCAGCTGACCATGTGCATGGCTCCTGCGCATCAGGAGGATATTCGCTTTTTGGTGTTGCATAATCTGCATGATGTGGTCGTGTTGGGGTTGCCATAGCTACAAGTCCATAACCCAGTATTGGATTGGAAATCAATGTCTGTGTCCAGCTGGGGTTGTCAGGGGGTACATGGTGATGTTCCTTTTCTGTCTATTTCATCATCCACCCCTTCTGAGGTCCCAGAGTTCTTGTCGGATTACTGGGATGTATTTGATGAGCCCAAGTCCAGTGCCCTACCTCCGCATAGGGATTGTGATTGTGCTATCGATTTGATTCCTGGTAGTAAATTTCCTAAAGGTCGACTGTTTAATTTGTCTGTGCCTGAACACGCCGCTATGCGGAGTTATGTAAAGGAATCCTTGGAGAAGGGTCATATTCGCCCGTTGTCGTCGCCATTGGGAGCAGGGTTCTTTTTTGTGGCCAAGAAGGATGGTTCGCTGAGACCTTGTATTGATTACCGCCTTCTAAATAAAATCACGGTCAAATTTCAGTACCCCTTGCCGCTGCTGTCTGATTTGTTTGCTCGGATTAAGGGGGCTAGTTGGTTCACCAAGATAGATCTTCGTGGTGCGTATAATCTTGTGCGTATTAAACAGGGCGATGAATGGAAAACAGCATTTAATACGCCCGAGGGCCATTTTGAGTACCTGGTTATGCCATTCGGGCTTTCTAATGCTCCATCAGTGTTTCAGTCCTTTATGCATGACATCTTCCGAGAGTACCTGGATAAATTCCTGATTGTATACTTGGATGATATTTTGGTCTTCTCGGATGATTGGGAGTCTCACGTGAAGCAGGTCAGAATGGTGTTCCAGGTTCTGCGTGCGAATTCTTTGTTTGTGAAGGGGTCAAAGTGTCTCTTTGGTGTTCAGAAGTTTCATTTTTGGGGTTCATTTTTTCCCCTTCTACTATCGAGATGGACCCTGTTAAGGTTCAGGCCATTTATGATTGGACTCAGCCGACATCTCTGAAGAGTCTGCAAAAGTTCCTGGGCTTTGCTAATTTTTATCGTCGCTTCATCAATAATTTTTCTAGTATTGCTAAACCGTTGACTGAGTTAACCAAGAAGGGTGCTGATGTGGTCAATTGGTCTTCTGCTGCTGTGGAAGCTTTTCAAGAGTTGAAGCGTCGTTTTTCTTCTGCCCCTGTGTTGTGCCAACCAGATGTTTCGCTCCCGTTCCAGGTCGAGGTTGATGCTTCTGAGATTGGAGCAGGGGCTGTTTTGTCGCAAAGAAGTTCTGATGGCTCGGTGATGAAACCATGCGCCTTCTTTTCCAGGAAGTTTTCGACTGCTGAGCGTAATTATGATGTTGGCAATCGAGAGTTGCTGGCCATGAAGTGGGCATTCGAGGAGTGGCATCATTGACTTGAAGGAGCTAAGCATCGCGTGGTGGTCTTGACTGATCACAAGTACTTTACTTATCTCGAGTCTGCCAAACGGTTGAATCCTAGACAGGCTCGTTGGTCGCTGTTTTTCTCCCGTTTTGACTTTGTGGTTTCGTACCTTCCGGGCTCTAAAAATGTGAAGGCAGATGCCCTGTCTAGGAGTTTTGTGCCCGACTCTCCGGGTTTGTCTGAGCCGGCGGGTATTCTCAAAGAGGGGGTAATTTTGTCTGCCATCTCCCCTGATTTGCGGCGGGTGCTGCAAAAATTTCAGGCTAATAGACCTGACCGTTGCCCAGCGGAGAAACTGTTTGTCCCTGATAAATGGACGAGTAGAGTTATCTCTGAGGTTCATTGTTCGGTGTTGGCTGGTCATTCTGGAATCTTTGGTACCAGAGATTTGGTAGCTAGATCCTTTTGGTGGCCGTCTTTGTCGCGGGATGTGCGTTCGTTTGTGCAGTCCTGTGGGATTTGTGCTCGGGCTAAGCCCTGCTGTTCTCGTGCCAGTGGGTTGCTTTTGCCCTTGCCAGTCCCGAAGAGGCCCTGGACACATATCTCTATGGATTTTATTTCGGATCTCCCCGTCTCTCAAAAAATGTCGGTCATTTGGGTTGTTTGTGATCGCTTCTCTAAGATGGTCCATTTGGTACCCTTGTCTAAATTGCCTTCCTCCTCTGATTTGGTGCCATTGTTCTTCCAGCATGTGGTCCGTTTACATGGCATTCCGGAGAACATCGTTTCTGACAGAGGTTCCCAGTTTGTTTCGAGGTTTTGGCGAGCCTTTTGTGCTAGGATGGGCATTGATTTGTCTTTTTCCTCGGCTTTCCATCCTCAGACAAATGGCCAGACTGAACGAACCAATCAGACCTTGGAAACATATCTGAAATGTTTTGTTTCTGCCGATCAGGATGATTGGGTGTCCTTTTTGCCTTTGGCTGAGTTCGCCCTTAATAATCGGGCCAGCTCGGCTACTTTGGTTTCGCCGTTTTTCTGCAATTCTGGTTTCCATCCTCGTTTCTCTTCAGGGCAGGTTGAGTCTTCTGACTGTCCTGGTGTGGATACTGTGGTGGATAGGTTGCAGCAGATTTGGACTCATGTGGTGGACAATTTGACATTGTCTCAGGAGAAGGCTCAATGTTTCGCTAACCGCAGGCGCTGTGTGGGTCCCCGACTTCGTGTTGGGGATTTGGTTTGGTTGTCATCTCGTTATATTCCTATGAAAGTTTCCTCTCCTAAGTTTAAGCCTCGTTTCATTGGTCCGTATAGGATTTCTGAGGTTCTTAATCCTGTGTCTTTTCGTTTGACCCTTCCAGCTTCTTTTTCCATCCATAACGTATTCCATAGGTCATTGTTGCGGAGATACGTGGCACCTGTGGTTCCATCCGTTGATCCTCCTGCCCCGGTTTTGGTTGAGGGGGAGTTGGAGTATATAGTGGAGAAGATTTTGGATTCTCGTATTTCGAGACGGAAACTCCAGTACCTGGTTAAGTGGAAGGGTTATGGTCAAGAAGATAATTCCTGGGTCTTTGCCTCTGATGTTCATGCTGCCGATCTGGTTCGTGCCTTTCATTTGGCTCATCCTGGTCGGCTTGGGGGCTCTGGTGAGGGTTCGGTGACCCCTCCTCTAGGGGGGGGTACTGTTGTGAATTCTGTGGTCAAGCTCCCTCCTGTGGTCATGAGTGGTACTTCGGCTGCTTCTGTCTATGAGCTTCCTCTGGTGGATGTGAGTGGGGCTGCAGCTTCTGAGTTTCCTTCCTCAGGTGACGAGGTTAAGTCGTTAGGTGCTGCTCTATTTAACTCCACCTAGTTCTTTGTTCCTGGCCTCCAGTCAATGTTCCAGTATTGGTCTTGCTTTCTCCTGGATCGTTCTTGTGGCCTGTCTGCCCTGCATAAGCTAAGTTTTGCTTGTGTTACTTTTGTTTGCTATATTTTCTGTCCAGCTTGCTATATTGGTTTTTCTTGCTTGCTGGAAGCTCTGAGACGCAGAGGGAGCACCTCCGTACCGTTAGTCGGTGCGGAGGGTCTTTTTGCCCCTCTGCGTGGTTGTTTGTAGGTTTTTGTGCTGACCGCAAAGCTATCTTTCCTATCCTCGGTCTATTCAGTAAGTCGGGCCTCACTTTGCTAAAATCTATTTCATCTCTGTGTTTGTATTTTCAACTTAACTCACAGTCATTATATGTGGGGGGCTGCCTTTTCCTTTGGGGAATTTCTCTGAGGCAAGGTAGGCTTATTTTTTTATCTTCAGGGCTAGCTAGTTTCTCAGGCTGTGCCGAGTTGCATAGGGCGCGTTAGGCGCAATCCACGGCTACCTCTAGTGTGGTATGATAGGATTAGGGATTGCGGTCAGCAGAGTTCCCACGTCGCAGAGCTCGTCCTATGTTAGTAACTATCAGGTCACTTTGTGTGCTCTTAACCACTAGGTCCATTGTGGTTCTGAATCACCTGTTCATAACAGTAACCATGAGAGACACGAGGTCCTGGACTAGGCGAAGTTCTCAAAGGATGCTAGATCCTGGATGGAGCAGAGTATGCACTGACAGGCGTACAGGGACAGAGCAGAGCGGAGCACACACTGGAAGCACACAGGGACAGAGCAGAGCACGCACACACTGGAAACATACAGGGACAGAGCAGAGCATGCACACACTTGAAGTGCACAGGAACCTAGGAGAGTACCTACACAGACAAGTGTAGGAAGCAATAATCAGGCGCTGAAGGATGGCCAAAGCCATTTGATATGCCTGACGCAGGCCGCCTGGCGAGATCACTTCCGGGTTAGAACTCAGGAGGCCGCCTTAGTGCATCCTAGCAGTGCACGGCCGAGGCCTGAGAGCGCGCATGCTCGGGCAACAGGGGACCCGGGCCAGGAGTGCAGTGACATCGCAGCACACCCTGACCCCAGCAGACTACCGGGAGACCGGAGTGCAGACGGTGGTAACATCGGGATTTTAACTTTCTATAGATAGGAAACATGGCATGGCCAATGTCAGTGATCTGGCCACTATTGATTTGGGGCTTATAGGTAGATGTCACAGTTATGGAAAAATATGCACATTCTTTCCAGATCGGTCCTGAAGTTGAAAATGTATGTCCTATCAATGTCAGATCTATACAAACTCCAACCTTCATCAACAGACATTATCCCCGGGGGGGAAGATGTACAGTATGTCCCATCAATGTCAGATCTATACAAACCCCAAACCTTGTCAACAGACATTAACCGCGGGGGGAGGTAATCCTGATGAGACTCTGATAATTGAGCCGCATGTGGACTGTACTGTGCTGTCAGAGCAGGAAGAGGTGGAAGGTGACTCTCGGGATGAGGAGTGGGAGAACAGAGAGGATGATGATGTTGTAGACTCCACTTGGTGTAAACCCAGAGACATGCAGTTGAATAGCTCAGCAGAGGAGGAAGATGAAGATGATGAGGTTACGTTACAGCTAACAACCCAGACACAAGCACTGCATCCTCAGCCCCGTCAGTGGCCAGCAGTGTTCACAGATCTGCAGTTGCCTATCTATGGTCTTTTTTTCAGATTGCCAAAAATGACACAAATCACGTTACCTGCCAACTTTGTTAAAAACGACACAGTAGAATTTAAAAAATGCAATAAATTGACTACTACCTGCATGAACTGGCACATGCACGATCAACATGTGTTAATTGGGAATCTCACTGTGTTAAAATGCAAACTAGCGAGCCTCGCCAACCACCATCCACCCCATCAACTACATCTTCTGATTCTTCCTCCCTCACCGTAGCAAGTGTTGTCACACAGGTCTCCAGCTACAGAACCTCCACTTGTTTACCTGCAACAGTCGGGGTAAGGCTATGTGCACACGTTGCGGATTAGTTAGGCTTAGGAATTTCTGGTGCGGATTCTGCCTCTCCTGGCAGAAAACGCACCTGCGGATTTGTCGCGTTTTTTTGTGCGGTTCTGCAGCATTTTTTGTGTGGATTTGCTGCGTTTTTTACCCCTGCGGTCAGGGCCGGCTCCAGGTTTTCGAGGGCCCCGGGCGAAAGAGTCTCAGTGGGCCCCCCCTTTAACACATACCCCGATTTATGATGCACAGATACGGCAGAGAAATGTATAGTACAATGCCAGATTTCACTTCTTACATGAGTGACAGCTATTGTAAATTCTGCAGTGTATATATACAGGAGGAAAGGTGCTGTGCAGTGTATATATACAGGAGAGGTGCTGTGCAGTGTATATATACAGGAGGAAAGGTGCTGTGCAGTGTATATATACAGGAGAGGTGCTTTTCTGTTTTGAGTTTTTCTATGAAACAAAGACTTTTCTACATAAACAACGTTGTTTGGTTTTGCGGCCCCAACAGATCTGTGCTACAAAGTAACAGGCGGCTCGGGCATTAATGAGGGACCTGATACTGAATCCTTTCCACAAACCCTAATGACCCAATTAGTGCCCTGTCATTAGAAGCTCATTAAACGCCTCCCTGTCCCGGGCAGTCATGTACAGTATGGGGGGATCCTGCAGCCCACCCCCTGACTGCTCCATGCCATACACTGCCCTCTGTCGCGCTCACTATTACCCTGTGCATTTCTCCGTCATCGTTACCCCATGTTACACTTGTCACCCCCCACTACAGAGTAGCAGGGCAGCCAATGTCACCCCCTCCAGGACCCTAATGGCAGCAGGAAATGTCTGCTCTATTGGGTTGGAACCTGATTTAATCAAGGAATAATGTGGATTTGTTGCCGGTGGCGGCAGGGGAAGGGTTAAGTGATGCCATGTCCTTGGTGGGAGCAGTGGCAGCTGCTGGGACCTGGACAGAGACAACCAATGTTGCTGTGACTGCACAGTGTGATGTGGAGGAGAGAAGCTGAGACTCCGGAGCAGAAATCACCCACATGCCAGCACTGGGCAGAGTCCCTCCAGTCACCAGCCTGGGGCCACGGGGCCCCAACATACAGCTCACAGCTCAGTTTTATCCATGGCAGCAGCTCCCCTTCCTCCTGGCATCTGGTTAACCCCATTTATGCGGGTCGGATTGTTATCTTTAAGGTTTAGCAATAACCTTCATACAGATGGGAAGGGGTTAAGCTTCTTCCTACCCCACTGGTGCAGGTTTGGTGCAGCATGCATGTATTCTGGGAGAGCTGGGTGGCTACAGGCTGCACCCCACCAGCTGCTCCTCCAGACATCACCCACATTTTTAAGCAGCGGAGACAGACAGCAGCAGACTGAGCCACAACTTCAACCACTGCTGGATACCATAACACTCACTCAGGCACTGGTAGGATGAAGCTCCTCGGAATCTGCCTGATAAGTTCAGCTCAGCACTGTCTGCAGCCACCCAGGGGGGAGAGCAGAGAACGTGCTCTCTCCGCCCACAAACAGTCACACTGGCTGCCTTCTCTTAACCCCTATGTGTGCCTGCCTGGCTGCACTGACTGAGTGAGAAGATGCTTGTGTCAGAGCTGGCACATAGGGGTTAAGAGAACGCAGCCAGCAGTGACATTGTGGGCGGAGAGTGCATGTTATCTCCTGCTCTGCTCTCCCAGCTGTAAGTGGGCCCCCCTCTCTCCCCAGGGCCCCGGCATTTGCCCGGAGTGCCGGGTGCTGACGCCGGCCCTGCCTGCGGTTTTCTATAATGGAATGGATATAAAAACACTGCAGATTCACAAAAAGGAAGTGACATGCTACTTCTTTTAAACCGCAGCGTTTCCACAGCGGATTTTCCGCAAAGTATGCACATCATTTTTTTTTTCTCATTGATTTACATTGTACTGTAAATCCATTGCGGATCTGCAGCGTTTCTGCACCGCATCCGCAATGTGTGCACATAGCCTAAGTGAGAGCCTGTCAGCTGATAAAAAAATGGAGATGCCTGCTGTTTTTGACTGATCTTACATACCAAACACACCCCATGTTTCTTGATACACCGTAACATCATTGCTTGCACCTCCCTCACAGACCAGCAGCTTGTTGTGTTCACCCTTCTCCACCGTCTGTCAGCACAGCAGTGAGCCATCGTTTGTGCAGTTGTGCTCATGTAAAAGATTCTTCCCTCCTACACATGGCAAAGCTAACAGCTTGAACTTCACCATCTTCAATCTACTAATAATAATAACCTTTATTTATATATCGCAAACATATTACGCATAGCTTTACGAGTCAGCAGTTCATATCAAACAGTCAAAAGTTACAAAGTTTACAATAATGAAACAATTAAAGCAAAAATAATGACGACCCTGCTCTTCAGAGCTTATAATCTAGACTGCCACGACCCATGACCGTTTTCTCCCATCAAGTGACACACACAACAGTTATCGTAACTTTTAAAAACTTTATTGGGAAATATACTCATAACATTTCCATCTTTTACTTTGGGTAAATATTTTTGGTCGCAGCTTAAACCGGCAGTATCTGCCAACAACAGGGGTGTAGGGAGATTACTGCCTTCCGGTCTCCCGGGCAGGTATCTTCACCACCAACAAAAACTCCACCCTTCCGCAGCTGCAACTAACAAAACACTAACAAAAGGGGAGGGAGGGTGGGAAACAGGTCCGGGTCCTGGGATCGGATGTGATTTCGGCGCTTCCTGGCGCCAAGAGCAGGAGATAAGCCCCGCCCCCTCCTCGGGGAGTTAACCCCCTATTCAGCCTAGCCTCACTCGATGGGAGATCTCTCACCAAACAGCGTGGGGAAGGCGTAGCAGTCAGGGGACAGCGGCATGCGCCGCAGTGTCCCAAAGACTGCCACGACCCATGACCGTTTACTCCCATCAAGTGACACACACAACAGTTATCGTAACTTTTAAAAACTTTATTGGGAAATATACTCATAACATTTCCATCTTTTACTTTGGGTAAATATTTTTGGTCGCAGCTTAAACCGGCAGTATCTGCCAACAACAGGGGTGTAGGGAGATTACTGCCTTCCGGTCTCCCGGGCAGGTATCTTCACCACCAACAAAAACTCCACCCTTCCGCCAAGGAGGAGCGAACCTAGAGAGCTACGACCCCCCCCAATGCATGCACCGCCTGAACCACGCCTTCTCTAATACCATTGAGGAAGATATCTATTCCCGCCTCATTCAAATGAACTCCGTCTGGAAGCAAAAAAACGGAATTGTCCCCTTCCAGCCGATGGTGCCGAACAACTATACCATTTTTAAACCTTACAAAACACGATATCCTCTGATTCAACGTGCGTCTGGATCTCTCCATGGCATTCAACTCCCTGGCCCCCCGCCACACCAGCCTTGGGATAACTTCGGACCAGACCAGACGCATCAATGGGAAAAAACTCGGAAACTTGTCCATGTCTGATCTGATCAGTGTAAGTAGTTCAGCCAGTGGGGACGAAGCAAGGTCATTTCCTCCGGCATGGATGACGACAATGGTGGGGGATGAAGCCACCCGTGCAATATGAACCACCTCCGGAAGGACTTGGGACCACATCATGCCTCTCATGCCACGCCATATCACGTCGACATCGTTGAACCCCAGGGATCGCCCTCCTGGGCCCAATTCAGCGCGGCGGGCAGCCCAATAGACGTATGAGTGACCCACTATCCAGACACTGGGTCGCACCCCATCTGGGAATAAAATGTATACAGTTAGACAATAACCGACAATCAAAGGAAATTACCCGATGTATTACCGAAGCTGCTCCCGTATTATGATAGAACTAAAAAACAACACAAATTTTATAGCAATAAGTCAAGCTTGATGTATCTATTAAAACAGCGAGATCTCCATCTACCCATTTCTGAATTTCTGATTTGAACAAACCCGCTCTAGATGCTTCTGTTGCTGCGCCTATTCGAAATGAGTGAGTCCCAAATTCTGCTGCGGGCATTCCCACCATTGACAACGTACATCTCAATATAGCTAAAAATTGGCCCGACACTAGTGGAACCCCATTTTCATGTACGAAAAATTGAGAACCATCCTTTCTAACTCGCATGTAATTCAAAATTAGCATTAACGGGCATATGTCCTTGTTGATGGCAAATATAGGGAACCAAGTTCCCCTACCTTCTTGATCAGTTTTGGATTTACGTATCCTAATCCTTAGACCGTCATTGCAAATCAGAATGTCCTCCCGCCTAAGGCCACCCGGTTTATTCAAAGCAGTAGGAACAATCTCGCTGACCCGCATGGCCCCAAAAAATGCTAGGCCAAACGCCGCTGATGTTAGCGCAGCTTCGTATTTGTAATCGCAAACAGATTCCGTTGCCTTAACCAAGTTCACTAACAAATCAAAGGATATAGGACGCCTGCTATCACCGTGCTTATTCGCTCGCCGCCAACCTTTTAGTATCTGGCTAACCAGAAAATGTTTCGTGGAATCCGGCCAGCCTCGCAGCTTGAAATGAAACGCTAACGCAGACATACGATTGCGCGCCACTGAACCCGACACTCCCGTAGCATACATCTTGGATAAGAACACCATTGTCACCTGCATTCGAGCCTCCTCTGAAGACCCCACTGGTTTTCCTTCTGCTAAAAGGCACCACTCCTCCCACACCTTACCATAGGCTTTCCAGGTTGACGGGGCTATCGATGATCGTATAAGCGGCATCAGGTCCCCAGGACATCCCAGATCGAATGTGGGCAATCCACCTCCTCTAATTGCTCCTGACTGCGCCGTCCCAGTACATCCTGCGAGAAAGACCCAGTTAGAAACTCAGACACATTCTCATTGCTGACGATTAGTGCGTTCGCTTTAAACCAAACATTAAATGTTAAACATTTCAATACTATGAACCTAATTAGGTCTAACACCAACGATGAAGGAGATGCTAGGTAGTTGATGGCATGAGCCCCGCTAACGGTTTTAAGGTGAAGACGAATACGCTTGTTGGCCAGTTGTGAACCCCAGATTTCCATGGCCACTGCCACCAGAAGGAAGTCAATCAGGGTTGGCTCTGCGTGCCAATTCCTGGAAACCCAGAAAGCAGGCCAATACGCTGAACACAATTTGTTACCCAGACGAATGCTGAAACCAGCGTGGCTTGACGCTGCGAAAAACAAACCCATGTCCTCATTTGAACATTCTGACTCCTGAAAGCAAGTCCTACCATTGTAGTTATTGAGGAACAGCTTCCATGTGTTTAAATCAGAACGTAGATGTGCTGTAATCCTGATTCTATGGTGGCTTTGTTTCACTCCTCTCGTGGCTATCATTAATCTGCGCGAGAAGATCCTGCCCGCTGGCATGACCCTACAGGCAAAATTCAAGGAGCCAAGCATAGACTGCATTTGCGTCAATGTGACTTTACCAACCGAAATACATCCGCTGATGAGATCCAGCAGTTTTTGAATTTTTTCCATCGGCAACCTAAATTCCATGGCGACCGAATCGATTTCGATCCCGAGGAATGTGATCACTGATACTGGCCCAATCGTTTTCTCAGGAGAAAGTGGGACCCCGAAATGTTCCATGGCATCTTTGAATTTGGCTAGGGTTGTGGAGCAAACATCTGATCCAGCTGGACCAACTATCAAAAAGTCATCAAGATAATGCGTGATGGCGGTTTGCCGAGTGATTTTGCGAGCAACCCATTCTAAAAACGTACTAAATAATTCGAAATAAAAACAGGAAATAGAACACCCCATGGGAAGACATGTGTCATAATAGTATAGATCCTCAAATTTAGCTCCCAGTAGGTGGTGACAGTCCGGGTGTACCGGAAGCAGTCGAAACGCGGATTCTATGTCCGATTTTGCCCCCGGGCCCGCGCTTCTGACTAAGTCGATCGCTTTGTCAAAGGAAATGTAAGTGACGGCTGTTTCATCCCTGGGTATACCATCGTTAACCGACATGCCCTTGGGGTATGACAGGTGATGAATTAATCGGTATTTACCTGACTCTTTCTTGGGAACTATACCCAAGGGTGAAACCCGTAAGTTAGGAAAAGGTGGGGAATTGAAGGGACCGCGAAAGCGACCCAACCTGATTTCCTTGTCCAACTTCGCTGCTAGTACGTCGGGTAATTCCTTTGCGGATTGTAAATTTGTGGCCGATTGTGGCTCGGGGGACCAATTAAATGGGATGAAGAACCCATATGAGAAACCGAAACGCATTGGGATATTTGTCCAGCCACGGCTCCATTCTTTTTACGCTCACTGGCGTCGTTAACCTCACCTGTAGAGGAATTTTTTCCGGAGTTAGCTTTCTGGGGTGGTCGTGTGCATTTTGCCACAGGGTGGGGGCCTCCGCACGCTGAACACTCATGTCTATATTTGCAGAGCCCATAAAACTTACAGTGTCCTTCATTAAATAACCAGCATGAACCTGGTCTACGCATGACTGTTGCTGCCGCGTTGTTACCGGACCCGGCAGCGGGCCCGTGAAAGGATTGGGTTGCTCTTTGCGCCATCATCAAGCAGAGCCACGAATCCGTGGCTTTCATACCCCAGCCTAATTGGGGGTTGGCGGCCAAGCGACGGCGGAAATCCTCATCATATTTCCACCATGCTGATCCCCCGTGTGCCTTATAGGAGTTGTAGATGCTATCTAGGTATATAAATAGCTCGGAGCACCTTTCGGGGTGCTTCTCCCCCATAACGCATCCCAGGACCGCAAACGCTTGCAACCAGTTATTGATGGTTTTTGCAACTTTTGGTTTACGTTCATATGTTTTTTCTCCCAACCGCCTCTCTCTATCTATCGAGTGCTGGTCCGTGGAGACCAGGGACCATATGTCAATGAAATCATTAGCCCAAATTTGTTCCTTGATGGCGCTATCCAAGTGGGCTCCTAACGGAGGGACCCCACAGAATAGGCCATCCTTGTACACCTCTGGGCGGGGCGGAGGGGGTTGCCTGCAAGGTCCCGCTGGTTGTAGCAATTTTGGGTTGACATTGATCCTGCCCCCTGTGGCCGCACTTGCTGCTGCGTCTGAAATATTGGTGTTGGTTCTCTCCCCTCCCCATGCCCCGATAAAGGGGTACTCACCAATCGGTGCATTGGCCTCCGGACAGCTTACTTCCCGTGCCACGGGAGTCGACGGACCTTGGCGTTCCATGCGCTGTATGGACCTACGACGAGAGGACTCCTGCCTGTGTGACCTGCCTGAAGAACTATCGGATGAAGAAGGCGAGCGCCAACGCGAAGCTCTAGACCGTCTGCTACGTCGGCTGGACCTAGATCTATATGAACGCCGTTTGCTACCATGACGATCGCGCTTCCTATGCCTGCTTCTGCGATGCTCTCTAGGGGATGACGATGATGACGATGATGATCTGCGCGCGGGGCGGATACCCGCACTCTGTCTGTTATCCAGAGCTGGGGTGCCAGCACCCTGACTTGGGGCACGAACACCGGTTGCCATCAGTGATATTGACGCTGAGGCGTTCTGGTGTTCCCCTACTGCCGCCTGCGAGGGAATAATTTGCCCGCCCGGTATTTGTGAATACGGTGTGCTAAAAATAAGTGGGTAAGGTGGAAACTGTGAGTCGCCCCCTATACTAGTCTGGGAGTATGCACCGTGCTGACCTGATGCTAATATTATGTGGGGTGATCCCATGTTCTGCTGTGCTACAGCTGCCCCATCCTTGTCCCTGACAGTATTAGCATTAGCTTCCCCTGCGTTGCTTGAAAGTGGAGGAATACCTCCCTGCGGAGCCTCAGTCTCCTTTCCTGCCGTCCCTGAGTCCTGTGATGAAGCAGACGTTCCTTGAACTCCCCCCATGCTGTTTCTAGTTAGGTGCCCAGCTCGGGCTAATACTGCTGGCACCTGCAGTCCTGCACTCCCTCTTATTGTGCCCGGGGCAGAAGGGGGAATAAAGCTTATGTCGCTAGTCCCCGACTCTTGTGTCTCCCCCACCTGCTGCAGTTCACTTCCTCCCGTCCCACTGGCGCCGAGAGCAGCAGGGGCGCGCGCACGAGAGCTGCGCGCGCTCTTTTTTGAAATCGCTGGCGGGCTCAGCCGTGCCGGAGGCCGGGTGGCTCTGCGAGAGCGCCGACCCTCCGGCGGCGCCGCCGTCTGCATCATGGCAGGGAAGGAGTCGCTCCTGGTCAGCAAAGCTGCTAGCCAAGCGCTGCCTTCCCTGCCAATCCTCTCCCTCACCGCACTCTCCAGCGGGTCCATCACACCGGCAGCCCAACAGGTCCGGGTCCTGGGATCGGATGTGATTTCGGCGCTTCCTGGCGCCAAGAGCAGGAGATAAGCCCCGCCCCCTCCTCGGGGAGTTAACCCCGTATTCAGCCTAGCCTCACTCGATGGGAGATCTCTCACCAAACAGCGTGGGGAAGGCGTAGCAGTCAGGGGACAGCGGCATGCGCCGCAGTGTCCCAAACATTGAGGTGGAGGTGACACAAATTACAGGTGCTTATTTACAATGATGGTTCATCCAGCTTGAGGAAATGGGAGTAGATAAAGGCTGCTTAAGCCTTTTGGGTACGGTTGAGTTTGATGACGAATTATGTTCAGAGAAGTAGAGAATAAGCTACAATATATATGTCAAAAGGACTTAGCGAACGTGATAGGCCGCCCTAAACAGATGTGTTTTTAGGGTGCACCTAAAAATGTCTAAGTTGTGGTTGTACTCCTAATTTCATGGGGGACAAAGGGTAAGAGGTGAGTCATCTAGGTAGGCGATTGATCTGAGCTGGACAAAGTCCAGATAAGAGGTTTACCGTCTTTGTGTGTCTCAGAGTTTGAAAGTGGGATGCAGTTGGGGAGGTGAAGCTGTTGAAGTCTCCCAGGATAAGGGTATGTTTCCACGTTCAGGAAACCTTCAGTATTTGCTGCAAATTGGATGCTGCGTACAGCCGCAGCATCCAATCCGCAGCATCCAAATGTTATAGCATAGTGGGGGGGTTTATGAAATCCAGTCTCCACTCTGCGTGCAGGGACGCCTGTGGACCGGACATGCGGCGCGTCTTTCCAGACCGCAGCATGTCTATTTATCTTGCGGAGACGCTCTGCTGCGTCCAAAGCGCAGGCAATCCTGAACATGGAAACATAGCCTAATGGTTGTCAATTCTGAGGACATGAAGTATAGCAGCAAGCCAGAAAAGTGGTCAAGAAAGTGGGTGAGTGAGCCTGGGGCCGGTATACCGGTATATGACCGCTTCTCTGATGGAGAGGGGATGGAAGATCCTGATGTTGTGAACCTCAGAAGAACAATGGAGTCTAATCAGCCTGTATTTCTTTATTTAAAAAGCAGGATTGTTGTTGGCAGTGAGGAGTGTAGGGTTATCGTGGAGTTAGCATGCGTTGATATCCGGAGGTGTATATGCCGTATGCTTACTATTAATTTTCTGAGAACTAATTATGGTGAACAGCCTGCGGCCTCCTCAGATGATTCATCGCCCAATTGTGACATGGTCTGGACGATAAGGGCCAGCGAGAGCTATTCGTTCCAAAGATCACAGCACTTGTTTCTGTAGGACTCATGACCTATGATTTCTGATTATTGCATGGCCACTCCAATCTGTTGGTCACGGAAATATAGCCTTTCCGCCTTGTGGACACAGATGGTTTGTGAAAGCTGATGGCCGTTGCAGTCCTCTAGTATCAGTTACCCAGTCACCATTACTTGTGTAAGAAATATGTGCCTGCGCTAAAGCAACAAGTCGCAGACAACATCACCCACTGACTCCTGGATGAGCAAGCATGGATAGGGGAGTTACATCTAGATGACTGGCCACTGGGTGACTCTGGTGGCTGTTGGAGAAGGGGCTGCTCCACAAGTCTTGGAATCCAAAAAGCTTGCAGGGCGCTTGGGGATGGAGAACAAACCCACTACACACCATAAGGAGAACTAAACTACTGGACAACAGGGCTTGGTGAAATAAACTACTAAACAGCTACGGTTGGAGAACTAAACTACTACACCCCAGGGAATGGAGAACTAAAGCACTAGACACCAAGGTGTCACTAGAGATCAAGTCCTGGAATCCCCAGGGCTTGCAGGACAAACTTCTGTATCTAATAATAATAACAATAATAATCTTTATTTATATAGCACCAACATATTCTGCAGCGCTTTACAATTCAACAGTTCATATACAACAGTCATAGCAAAGTTAATGATAATATAATAATTAATGCAAAGATAATGACGACCCTGCCCGTAAGAGCTTTAAATCTGCAATGAGGTGGGAATGACAAAGTGCAGGTGCTTATATACAATGATGGTCCAGCCATTATTGAGGAAATGGGGGTAGATAAAGGCTGCATGAGCTGCTCACCAGCCAATATTTGAAGTGCTTTTGGGGGCCATGGAGTTTGATGGAGGGTTATTATCACAGAAATATAGAATGGACTACCGTATTTTTTGCTCTATAAGACGTACCTGATTATAGGCTCACCCTCAAATTTGGTGAAGAAAAAGAGAAAAAATTAATTTTTATGCTAAATGGGGGTCTGTTTTATAATGCCAGTGTCCGTCTTACAAATCATTTATATGTCCCTCATCCTGGTATCTATATAACCCCCACCCTGGCACATTGCCCCCTTGTGCTGGCACACTGGCACATTGCCCCCTTCTGCTGGCATGCTGGTAACATTGCCCCCCTGTGCTGCTGGCAAATTGGCACATTGCCCCCTTACTCTGGCACATTGCCCCCCTGTGCTGCTGGCACACTGCCCCCCTATTCTGCTGGCACACTCCATCCCATCCAGGATATGGCCCCCCTGGTCACTATATGCCCCCCTGCTGACACGCACATGGCCCCCCGATCACTATATGCCCCCCTGCTGGCACGCACATGATAAAATAACAAACAATTAACTCACCTTCTGATGACGGCTCCGTTCTCCCAGCTCCTCGGTTGCGCTTCCTGTTTCCAGGCATTCAGATCATGTGACAAGAAGAGTCACAGGAAGAATCACAACCACTGTGCCCACCCCTTATTGGCTTTACCATTACAACGTCTCTTGAGGCTGGCCAGCCCAGCCTGCTCACCACCATGAGGTTTTACATCCTCTATTAGTTAAAATGAGTGCACCTTAAATTGTCTGCAACTTCCACCTAACTCCTAAACCACAAAGCCGTGACGGGTTATAAACTCCAAGTCACATTTGACACTTTTTTTAAGTTAAATCACTTTGTAAACTTAAAAACTAGAAGTCCCTGCAAAAGCATTAAGGGGACTAAACTTGGCAAACCTCCAACTCACAAAGAATCATCCTACAGCGCTCAGGAGAGGAAAAACCCCCTGTGGAGGAAACCAATAGTGAAACATGGCTGAAGTATTGCCCTTCCCTTGGGCTTAGAAGGTTAATGCAAATGATAACTCTTCATAGCCAATATAAAATTGAACCTGGTACAAGATATACAATAGCAAATACAAAAATACAATAAACCATTCATTATTATGCAACCAATAATTAAAACGTTTTAGGACACAGATTATAAACAGGGCGGGAGGGAGAGCCAGAGTTACCTCCCCTATATAAGCCCCACCCTCCTCACAGTAATAAACTAGACACAAACATACTAAACTCCTTCCTCTTAAAGCAACATCACTCTTGTTTAAAATCTACAGCGCAATACAAATAAAGCTGCAGGAGTTAAAGGTCCACCCATCCCCAAGTTTTGTCCTCCTCCGTCTAGTCTCCGGTGGTTTCTTGGTCACCAGGTCTCTGATTAAAAAGCATAGATGCATAGACCCTAGTAGATCCAGATCAACTCTGCTATTGACATCTGGCACAACATGGGGCTGTTTTCTTCAGAACAGGGGGTCCAATGGATGACTCTGAAACGCTGTAGAAAAAAAAGAGCAAAAAGAAAACAATAGTGCGACATGCACATCCATGTTACAGGTGGGGACTGGACTTTCAACCTGCTCAGTGATCTTGCATATTCTGTCGCATACTGATACAATGTGACACTGGTGACTGTCCGTTTTATGGCCATGAGAACTGATTGCATCTTCAGTGTCATGTCAGGATGCATCAATATGAAAAACTCAGACGTCTCCTTATCTTTCAGGGCCTGAAAATAACAATGACCAAACATCCACAGAGTTTTAAGCTGGAAGGCAAGTTGTCAGAAAAAGATCTGTCAGCCATCCAAGATCGCACCATACTATATGAAGGACCCATACGACAACTGTGCCCAATGGCTCCCAATAATGTCAACACAATGGCAGCTGCCTCACTGGCTGCCCACACACTGGGATTCGATGAGGTTATTGGGGTATTAGTAGCAGACCCCAGGTAAGATTACACTCTCATGTTTACTCATCCTTACAAGTGATTACTCCTCAATATACACCATTCCACTCCCGGGTGACTGTCACTATAAATGACATTACAGAATCCTCAGTCACTCAGGACAGTGGATGTCAATCTGGCAAGCTCTCCACAGAGAGATTAATAAAAGCATGCTCTACATTGTGGTTTGGGACACAACATTCCTAAGGGTAGGAGGACATCATAGCCCCTTTCTGAGCTGAGAATTATATATGAAACTAGCAAAAGATCAAAGCTACTGAAAACCACCTCACCTGTTGTATGCATGGTCCTGATAACTCACCGGGAATTATAGCTAAATAATAGAATGCTGTGTGCAAGCAAGGACACTTAAACCATGAGATGATCCCAACGTTCACCATATTTTTCTTCTTCCCAGCATCCCAGACTGGCATATAGTGGACATTGAGGTGACAGGAGCAACAAATGAGACAACAGGTCAAGTGTTTACTGTTAGAACAAGTCGCCGAAATCCAGCAGCACCAGGAGCTGTGACTGGAGCTGCCACCTTTGTGTCATTCTGGAGCAGCATCCTGGGTGAGCTTCTTCTATTCAACTTCAAACTATATTTCTTGACCTAAAGAACCCAATTGTACCTGGGTCACTTGCATGGGGACATGAGAATGTGATGAGGCCATCCTCTAGATGTTAGGAAGTATTTTCATGGTCTGGTACCTTGTGATCAAACATCAGGGGTGAGGAGAACATCTCCTAGATGTTAAAAAGTATTCTTATGGTCTGGGCCCTTGTGGTCAAACATAAGGGGTAAGGAGAATATCTCCTAGATGTTAAGAAGTATTCTCATGGTCTGGGCACTTGTGATCCGACATTAAGGGTGAAGAAAGCATCTCCTAAATGTTAGGAAGAATTCTCATTGTCTGGGCACTCACGATCAAACATTAGGGGTGAGGGGGTGAGGAGAACATCTCTTAGATGTTAGGAAGTATTCTCATGGTCTGGAAACTTGTGGTCAAACATCAGGGGTGAGGAGAATATCAGGAAGGAAGTACTCTCATGATCTAAGCACTTCTGGTCAAATATTAGGGATGAGGAGAATATTTCCTAGCTGTTAAGAGGTATTCTTATGGGCTGGGCACTTGTGATCAGACCTTAGGGGTGATGAACCATTTCCTGAACGTTAGGAAGAATTCTCATTGAGCACTTGCCGTCAAACTTTAGGGGTGAGGAGAACATCTCTTAGATGTTGGGAAGTATTATCATGGTCTGGGCACTTGCAGTCTGATATTAGGGTTGAGTAGAACATCTAGATCTTAGGAAGTATTCTCATGATCTAAGCACTTGCAATTTGACATTAAGGGTGATGAGACCATCTCCTAGATATTAAGAAGTATTTTCATGATTTATAGTTCATTTGCATTTATTTATATTGCAGTTTGCAAAGGTCATGGAGGACGGGTATTTTTCTGTTAGTTAAGTTGCCCACATGATTTTCAGCAAACACCCGTGGAAGAAGAAATTCAAGATCTCGTTAGAGCAAATATTCAGCATAAAATAACATTGATCCCTGTGATTATGATCGTACAGGCTACCAATATGATTGCCCAAGGGATATCACCAACATGTACATGAACTTAGTCCCTCGCATCTTCAACCTCTTCTACTGCAGTCATTTCAGGTGAACAATGTCGACATCTCAGGAATTTTCTCATCATTGATCTTCAGGTTCAGAGAAAAAAATATTCATTTATAGTCATAACAATAAAACGTCCGAACAAGTGCATGTCTGCACAGCCAGGTCTACCTCTACGTGAGGAATGCTTCATAGTCTTACACAGTTTCAGGCCTGGTTATATAACCTACATTAATAAACATTATACATTGTCAAAAATGTGTCTTTCTGGTCCCTGGTGACATAAAATCTGTGCACACACTTATGCGTTTGCTGCTTTTGAACACAGCAAGTCTTTCACCTCTGTCCTCTCTATGGACTTGTCCACTCCTGGGTGTGATAACTGGGATCTCTGAGACCTACCATATAATTAGGCTTCCTCGTACAGACACCAGGGACATTCTGAGGAGATCCCAATGTGTGAGCAGCTCCCTCAGAACGTTTCTGCTTACACAAAGCCCCATGTAATGCATAAAATTCCCAAATTTAGTCACATTCTCTCAAATTAATGCAAAAACTTATGTGTAGTGATGAGCAAACACTTAAATGCTCGAGTGCTTGTTACTCAAACCAAGCAGGTAGGACACTCGGACGGGCTCAACTTGAGTAACAAGTATAAGGTAAGTCAACGGAAAACTCGAGCATTTTTCCCACAGACCCTGCCAGGATGACTGGGAGGCAGGAAAATTGCTGAAATGGATATAAACAGTGCTGAAATGGCATCGGATCAGCATGGGGAAATCCCCTGGAAGCATCTCTGACTTCCAGGTCGCTGCAGGGAACAATGTTGTCAGAGTATTACGCCACTTTTACGGACTGATAATAAACCATACAAAACCAAAGATAAAATGGATTTTACAGGAAAAAAAGTTAGGAAGCATTCTATCCTCTATAATGCCTAGAGATGGGAGAACCTGAACTGTAAAGTTTGATGTCCATACTGAACACATGCTGCTCGGGCACGGACACCGAACACGAACTTTACCAGGAAGTCTATGTTACTGTTTATGTTTAGCCCCTGAACACCGGGTTATTGTCACGCTGTCATGTGCATGACATCACGGCAAACACTGCTTCAGATCGGCGGTAAAATCATTAAATGGCAGCTGTGATCGGAGGTAAAAAGTAGCCCCATCAGTAACCTTTTTACCTCCGATCACAGCTGCGGGCTCACGCTGTCATTTGACAAGGTGGACCCGCGACTGTCTGACCGGCGGTAATAATTTTATCGCCGATCAGAAGCAGTGTTTGTCATGCTGTCATTCAAGTGAATGGGTCCGGGTACTCTTTTGGGACCCAAACACATGCTACCCCTTTTCTCTTTGGTTCTATGTTTCTCTTTTGGGACCCAAACACAAACTTTTTGTAACTGTTCTACAGAACCTGCCGGACCTGAACATCCAGGGTTCCGCCCATCTCTAATAATGACTTGTATATAAGGGAAAATTACCAAGAGAAAAAAAATGCCTCGGCCACCTCTTACGCAATCTTCACACGTAGCGTTTTTGCACTTTCTCATTGATTTCAATGGTTAAAAAAAATTCACGGTAAATGTAATTGTAACATTTTACTTCTTTATCTGGGCATGTAGGGTGTGTCACATGATCAGACACATCCTGTTTAATTTATGAAGGAGGGACGCTGAAATTCACAAAGCTTATGTGGACAATGCAAGGACTGCCAAAACCTAGAAGGAAGAGGGACTCCGATACACACTGTATTCGACGTAAAGGAGGCTTCATACACATTTTGTTCTCATTGTCATGTATTGTGTCCTAGACTTATAAAGCCTATGCGGACAATGCAAGAATTGCGAAAAATAAGACTCCGATACACCATGTCAATCATCTGTATACTATTGGATATGGAGTTATAAAAAATCCTTCAGCACATGCTGTGGAAAAATGATACCTTGCTAGCTCAAACAAAAGGATTCTCACCCCTTCTAGAGCAGGTACGCAACCTTCTATAGGAAGAGCCCTGTGGATCCAAGCCATGCGGCCTGAGTCATTTGTTTAGCCAGCTAGGATTTAATAAAGGAGTTATAGAAATTCTATACTTCCTAGCTGTATATCATATATATTTCCGAGATCGCCAGACCAGGGCAAACGCCTGTCTGGGTCTTGAATTATTCTAACATGCACGGGAAGGGAAATACATAGAACCGCCACTAGCAGCTAGGTAGCAAAATTGTATTTAGTCTCTATGAGTAGCAGGGACCTGGTCAGATCTGGTGGCGCCAGAACCATGTCCTAGGACGGCCAAGAAAGGAGTTGTGATCTTTTATAGGTTTTGGGAAATTCATCTCCAAATCTCCAGGGGAGGACATTTAGGTTCAGCCCAGAGGGCAGGAGGGGAGTTACCCAGAGGGTTAAATACTTGCGTGCAGCATTTCTCCTTGCTTTTTCTCTGCTACATTACAAGGACATCGCATAAGGAGAAGTCACTCAGAGGGGAACACAAGCGTCCCATATGACAGCCCCTCTCCCACAAGACAGGCCTTTCATCTAACTGGTAACTGACTATATGTTCTGCTTATACCCTTTGTATATCTGACCATTGTATATGTATAACCATTGTGTATATATAGTGTATTGTCTAGTGTGCCCTTAAGGTGATTAATAATTTAACTGCTCTTTTATCTCGATCCACAAATCCACACGTTCGTTTCTCGGCCTAATCACACGCTACTGGGCCTGGTTTCTGGCCCGATATAACCCTGTTAACGGAACAGACTTATATCAAACTAGGAACTGGTGGCAGTCTTGCCGGGCTGATAAGGCTTACTTTCACTGGTGCTAGTGAAAGGGGCCTCTCAGCCTGTCAGGATTGTGAGCGAGGGTGGTGCCATATCAGTGACTGCATAGGTCACCTTCTCTCACTTCCCGTACCTGCCTGGGCCTGTGTGGACAGGGGTGGGTCTGTGTAAAACTGTGACAAGCTGATCATTCGTGTACATAGGGAGTGAGGAACATCACGTTGGTACAAGTGAGGAGACCTTACCACGGGGTAGTGAGGTGAGGCTACTTCTGGTTTCTTCACACCCTTTATTAGACATAAAGGAGGCCTAGCAGAAATATAAATGAGTGAGTGCAATACACCATGGAAGACACGTAAAGGAGGCCTCAGAATATATTTTCTTAGAATTTTAAAAAGATTGTATAAAGAGACAGAATTTGTGAGCGCTGTTCGTAGGTGCTGGTGGTTGAAATCATCATTGTCTCCTGGTCTCCCTGCGACCAGGAAACAATGATAGGACTTGTATTCAGCATTCATTGCGTTCATCATGTGTAGAATAAAGAATTAATTTTAAAAATTGCCGTGAGCTCCTGCATAATTTTCTGATGTTACTAATCTGAGAAAGGGGCAATATTCCAAAAAGTTCACAGGCTGTTAGTGATGGGCGAGCACTAAAATGCTCAGGTGCTCCTTGCTCGGGTCAAGCAAATTGGAATGCTCGGGTGCTGGACCTGAGCAACTAGCCCAATGTAAGTCTATGGGAACTCGAGCATTTTTCCGGCGGCCCCCCTGCGGTCTGAAGAGGGACTAGAAATTGCGGAAATAGATGGGAACATTGCTCAAATGACATGGGACCAGCATGGGGAAGACTCCTGGAAACATTTCTGACTCCCAGGTCACTGATGTGAACAATGTTGTCAGAGTCTTACACCACTTTTACAGACTCACAATAAAACATACAAAAACGAAACCAAAATGGATTTTTCTGGGAAGTATGTTAAGGAACATCCTTTCCAGGGTAATGACTTGCATTTAAGGCAAAATAAGTAACCAAAAAAAAAATGCTTAGGGACTAAAAATGAATTAGGGACTCTGAAAGTCACAAAGCCTATTTTTATAGGGCCGTCAGGCGGCCTGTACTATTCTTAAAGGGCCAGTAGTCAGCCCTCACTATTAATCATCCATCAGCCGGCTATGCTTTGTTGTTCCCATTATTAAACAGTGGGTCTCCTATACTGTTATTGTATATGCAGTGAGTGACAGGGCTGCCCAAAATTTATATGCACCCCAATACCCCTTTGAAGAGACGTACAGTAGGGCCTTCTGAAAACAATGTTCCCATTATTAGGAAGTGGGTTTCCCATAGTGTTTGCCTATGCAGTGAATGCAAGGGCTGCAAAAAATTTGGAGGAACTCCAATGCCCCTTGGAAGAGACGTGAAGGAGGGCCTCATAATTTTATTTTCCCATTATTAAAGAGCGGGTCTCCTATACTTGTAATGCCCATGCACTAAGTGTATGGGCTAACAAACATTTACCCCTCGGGGGTATACATGAACATACTGTATAACAATTTTTTTTTTACGGGCTGTCATGAACTGGGAGTGTTTGGTTGCCCCCAGTTCATCAGAGATTTATTATATCCCACTTTCCGGTTCCGGTTTGGAACTTGCAGCTCTCTGGCGCCCCCTTTACCCTCAGGTCAGCCGGGGAACTGGACCTTGGATAAATAGTGGCCAGAAAGGCTGACTTGCTGTGGACTGACCATTGGGCACACTGCAGTGAGGGCGATATATTTAATCCCAGTCTCAGGCAGGAAACACAATTATCAAATGCTGTCCGTCACTGCCAGTCTCCCCAAAAGCTCAGAACACTTCGCTGTCACCAGCTCCTATTACTTATGATTAATAGCAGGTCAGGAGCCAACCCAATCAGTAGCATTGACTTAATTCGGAGGACTTAGGGGTACGTTTTAGAGCAAGAAAAACAAAACTAGTAAATATTATAGCTTTTACTCCAAAAAGAAATAAGCAGTGTTTACAAAAGTATAAAAAGATGTTACAAAATGAGACAATTATAGTATGTACAGACAATTACAAATAAAAATAGATTAAAGATGAAAAACACTTACAGTTATCTAAGACAATGGTAAGCCATGTGGTGAGGGGGAGGGGGAGAGACATCCCAATGCATCAGGGAAGATTTTCACAGCCTCTGGCAGCTGACTTCCTGGGCAAAAGACTCTCTCCTAAGGTGAGGTTCAATATCTTATACCCTCTGGTTGTGACATCACTGAGGGGCTGGATACGCCCCCTTGTAAAGTTATGAAAAACCTTAAACATAACTCTTGGGGGGAAGCTCGCAGAGGTAAGACAAAACTATTACGTGTCTTCTCACGATATTAGCTTACATTTAAATCTGAACATGTGGTGGCTATATGATTCGGTTAAGTTGAAATCCATTTCTCGGATTCTGCTAGTTCTGGAACCTAGAAAACTCACTGGTGTGTGGTTCTGCTGTGGCACATATCAAAGTGTTATTTTCGCCCCTATATCACTACTTAGGGTCAAGTTTTTTCATCCGGAATAACCCTCTCATATACAAAGAAAGCACATTTTTCAGACAAAGGACTGGCTTCTGATAACTCACACATTCCTGAGGGAGGGGTTAGAAGGAAAGCTTTACACAAACCTAATGAGGGGGTAGAGGGAGACAGACAGGCATGTGCCTGAAAAAAGCTTTGAGTGTGTGCCAGTGAATGTAGTGGAAAGTTCCGGAAGTGTAATTGGAACAACAAGAAATTCTTCCTATTTCCCTATTACCCTTTAAAAAATTATGTGGGTGTTGCATCATGGACCACGGTCACACTGGTGATGTGGTGGTGGAGTATGAGAAGAAGGAGGAGGACAACAGCAAATACCCAAAATCAGGAAGCGTATAACCATGTGTGAGTTTGAAGAGGTGCATGGGAATAGACCTCCCAAAAAAAGACACTGGATTTGAGTTTGTTAGACTGCTATCATTCGGTGGTGTTGAGAAGTCTGGCCCAATCCAGCCCTTGTTCATTTTTATAAGAGTCAGCCTGTCAGCATTTTCAGTTGACAGGCAGATGCGCTTATCATTAGCAGCAGGGCAGGCCAGGACCTCCAAAGAGTAGATAGCCAGTTCATGCCACGTGTCCAGCTTGGATACCCAATAATTATAAGGCACAGAGGAATCACGGAGGACGTTGGTACGGTCAGTGTAACAAATGGAAGCGGAGACACAGGTGAAGTTCACATTCATTTTTTGTTGCTTTTTCTGTGGAACCTCATGACCATGGTCCGAGGGGCTCCGAAGGGGGCGTAACTATGTGAGCCCGAGGCATCCGTGGTAAGCCCCCTCGAACAGCGTCAGAATGGAATGCTTGGGGGACATGGGTGCTACCTCCAGTTAGACCCCAGACTTGTGGCAGCTGTCCCAGCGGGACAGATGGACTGGCAGGGAGATCAGATGTCATGGAGCTGACCGGTGGGTTCTGGGTGTACAGGTAGAGATGGCTGAATGGCGGGACGTGAAGGAACTGGCATAGACAGAACGGTCGTCGTCCAGGATAGCCGGGTAACAGGTAGCTGACAGTCTGCAGAGACAAACAATGTAAGCGGAACACTGGCAGAACACTTCAGTAGCTTAAGCACACACTAGCGGAAACCGGAAATTAGCAACAGAAGATACTTATTGCTCCGGCACCCTCCCTGTGGTGGATGGGCTAGAAATAGTAAGCACTAACACGCCATTGGTCAGAAGTACTTTTGAAAAATGTGCGCTGTCTCTTTAAGACACCAGGAGCGCGTGCGCAAGCGCAACCTATTCACTCTATCTGGGAACTGTGCTGGCCGGGTGCCAGGAAGCAGGGGGAAGAGGGGAAGCAAAGGCAGTAGCAGGACGGCGTGGGGTCAGCACAGAGCGAGAGTCCCGATGGGGACCCCGCAGAGGTACAGGACCAGTACCAGGTGTAACAGTATCCCCCTCTTTATGCCCCCTCTTTTTCAAGCTTGTGTAGAATCTTTTCAGTAGGAGAAGGGCCTGGATATTTTCTTTAGGCTCCCATGACCTCTCCGAGGGACCAAAGACCCTCCAATCCACCAAATAATAGGTCTTACCCCTTACTCTCTTAGTGGCCAAGATATTTTCTACCTCAAAGACATCCTTCACACTGACGGGAACCTGGGTCCTTAAAGAAGGAGCTCAAAACTACTGGTTTGAGGAGGGAAACGTGGAAAGAGTTAGGCACACTTAAAAAAACAGGCAATTTCAATTTGTATGAGACTGCATTGATCTGTTTTAAGACTTTAAAAGGACCAATGAAGCGGGGACCCAGTTTGTAGGAGGGCACCTACAGACGGATGTTGGGCTGCCACTAGGAATTTCGGGGCCCCATACTGGCAAAAATTTTTGGGCCCACTTGAGACTCCACCCAGGCTCCACCCCAGCCCCGCCTCCACCCCTCGAACTGTCCGCAGCCCCACCGCTCTCTCTTGGAAAAACTCCACTTCTCACCTATCACACATTAACAGTTCCCATCACCAGATCACACATATAACAGCAGCTTTTGTTTTGGCCAAAAGATTTTTCTAATCTGCCACCCCGACACGGTAGACTCTTTTGGCCGGGCCCTACACTACTGTACCCTATTAAAAATTTGTTAAAATATGAAATACAATTTAGGTATATTTTTATTTATTTTTCAATTTTTAAAATGACCAATAATATCACATACAAGGGACAAATGCCACCACACCATAACCAGACACCATATTACCACCACAGTGACCGAATAATACCACATACAAGGAACAAATATGTCCGCATCATGTCCAAATCTCATATTACCACCACATGGTGGTCAATGAAACCACATACAGGGAACAAATGCCACCACACCATGACCAGACCACATATTACCACCACAGTGACCGAATAATAGCACATACAAGGGACAAATACCACCGCACCATGACCAGACCACATATTACCACCACATAGTGACTGAATACTGCAATACTGATCATTAATTAAAAAAAACCCACAATACTAATATCACCATATGAGCCATTATACACAGGAGATCTGTACTTAGTATCCAGTGTCCGTGTACAGGTAACACACTGACTCACCAGTGACGTCTCTAGATGAAGTCCTTCAGCCTCGCTTTCCATCTTAATCCAGCACAGACCGCCATCACGTCTTCCAGCCAGGACTTGTCTCTGCAGGAAATAACACAGTTATCTAGAGCTCCTCTTGCAGAACACATTGCTTAATTTTTTCCACAACTTCTACACTACACCAGATGAAGAAATAAAGGCGACATAGTATCATTCTACACAGTAACAGGACGGCCCCCCATTTAAAACAATATCCTCAAAAAATAAAATAAATACATCACTGCAGTAATAATATCCCTTAATTAGCCCCTATGGTAATAATATCCCCCATTCTGGCCTGTGTATCTCATTCCTGGCTCCAGCCATATGTTCTCACATTATGCCCCCATATGATCTCCCCATCTGTCCCATGATCCTGCCCTATCTGTCCCATGATCCTGACCTATCTGTCCAATGATCCTGCCGCCCCATCTGTCTCCATCGTATCCATCCTGCCCCATCTGTCTCGATCCTGCCCCATCTGTCTCCATCCTGCCCCATATTCCTGCCCCATCTGTCTCCATCCTGCCTGTTGTGAATTCTGTGGCAGAGCTCCCTCCTGTGGTCACAAGTGGTACTTCGGCTGATTCTCTCTGGGAGCTTCCGTTTGTGGAGGAAAGTGGTACTGCGGCTTCTGAGTTTCCTCCCTCAGGTGATCTGGTGAGGTCGTTAGGTGCTTCTCTACTTAACTCCACCTAATGCTTTGATCCATGCTTCCTGTCAATGTTCCAGTGTTGGCCTTGTTTTTCCCTGGATCATTCCTGTGGCCTGCTGCTCTGCATAGCTAAGTTCTTCTTTGCTATTTGTTTGCTATTTTTTCTGTCCAGCTTGTCTAATTGTTTTGCTGGAAGCTCTGGGACGCAAAGGGTGTACCTCCGTGCCGTTAGTTCGGTATGGAGGGTCTTTTTGCCCCCTTTGCGTGGTTTTCTTTAGGGTTTTGTGTAGACCGCATAGTTATCTTTCCTATCCTCGCTCTGTTAAGATAGTCGGGCCTCACTTTGCTGAATCTATTTCATCCCTACGTTTGTCTTTTCATCTTAACTCACAGTCATTATATGTGGGGGGCTGCCTTTTCCTTTGGGGTATTTCTCTGAGGCAAGGTAGGCTTATTTTCTATCTTCAGGCTAGTTAGTTTCTCAGGCTGTGCCGAGTTGCATAGGCAGAGTTAGGCGCAATCCACGGCTGCCTCTAGTGTTGTTTGGAGAGGATTAGGGATTGCGGTCTGCAGAGTTCCCACGTCTCAGAGCTCGTTCTATTATTTTGGGTTATTGTCAGATCACTGTATGTGCTCTGACCACTATGTCCATTGTGATACTGAATTGCCTATCACAACACCTGCCCCATCTGTCTCCATCCTGCCCTATATTCCTGCCCCATTTGTCTCCATCCTGCCCCTTGTCTCCATCCTGCCCCATATCCCTGCCCCATTTGTCTCCATCCTGCCCTATATTCCTGCCCCATGTCTCGATCCTGCCCCATCTGTCTCCATCCTGCCCCATTTGTCTCCATCCTGCCCCGTGTCTCCATCCTGCCCCGTGTCTCCATCCTGCCCCTTGTCTCCATCCTGCCCCTTGTCTCCATCCTGCCCCATGTCTCCATCCTGCCCCATGTCTCCATCCTGCCCCATTAGTCTCCATCCTGCCTCATATCCCTGCCCCATCTGTCTCCATCCTGCCCCATTTGTCTCCATCCTGCCCTATATTCCTGCCCCATGTCTCCATCCTGCCCCATGTCTCCATCCTGCCCCATCTGTCTCCCTCCTGCCCCATATGTCTCCATCCTGCCCCATATGTCTCCATCCTTCCCCATTTGTCTCCATCCTGCCCCATTTGTCTCCATCCTGCCCCATTTGTCTCCATCCTGCCCCGTGTCTCCATCCTGCCCCGTGTCTCCATCCTGCCCCATGTCTCCATCCTGCCCCATATCCCTGCCCCATCTGTCTCCATCCTGCCCCATATTCCTGCCCCATTTATCTCCATCCTGCCCTATATTCCTGCCCCATGTCTCCATCCTGCCCCATCTGTCTCCATCCTGCCCCATATGTCTCCATCCTGCCCCATTTGTCTCCATCCTGCCCTATATTCCTGCCCCATGTCTCCATCCTGCCCCATGTCTCCATCCTGCCCCATCTGTCTCCATCCTGCCCCATATGTCTCCATCCTGCCCCATATGTCTCCATCCTTCCCCATTTGTCTCCATACTGCCCCATTTGTCTCCATCCTGCCCCGTGTCTCCATCCTGCCCCGTGTCTCCATCCTGCCCCATGTCTCCATCCTGCCCCATATCCCTGCCCCATCTGTCTCCATCCTGCCCCATATTCCTGCCCCATTTGTCTCCATCCTGCCCTATATTCCTGCCCCATGTCTCCATCCTGCCCCATCTGTCTCCATCTGTCTCCATCCTGCCCCATATGTCTCCATCCTGCCCCATTTGTCTCCATCCTGCCCCATTTGTCTCCATCCTGCCCCGTGTCTCCATCCTGCCCCATTTGTCTCCATCCTGCCCCATTTGTCTCCATCCTGCCCCTTTTGTCTCCATCCTGCCCCGTGTCTCCATCCTGCCCCATGTCTCCATCCTGCCCCATTTGTCTCCATCCTGCCCCATTTGTCTCCATCCTGCCCCGTGTTTGCATCCTGCCCCGTGTCTCCATCCTACCCCATTTGTCTCCATCCTGCCCCATTTGTCTCCATCCTGCCCCGTGTCTCCATCCTGCCCCATGTCTCCATCCTATCCCATGTCTCCATCCTGCCCCATGTCTCCATCCTGCCCCATTTGTCTCCATCCTGCCCCCTTGTCACACATTCTACCCCCTGTGTCACACATTCTGCCCGTGTTTGCATTCCTGCCCCGTGTCTCACATTCCGGCCCCCTGTGTTTTAATTCCTGCCCCCTGTGTTTTAATTCCTGCCCCGTGTCTCACATTCCTGCCCCCTGTGTTTTAATTCCTGCCCCGTGTCTCACATTCCTGCCCCCGTGTCTCCATCAAGCCCCTGTGTCTCCCATCCTGCCCTCTTATCTTTATCATGCCCCAGGCTTGCTGCATTCAGTAAAAAAATTAAAAAAAAACCTTTCTCCTTACCTGGCCGGGCTCCAGCGCCGACGTCCATCACAGGCATTTCAGCATGGAGTCGCCGGCGAATGACGTCCGAGCGCGCTGACGTCGCTGCCAGCCTCCCACCTGTGGAGGAAGCGTCTACCTCAAGCAAGAATTGATTATTTGAGTCTGGTCAATGGAGAACAGGTGCAGAAGAGAAGGCCTGTTTTAGAGAAACAAAAGCTTTCTCTGCCTTTGGAGTCCAATCCTTGGCGTTTGCGACTTTCCGGGTCAAAGCCGAGATAGGTGCCACTCGGGTGGAAAAGTGTCGGATGAATAGACGATAGTAGTTGGCGAACCACAAGAACCAATGTATGGCTTTCAGCCTGGATGGGCAAGACCACTTGAGGACAGCAGACACCTTCTCTGGACCCATCTTTAATCCCGTGGACGAGGAAAGGCAGAGAGGACTGTTCAAAGAGGCATTTTTCAAATTTGGCACAAAGTCTGTACTCCCTGAGTCTTTGTAACACCTGATGTACTTGCCTCTGGTGTGAGGCTAAATCTGTAGAGAAAATCAGGATATTGTCCAGGTAAACAACAACACAAGAATAGAGCAGATCTCTGAAAATGTCGTTAACGAATTCCTGGAAAACTGCGGGTGCATTACTTAGGCCAAACGGCATTACCAGGTATTCGTAGTGTCCATCCCGGGTGTTAAAAGCAGTTTTCCACTCGTCTCTTTTACATACAGTATATGAATCAGGTTGTAGGCCCCTCTGAGATCCAGTTTGGTGAAGATCTTGGCCCCTCTGAGACGATCAAACAGTTCTGAAATAAGAGGTAACGGGTACCTGTTCTTTACAATGATCTGGTTCAGCCCCCTGTAATCGATACAGGGTTGTAGAGATCCATCTTTTTTCTACACGAAGAAGAATCCTGCCCCTGCCGGCGAAGATGACTTCTGCATAAATCCTCTGGCCAGGTTCTCCTGAATGTAATCAGAAATGGACTGGGTCTCTGTTTGAGAAAAAGGAAAAATTCGCCCTCGAGGAGGATAAGTTCCGGGGAGCAGATCAATCGGACAGTCATACAACCTGTGCGGAGGTAGTCTCTCTCTTCTTCCTTTTTCCCAAAGACATCAGCGAAGGCCCAGTAAGAGGAAGGTAGATCTGGCAGGGCAGTTGGCTGGACTGGAGGTGAAACAGGTTGTACAGGGATGATACACCGGTCTGAGCAGGAGTCCCCCCAGTGCAGAACCTCTCTCATCTTCCAATTAAAGACTGGTTCATGCATCCAGAGACAGGGTAGACCTAAAAGCAAGGGGTGAGACAAACCAGGCAAAACATAAAGGCGGATTCTTTCCAAATGCGTTAGACCTACCCAAAGTTCCACTGGCACAGTCTGGAACCAGACCGGCTCGGTCAGGGGTTTGCCATCCACAGATGTCGCCTGCAACAGATCTGGAAGATGCTGGACTGGTATCTGGTATCGGTGCACGACCGCCTGCTCCAGAGTCCAGGTGACAGAGTTCTGAAAATGTTACTGTGCCAAAGGACACAGAGACCGTAATTTGCAGTGATGGAGAGCGATGTTCCTTATCTAGGGTAGCCTCTCCTACAGACCCTAGGCACTGGAGTTTCCCAACTTCTTTTGGCAGGAGCGGATCTGATGCTCAGAACTGCCACAGTAGAAACAGCTCCCCTCCAGGTGACGAGTCTCCTGGCAGAGGTTGGCCAAGCTTACTTAATCCACTTCGATAGCCTCGGGAGAGGGGGACGAAGTCAGGGAGGCCGCAGGTTTTGGTGAAGTAGAAACCAGGCGGTAGTTCATCTTATCACATTTGATTTCCTTATAGCGTTCCTGAAACCGTAGGTCTATTCGGACTGCTCCAGGGAAATCAGGTCATCCAGAGTTCTAGGCATGTCCCGTCCCACCAGCTCATCCTTTACTCTTCCCAAAAGACCTTCCCAGAAGGCGGCCACCAAGGCCTTGTTGTTCCAGGACAACTCAGACGAAAGGATAACGAACCAAACAGCATACTGAGCCACTGAAAGAACCTCCTGGCGTAGCCGAAGAAGAGCCGAAACTGTCGACGTGGCATGACCAGGTTCGTCAAAGGTCCTGCAGAATGCTTAAAGAAAAGACTGGAAATTAGTAACCAGAGGATCCCTTCTCTCTCACAGTGGATTCAACCAGCTGAGGGCCTCTCCAGCAAGGTGAGACATAATAAAGCCCACCTTGGCCCAATCAGAAGCAACATATGCCCCAGGAGTTCAAAGTACAGCATGCACTAGTTAATGAATGCCGGTAGCAGAGATGGGTGCAGTCAAAGATATCAGGGGAATCCATGCGAGTAAACAAGTTGCGCAGATAGGTCGTGATCTTGTCCTGTTGATCCCTCAGACGGGTAAACTCTTGACATAGCTCCACGGCCGGAGGTACCTGGGATCCAGCGGGTTCCATGGCTGGAATAATCTGTAACGAATGGAAGCAGGGACACAGGTGGAGAAGTTCACATTTGTTTTTTATTGATATTTCTGTGGAACCTCGTGACCACGGTCCTCAGGGCTCTAAAGGGGGCGTGACTACGTGAGCCCAGGCACCCGTGGTGAGTCCCCTCAAACAGGGTCAGAATGGAATGCCTGGGGAACACGGGTGCTACCTCCAATTAGACCCTGGCCTTGTGGCAGCTGTCCCAGCGGGACAGACGGACTAGCAGGGAGATCAGATGTCATGGAGCTGACCGGTGGGTTCCAGGTGTACAGGTTGGAGCTGGCACAGTATACAGGATAGCCGGGTAACAGGTAGCTGACAGTCTGTGCCGACAAACAGTGTAAGCGGAACACTGACAGTACACTTCAGTAGCTTAAGCATGCACTAGCGGAAACAGGAAGTTAGCAACAGAAGATACTTGTTGCTCTGGCACCCTCCCTATGGTGGAGGGGCTAGAAATAGTAATCACTAACACGTCATTGGTCAGAAATACTTTTGAAAAATGCGCGCAGTCTCTTTAAGAGACCAGGAGTGCACATGCGCGACCTAAATACTCTACCCAGGAACCTGCTGGCCGCAGTGTCATGAAGCAGGGGGAAGAAGGGAAGCAGAGGCTGCAGCAGGACGACGTGGGAGGCACAGAGTGGGAGTTCCGGCGTGGATCCCACAAAGGTACAGGACCGGGTGTAACAGTCAGCAAAGTACTCCCTCAGCATCTTCCCAAACTTTGCAATACTTGTGAGAGTACCCCGCACCTCAAGGCCTGTAGGATAAGAGGGTCTGAGAAAACTCTCCCAGAACTTTGACAGTGTTCCCCTGACTCTGCTGGATTAGAGTTGTGTCTCTCTCGCTTGTACTCCTTGTTGTCCAACAAACTGTGACCTCTGCCGCCAGCGTTTTCAGATGGGAATTTTTTTTAATAAATCCGCAACAAAGGCCTTTTAGTACTGCCCCATTTTAGTAGACCTGTCCACCTCGGCAATAAGAGACAGAAAGTTCTCCTTGTGACGTTGGTCTAGAAGTGTCACGAACCAGTAATGACTGTCACAAAAAATTTTGAGAATGTGAGAGTCACTGGAAAGGCAGCATAACATAAACTCAGCCATGCATGCCTGAATGCTAACAACCAAGACTTCCGTGTCCTCACCAAGAGAACGACTGATTAGGGTTGAGCGAAACGGATCGTTCATTTTCATAAGTCGCCGACTTTTGGCAGTCGGGTTTCATGAAACCCGACCCGATCCCTGTGTGGGGTCGGCCATGCGGTACGCGACTTTCGCGCCAAAGTCGCGTTTCAATGACGCGAAAAGCGCCATTTCTCAGCCAATGAAGGTGGACGCAGAGTGTGGGCAGTGTGATGACATAGGTCTCAGTCCCCACCATCTTAGAGAAGGGCATTACAGTGATTGGCTTGCTGCCGCTTCGTCAGAAGCAAGGATAGCGTTAGGCAGGGTACATTAACCCCCAAACCGCTTGTGCTGTAGCGATTTCCACTGTCCAACACCACCTTTTGTTTGCAGGGACAGTGGAGGCTAAATTTTTTTTCCTCAGCGCTGTAGCTCATTGGGCTGCCCTAGAAGGCTCCCTGATAGCTGCATTGCTGTTTGTACGCCGCTGTGCAAACCAACTGCTTTTTTTCAAAGCACAAATCCTGTTGATCCTTCCTTTCTGCACAGCTATCTTGTTTGTTTGTCCACACTTTTGACTTTTTTGTGCAGCAGTCCACTCCTTGTTGTTGCTGCCTGCCATACTTTGCTGAGATTACTGCAGGGAGATAGTAATTGTAGGACAGTCCCTTTTTTTTTTTTTCGTTATATCTCTTCAAGCCACTTTCTGCCACAGAAAATATACTCTAATACAGTGGCCCAGATTTATTCGCTAGTCTCCCTAAAGAAAAAAAAATAAAGTGTGCAGATTAAAATTGACAAATCTGCATCAGTGGCAGTCCTGTGTGTGGCATCTGTGTCTCATTTTCTGGCACAGAAAACATACAGTCTAATAGTGGGCCTGATTTCTTGCCAATTCTCACATAAATAAAAAAAAATTAGTGGGAGATTAAGATTGGCATTTCTGCTTCGGTGCCAGTGCTGTGTGTGGCATCTGTTTCTAATTTTGTGCCACAGAAACCCTAGTGTGTAATACTGGGCCAGATTTTTTTTAAATTCTCCCAGGAAAAAAAAAATAGTGGGAGATTAAGATTGGCATTTCTGCTTCGGTGCCAGTCCTGTGTGTGCCACCTGTCTCTAATTTTGTGCCACAGAAACCCTAGTGTGTAATACTGGGCCAGACTTTTTTAAAATTCTCCCTGAAAAAAAAAATAGTGGGAGATTAAGATTGGCATTTCTGCTTCGGTGCCAGTCCTGTGTGTGCCACCTGTCTCTAATTTTGTGCCACATTAAACCTAGTGTGTAACACTGTGCCAGATTTCTTTTAAATTCTGCCGGGAAAAAAAAATTGTGGGAGATTAAGATTGGCATTTCTGCTTCGGTGCCAGTCCTGTGTGTGTCACCTGTCTCTAATTTTGTGCCACATTAAACCTAGTGTGTAACACTGGGCCAGATTTCTTTCAAATTCTCCCGGAAAAAAAAATAGTGGGAGACTAAGATTGGCATTTCTGCTTCGGTGCCAGTCCTGTGTGTGCCACCTGTCTCTAATTTTGTGCCACATTAAACCTAGTGTGTAACACTGGGCCAGATTTCTTTTAAATTCTCCCTGAAAAAAAAAATAGTGGAAGATTAAGATTGGCATTTCTGCTTCGGTGCCAGTCCTGTGTGTGCCACCTGTCTCTAATTTTGTGCCACATTAAACCTAGTGTGTAACACTGGGCCAGATTTCTTTCAAATTCTCCCGGAAAAAAAAAATAGTGGGAGATTAAGATTGGCATTACTGCTTCGGTGCCATTCCTGTGTGTGCCACCTGTCTCTAATTTTGTGCCACATTAAACCTAGTGTGTAATACTGGGCCAGATTTCTTTTAAGTTCTCCCTGAAAAAAAAATAGTGGGAGATTAAGATTGGCATTTCTGCTTCGGTGCCAGTCCAGTGTGTGCCACCTGTCTCTAATTTTGTGCCACAGAAAACCTAGTGTGTAACACTGGGCCAGATTTCTTTTAAATTCTCCCTGGAAAAAAAGACAAATAGTGGGAGATTAAGATTGGCAATTCTGCCTCAGTGCCAGTGCTGTGTGTGGCATCTGTCTCTAATTTTGTGCCACAGAACATATACTGTATAAGAGTGGGCCACATTTCTTCAATATTCTCCCAGAAAAAATAAAAAGGGGGAGATTTTAATTGTTAGTGTCTGCATCAGCATCAGTCCTGTTAGTGGCATATCTGTCTGCCACTGAAGCTGTGTACTGTTATACATTGGGCCTGATTTTCCCTGCAGTCTCACCCACCTATAAAGGGATATAGAAATCCAACGGAAGTTTGAGTTCACCTTGTAACTGGTTTTACAGTAACAAATACCGTTAGTTTGGTAACGTTTTTCAAACAATGAGGAAGTCTGGTGGAAGAGGTCGTGGCCGTGGGCGGTCATTGCCAGCTGGTAATGATGGTAGTGGTGGTGGAGCATCAGGTGGTCGTGGGAAAAGCAATATAGCACCTAAGTCTCGAGTTGTTGAGCCAGGTTCGTCGTCTGGCTACACAAGGCCTCGAACGCTCCCTTTTCTGGGAGTAGGAAAACCGCTTTTAAAGCCGGAGCAGCAAGAACAAGTTTTGGCTTTCCTTGCTGACTCAGCCTCTAGCTCTTTCGCCTCCTCTTCTGAAACTGCTAAATGTAAAAGCAGCGCGTCGTTAGTGGATGTTCACGGTCAGGGACAAGTCGCTTCCTTGTCTTCTTCACCAAGAACAACAGAGAAGGATGCATCAGGCGACACAACGGGTTACTCCATAGATCTCTTAACACATACCGTTCCTGGGTTAGAAAGTGAAACAGTTAACAGGCCATGCCCATTACAAGTTGAATCGGACATGGAGTGCACAGATGCACAGCCACAGCCAGATTGCTATGCTGTTCCTTTGACTCAGACCAGAACATTGCCCTCGCAGTGTACTGATCCAGAATCAGACCCTGATGAGACTATGGTGCCCCGTCACGAACGCTATACCACCGGCTTACACGGTGACACAGATGAAGTTGTACACGAGATAGAAGAGGAGGTCATAGATGACCCAGTTGTTGACCCCGATTGGCAGCCATTGGGGGAACAGGGTGCAGGCGGCAGCAGCTCTGAAGCAGAGGAGGAGCCGCAGCAGGCATCAACATCGCAACAGGTTCCATCTGCCAGGCCCGTATCTGGCCAAAAACGCGTGGCAAAACCAAAACCAGTTGTAGGACAGTGTGGACATCCGGTTAAAGAAGCTCAGTCTGCAATGCCTGAAAAGGTATCCGATAGTAGAAAGAGTGCAGTCTGGCATTTTTTTAAACAACATCCAAATGATCAGCGCAAAGTCATCTGTCAAAAATGTTCAACTACCTTAAGCAGAGGTCAGAATCTTAAAAGTCTAAATACAAGTTGCATGCGTAGGCATTTAACCATCATGCATTTGCAAGCCTGGACTCACTACCAAACGTCCCTTCAGGTTGTAGCACCCTCGGCCAATGAAGCTAGTCAGCAACGCTACACCCCTTCCCTCACTGTAAGCCCACCATTTCCCGCACCACCTGCAGTAAATGTGCAGATTTCGTCGCCAGGCCAAAGCAGTCAGGGAATCACCAGTTTCGTAGTAGGAAACACTGCATGTAGGGCACCAGCAAGAATACCATCTCCAACCCTCTCTCAGTCTGCCATGTCCACCGGCACCCCTGCTTGTTCCACGATCTGCAGCTCTCCAGTCCAGCTCACCCTACATGAGACTCTCGTTAGGAAAAGGAAGTACTCATCCTCGCATCCGCGTACACAGGGTTTGAACGCCCACATTGCTAGACTAATCTCATTAGAGATGATGCCCTACCGGTTAGTTGAAAGCGAAGCTTTCAAAGCCCTGATGGACTACGCTGAACCACGCTATGAGCTACCCAGTCGACACTTCTTTTCGAGAAAAGCCATCCCAGCCCTCCACCAGCATGTAAAAGACCGCATCGTCCATGCACTCAGGCAATGTGTGAGTACAAAGGTGCACATGACAACAGATGCATGGACCAGTAGGCATGGCCAGGGACATTACGTGTCCAAAACGGCACACTGGGTTAATGTGGTGGATGCAGGGTCCACAGGGGACAGCAATATTGGGACAGTTCTGCCTAGCCCACGGTCTAGGAAACAGTTGGCTGTAGGCGTTCGCCCAACCTCCTCCTCCTCCTCGTCCTCCTGCAGAAGCGAGAGCTCGTCCACAGTCCGCAGTCGCACGAGCACTCCATCCGCAGCTGCCACTGTTGCACACGAGGTGTCCCATTATGGGACAGCCAGTGGCAAGCGTCAGCAGGCTGTATTGGCAATGAAGTGTTTGGGCGACAACAGACACACCGCGGAAGTTCTGTCCGAGTTCTTGCAGTAAGAAACTCAGTCATGGCTGGGCACTGTAGATCTTGAGGCAGGCAAGGTAGTGAGTGATAACGGAAGGAATTTTATGGCTGCCATAGCCCTTTCCCAACTGAAACACATTCCTTGCCTGGCTCACACCTTAAATCTGGTGGTGCATTGCTTCTTGAAAAATGATCCGGGGTTACCCGAACTGCTCCTCAAAGTGCGCAGACTTTGCACGCATATCTGCCGTTCGCCCGTACACTCCAGCCGTATGCAGAACCATCAGCAGTCTTTGAACCTTCCCCAGCATCGCCTAATCATCGACGTTGCAACAAGGTGGAACTCCACACTGCACATGCTTCAGAGACTGTGCTGTTATGTATTTGTGGGAGGATACACATACACGGGCAGGCAGTTGGATGGCAGACATGGAGTTGTCAGGTGTGCAGTGGTCGAAGGTACAAGACCTGTGTCAAGTCCTTCAGTGTTTTGAGGAAAGCACACGGCTGGTTAGTGCAGACAACACCATAATAAGCATGGGCATCCCCCTAATGCGTCTGGTGATGCAAGGTTTGATGCACATAAAGGAGCAGGCGTCTGCAGCCGAGGAAGAGGAAAGCCTTGATGACAGTCAGCCATTGTCTGGTCAGGGCAATCTACAGGACGAGGTAGCGGGCGAAGAGGAGGAGGACGAGGAGGATGATGGGGATGAGTATTTTTTGAATGAGGAAGCTTCTCCGGGGCCAATAGAAACTGGTGGCGTTGCAAGGCCGGGTTCAGGTTTTTTGAGGGAGACAAGTGACGTAGATTTGCCTGAAACTGCCCC